>NC_140297.1:153080468-154280468 GCF_964211825.1 Aythya ferina
TTTCTTCTTCGATTTCCTTTTATATATATATATATGTAATGTGCTATATTAGAACTGAGTAAGAGTTTAATCACTTTAATCACTGAGGACAGAAAGAAAATTCTAGGAATCCTCACTCTTTGTAGATGTGTTGGTTAATCACTGCCCAACAAATGGTTTTACTTGATGAGAATTACTGTTCAATATTATTCTAAGCTTTATTCCCTAGTTAACAGAAATTGCAAATACTAATTACATCTGACAGTCCAGATTTAATCATTTAGATTAGAAAATGTTGTCTTCAGTTTTTCATCAGATAGATTTTGACTTCAATTTTTCTTCTGATGGGATTGAACTTAGCACAGTATTGTGCTTCTTTTCAGGGAAACAATATAAGGTTTGCTTTCCTGTCCATTGGAATATACTGCAGGGAACTGTCAAAGGCAATCAGTCTGGTAACTGAAGAGAACTTAGTTAATTCAACGTTAATGAATATCACAGAGGGCATCTCTTAGCAGATCCCACGCATCTTATTTTTAGCCTTGAACTCCTATTACAAAATTGTTCCAGAGCTTCGCCCTCTCCTGATAAGAACACTCGCAATTTACAGCTTTTATTTTTTCATAGACAGATTAAAGCAATTCATATTACACCAAACTTTTAGCAAGCTAAATCAGCTTCTTCTTAACTTGCTGTTGTATGTTGACCAATTAGCTTACAGTGAATCTAAGCTTTCTTGCTTTTCAGTGTATCACTTCTGTAACTGCAGAGTAATTGCAGTCTTAGACTTTTGTCTCAGTACAGGATATTATTCTTCCAGATTATTCTTCCAGGAAATTATTTAAATACTAAAGATCTTTTAATCCTCTTTAAAAATAAAAATAAAAAATTGTTTAGTAAAGGATCTGGTATAACTAGCAATAAAATAGATAACACAGCATATTTATAAATATTACACTATGACACTCTCAGTGCTCTCTATAGTTTAACAAAATAAAGCAGAATAATACTGACAAAAATACTCAAGTGCATTAACTACAACTAAACAAGTTTTATGAAAAAGGACATTCCCTTGTCACCTTTTATTGAAACTGCAAACCCAAGTCTTGTTACATCGGATAGTCTGCCTTCATGTAAGACCAATGTAATGATCTGAGCAAATGTAAATTACTATCATAAATTGCTAATTTGGGTGAAATTTCCCTGTTTGAGCTCTAAATGTTGAGCTATTGATGCTTCGCTTCAAAATATTACTAGCATATATTTATTTACCCTTTGAAAGAGAAACATACATATTAAATTGCTGTAAGTACACTTTACTTCATTGCCTCATTTCTTTATATTTTTGATGCTAGAAATATGGCTATAATGTGCTTGATCTTGGCTTGGACATAGAATTGGACAGACAGTGGTGTTTCAGTTTTGTAGATTCTTTTTTCCACCAGAACCTTTAGTGTATGTGCTTTCGTTGCAGTTTTGAAATCCCAGACATTATGCCTGCCAGCCTGTTTGTATCCCGTCAGCAGACCTAGCTCTCCCACAGCCAGTATTTCACATCTGATTTACCAGCTGGGGCTGTGCTAACATCACTTTTAGCACAACAGGGGACAAGTAGACTAGAAGGAGCACTAGTTATAGAATGATTTGGTGGTCAAGAGTGTGCTTGCTTACACATTATCATCATTTTGTTGCACAGGAAGATGAAATGAATTCTGTCCTAGCTAAACTGGCATATAGGGAGATATTTAAAGTAGCAGATTATTAAAAGCTTGGAGTCACAAGACAGCAGTTTTTGGTTACCCACAGGATCCATGTGTAATATAGTCTCTGTGGTAGCAAAGATACAAGTTGAAAAATAAGGCTCAATGTTTCCAAATTACAGTTACTAGCTGCAGGGTGTTTTTTGTTTGTTTGGTTTTGTTTCTTTGTTTTGTTTTGTATCATAACCCAGGTAATTCAGAGCAATTATTGCTTTTCCACATACTGACTGATGGTTTTCTGAAGAATCTCTTCCTTCTAATAATTGGGCACTGATTTGTCATCATTTACTTATACTTTTTGTGATGTTTCTTTCTTCCTTTTTTCTCTTTTTACAGTGCTAGCTATAACTGCCAAAAGACAATGCGCACACATGATACAATAATGCTTCTGAAATATTACCACATGTACTCATTATCCAAACCAATTATTGTTGACAGCATGTCATTACAAGAAATTAATACATATAAAGTATTTGAAGACATCAGCTATTTACCAAAAGCAAAATTAATGGGGATTGCTAAACACTTTCACCATTGGTTTACTATCAAAGTGCTTGTAAGACTCATGCTTACGCAGGACTTCCTTGACCTGAGACTAGAGGTACCACAATCTTTTTGCATTACTGCTTGCAGAAGTTCACCAAGAAGTATGGCATCACCTGTAGTTTGACCAGAACAAAAATAAAGCTAAAATGAATTGTATTCTAAAGGAAGAATACCAATAATTCTGATTGTCTTGATTTTGTTGTTGTTGTTGTTTGTTTGTTTTTGTTTGTTTGTTTCCTTGGGAAAATGTGTAACAGTGCCACAAGGAGGTATCTAGTAGTTTGATACTGAGGAAAACAAATTTCAGGAGGAAGAAAAATGAAAACTGGTAGTGAACTGAGAGTGAAATATATAGAAGTAAACACTCTGACTTTAAGTTCCTGTGGAAGGCAGGAGAAGAGCTTGTTTTGAAATGCTGGCATGCTGTCTCCAGTGTCCTGGACCAACCTGTATTTCACTTCTGCTAGGAAACAAGTCCCAAGTTCTCCATTCCATCCTGTAGTACCTGCTTTGGTTAATATTGATGCTGGCTTTCAAAATCAGTAAGCTTTAAACCTCTGGTGTTGTAGCCATGGATAAATAGTCCCACTGACTGTAGGAAGTGCCATATCTAGTGTCCACTGCTTGGCTGTGGATGAGCAGTATGCATTTTTCATCATAGGCTTTCATACTCTGCAAAGTGATCAAGTGCCTACACGCAGTTCTAAAATGCTTTGTTCTCAGGATGAACAACCTCTTTCTGAGGAATGACTCCAAGGTTGCACCTGCAGCTGTGCAGCTGCCCTTAGATCTCAGAAGCTGAGCTGCACTCATCCAAGAACTGATGAACAAGGCTGTTTTATCCAGTCTACAAGGAACACAGCTCCTGGGCACAGCTCCACTTAGGTTCTTCTTTTCATTTTTGTCTTTTCAACTTAGAGAGATGAAAGAAACAATGAACCAGGACTGGGATGGCCAACTTACAGTAGAAGGAAGTGAGTGCTCCTGTTTTAAGGGCTCAGAGCTATACCAAGACTTTGAAATGCTTGATAAACAAAAACTGGGGACTGAGAATAAAACTTGACTGAAAACTATTAAGGAAGAGAAGAAACTATACGGGTTTTTCAAATGTTTATGCTGCTTCACTTGTTCAGTGGTACCAGACTAGAGCAGTACAGCACCTGGCCCTACTGTTCAGTTTAAACTGAAGAGGACTTACTTTGCCCACTACTGAAAAATATATACTTTTTTTTTTTTTTTTTTTTTTCTTCCCTGGGATAAAGCAAAGTGGCTGTTTAACAGCTTAACACCTATTGTCAAACAATAACAAATATTTCATCCACATAAAATCAAATAGGCGTTTTAGACAGCAAAGTGGAATAATTCACTGTGGAAACTGGCAAAAGTCCTACAGCTAAACCTGCTTTTAATGAAAAGCTCAGGGAACTCTTCTGTTGTGCTTGAACCCTGTTTCATAATGGGGCTCTCCCAGAAATGTGTGGAATTCTTTCAAACTTAAACATATACTCACCAATATTCCTGCTTTTCAATTGTTCCTGTGGGGGGGAAATAAAAATAAAATGTGTATGTTTTTGTATGTCCTGATTCAAACAACAGTTCGTTATGTTCAATATATTGTGTAGGTTCTGGTTTGTCACATTTCCTTATGCTGTTGGATTACTTGTTTGAACAGGTATCTTTTCTTTTGTGTTGAGGGTAAAAGAGGTATTCTTTGTACCCCAGTAAATGGAAAGCTCTCAGAGTGTGTTTGTTTGCCTCTTGTGAGAACAGCTTTGTTTATGACTCAGGACTAAACTATTCAGGAAGTCTGAAAGCTGTACTTTGCAATATGCTAGTCCTAACTTGGTGGCCTTGATTTTATTTGGAATAAGGACATAGTGACAAAGTGTAATATACTATCCTTGGGTACTTGAGGTGTTGTGCTAAGACCCTTGGTTGATCAAAATCTGAGTCTATCACTGCAATATCGCTCTCCAGGCTTTGCCTATTTCCTAGCTTCCCATTTACTCAATTCAAATGCTGCAAATCTGTCAGATTTGTCCTGTTGCCCTTGGGATACATTAAAACATTGAACTCTGACACAGTATCAGAAACAAACAGTGTCCTTTTGAGCTTCACTTTCACCACATATTCAGATAAGCCCAAATGTTTTTAGTCTTAGCAGCATTTTAGACACATTCAGAAGAATTTTCTGCTGCATAGAAAGTGAAAGAATAATAATTCATAAATCAAACACATGCTTGCAGCACAGAGGCCTATGCATGAGCTATTCTGAAGAAGTAATTCAGATCTATGATGCTGCAAGTATTTTTCTCCAGAAGGATTTAGAAGCTACAACTCTGTGCAAAACTTTTAAATAAAGCAGTCTGAAACAGAGCCACATTAGCACCATTTTTCAACTCATCAGATTTAATATTTCTAAAACATTTATCAGACTAAAGTATGAGCCAAAGGCAAAGCTCTGTGCTGAACCTAATGGTGCATTGGGTTAGTGGGGCATGTCTTATGTTCATGTCTCTGCATGTTCGTATTATAGCGTATTAGGTTCGTCTTCCTTTTCTGTGAACAGTTAACTGTTACAAAATTTATTGCACATTATTAAAAGTCAGTTTTTCAAAATAAATGGAAATTTTCTGTGAATACAAATCAGTAACAGGAGAAGCCAAATCCCTATCAAAAAATTCATATCATGCCTTCTATCTTTTGACATGAAAACAACAGAAGGAATCTCTCCTTCCTCTCAATATAAAATTCCTAAATTTTTCTATTTATCACATGACGTTATTGCTACTTACCAAAACTTAGCTGTTTTGAAAGATGTGACAAGACCGAAAAAAGATGACAGAGCAGCATCTTGGGACAAAAGAACCGTGAAGTTTAAATGCAAAATCCTGTAATTGATTGAAGGCTACATTCTGTCCCCATATGCCCACATATTGCTCTTATCAGCATCAATAAGAGCCACAGATTTACATCTAAGGACACTTTTTTGTCCTCATATGTGACTTAGTAAAAGATTATGTGTTAAGTAGAAAGAAAGTTTGTACTTACAAACTAAAATTATCAGCAACAAAGTGGCAGACAATCCTCCCAGAAAATACCTGAGAATATAATACCCATAAAGTTTAGAAAGAGGCAAGAAACGCATATTAACAGAGGTGAAGACTGGGTGCGAAGAGAACAGAAGGTTCTTGCAGATGAACCAACAAAACTATCCTAGGTGAACTGCAATTTGAAACTTTAAGTTACTTAAGCTATTGTGGATAATGTCCTAGAAATAAAGATCTCAACATTCGCTGACTGAGAGAAACACCCATGTTGGTCATTTGGAACGACATGGATCCATTCTGATTCTTCTCAGGCTTCCATGACCCTTGTCCAAACACACTTGACAAAGTAGGTGCCTTATCTGCATACAGATTTCTTATTTTGTTGCATACCTACATAGCTGAGATGCTTGTCTGCATCAGCTATCATGTGAAAATACATTTTCACAGTAAGATATATTTAACTTTGAAAACTAGACCCTTATTTTATCTTTTATTAACCAGGTAAAATGGAGTAATCATTAACATAAGCAACACATAATAACAAAAAAAAAGAATTACCTTGTACATATTGAAATGATTAAACAAAAGACCAGTGCAGCCATCTGAGCAAGAACATTTCGCACTGTGCTGTTTTGTTTTTCTAAAACAAAAGTATGGAAAATAATTCTCATCAGTTTTCAGGAAAATAAATACATGATAGGAGGTGTTTGCAAAGACTGTCTTCATCCCATAAGGTCAGTCTCTTCAGTTTCTCTCTGTTTTTAAGAGTTCACTTAGAGTGATTCAAAGCAGAAACCTAATTTTCATGCTCTGGGTGTCTCTCAGGAGTCTTTTTCCCCCACGACCATAGAGACACTGTGCCCTTCAATGCTTGCAGGAAGCAAGCGTTTCGGAATAATTGCCCTTTTCAGTTTTTATTCCCATGCCCTTTCCTCTATTTTCCTCTTCACTTTTTTCTTTTTACATTTGTCACTGAAAATAGGAGGGGAAAAGATGTGAGCAGGGAGAAGTGAACAATACTGATTTTAAGATTTTATTAAGGAGTCATTTAAAATGCATGTTTTTGGAATAAATTTTGTTCTGCAAGGATCTATATCAACATTTTTAATGTGTGTATTTTTGGTTCACTCTAAAAATGCAGTATCTTAGGATAAGAGTGTAACATACCTGCCTTGATCAACGTCTCTTCATTTGCTTTTATCATGAACTGAGAGCAGGACGCTGAAGCACAAAATGGTTTCCCAGGCTGAATAAACTCCTCATCTTTGGTGAGAGAAGCTCCAAGAGATGCTGGAGTTTGCCCTTGCGGAACATGGCTATCATATTCAGAGGAAAAGTCTGAATCGCCTGCCAAAAGTGCATATGTAAATGAGACCACGCAAAAGATGAGCTTTGAGAATTTGTGGTAATAGATTTTATACACACACACACACAATACTTAATCATAGGGAGGTTTTCAGATTCTTAGGAGTAGGCAATTGGCAGGTTCAATGTATGCAAGAGAAAATATTCAGAGCAAAGACAAGGCTGCATAGAGCATTACACAATGATGTTATTAAAAGAGCCAGGTGAAAGCAGCCAGAGCCAGATATTAATTGCACCGGGATAAATGTCACTGGTGATGTCTTTGTATTCAAGCTCAGTCTAAAAATGTCCTTTTGACACAAAGGTCTTTGTGGACTCACATTCCATGAACTTTAATGCCAAGAGCTCAACTCACCACTTATAATTCCATTGTTCATCTAACCTTTACCTGCACATTTTGGGAGACAACCCAAACAAAACCTATAGGAGGAGCTAAGAAATTTCCAGAAAATATAGGCTATAATATTGTAGCTGGTCAGAGCTTACCAATATCAGCCTGACTGGCCTCTAGTTTACTGCATCCATCAGACCAGGGATCATCCCCATGGGAGGACTCTGTATTGCTGAGGACAGTGCTGCTGAGCCAGGAGCTGGAGGTACTGAGACTGAACAAGCTGGCAAGAGAGCGGCGGATTTTCTTCTTCCGCCTGAATATGCTAGAAAGAAAAGACACATTGTCAAGGGATAGAATTAATTAGTCTTAATGAACAGGGACAGAGCTCTGAAGCTTGCAGAGCTGAGATGCAAGAACCAGGTTTGGATATGGTTCCCAGCTCTGTTGTTGACCCTGGGCATGTCACCAAGGATGTATCAGCAGCATGGTAATGTATTGGGCTACTGTGATGTTGGGTATTGTGGTACCAAATGATACTACTGTTGACAGACTTCGATAGTACTCCCAGTGTTCTCATGCTCCCCATGAGTTTCATGTGGTATAGCCTGGATCCCCAGATCCACTGTACTTTGTACTTTTTTGGACTGCATTTTATATCCCATCCTAGATCAATGCTTCTTCTGAAATTGAGAGGGAGTTTTCCCAATGAGGAATGCTAGGACCAGACGTTTTTATTATTATTATTTTTTTAATTATTTTATTCCTTATCATGATAACACCCCATTGGCAAAATCAGTTGTAACCCTTATTTTTCTTTATTTCACACAACTCCAATTATAGCAACTGTACACTGAACGGTTTTCGGGTAGTAAAATTAGTTATGACTGAAAATTAAAGGATTTTAATCACTGCACTCTGCAAACTAGATCAATTTAGATACTCCCATTAACAAACAACACTAATATACATAAATAAAGGAAAAAAATAAGAAATCTTAAACCAACCAAAATGTAGGCAGCCATGCAGGTATCTCCAGATAAGCACAGAGATGTTGAGCCAACTGCCAGCCTGGAGTAAAACCTGCATGTAGTTCACTTACCGAACTAAGTTCTCTTTGTATGTAACACTTGTCTGGGATGGTGTCAGTGTTATGTTGCCCTCTTCATCAGACAGAAAACTGTCTTCTGTCAAAACGTAATAACCGTTAGAAAGCAGTCGGGGGCTGCGGCGACATGTGAAAAGGGAGCCTCTGAGAGGGTCGGTGGAACAATACCCGCAGGCAGTGTCATCAGCCAGAAAGGCACAAGCATAACTGAAAAGGAGAGAAACCCAAACCTCCAATTAAGTGAATGTCTAGACAGTGCAAAAGCATGATTTAATAATAGCAAATTTACATATGCCATCAACTCTCAGTTAATGGGAGCTGGCAATGAGAGATGGATTTAAAATATGCAGATAATGCTTTTACTTCTGGACCTAGGAGGCTTCAGCCAACTGCAGCGTGACTGCCTCACGTTTTCCAGAGCTTCAGATTACTCTTTTTTTTTTTTTTTTTTTACTTATGGTGAGCCCTTTCTCCTCAACAACTTGACTTTCCAAGTGGCCATGCAGTGACATCCATGAAAGGAAAGGAAGACATTGTATTGACTGAGTGGTTGAAATGGGCCAGCAGCAGGTTTCAGTATCCCATACAGAATGTGACAGAGGGGGAGCATGATTTCAGTAGTGGGGGGAAGAAAGTGGACTGGAGGTGTTCTAAAACCTCATAATTGCAAAGCTATTGCTTCTAATGCTCCATTGCAGTACTTCTAATGTCTCTTTAAATTAGTAATTAAATTAGTATCAACACTTTAATTCCGTGTGGCCAAGGGGAATTTTACAAAATCTCCAACAAAATAAAAACAAAATTAAACAAGTATAATTTTCCTCAATACCTCCGCAAAATATGTTCTGAGAGGCCGCGTCCGTGTTCTCCATCAAACGCTGTTGAACCTGCAGAGGCAAAGGCCAAGTAAGAAGGAGTTGTTATCATATCCACTGACAGCTTAAACAGTTGACAGGTTGTCACTGACAGGTACTTTGTGTAAATCATAAAAGAAGTTAAACAAAATGAAAAATTAATTAAGAGAGTGGTTGAAAGAGGTAAAAAAAAAAAACAAAACAACAAACTAGCATAGGAAAGATGAGGTGACTACAGGAATACTGTTTAATATCACGCCAACCAGGACAACATAGAATCAGAGACAACCATAATCAAAAACTTGTACAGGTTATTAGTAATTTTAATGTTATTTTCCCAGAAATCTGGTTCATGCTGAAAATAGTACACATTACAGAGTAGAAAGGAAGGGCCACCATTACCATTGTAACACATTTTTTGGGTAAAATTTGCAGACATGGCACAGCAGGCATGGGGAAAGAGACCATGGCCAAAAAAAATGACAATAATACTGTGGCAGAAAATTAAGGAAATAAATAGGATTTGTCTGGATTATTACAGCTGAAGTTTGCAAAGTACTGCCAGATGTTCAGCAGCTGCCAGAATCAATCTTATGAAATGCAAGCAATGGTTATCCATAGGGAGAATTTATATCCGTTGTTACATAGAATCATAAAAGATATGACCTTTCCCTATAGAACCTTACCTAAAAGTGTCATTAGAGCATCATTCTTACAACACTGTTATTAAATGCCTGTCACTCACCTATGAGAGAAGATAGACCTAAGAGGATTTTTTCTTCCTTTTTTTAATGTTCAATTTTGAGCTGAAGCAAGGGAAAGACATTAAGGTCAGTGTTCCTACTTTGGTAGTGTTGTTTACCCTCATTTGGAGCTGGGTTGTCAGTCACAGCCTGGATACTGAGCCTTGGGAGCCAGCAGAGTTGCCAAAGAGGGAAGTAAAACTTTCTGGGGTATTTTTTAAAAATTAGTCCTATTATCCTACTCCCATAGATACTGTTTCTCTGACATTAAAAAACAAAACAAAACAAAACAAACAAACAAACAAAAAAAAACAAAACACATTTCACTTTACTGTGAGGAAAATTATGCTCTAACCCTGGCAAAAACAACTTGCAGAGAGACAACTGGTAGAAACTTGGTGGAGGTACAAGATGTCAAGCAACATCAGTCAGATTGTCACACAGCAAAATGTCCCAAAATGAATGTTATGTGTGTTTTACTGACTTACATGTTGTAGACCTACTTTTTCACACACAACCAGCATCTGAAAGAACTTCTCTTACTTTATGCAAAATCATGCTTACAATCATGATACTCAATTATGCAAAAATATTATACTAAAAAAAATAAAGAAATGTGTCTGAACACTAAAAAAAAAAAAAAAAAAAAACCAGGAAAAAAAATCAACAGGTGGTTAGTAGACCTGGATGTAGACTAAAAAAGGCTAAATCCCAAATTTTGTCAGTCTCCCAGGATTCCCTCCACACCAGGTTGTTTTTATTAAAAACACAGGCAAATATGCACAGACTTACTTGCTCTTGGTGTTGATGCAACATGTGATATTCCATACATCTTGGAAAAGTTCATACACCTTGGGATAACAGGTAATATAGATTATCTGTTAAAGAGTTTAAAAAGATAGAGAGGAATGTTTTGTTTTATTTTGTTTTAAAATCAGGAAGGATACCATCATGAACATATATCACAGTATTAGTTATAATACAGTCCACTGAATATTCTCACTAAGACAAAACTGATTGGTTGTAGGGCAAATGTGTTTGAAAAGGGATAAAAAGGAATAATTGCATCAACTAAATCTATTACAATTCTTTAATAATCTGACAGCAAAACTTCTTTCCAGCAACTGATAGCCATATCACGGTTGTATTGCACTTGATTTTCTCACTTATGCTAACACAGAGTAGCAGCCACTAACAAAGAACAACTGTAAGGATCGTAGCTTACATATGGATAGTGCTGTCATTAGAAAGCTTTGACACAAACTGAAGAAAGCAGCAGAGCAAACCACAGTTCCGCTGCTGCTAATTTGGATTACTTCATAAATTTGTGAGGTATGTGAGGTATGGCTCTGCAGGACTGAAAATTTGTACTGAAGGCAAAATTCAGGTAAAATATAGTGTATACATATGCTTATAACACAGTGTAAGAGCTATACACATGTAAATACATTACTGGGGAGGCGATGACTTTCTCTCTTTTAAAGAACATTTTCTGAGCAGTTGTAATTTGCTTTTAACCCATTTTAATTTATGATAATGTCAAGCTTCTATAAACAGTCATGGAAAAGGGAGTCCAACAAATTTTTTCTCCACTCACTATCATGAAAATCTGTGGCTTATGCATGGGTGAAGAGGGCTCTTGAATGTCATAATTAGCTCAATGCTGGAGAAAGCACGTAAGCATCATGTTGTAGACAATGCTGCATAGAGTCCTAGCTGTATTTAATATTCAGTTCCATTTGTGGGCTATTAACAGTGTGAGCAGCTAGAGTAACAACACAAGCAAGCCGAAACAAAGCATTTGAACCACCACTGTACAATTAAGCAGCAGTATATGTAAATCACAAAATGAGCATCAATATAGAACCTTTAACAGCATGAGAAAAGGCCAACAGCTTTAAGAAAATTCACTAAAAGCGAATCTAAGATGAACATAGCAATAAACTATGGCAAGAATCCAAATTGAAGTTTAAGGCAACACCCCCTTGAATTTCAAAACACCTGCAAGCATGTGTCATAATATAAAGAAAAAGTCACTGTGCAAACCAAATCTTTCCCTCCCCAAATTAAATTAATCTTTAAACCAACTATGTCCTGAACTGATAGCCAGCAAGACCTTGTGCATGTTTACACTGTAAATATTTACATTAGGATGTACCAAAATATAGAGCTAACTAGTAGAATAGTTGAAGTCCAGGCAACCAGATTTATTCTATAGTACCTACCAAAGATAAGTGTCTACAAAAATATTTTTATTTGTTCACACAAATCAGTCATTACTGAAGAGCATTTTAGTCTTCTCTCCCTGCAAGTAATGATAAAAACATTCAGAAAAATACAAAACTTCCCGAAGAGCAGCATATAAACGATTCTGAAGCTTAATTATTACTCAGCTGACAAAAGTATTAAGAGATAAATATTTGTAAAATCTTCCAAACCTGGAAAATCCATTTCACTATTAACAAATGCATGCAAAAAAGTTTCTCATCAACACCAGAGCCTCTGAGACATAAGTGTAGGGTGCTCTTTCTGCAGCTTCCTGGCGCAGAATGGCACTGGGTCTTCAGAAAGGCAGGTCTATGAAGTCCCTTGTTTCCTTTTGAAAACAGCCCGTGCAATCAGCAGCACAGAGGCAGAATGAGGTCATGCTTCCTGTAATGTAGCCTCACACCAGAAGCATTCATTTTGAAGAGCAAACTGAAGATTAAGATTAGCTGGGGGAACACACTTGCAGATCGTTGTGAAACACAGGCAGACGGATGATAAATAACATTTCTTTCCAGTTTTGACATGGAGAAGAAAGACAAAACCTTTTCTCATACAGCAAAGTGGCACAGATTTTAATTTCAGCTTTACTTTTCTATCGTACTCAGAAAACTTTAGTGGTATAACCAAGTCAGACCAGTGAAAGAGCCAGTGAGCCTGACGGGCTTTGTTTGATGTAGGAAAGTGAGACAACTACCACAAAATCCATGCACAGTAACAAGATACTTTGCAAAAGTGTTATTGTACAGAAGAAGCATTTAGTAAGAGTTCACAGTTGTTTAAGTTCCATGGTCAAAAACATTATTGTAAATATAGGTCATGTAATGTTAAGATAAATTCCTTTGAAAAAGGGAATTTTCTAAGATGTCCTGGCAATCAAAATGATTGGCTGCAGAACTGTTACATGCAGAAGTAATTTAAACCAGACTACTCTACACCTATGAATTACACAGCTGTAGGGAAAAAAAACTTCATCTGCAGAAAAACAGACAAAAGATGCAGGTATGCATCTCTCCTGATGTGTGCATGCATCACTGACAAAAAGAAAGCATAAATCTAGTAAAGTATGACTGATGTGCTTTAATGACAGCTTTCTCTTTGGAGAAGGAAAAATATTTCCACTGATAGCAAAGTAATGGAGAATTCTCAGTAGCTTTCATATCTGAAAGCCGCTATCCCACAGGCTTTTGATGCACGTACTTCGTGCACTGGTGAATATTTTACAGGTAGGTGCTAGCCTATGGTTGAAATAAACACATAAAAGTTTATATATAGCTTATTTATTGCCCTCCCTGTTGTTCCTCAAAATACCTACCCCACCCCAGCTGCATCTCAGCCTCGTAAGTATAAATTATAAGGAAATGAATATGCCAACAGTCCGCTGTGCAGTAGTTTCAGTGCAGTAGTTTCAGGTCAGTTGCATACATTGCAAGTTTAACCCACAAAAGGAAGGAAACAAGAAATTACAACACTAAGTACCACATACATTTCTTCTCTTCTCCTACCCTTACTGTACCTTTGACAACACTACAAATACAGTATGAAACATACTGCCAGCAGAAAACACATCACGCTGGGTCTGACAGCCCGTGGGAGGCCTCCACCTGCAGGGTTCAGGCCCTCAGTCTACACCGTAGCAGTCCCTGGGTCCCAGTCTCCCCAGTTGCTGTTGCTATACTCACACCCCATATACCTGCACACAGAGTTGAGTCCCTTTTTGAAGAAAGAGTTTATTAAGGAGACAGAACAGACTGTGCTGATCAGACGCAGGGCATGGTCAGACCAGCATACTGACCAGCAGAGAGTTTACTATGAGACAGACCTTCTAATATCTTTACCATTGCACTTTCCTACATTTCTTCCTCCCCAAATCACCTAAATCCGTACCTTTCCACACCTTTTTTCTCTCACCTAAAAATCACATAATAAATCTTGTGCCATCCCCAAATGATCTCCCCTTGCACCCCCTTCCATGTCCCATGCTGCCAGGCAGCAAGACCCCTCAGTCCCAAAGATGCTCTGGTGTTGACCCATCTGGGTGGGTTTCATACCTGGACACTGGGGCTGAGGCTCACCTGGGGCCCAGACAGGGTGTCCCTTCTTTTGAGTCCTCACTTCATGTTCTCACCTGCCCTCCTCTCAGAAAGGGTATTTTAGCAGTGAAGTGCCCAGTAGAGTGAATTAAGTAAATGTGGTGGAGGGTGGAGGGTGCTTATTGATTTAATGTAAAGTTCACAACGTTCAGATTTTGCAGCTTCAGTGACCATGGTATCAAACCATTTGTCCCAAATCACAGCTCTATAATGCCCTTTATAGAGTATTCAACAAGCAAAAAAGATTCTGAGATATCTAAGAACTAATTGAAACATTCAGAAAACTAGGAGAGGATTGGGTGGTAAAGAAAATCACAGAGCAACTACATGGGGTCCAACTGAAGACCATGTTGCCTACTATTCTGTCACCCACAGGCACCAAAATCAGGCTCATAGTGTAAGGAGCAGGATGAGAATTTACACCTTTCCCTGAAACTCTTCCTGTCTGTATGCTTGCTGCAGAGAAAACTGAGACTCATTTTAATTCACCTTTGTAAATCATCACCTTTTAAGCTAAGTGTATTGCTTTATGCAGTAGAACCACTTAGCAACGTCTGAACTGTCCTGGTAATTGAAAAACCTAATTCTCACAAATCCAGCTATCTTATTTCAGTTTTAAGAGAAAGCTGTTCCTTCATATAACTAGAGTTTCACTGCAGTTTACAGAAATGTCACATTATATATGACTTTAGTAATTTGCTTGAAAAGAGGAACAAATTCATTTTTAGTTTTATCAGATGGAAATCCTACACCACCTAACTAAAAACCTTGCTTTCAGGCTTGATGTTTTTTTTCTTCTTTTTTTCCAGCTTAGTTCTTTTAGCTTAGTTGCTCCTGCTACACATGCAAAAAAGAGCATTCCTATTTTCATGGTGGAGTACAACGCATACATTTGCTCTGAGCTTGCTGATACATCCACGCTGCTTGGATCTCAACATGTGCTTACCTGCCAGTTACCTTTGTATTATCCTACACAAAGAGTCCACGTAGAAAAAAAAAAAAAAAAAAAAAAAAAAAAAAAAAAAAAAGGATTATAAAGGATTCAAATCTATCAAACCTTTAATGCACTATAATACTTCTCTGTGCAAAGCCATGACTTGTCCGTGCTGCATCTCCTTGCTCTTTGATTTTATGGTATCACAAGTAAGTTTAGTTGATATGTAACTTGATGCAGATGCAGAAATACTATTGAGAGGAACTTATTACAATATCACTTCAATATACAAGAGCAGTGGAAAAGCATACATGGGGAGAAGAGAAGCTCTTCCGTAAGCATCTGCAACTCCCCTTGCAACCAAAAATACAGATTCTTTAATAACTATTTTAACAGAGAAAGGCTAATACTCAAATCCATCAGTCAAATCAGAGTTTAGTTGACATCCCTAAAAGAAGTTACAGTTCCTCATTAGACTTCTTTGTAAACTTCCTTACAAGAAGGGGTACCATCTAACAAGAGCAGTGACCATTTCTGAACAGGCAGGTAATGAACAAACAAATCTTTGCTAACATTTGGCTGATTTAATTTTATTAAGGATTATGAAAGTACATAAAGTAGGAAGAAACCTAGAGAGGTGGTGAAGGCTTGATTGCCTTCATTCCTTGTCTTCCACATCTCCTTGGGTAATGGTGGACAGACCAAATGTATAGTGGCATCTTGGTGTCTGAAAGCTGAACAGATTACCTAGATAAGCACATCTTTGGAGTACCACCTAGGTGCTCCATCTAGACAGATACAATCTGAACCTCTGGTAGGGAGTTTCCTTGCTGCATGACGAGTCCCACAGTGAAAACAAATGTTTCTCTGGAGGTGGTGATGTATTGCTGATCTGTGTACCTGAGCTCCTGGCTGTTTTTTGTGACAGTCTTGTCACAAAAATGTGATCAGAACGGAATAATAGGGGAAGGTCACTGCTGTGCAGTGAAGTCTTCTGGACATCATATAATTCGAAAGGATTTAGTAATCTCAATGTATACTGAAAATATATAGTTGAGAAGGTATCAGGACCACTGGTTCTTAAGGCATGGATACTGACAAATTACTCACATTACTGATGTCATGGTCCTTTCAATAATAAATTGTACTGGTGAATGCTCAAATGAAGACAGATAGCAACTGGCAGTGTTACTCTAATAATGTTCTTTAAAATGCCTGTCTTACATGGTGGCTTACACAGCACCCTTACCAGTTGTCTATTTATATGTAAATAACCACTGTAGAATGATGGTGATGGAGTCCCTTTTTGCCTGTATTTAAGCAAAATCTAAATTTGTGAAGCTTGTACAGGGAACATACAGGACTTTCTGGAACTGTCTACAATCTTTCCAGCTGTGCCGTACTTACTTGTCACATTTCCAGCTGAATTCAAAGTGCTGTCCTGGACTGCTAGGGAGAGGAAAAGGTACATGCAGGCTTGGTATGCCATGGAGGATTATAGTACACTAAAGGTGAAGTGGGTTTACAGGTTGGAAGCTTTCCAGCACTGCATAAAATCAAGAATTTGAATGTGACCTAGTAGGCAACTGAGGACAGAGACCAGAACTTCCAGGAACATGTCCATGGGATGCCAGAATAGCCCTAATGGCCAAGTATCAAGAAAATTCTCCCATAAACAAATGTTTTACAAGAATTTACAGGCAGCATTGGAGACTCTGGGCTAGTCGTTGGGTTGGCAACCATCCTTCAGCCCCTACAGACACCCCAGGACTACAAAGGAGAGAGGAAAACATCACATCAGTGTTACAAAGCGACCAGTAGTGCATGCTGGCAGATGTGGCATATTTGTTTTCATTCTCAGTGCCAGCCTCCACCTGGTTGGACGGATGTGAGTTTTGGAGTTATACCTTCCTTTGCTCCAACTTGCAAATTCTCTCTACACGTTTGTATTGGCAACCTGACTGCAAAACTAGATGGCATGTTTTGCTGTGACTTAGCCATCTCTCCTTTTCTCTTACAGCACTCCCCAATATCTTCATGACTGAGATAAAGATCCAGCTGCTGAGCCCTCAGTGACTCCAATACAGTCATTGTCCTGGCAGCACATTCCTTCTGTCCCTTTCCCTCACCCACCACGAGGTCAACTCTCAGAAATTGCAGACCATGACAAATTTACCACTGGGATATGCTTGTGAGTCAAGTGCTCTGCTCATCCACCACAAATTATACGCTGAATTTCAATTTCACAGCGAAATAACCTAGGAAATCAATGTACTATCAGAGCAGGTATTAGCACAGTTTCCATTCAGTACAGTTCTTAACAAAGCTTTCACAAAGTTCAATACAATATTTATTGATGTGTTCCAATCTATAGACCCCGCCAAAACCATAACAGAGCCTCAAACATATGGCTGCAATATGTAAGGCAGAAGTAAGCAACACATTGCACAGCACTGCTTCCCAGGCACAAACACAATTAAATCTTGAGAGGTCTAACATTCATTGCAAAACAATATTCAGAGCACAGCAAATGTTGAGTGTGCCCACCAGAAACATCAAACGGATGCACAGAGAGTGCTTCAGCTGGGATGTAATGTGCCTCAGCAAAGCTGCCATTATCCAGAGCTGCTCCCTTCCACCCACACCTGCCTCCCAGGTTTTCCCTTATCCTCCATCAACAGCCAGTGTTTGCTCTTTCTTTTCTTTCTTTCTGTGGATTTGGGACTCTCACTCACGTTACTACTACTTGCATGACCTCAAATTTTGTTACTAACCTTGCCTTACCAGTACTCGCTCCTGAGCCTCCTCATCTTTACCATATTTCACATACAGTATTGCTACAAGGGAATATGATTCCTGGCTTATAGCTTCACTCCAACATGCACAAAAATACAGTGTTGTGGCTGCAATACCTGTACAGCAAATAGCCAGATCTCTGGGAGAAATAATTTATTGAATTACATATGTTCTGCAAAGAACAAGAGAGCAATTGAGGAGAAAAATAGAAAAATAAATAAATAATTCCAGCTTCAATGTCTTGAAAAAATGGAAAAGACTGGGTTTGGTGTCCAGACTCATGGAGTTACTATTTTGTTTGGTGTCCATGGCAATAGCTGCTGGCAACTTTATTTTCTCATACAAGGTCAGGTGCTCCAAAACAGCCACCTACTTCCTAGCATCTGGAAAATGTAGGGCTTTAAGAGGAAAAAAAAAAAAAAAGAAGATATGGTTGATGAAATAGTGGAAATCTTCACAAAATGAAGGAGGAATTTCTGGAGAGGGGGGTGCCTTTGGGATGAAATAAAAAGGACAGAGAAGTTGAAGAGGACAGAGTAACTAATGACAGATGGTATTAAAATGGGCAAAAGAAGTGGCAGAAAAAGGACAGATGTTTACAGAGCAGAGCTAGGCTACAGCTATGCCACCTACACAAATGGATAGAGGGGGCAAAGGTACTGCTGCATGTTTGCTAGGCTGAAGCCATGCAAGCACCATTAAAAGAGAAGCACCAGCAGTCACTTTAAACACGTCTTAGGTAAAATAATAAGGGTAAAAACAAAGATGAGGTTTTATTCCATTGTCTATCACCTTGTGATTGCAATATCTGATATTTAAGGCAACTCTTTTATGGACTAATCAATTGCCCACATGTAAAATAGATGGTAAAATAAACAACCTGATGTCTGGGTCTCTCACTGTAACATTTTTTTTTTTTTCCAGATGTTTGCTCATTCTTCCACATCTTTTCTGTACCCTTCCAGTTTTAGGATGGCTTTTCTAAGCAATAGGCTATTTTAATAACAATATACTGGTGACAAGTACATAGATAAAGTCACCTCTCTACTCCTACTCAGTATTTCCATGTGCATGTGCTTTGCAAAGGCTGCATTAGTCTTTTTAGCATCAACAGCACACCATGAGCTCATGCTCAGCTGATTATGAAATCCTCTCTACCCCCTCCAAGTCTGTGAGTCACTGACTGGCAAGATAAAATTTCCTATCCAGTTTGGTTTCCAGTTCCTGTATAATATTCACCATGTTAGCGATGTGCCTTGTGAAAAAGATTGAACACCAAATTTTGTCAGGAACAGAAATAATGAAATCCACCATTGTGTGTCTCTCTGCCTTGTGATGTTCTGGTGTCTGAAGAAGTGTAGGCACCAAGCCTCTCTGTCACAGAGAGGTCAATACAGTTGTTCTTCCCTGCCCATTTCAACAAAACTAGTTGGGGTAGTATGATAAAATGAGGTCTCTGTCCCTCTGCTGGGCTTGAAGTAAGGTAGAAGTTTCAGAAGTAAAAGGAGAAAGGGAAAGCAGACAACACAGACAAGTCAGCTCCATTTTCCTAACAGACAAGACTAAATATCTGAGACTTTTTTTGTGCTAAAATAAAAAAGGTCTTGGCCGTACTCTGCATTGGCTTTATACAGGAACACACTAGTGGATTTCGTTGGCTTTACAAGCTGAGGAGCCTCCTCTGGGTGACACGCTGGCTCAGATGGGATGGAGAGTTGGGTCCCCTTTCCATCGTCCTCACCTTGTTACAGGAAGACCCCACCAAAGGGACACTGCTGGTCCCCGCAGGACATCTCTCTGACTGTTTGCAGACAGTCAGGGCACAGCAATGGCTGGGAGCCATGGGGGGACCCTCTGGGGTGGCAAGGCAGGCCCAGGTTGCCCCCAGGGTCTGGATGCCCAGAGGCACGGCATAGAATCATAGCATCATAGAATTATTAAGGTTGGAAAAACCCTCCAAGACCACCTGGTCCAAGCATCCCCCTACCACCAATGCCGCCCACTAAACCATGTCCCCAAGCACCACGTCCAACCTTTCCTTGAACACCCCCAGGGACGGGGACTCCACCACCTCCCTGGGCAACCCGTCCCAATGCCTGACTGCTCTTGCTGAGAAGAAATGTCTCCTCATTTCCAACCTGAACCTCCCCTGGCACAAGTTGAGGCCATTCCCTCTAGTCCTATCACTAGTTACCTGTGAGAAGAGGCTGACCCCAGCTCCCCACACCTTCCTTTCAGGCGGATGCAGAGAGCAATAAGGTCTTCCCTGAGCCTCTTCTTCCCCAAACTAAACGACCCCAGTTCCCTCAGCTGCTCCTTACAGGACTTGTGTTCCAGGCTCTTCACCATCTTCATAGCCCTTCTCTGAACTCTTAAAATAGGAGGCAGCTTCACAAGGACTGAGCAAAGCTGGTGGTTGACCCCAGTCAGCAGCCAAGTACGCATGCAGCCTCTTATTCACTTCCCCCTGCAGCAGGACAGGGGAGATAATAGGACGAACAAAAGCAATAAAGTTTGTGGGTCAAGATGACCCACATTTAATAAAAGAAGGAAAAAGAATGAAAATCAATAGCAAGAAACGAGCACTGCAAAGGCAATCACTCATCACCTCCCACCAGCAGACCCAGCCAGTCTCCCTGTAGCAGCCACTCCAGAATACAAAAGCCCCAACATTCTTCTTCCTCTGCTCCAGGTTTTATTTTTGAAGTCGACGTTATATGGGGGGCAATATCCCTTTGGCCAATTCAGGTCAGCTCCCCTGCTTGGGTCCCCTCCCAGTCTCTTGCCCACCCAGAGCCCACATGCTTAGGGGAGAGTGGGGAAAAAAAATAATATACATATATATAAGAAAAAAATAAAATAAAATGGAAAGCCTTGGTGTTGTGTAAGCACTGTTTGGCAACAGCCAAAACACCGGAGTGTTATCAGCACTGCTTTAGCCACAAATCCAAAACACAGCACTGTGTTGTGTTTTACTGTGAAGGAAATGAGCTCCTTTCCAGCCAGACCCAGTACAATCTCCACCCCTTATTCCATACCATACTATTTGTACCATACTCAGGTCCCACGCTATCCAGCACCTCCCCATCCATCACCGCCCCCCTTCTCATCCCTTGACATATACACAAATATAATCGCTTTAATGTATGGGCCATCTACAATTGTTCATATAAGTTGATTGAGTTCATTAGAGCTCATTTAGTCCATGACTTGTGCTCCACCCAGAAGCTTTCCATTTCTGATGGTTTCACATAGCACAACAGGATCCACTGACAAACACAGCATACAAACTTTCACTTTCTGATTATTTTTTATACAGTGGGGCCTCTTAGGCATGAGCCATCTCCTCAGGCAGTGCTCTGGAATATTTGGAATATTTGCCTTCTGAACAGACCACCGCTTCTTCCAGGATTTGTGGGCAGCTGGGGTTCCCATCTGAGCCCATTTAACGACCAACTCACTCCATGTAGTGTATGTTGCACTACATGGAGTGAGTATGATCTGTCCTGTAAGCATCTACTGCACCACAGTTAATCACGGTGCCAAGAGGAGCTGGGCTTCTGTACCAACTATTTCTGAAGCAGCCTAAACCCCTCTATACTCCAGCTCAAAAATCCTAGAGGTAGACTTCACATATCTCCATGTGTTTTCTGCTGAAGCTCCAGGTGACTCATGCTTCCTGGCTGTGGTATAGAGATGTTTCTTACAGCTGGTCCCATCTTGATGGGCCCAAGGCCTGCTGCACAAACTATCTCCCATTTGATCCACTCAAAAGCCTGCTGTTTTTTAGGCCTCACTCAAACTAGTTTTTCTTTCAGGTTACTTGATAGATTGGGCTCACAAACTGACTAACTCAGATTACACATTCTCCAGAAACCTGCTATACCTAGGAAAGAATGTGTTTCTTTTTTTTGTTAGCTTGTGGGAACACAGCTATTGTATGAATGTTATACCAACGGGTACGCAGTGATTCTGATTTTGCCATTGCAACAAGCCCAGAAACAAAGTCCTGCACCTGGGGAGGAACAACCCCAGGCACCAGGACAGGCTGGGTGGAAAGCAGCTCTGCAGAGAAGGACCTGGGAGTCCTGGTGGACACCAAGTTGAACATGAATCAGTAGTGTGACCTTGCCACAAAGAAGACTACAGTATTCTTGACTGCATTAAGTAAAGTATTGCCAGCAGGTCAGGAAAGGCGATCCTTCTGCTCTGCTCAGCACTGAAGAAGTTGCAGGTGGAGTGCTGTGTCCAGTTCTGGGCCTCCCAGTACAAGACAAACATGGATGTATCAGAAGGAGTCGAAGAGAGGGCCACCAGAAGGATGAAGAGACTTGAGCACATCTCCTACAGGGAGAGGCTGTGAGAGCAGGGACTGCTCAGCCATGAGAAGAGAAGGCTCAGAGGGGAACTTATCAATGCGTACAAATACCAAAGGGAAGGTGCGAAGTAGATGGAACCAGGCTCTTTCCAGTGGTGCCCAGTGCCAGGACAGGAGGCAATGGGCACAAACTGGCACACAGGAGGCTCTCTGCAAACACCAGGCAGCACTTCTGAGCTGTGTGGGTGACAGAGCTCTGTCACAGGCTGCCCAGAGAGGTTGTAGTCTGCATCCTTGGAGATCTTAAAAACCATCCTGGATGTGGGCCTAAGTGACCTGCTTTGGGTAGCCCTGGTTGTGTAGGAGGTTGGACCAGATGGACCCCGGGGGGCCCTGCCAGCCTCAGCCATTGTCATTCTGTGAGCCCAGAGCAGAGGAGGAAGGTGGAACTGCTGATTTGTCTCCCCAGGATGGTTCCAGGAGCACTGGGGCAGCACCAACACAGGACCCTAATGCCAGGCGTGCCCCAAGGCCGGGACTTTTATCAGTGGCCTCCCAGGCAAAGTGAAACAAATTGATAAGCAGCACAGCACTGGCTGACAAGAGGCTCTGAGCAGCCCTGTAGTTTAACACACACCATGAAAGCAAGAGACTAAGTCAGTGCTGCGACCAGCACTGGCAAGAAACAGCTTTATTGGGTACAAATCCAGCTTTACTGGATACAAATCCAGCTTTATTGGGTACAAATCCAGCCGGGCAGGCTCCCATGTACCATTGCCTCGAGCCTCCCCAGCCTCATGGCGGGCGTTGCGGTGGGTCGGTGCCATCAGCAGCCAAGCACCCACCTCAGTGGGACGGGGAGAGAAGAAAAAAGTTAAAAAGTCGAACGAAAAAAGGGAAAAATTGGGGGAAAAAAGGTGAATTAGGAGAGCACACCCCCATCCTCAACCCCCAGCCTCCCCCCGCTACCTCCCTTCAAGGGGGGGGGGGGGGCAGTAGCGAGCCCCCCACACACACCACCTCCGCGCATGCGCGCGGCTCCTTCCCTTTGTCTCCCCTCCCTCGTCAGGCGGCGGTGGCTGCTCCTTGATCACGTGCCGGGGGTAGGGGCGGGGGGTGCAGATGGCGGCGCCCAGGCGAGCTTCGCGGTGCCGTCGCGGAGCGGTGACGCGGCGGCGGGGCGCGGGGAGGATGGGGCTGGGGCCGTGAGGGAGGCAGAGGAGGGCGGGAGGGCGAGGGTGAGGGCGGCTGCCGCCGCTGCTCCGGACACCTCGGCGGGGGGCGAGGCCTGAGGGGGACGGCGCCGGAGCCCCGCCGGCTGCCTCGGGGCTCGGAGGAGGCGGTAAGGAGGGGGGGGGGGGGCGCAGGGCTCCTGCGGGCCCCTCACGGCGGCCCTTCCCTTCCCTTCCCTTCCCTTCCCTTCCCTTCCCTTCCCTTCCCTTCCCTTCCCTTCCCTTCCCTTCCCTTCCCTTCCCTTCCCTTCCCTCAGCTCTCTCCATCCCCGGCCCGCCCTGCCGAGCCCCCTTTGTGCTTGCAGCGCCAGAGATCTCCCCCCACCATGCCCCGGGTCCCTTTGCTGAGGGGGGAGCTCAGGGCTGCGGGCCCGGGGCTGTTCCTCTGCAGGGGGATCTGGCCCTGCAGGCTGGCAGCCCTCAGGAGGCTGCCTACCCGCCGGCTGCTCCGTGGTAATAAGTAATGGGGTAGTGTGGGGTGGAAGGGGCCTTAAAGGTCTTCTAACCCCAGCCCCCTGTCGTAGGAAGGGATGCCACACGCCAGAGCAGGTTGGCCAAGGCCCTGTCCAGCCTGGTCTTGAAAGCAGTGAGCTCGGGGAGTCGCGATAACAACGACAGCAGTGGGGCAGAAAAACATTTCCTAGTAGTGACAGAGCTGTCAGAAATACTAAAAGGCAGTTGTGAGGGAAACTTACGTAGCGGTAAGGACAACACTCAAGATTGCATAAAAAGGTTGAAGATAGCTTCTCTCCCCCGTCCCTTTTTTAATTATTTTTGGTGTTTTTTTTTTTTTTTTTTTTTTGCGACTTAACTCATCTGTTAGGTCGTGTTTATCTTTCCATATGCATTCCCCGTAAACTTTGTCATTTTCCCTGCAGACTCTATGTAATTGATAAGCTCCAAAAAACACAGCAACAAATGTGCAGTACCACTTCAGAGATGGACAAAATTATTATTAATAATAATAATATTATTATTATTTTTTTTAAGGTAGACTTAAAGTTGATGATTATTTTTAGGGGAGGGGAGAAATCTGAATAAAAGTGAATTTTTTAAATGCTTTCTGTCATACTTGATTGCACTTCTGAAAACCAAGTGAGTTAATGGAAACTCAGGATGCAAATTTCACATCTGTTTCCAACTTCTGCCATGTGTTTGTTGTCAGTAACATATTTTAAACAACAGTACGTACTTTAATATATATTTTTTTTCCCTCTGAAGGTAGTGAAAAAGAAAGTATCAAGATGAGTAAAAAGCCTCCAAATCGTCCTGGAATCACATTTGAGATTGGTGCTCGTTTGGAGGCACTGGATTATTTACAAAAATGGTATGGAAGACCTTGCACAGTATTTGTTAAGAGGAAAATTATTTTGTTTACACTGTAATGCCTAACTAAATGATGCACCTAATAATTGCCTGTTTCACATATGAACTTTATGACTGTCTGAGTATTTTGTTTAGAACTACTAGGCTTTAGGAAAATATCCTCTCTTCAGAAATCAAACAAAACTTCTCTGTTTTGTTTGTTGTTTTTTTTTTTCAGTTTGTTTGTTTTTAGTTGCTTATGTGGCTGTAGTAATCATAGAGCATTTCCAGCATAGCATGGAATGCCAGGGTTGTGTACAACGTGATTCTGTGTGTTAATGTGGCAAACTTCTGTCACTAAAGGCTTGCTTTGTTTTAAGTTTGAAGGCATACAAGTGAATTTTCATGTTCAGTTATTGTACTTCACATAGCCTAAAAAAAAAAAAAAAAAAAAAAGAAAAAATCCTTAAACAGAGTTAATGGAACAGGTAAAGTATGACTGTATTTGTATTAGTCAGCCGGAGGAATAACGTGCTTAGAACTGAGCCTCTGCAGCATCCAAGCATTTTGTAAAAGCCAAGAGTATAAAATGGAAATGTAGGACACACAATAGTGGGGCACGAGGACCCCACTACATGGCACATGTATTGTCAAAGGAGTCATTGTTTTGAAAGACAAATTCTTAGCCAAACTTTACTTAATGCAAGTTTCATGATGTGCTGGCCATTCTATTTCAGTCTGAAAAAAACTCTGGCTTGGTTAAAGTTAATGACACTGGGAATTGATACAGAAGTTTTTTGTTAGCTGCTGTCAATGACTGATTAGTGCTAGGAGATGTGAGAGCTTGGCCCCACTTCTCTGATGAAAAGATTTTGGAGAATTCTCATGTTCATGTAAATATCTGATCCTGCTAACTCCAAAGTATGTCACAGAAATGTGTATTATTTACACATTTAACCCAACTTTTTTATACAGAGCATGTAACTACTGGAGTAAACGTTTATTTGTAGGCTTACAAATAAACAGCAGAAAAGCATTTGTTTTTACAGCAGAAGCATTTGTTTTACTAAGCAGTTTCTAAAGGAAAATATGATTTAAAGAACAGTTCTTGTTCTTATTTGTTGCTGGGGGGGTGCGGGGGGGGCTCAATGACTGATTCTTTAACTGAATGCCAAGATCAGGAAACTGAATAGTGGTATAAAAACAATATAACTTTATTAGATCCTTTTTTAAAACCTCCTGTGACAAAAGTAACTGGCTAATATAACAAGGTAACAAATGTTAGTATGTAGAAATAGCTTCAGCTTAATTGTATCAAAGGTAGATGCAGAATATCCCCAGCATATAGTTTGTATTAGATCTGTCCAGCTCTTCCACAAGGAAGGGTCCCAAGTCAGTTCTGGAGTACTTTTGTGCGTGGTTTGTATGATCATGTGGCAGACCTGTGGCAAACAGCTGAGTGCTTGCTATTTTCAGGCAGAGTAGGATTTATTCTGAACTTTCTAGGAACCGATTTGCCATCTGGACCAGCAGGTAGGCAGGCCAAGTTTTACGTGTGTGTAAACATCTGTGATGCCATGGGAGCAGGAAGTTAATATTAATTTTTTGCAGTTACAGTAGCAATTAAAACAGGGCTCTTTGTCAACTGAAATAACATTCATGCACATAACCAAAGAGCTTGCTAGAGAAGGCTTACTGTCGCGTTGTTATTAGGGTGACACACTCTTAGCTGTTTAACTGTTGCATAAGGGGGTGGTGGATGTTTTTTAAATCCTTTCTATATATAAGCTGTATGCGGTCCCCTCATCTGCATGCAGAAATAGAACATACTCCAAAGAAAACAAAGTTGCTTGGCTTATATGAAATCATTGTGTTTTTTTTTAACAAAGCAGAAAATGAAGAGCAATAATATAGCTTAGCTCCTTCTTCTTTGTACAAGCAGCAAAGTGAGATAAACACTTGCTCAAAAATGGCATATAAAAGGGGTTTCATTCTTTTCATTTTTCGTAAAGCCTTCTGTCGTGTAAAGACCTGATGTCCATAATAATAAATTTTAAACGTTAATCAAGAAATGCTTGTAGAGAAACAGAATTAGTAAAGTTTTGCTATATGAGTTTTGCTTTTTGAGACATTTTTGCAGGTGGTAAATTTTCAGCAGTTGCTTAAATTCACCTCATGAAATCTAGTGTTCTGCTTGAATTTCTTAAATTTTGGAGATGATCTTGTGTACCTGGACTATTTATTGCTTAAAAAAAAAAAAAAGGCACGTTTACATGAAGAAGTGTTTGGGTCACTGATGTCATTTGGCATGTGCAAGTACCAAGCAGGAGAAAGCATGGGGAAAAAAATCAACAAAGGCAGCCTGTCAGTGAGCGTGTTTTTGGTGGTGTTTTGCTTCATTTTGGAGGTAACTGCAGTTGCTTCCTTAGAAACCAAAAAACACGGTATGCTGTTTCAGGGGAGGTCACCTGAGATAATGAGTTTGTACCACTTGTTAAATTTGGATTTGGCAAAGCGAGCTCTGAAATACAGCTCTAAATAAAATCCACGTGAGCATCTGTCAGCAAGTAGTGAGATGGAATTGGCTGTCAATAGAAAATTATTAGATAGATGAAAGGTAATCAGGGACCTGGAGGATAAGACCTGTGAGGATAAGGTGAAGAACGTGGTCATGTTCAGGTTGGAGAACAGAATGCTTCAGGAGACCCACCGCCAGACTTTCTGGACATACACACATCATCAAGAAGACTTAGCCAAGCTCTCCACAGTAGGGGGTGGTGAGAAAGCAAGAGACAACTCTCACTTCAAGTTTCAGCCCAGGTACAAGGAGAATATTTTTCCCCCAGTAGGGCATTCAGGCAGTGGAGCAGGTTGCCCAAAGCGCCTGTGTAGTCTTTAGGGTTGGAGGTTTTCAAGGCTGGATAAAGCTCTGGGCAACCTTTGGGATCCCATATCTCACCCTGCCTCGAGTGGGTGGTTGGACTGGAGAATTATGAGGTTGCTTACATCTTGAATTATCCTACAAACCTATATAAATAGTGACGTGGACAAGTGCTCTCCACCTCTCACAGCCAAGACAAAAGGAACAGCAGTAAAGCTGCTGCTCTGTATGTTCCCACCTGTGAGAATGGTTCTAAAGCTGTCACTTCCCGTGAGTAGGACACGGTATGTGTAAAGTTGATGTATTTAAAGATAGATCTATCTTTGTATTCTTGTGAATTCTGTTCCTCCAGCTCTTTACTGGTTGTCCTGTAAGTGCCAGGTATTGCTTTGAAAAAGTTATTTTTCTGAGACAGTAATTTCCATTAATTTTGTGTAAAAATCTAAGTTGTAAGCTAGGTGAAGAAGGTGGGATAGGCCCTTACAGCAGATCTGGAATGGAAACAGCTCACCAAGATAGGTTAGCTATCAGAATAACAGCAATCTGACTTGGTATGTTTCATTATTTCTTTTATTTTTACTTTCCTTCATTTACTTCCCCCAGTACGAAGGTCTTTGCCTGTAAGGCTTTGAGAAATCTTATTTTTCAGTCCTTGCTTTGGATTTCAGTTGACTGGGGTATTTGGGGTATTTGAAAGGACTGAAGGCTCTTCTTTGTATTGCCATAATGTAGGCTAGAAGCTGGGGAGGTAGAAATAGGCTTTGCAGACTTTTCAGATGCAGGAAGACTATTTGTGGAGAGGTCAGAATGGAGCACATTTGCTATTTTATCCTCGATGAGGCAGAAGGAAACACTTTTTATACCATTATTGTGAAGGCAGGAAGTATGTGTCTGTTTCTAGACTTACTTTAAGTAATTTAACTTAGGCAAATTACACAGTATTTTTACATCCATATTTATGGTATGGAATAACAGTTTTGTTGCTTCTCAGGGTAATTTGCTGCTTGTTGGTCACTTCTGAAGAGTCAAAAGGAAGATGATAGAAAAATGAAAAACACTGCCCTTGTGGCCACTGATGTGTTGTGTGGATTGGAAAAAATGGGCATTTTTATACCGTCAGGAAATGAAAACTGGGAGTTTTCCCATTACTTATTCATATTTGGATGTTGGAGCATTATTGTTTTCTCTCCTGTGCTTCGTACTGTAAATTTTCTAAGTTTAACAGCTTTACAGAAATGTTAGGGAATTCCTACAAGGTGGAATCTCTGGAACCTGAGCCTGGAGAACATGCAATATATAAACTGTGCAGAGGTTGTTAGCTGGTAATGGTTTTCCTGCTCTGTCTTTAAAAAATGAGAACAAAAATATTTGGATGAAACTTTATTCGGGATTATGAAATGCTACTTCCAGCATGCCTGCACGCTATTTTAAAAAAAACAATCAACCAACAAGCCTTGCAGGTTATTCCTTACCACAGGAACAACACTTTCATTAATGAGCTGGAGTGTGGTAGTGGTTTTTCCGTAAAAATAAAGACCACTTTCTCAATATTTTAGAGTGTATTTTGCAGGTCAGTTGTACTCTTACAGTTTGTTCTGGATGAATTTTGGCAAATCTGCCCTGTATATCAAATTCATTCTGATTCCTCAGTGTGGAGTACGTGCTTTAAAAACCTGGTATTGAAAATGTTGCTGCCATTTTGTCTCTTATGGGCAGGAAACACATACTTGCCTCTGAAACACTCGTATTTGGGGGTTTATTTTTTCAGTAAAAGTACAAAAACTGTCATGTCAGAAGACTCTTCCTGTGCAACAAAAAACGTGCAATAGTAAATTCTGTAATTTGTATGCTCTTTTTTTTTTTTCCACTATGGGATCAGCATTGTGAAATATTCCTGTTTCTACACGTGTGGCACATTGTGTGGCTAAATTTAGTGAATATCAAGGATAGTGTCTTGTTGCTAAATCCATCCGAAGTTATTTTGGTTTGCCTAATGACCAATCATACATAGCTTGAGTAGTTCAGAGATTTGCTAAATCTTCCATCTCTGAGGGCTGGAGTTGAATGCAGGATTTGGATTTATTCAGCTTGAAACTACTAATTGTGGCCAGCAGGGTGAGGGGGGGATTCTCCTCCTGTACTCTGCTCTCGTGAGACCCCACCTGGAGCCCTGCATTCAGCTGTGGGGTTCCCAGCACCAGAAGGACACGGACATACTAGAATGAGTCCAGAGCATAAGGATGCTCAGAGGGCTGGAGCACCTCGCCTGCGAAGACAGGCTGAGGGAGTTGGGGTTCTTCAGCCTGAAGAAGGCTCCGGGGAGACCTTATAAAAACCTTCCAGTGCCTAAAGGGGGCCTACAGGAAAGCTGGAGAGGGACTCGTTGTCAGGAGGTGTAGTGACAAGGGGGAATGGCTTTAAACTAAAAAGAGTGGAGATTTAGATTAGATATGAGGAGGAAATTCTTCACTGTGAGGGTGGTGAGGCATTGGAAGAGGCTGCCCAGAGAAGCTGTGGATGCCCCACCCCTGGAGGTGTTCAGGGCTGGGCTGGATGGGGCTTTGGGCAACCTGGGCTGGTGGGAGGTGTCCCTGCCCATGGCAGGGGGTTGGAACAGAATGATCTTTAAGGTTCCTACCAACCCAAGCCATTCTATGATCCTATGATCCTAGCATACATTGAAGAAGCATAAATTATTGGAATAAAGTCACCATATGGTAGTATGATTATTAGAAGTTTTAGGTATGTAAAACCAATATTGTGGACTTAAGTGCAAGGCTGTTTTTTAGAAGTCTTTGTTAGGAAAAACTATATTTCTTAAAGATGAACAGACCTGGTCCTGGATTTTCTCTGTTGAGTGATCTCTAATGAGACTTTATATTTTGCATTCTTTTGTTTATTAAATGATGTTAGCTTTGCTGTCCTTTATTTTTATTTTACCTCCCTGTCTCTCCAATATATTAGTCTTTTGATGCTTCGCTTGCTAATTTTTCCTTAAAGCTATCTTCAGTCTTATATTTTTGTCTCTAAACTATATTCTGGGTTTTGCTTCCTCCCTCATAATCAGTTTTCTCTTTCCAGGACAGTATACAATATTATGCTGGTTTATCCTCTCAGTTTTTGTCTGCTCACAGTGCTTGGAGTGACAGTTTTACTGCTGATGACCATTTAAACTTAGTGGCCATACAAAAAATACAGCAATAGAACTGCTGTAGCACAGTGGCATAATGGAATTATTACTGTGCACATGCTTAGAAAAAGGAGAATTCTGACTTTCGGCTGATGGTTGCTGAATTTCATAACCATAGTTCTGCATCCCCTTCTTGCTGGCATTTGGTAAACATGAGATTTCGGACTGTGGAGTGAGAGTGCCAGTGTTGTGTCTGCTGTGTCACTGCTGCAGCTTCAGGGCTTGTGTGCTTCAGCTCTTATCCCTACAAAGGGATCTCCCTGTCCTCTTTTCAAGGGTTTTTCCTTCAGTCTATTAAATACTTCCTATATCATCTTTTACTTCTATGCTGAAATGTTTCAGGTAACGTTGTCACTCATGCATTTCTTGTGTTAACTATAAATTGCCTTAGAAATTACAGAGCCAGGCTCTTTCCAGTGGTGCCCAGTGCCAGGACAGGAGGCAGTGGGCACGAAGTGAGACACAGCAGCTTCCACATGAACCTCAGGGAGTACTTCTGTGCTCTGCAGGTGACAGAGCACTGGCACAAGCTGCCCAGAGAGGTTGTGGGGTCTCTTCCTTGGAGATCTTTGGGAGATGGAAGTGTCATCAGTCAGGGCTCAGAGAAACTGTCTTGTGGCTGGCTTTGAACATGGCTTCAAGAAGAGAAAAGTTAAACCAGAATGCTAGTTTACCATAATGAAGTTCCTTAAACCCTAATGGCATCCTATTTTGACCTATGGGTTTTGCTTTCTGCTTTGATAAAATATGTTTCCAGTTTCACTGCTCTTTTTTGACTGTTGTCAACCTGCTTTATGCAGGTTGAAAGGAGGCTGATCACGTTGCTCCTCTGAAAGATATCCAATGGAGTTCTTTTCTTATCAGTGAAAAGATTTTTGTTAGTGGGGTGGGAAATGAGTCTGAAGTTTAAAGCTAAGATCTTGGTGTTGTTTTTTTAGCAAAACTATGTTAGGAGCTTGGAGAGATGGCTCTGAAAATATTTTGCATTTCTGAAATGTGTGGATGAGACAGATGCAACAAGATGTTTGACAGTCCATGCATTCTGATCTGAGAGTAAGATGTAGCTGAAGTAGTTGCAGTGATAACCTAGAAAATCAAAGTTTTCTTCTTTCTGCACTTTTGAGAAGTTTAGATGTTGGGAAGCTGTATGTATCAGTGCAGCTGAAAAACTAGGGCTGGAGAAATGAGTAAGCTGAAGGAGCAAATTGAGTTTGACACCCTTTAACTGCCCTTTCCCTTGTAGTTACCAGGAAAGAAGGAAAGTCTGGACTTTGTGAAAATGTCCATATTTAATTGGAACATAGTGTTAAACATTCCTTTATCAGCATCCTTAGTATTTAGGAGAGAAATATTTGAAATGGAAAATGTTGTCAGGGTTCCTGTATCTGTCAGATGCGTTTCTGGCTAATGGAATGTGCAGTAGCACTGGAAATTGGTTGCTCAAGCTCTGCCCTTTTATTATTGCTCAACAGCAGCATTTTGTTTGGAAAAACAGGTTGCATCTTAATGACAGTGGAAGGCAGCTGTCCTTTTGCTATGGCCTTTCTTTTCAATTCATTTTTTATTACCTTTATGCCATCTGTAACTTCCTCTATTTTACTATTATATTTGCTGTTTGAACACAAGAAATTGTTTCTTGTTTTGTTGTGGTACCCAGAATATAAACTCTGGAGAAAATTTGATAAACAAATTCATTTTTTTCATCAGATTCTTTGCACTTTTGAATCTCTTTCAATATTCTTGTTAAGGGTAGGAGGATCTGAATTCTGCCTCATTCCAGTTTTCTCTGCATTTCACAGTGGAAGTAAGGGAATCTAATGATTTTTGGTGGGGAAAATGTAGTAAGTTTGTGACTTGCTGCCCTACTACAGCTTTATTAAATAAATCACTTCGGTGAAACAGAAACGGACAGAATAGTAGTTGATGAAGTTAGAGAAATTCACCATTTTTTCCTTAAAATGTAATCTCAAATTTTATGGTTCCCAAATTAGAATCCAGGTTGCATCTTTGCCATGCCCCAAATTAGATGCCTCAGACTTGCAGCTCAGCCCTGGTAAGTTCTGCGGAGCACATACCATCTTTGCTGAGAGTAAGATCCATACCTCAACTGACATACTTATTTTAATGCATGCACAGTTGCAGAGAGATGACTACTAAAACATAGTTGATATGAATCAAATTTAATGGCAGCAATCACTGAAGCTGATCTACAAATTAATAAGTAGCTTACATTAGGTAGAAGTATTCTGTTGACCTCTGGGTTTGATCAGTTGCTCAGATTTGTCTGAAATCAATCAGATAGTTTAATGAAACACTTCATATGTTAAAAGCAAAGGACGTACTCTTCAAACAATGTTATGTTCTACCTATCCCCAAGTTAACAAAAACTGCTACAGGCATTCGCTTCAAATAAACAAAGGTTTTAGAATTGTTAAAACACAAACTGCTAATGCCTGCTTCAGTCAGTGTGGGTGTTTCAGGTTTACATCTGCGATGAAGCTGATAATATCACTAATGTGTATAGATTGCTCTTAAACTCATAGTAGGATGGCATGTAGCTTAGTATCGTGACCTTTTTCAGGCTTGGGGATTTCCCAGTGCAAGGTGTTAATATAAATTCTTGAATGGTCATGTAAGTACTGATGTATGCATAAAGAAAAATAAACAGGGGAAAAAAAAAAAAGAAAAAAAGAAAAAAAAGAAAAAAATTCTGAATTTACCATTGTGCGTTTGTTGTTCAAGGTATCCATCTCGTATAGAGAAGATAGATTATGAGGAGGGGAAGATGTTAGTCCATTTTGAACGTTGGAGTCATCGCTACGATGAGTGGATTTACTGGGACAGCAACAGGTTGCGACCCTTGGAGCGACCAGCATTAAGGAAAGAAGGGCTGAAAGATGATGAAGAATTTGTTGTAAGTGGCACATGTATTTTGTTTTTGACTCATTTTGGTAAGCTGTCCTACTTGATTTCCTGCGTTAAATCTGTCTAGCATTAAATGTTTAAGTCGTCTTTGGAAAAAAATCTAAAGGTTCAAAGTATTAATACCGTTTGTTTAAAATAGGATTTTAAACCTGGAGAAGAAGTCCTAGCTCGTTGGACAGACTGTCGATATTACCCAGCAAAGATAGAAGCAATTAATAAAGAGGGTATGTATTCATTTCTGGTCCACTGGTAAGGACTGTTTGCATGTGCTATACCATTGCTGTGGTCAACTTAAAAACAAAACAAACAAAAAAGCCAAACACAAAATCAACAATAAAAAGGTATGCATGTAAAGTTTTCCTCACTGCCTCAATATTCTGGTGAAAATGTTTCTATTCTGTCAAAGGTAATATGTTCATCTTTTATCCATCTGAGGTTAGAATATCGAAATTTATCCTGGAAGATTAAAATGCTCAATGCTTGTTCAGTGCTGGGCAAAACATCTTTTGCATAGTGCTATAGTTATAGTGTACTTGGTGCTGATTTGGGCTACTCTCGACAGATTTAAATTTTCTTAATTGTTTCAGGAAATGGTCTTTTTAAAGTTCAATTGATGAGGTAAAAATAATGAGAATTGGGAAGTAGAACAAATTAATTTATATGCAGTACTTCTTAATAGGGTAATATCTCTAGTGAACATAAGTAAAAGTCAGATGAGGATTTGATTGTGAATTGATTTTTTTACCTTAGTGTGGCAGCTTAAATATTACCTGATTCTTTCAATGAATTATGAGCAGAAGTGTTGTGTTAGCATAAACGTGGTTGAAAGTGTCTAAGTGGACAAAGAGTGGCAATGTAAAAGCAGGGTTTCATTGGGCTTGGGTCTTATTTTTCTTAAAATTCTTGATTAAGCCTGTAGATAACATTTAGTTACCTTTTTCATATAGTCTGCAAAGTATTTTGGTAAAGCTTTTGTAGTAATGAGTTGTCTGTTTCTCAACTACTCATAGTGATTCCATCAATCCTCTTCTAGGAACGTTCACAGTACAGTTCTATGATGGTGTTATTCGGTGTCTTAAGAGGATGCATATCAAATCTATGCCAGAGGATGCAAAAGGGCAGGTAAGAATATTAGGCGTCTTTTTGTTAGGTTTCATAGTGATTTTTTACATCTTGAGATCGTAAGAACGTTGTCTAGCACAACAAGTTTTAGATTAATATTTATTGTAGGGCCTGTACTGTCTTGCTTCACCATTTTGTGGATGATATATCAGAGTGTGCTGCTCACATAGTCATGCCTTTATCTGATACGTCTAGCTGCTGTACACTCTGTTGCTGACTAATCTGTTCCCAGAGTTTTGTCTTGCATGGTTCACAAAAGCAGGGACATCCAGAGACATTCTCCTTTGTCTTGTGGCCTTTCAGGAAAAAAAAGCTTTTACTTGTCAGTGGTTTGTGCTGGTGATTTATTTTTTAATTATTTTTTACCCTCTTGTTTGCTACAGTGGTAGACTTTTGCCCACGTGTTCTTATTAACGTGGCTGTTCAGTAATTTTTTTCCCCCGTATCAAAACGTTTAGGGGTTCTAACATAAATATTTCTTTATCTCTGAACAGTGCCCTGTCACTGTTGAAGGAGAAATGCTGAGCAGAAGCAGAAGAAGGCTGTGAAGCAGAGGATATGATTGAGTAACTAGGCATATCTTTACTCAAAAAAGAAAAACAGCATCAAAAACAGATGCATGCTTTCAGTGGAAATGATGTTGGGTTTATCTTGTGTTCTCATCTTTAATGAGAAATTAGTCCACTGAAACGATTTGAGATAAAAAAAAAAATATATATATATAGAAAGATTGTTCTTATTTGCTCCCAATTTTCTTCAGACTATAACTTTTTAACTTGAGGAATACAATTCAATATTTCATAATTACTCTTGTAACTATCTGTGTTTTGCTTACGTGATAAAAGCAGATAGATAATATAATTGGCCTGAAAATGTTTCTGTATTTCTGGCCTACCTGTTGCAGGTGGATGTATACTTGAGTTGATCATCTCTACACAGAATATTGTAACATTGTGATGGCAACACTTGTACCATATAAAGTACTTTTCCTTAAAGAGATTAAACTGAAATCCATGGGCACGCTGCCACTGGTTTCTTGCTGTAGTGTTGCAATAACTACTGCAGCTCTATGTAAATATTAAAAATAATAATAATAATCAATATGATACTAAGTTAGGAAGCTAGAGTATTTCATTTTCCTTTATAAAAAGGCAAACATGGATAGTGTGGTTTTGACTGAACTAAAACAGTCCTTTGACAGTGATCAAGTCTTTTACTCGATCCTGCACTTTGTCCTAGGAGCCATGTGTAGTCCCAGGTTACTACCACTAGGCATTTTCAGTTTAAAAAAACTTAAAATCAGTTTCTTACAGATGTTGATTAGCAACCGCTTTGGTGTCCAGACATGCTTAGTGTTAGTCCAGCTCATCTATTATCTCTAATTTTGCATAATGGTTGAAACTTACGGTGTCAGTCTCATGCATCTCAGTAGTAGATGGCTTCAGTGAAGACTTCAGACAGAATAAATGAGCTAAACTCATGCTTTTTAAGAAGGATTAAGAATTTTAAAAGCTATCTTGAAGTAAGAACAACACAAGGAAGCTTTCTGTACTGCTAGTTGATTGTAGTTCTAGTATTTTATTCTGCAAAATTCAAGGTAGGCATGAAGCTGTAGCTTTTGAAGGCAAAAGTAACTTTCCACAACGTCTATTTAATCATTGTGCTATGACAAAAATGTTTCTTTTGCGATATTTTTGTGGTATATAAGAAGATAAATGTGATCTAAGTTCTTTAAATTTAATAATCTGAAACCAAGTTTTGCCTAGGCTTAGAACTTTAATGAATGTTTTTGATTTTATGCATTACATATTTTTTAGATGACATTTACTGGAAATTATTTAGGTTTAAAAGAAAAAAATCAGGAATAGATTTTGATTTGGAACATAGTGGAGTTGGCAGACTCAACACTTCATGCTTAATGTAAACCTATGTTTTTTTTGTCTTTTTCCAAAGAGAAGTTTCGTTTCAGGAGGCAAGCAGATGCTTAAGATACTACTTTAAGATGTAGAACATTAACAAGTCTAACAAATATAAGATCCATTTGGAATGTGTATGCTAAGCATGCAGAATTTGGATTAGATGGAGGAAAAGAGATAAGGACTATCAAATTCTTTGCAAGTAAATATTCGTGGTAGAACGTACTTATAAGAAGATATTAAAGATCCATTTTTATGTGAATATTACTCTTAAATATTTTAGTTCTTTGTCTAACCAAAAGTGTGTGACTGAACAGAACCAGAACAGGAACAGTGGTTATCCTCTTCAGAAGCAAATGCCTAAGCCAGCACACTTATTCTGTCAGTAATTTTAAGTGTGTTGGTGCCAGTAGTGGTATACTATTTTCAAAAGCAAGAAACCTAGTTTTATTTGAGCTTAGCATGTCTTAAAGTAAGAGTCTGTAAACACTAATGCTCATACGCCATTTTTAAGCTATAGTACATGTTTGTGTTTCATAAGACTTAGCTGTGAGGCTGGAAAGACAGTGTTTTCAAAGAAGAGTGGGAAGTATTTGTGTAGTTCCATGCAATGAGACTGTAGGTTGGTTTCTTCTGCAGAGAAGCTCAAATCTATTGAAATCACAGAATTGTGGATAAAGAAGCATAGAGAGGAAAATAAAATAAAAAAAAAAAAAAGATGGGAATATTAAGACTGCCCTTGTTAGAGCACATATAAAGTATTCAGATAACTTACTTTTTCTGTTTCATGTTTTTTGTTTTATCTTTGATGTAATTAGGCGCGCGAGAGGGAGCAGATAGCGCCGGAGCTGAGATTAGTGACGGAAATCGAACCAAAAGAAGTGAGTTTTGAGGAGGGGTTTGAAGGAGAGGGAGGGGACTTGGCACACAGGAAGAGGAAGCTGAGGAAAAAGCATGGATTTGCAATTGGGACAGAGGAAAAAAGAAGATATGACAGGAGACAATGTGAGCCAAGATCTAGGTGGGGCAGACCCTTTAGAATCTGAAAGGTGAGGGTAAGGAATCCAGTCTTGCTTTGGAATCAGCCAGTCAATAGGTTGATGGTGTTTTATGTATGTGTATGTATGAATGTGTGGCAGCTGGAAATTGTGGCGTGTCAGGAGAGGGAAAACAGCTGAATTTGTGGGACTACAGAGAAGGCTACACCTAGGCTGTAGGTAGGCGAAGAGAGAGTGATGTATGTGAGTTGTTACTGGCACAAAGGTTGGATTTTAGAAGTGATTCTGTTTTTGAATTCCCGCTTTTGCAGGTTTAAGATTATGCAAGGGAATACTTTAAAATGCAAGTGTCCTAGCTAATTAATGTGCAAGGCTGTTGGGAAACTTCTACTAACGTATTTCTTGATTGTGCAATTTCTTGTGCTTTGATTCAGTGAATCTAATTAGTATAATGACAGTTTTTCTCATTAGTGATAAAGTACTGATTTTTCTTCTAACTACAGTGTCCCATTACTTCTCTCCTGCAGTTGTCTCAGCTTGCTTGAAAGATGAATCTTAGAATAAAAAAAAAGAAAATATAAGTTTTTCAAAAATATATGTAAGTGAAAAACATTTACTTGAGTGAGATACCATGGGAAATGGGAAATCAGGCTGGATGGTGCAGTTCCAAAACCATAGCCAGTAAAATGACAAAATCAGGACACCAGGGACAAACAGAAAAAACTTTTTTTGGGAGGAGCTTATTTATTCATTTATAATATATATTCTTGTTTGGATCTTTGGCTTCGTGTATAACTGAAGGCTCCAGGAGCAAGTCCTGCTATTAAAATTTGGTGACTAGCGTGTGATATCTATTGTACGTCATGTTCTGCTCTTGTGATTGACAGTAGTTGCTTTATGACAGCCTTGAGATAGATTTCAGAATGCACTCTGCTTTAGGCTCTCGCTGTTTGTTTTCTCTTAAAAAGTCTGAAAAAGATACTGCTTCAAGAAGATGTTTGTAATTACTGTGCTATTCAAAAGAAATGGTCACCTTAGCATCTCAGATGTTTAGGTAGTCCTAACAGGTGCAGCTCAGATGGAGTTCAAGGTTTAAAAACAAAAACAAAAAAAAAAACAAAAACAGGAATTACCTGTGTCACTTCAGTGCTTATGTGTACTGCAGAGCCAAAATAAAAAATGAACCCACTGAGCTTCAGCCAGCTCTGAATCACAAAATTGAGGTTGGAGGGGACCTTTTGCGATCACCTTTTCCACTCCCCCTTTCAAGGTTCTCTCCACTGAGTTTAATCTTTAAATACTAACCTGTAAAAATACGTATCACCACAACTAATGTCTGCTGTGGCTTCTGAATGTTTAAGCTTTGTTTGTTTCATAGTTGTGTTCTGCCATCCTTTGTAAGCTCTGTGTCTTACGGAAAGTAACTGAACAATGAAATAAAAAAACTAAAGCCCTTCGTGTTGCACTAGAACAAAAGCAGGTTACTTAGCCAGTGTGGTCCTCGAAGCTTGAAATCTTCTTTGGAAAGTTTCTGATTTCAGTGTACGTTAGCTTGACTGGAAATGAAAGGACTCTTTAGAAGCTATTTTCATGCACTTTCATCGTAAGATCCAAGCTCCAACCATTTTACTGATCCTCTTCATCCCTTGGCCAGAGTACAGTGTAAGACTTCCACTCTCAGGTCTCCTAACTCCTCACCAGCACAAATAGCTCAATCGTTTTTTTGTCCTGCTGGATGGGCAAGGCTCTGGATGGACTGGAGCTAATGTGTGTGCTCTTTTTGCCTGGCCAAAAAAGAGGTATGTGTGTCTTTGATTGAGTACGCAGCTGGCAGTTACGAGACGCTCTTTGTGGCTGGCATGTCACCAAATGGCTTTGGTAGCTGCCTGTTTTTTGCAAGCATTGCTAAAGTGCTTCCAAACTATTCTGCTACTATCTAGATTGAGTGTATGCATCTTGCATTGGCAGTTCAGTTGTGGAAGACTTTATTTTTGGAGGCATCGAACCTCCTGGTGTTTAAGCTTGACACAATGCATAACATGCAATGACGTACATACGAAGTTATGGCAAAGGAAGAACGTAACACAAGCAAAATTAATGCTTTTAGTAATTTGTGTTGTGCTCTCGTACATCAAAGAAGACAAAGAGACCTCAGTAGAACAGAAAAGTTACGTTGAAACGAGATTGATTTGCAAAAGTCAAGATGCTTTGGGTGCCTCATATGTTAACATAACAAGGAAACATTCCAGAGTAAAATGCGGTTAATTTAAAGTTGGAAGAAAAGTTCTACTATTTGTAAAACTCATGGGGAAAAAGACAAAAAATCCTTATCGTTTTTTTATATTTGTCAGTGCAAATCTGAAAATGCTCTTGTAGCAATGTAGTAAATCATCAATGTTCAAGCTGCATTCATATGCATAATACTTACTGGTAGAGGATGAACATTGCTATTGATTTTCATTTCACGTCATTTCTCCATGGAAAAACTCTATACCTTGATGTTAAAATATTTCTACGAGTACTTTCGTAATGAAGATAAACACACAATTTTTGCAATCAGATTGATCCCTGACACTCAGGAGACACAGGACAGAAGTCTGATCACTTCAGACTCATGGAAAGAGCTGCCTGGGCCTTGGGGGTTCTCTCCATTGACTATAGGGTAACGACTTCATATACATGCTGGAAGGTAGATGAATTTGGACTGCAACTTCTGCTGTTCATTCGTTAGATGTTTGTGTATGGTCAGATAAGACATCATCCAAAATCATACTTTATTACCTTTAGAAATGGATTCTAAAATTCAGTTGTATTATAGCGCATTGAAATTACTGAATGAAACTTGTAATACAAAAAGAGCGCTGTCCACAGCTACTCTGCAAATGCAGATACAGTTAGTAAAGACTTGTCCTTGCTTTATCTGTGTAATTCAGGAAGAGCTCTGTCCAGTTCTGGAACTGGCTGGACTATGCTTTGAGTCAAGTTCAGTTTTGAATAACATAAATTAGAGCAACAATAGCAATGGTGTATTTCATACCAGGAGGTATCAGAAAAAGGGCAGTGTTTAGGGTGTGGGAGCTCCTGGGTTTCTAAAGCTATGATGCACAAAATAGGTAGCAGAGAATGCCGGCAGCCAGTATTCCTATGCAACGTTCTTTTGAAGGTATTTTTCTTTTTGCTTTTTTATCTATGTGGCATATTGATATACTGATAAAACTTCAGGTTTATTTAGGCAATTTGGGAAGCTAATTTTTACCACTCCTTGAGTAGTAGCAATAATAAATTCAACTGTTCATGAACACTTCTAAATGAAGTTCCATGGGGTTTATAAGTATTTTCTATTGAAGTCTAAGACACTTTTTAATACTTATTAAACTATTTTTTCCTTTTTGGAGGATTGGATAGCTTTGGTCAAAGCTGCTGCTGCAGCAGCAGCCAAGAACAAAGCAGGAAGTAAACCTAGAACCAGCGCAAACAGCAATAAGGATAAAGAGGATCGAAAATGGCTAAAAGTTCCTTCAAAAAAGGAAGAAACCTCAACCTCTACAATCATGCAGGAAGTCCAAAAAAAGGAAGAGGAGCCTACATCTAGTGACACATTTGGTAAAAAGAGATTCTTTAAAAGATAAGGTTGATTTTTTTGGTACCATTGAGTTAGAGTTCACGTTCTTAACTTTGCAATAAAGTAATAACTAGTATTTCTAGAGGAGTATGTATCATTTATTAGTAGGATGCTAGGTATGATACCCAGTGTTAATCAGTTAAGAAATAATTTTTATCAGTTAACTCAAGTTAGGTCAGCACTTATCCCTTGCGCACAAATTCTGACTACCTCTAATGAGGACAACACAATCTTTTGAATGGCTTTGTGTGCTCTGGTTCACATACCTGGATCTTCTGTTACTTGTGAGAGAACCCTCAACACTGTTAAAAATAAATAAATAAATAAAAATCCAGTGTTGATCATTTATCCATATTCAGGAAAGGCTGAAATGATTTCTGGTTTGATAAGAATCTGTTTATTTTAAGTCTTTAATTACTACGTTTCTTACAAAAATGAGTAAAAATGACAAATCCACCTCTAATGAATCAGTGTATAATACTAAATCTTTAGAATATGCCAGTTTCAATTTTCTAATAGCTGTAAGGGTTCTTAATTCCAATATTCTAATTCTAATACCAGTTCTGAAATATTAAACATTTTGTGTTTGGTTGCATGTTAATGAAATGTGTGTTTTAGATTTCTCTTTATGTTTAAAAGTAGGATTTCCTGTAGTGGATGTTCCAAAGATGGCCTTTGTACAGGCAGAGAGCACGTTATCACACAAGAGGAAAAGTAATCTAGGAAACTCGTTTCAGGCAAAGAGAGCTCGTCTTAACAAGATCACTGGTAAAATATTTTTTGTTGTTGATATTTTTTTTGTGTGTTTTAATGTAGTTAAATACAAATGCTTCCATATAAGGTATTAAAGTAGATCCACAAAAGCATATCCACCTGGCAGGTATTCATCAGTCTTTTTACTTGTTTAGAATTTTAAAGTAATTACATAAAGTAATAAAAATCTACCTTGTTCATAAATTGAGAGTATGGTCTCTGACTTGAGCTGGTGTGTGTGATTTTAGCTTTATGAAAAGGTAACCATTTTGAACTTCTGAATTTCTTGAGTATGTGTATTTGTTTTGATTCCAGCCACACAATTTTCTGTACTATCGGGTGAATTTGGTGTTTGTACAAGTTCTTAATGTTTTCTTGAGTTAACATAGCTCCACTGTAAATTAATTTTTTGGGGGGGTGGGGGGAGTGGGTGGAATAATCCATTTTGCCATAAAGTAAAACTATTGCTGGTAAGTTTACGGTATGTTCTGTAAAAGTATGCAATGCTAACCTTCTAATTGAAGCAATGAAGAGCTAAAAAGTTTTGGTTTTGTGGTTTTCTTCAATGTCTAAGGCAAGCACTTTATTACTGAAAGGAATTAAAGGAAAACATAGAGTTATAAAAATATTTTATACAACAGGAAATCAAATACTAGGTAATCTTTAAAATTTGAAAAATGATCTTTTTTCCAAAGTTCAATGGAAATCAACTTAAATACAGAAAAATTATATCAATTTGTGTGCCTCATTCCCTAGGCCTCTTCGTACGCAAAGTGTGTTTCCAGTATTGATTATGTCAGTACTTAGAGTGAGGTAATATCTTTGTGCCTGGGCTGGGAAAGTATCATAATACATTCAAAAACTAGGTGAAAAAATTGTGAAGCCTGTCTTAAGAGTGCCTCTTGGACAGATGGCAAGAAATGCATTCCAGTTTTTTTTGAGTAAACAGTATTTTGTGTGAAGTCTGACAAACTGTTCTACGCTTCAGGTGAGATTTAATTTTTTTGTTAGTTATGGCAAGCTCATTTATGTAAAAAGTTGTATTTAAAGAAATAAGGCAAAATTAACCTGGTTTACTAAACTAAGATGAGGGTGTTTTGTTTTTGTTTTTCTCAACTTGTTTTGGTTGATGCAACCTTTCACAGGTCAGCTGCTGAGGATATTTAGTCAGTTTCCTTATGAGTATGGTTCCATTTTAGTGTCTTTCAATCAATATTTTAAGCTGAAGGAGTAAATAAATTAAATGGCCCGATATGGAATGTGTAAAGGAAGTGGTCTTCAAAAAAACTCATATTCAGCCTCCAGAACTCCCTTTTCTGGAAGGCGTCTTATTTAGTACTGAGTTTAGTTAATGGATGCTTGATTGATCAGCCACATTTCTGTGCTCCTTTGCCCATATGGTGTAAATACTGAATCAAGTCCCAATTTAATTGCTGCCCTGAGCAGTAGAAGGCTATGTTATGTGCTAATGGTATATTACATTTATCTCTCTCTCTTTTTTATCTCTAGAGAGAGAGGGATATACGGAATTACACAGCCCTGATAAATTTCCTTTCCATAGCCTTTGGAACATTAGTAGCAGAAGATACCAAAACTAGCTGAAACTTCTGTAGCTCTAGAAATGATATTTTTCTGTGCCAGTGGAAAGGTTTTCCTTTTCTAAGGAACATTGTGAGGAAAAATTGAAGTTTAATGGACTCATACAGACTGAAATTAATAATCAGAATACACCTTACTGCCGTGGACTTTATTAGTTCCAAAGCACTTCCTGTTTGTTGCCATGAAAGTGTACTCTTCCAGTTGATAATATTATTGTTGTATGAAAATGAACTAATTCTTTAATTACAAGATCAAATTTGTCATGCTTGGTAGTTACTCTGTGTAACTGTTCTCTACTGTTGCTTATAATGGAGCATATTGAAGATGTGACTATTGGTGACTAAATTTTCTCTTGCCTACATGCTTATTTCCTGTGCTTGAATATCTGTACGTTGTCATTGATCTCTAGGATGAGCTTTAGTGTATGATTTGAAGGAAGGTTCTGGGTTATGCTGGCTTACCTATCAAAGTGGCTACAAAAGAACCATAAAACAGTAGCTGAAAGGAAAACATTCCTTACGCAGTGGCAATAACCCCAAGCAGAGCTATAGGCTGGGAGAGGAATGGTTGGAGAGCAGCCAGGCAGAGAAGGACCTGGGAGTGATGGTGGATAGTCGGCTGAATATGAGCCAGCAGTGTGCTCAGGTGGCCAAGAAGGCCAACGGCATCCTGGCTTGCATAAGAAACAGTGTGACCAGCAGGGCTAGGGAGGTGATCGTCCCCCTGTACTCAGCTCTGGTGAGGCCGCACCTCGAGTACTGTGTTCAGTTTTGGGCCCCTCGCTACAAGAAGGACATGGAGGTGCTTGAGCGGGTGCAGAGAAGGGCGACGAAGCTGGTGAGGGGCCTGGAGAACAAGTCCTACGAGGAGCGGCTGAGGGAGCTGGGCTTGTTCAGCCTGGAGAAGAGGAGGCTCAGGGGCGACCTTATCGCTCTCTATAGGTACCTCAAGGGAGGCTGTAGCGAGGTGGGGGTTGGTCTGTTCTCCCACGTGCCTGGTGACAGGACGAGGGGGAATGGGCTTAAGTTGAGCCAGGGGAGTTTTAGGTTAGATGTTAGGAAGAACTTCTTCACTGAAAGGGTTGTGAGGCATTGGAACAGGCTGCCCAGGGAAGTGGTGGAGTCACCATCCCTGGAAGTCTTCAAAAGACGTTTAGATGTAGAGCTTAGGGATATGGTTTAGTGGGGACTGCTAGCGTTAGGTCAGAGGTTGGACTCGATGATCTTGAGGTCTCTTCCAACCTAGAAATTCTGTGATTCTGTGATTCTGTGACTGCACTGGGAACATAGAGCAAATGAGGTGGCTGTAAGCAGCTGCTTGAAAGGAACTCTTTTTCTGGATTTAAATTTAAATTCAGCAGTTAGTATTTGTTGCAGGAGGTTCTCTCTGTCTGCCCCAAGGGCTGCATCAATTCCTGGTGTTCTCTGTTCACTGTTTAATAAAATAAAATCGTTCCCTATGCTTCTTTTTCTTTCACTACTGAGGGAAATCACATTTCCCTAAGGCGAAGGAAATCTTCTGCTAAGCATGTATTAATGTCTTCTCTAATTAGTTTTTGCCTCTGGAGTGCTTGCTTCCACCTCTCCTGCTACTGTACTGATACCTAGAAGAACATCTGCAGTGAGAACAAAACACTTCTACCACCTTGTACTTTTTTTTTTTGTACATGTTGTTACTGACCAGAGATGGTGAACTTGCAGTTAGTTCTGCTGCTCCAGAAGCTTTGGAGTTAATTGTTTTGTCATTGCACAGGCTTGGTGACTGGTTAGAGAGATGCCTGATAGGATAGAGAAGAAGGAAATAAGGGAAATACATTAACAAGTCTGACAATTTAGGTTGGTTTCATGGGTTTACTTGCTGGGCACCGAGCATCTAGCTAGAAATAAAAATGATCGTGTAATGTATGTGAGTCATTCTTGCTTTTGACACGTTTAAGCACTGTCAGACAGGAAACCGTCTTCAGATACATTGATATGGACAGTATTTTGATTCATCTAAGAAAGCTTTTAAAAGAATTAAGCAATAGTAGTTTTCTTAAAAACACATTTTTTATACTTTGGGTGTTTCTGTTAAGGCAGGCATAGAAATCAAAGAAAGACTGCATGAAAGGGAGCTAGTTACAAATGGTTTAGGATGTGTGTAGTACATCATGAAGGGTAATTATCTCTTTCTTTTTTTCTGGAAAGGTTATGAAATTTTTGTGAGGCCCAATGTTAAATCTTAACTGATAATGTTTGCATTAATATAATGGAGCTAAAAAGTTTCTACTTTGCAGTTAACTTACTTAGTGGTAAAGTCAATTGGTTTGCATCTCTTATTATACACACGGTGTTCTGAAAAGTTTACTTAAAACATAACTGCTTTTCAGCATGACTTCATGGAATGTAAAAAGTGAAGGAAAAAAAAGTGCCTTTTATTCTTGTGGAACACTAGGGAAAAAAAGTCCATAGAAAACAACGTGGTATTTCAGCAGAGAGCTAACACATTTCAGTGTCACGCACATTTCCTGAGAACCCTGGCTTCACTAGTGTGTAATTTCTCGGCCATTGTATTTTGTAAATTAATTTTGAGCATATCCAATTTTTCACGGAATGCAACAGAATTTCTTCCTTATCTCCCTTAGTCTTTCAGCTCAAGTTTGAGGACTTAAACCCTCCACCCCCCAATACTGATGTTCCCAGGGATTATAATGGCAACTTCCATTTATATTCTTATTTTTCAGATGTTTAGCAGTTCTGCTTTGTCTTATGACATAGAATTTTCCACTTATAGTCAAATAATTGAAGTTAGTGTGTGAAGTAGAATTAGCTACCCCTATGCGTGTAGGGCTACAAAGATGGTGACGGGCCTAGAGAGGAAGACGTGAGGAGTGGCTGAGGTCACTGGGCCTGTTGAGCCTGGAAAAGAGGAGGCTGAGGGGAGGCCTCATCATGGCCTACAGTTTCCTCACAAGGGGGAGTGGAGTGGCAGGTGCCGATCCATTCTCTTTAGTCACCAGTGATAGGAACCATGGGAATGGTGTCAAGCTGAGGCAGGGGAGGTTTGGGCTCGGTCTCAGGAAGAGGTACTTCACTGAGAGGGTTCTTGTGCACTGGGACAGGCTCCCCAGGGACATAGTCACGGCACCAAGCCTGTCGGAGTTTAAGAAGCTTTTGGACACTGCTCTCAGACATATGGTCTGATTTTTTGGGTAGACCTGTGTGGTGTCAGGAGTTGGACTCAATGATCCTTCTGGGTCCCTTCCAGCTTGGGATATTCTATGATTCTAGCCAATGTAGCCAATTTTATTTTTAACCAGTTTTATTTCTAACAATTATTCTCATATTGATGTTAACTTCCCTTTTATCAGTAGTAGTGATACTGAATAGGAATTCGTTAAGGAAATAATCGTATGCTGATATATTTGTTCCCAATATGGTTTTTGCTACTGAGGTAACTTCAGAGCTCCACTGCCAAGAATATTAATTTGGAAACTGAATCTCTTGTTCTGTTCTAAGCAAGGTTTGCATGCATTTAATAGAGTTAAGTAGACGTAGTACAAATTCTGATGGGAATTTCTTAAAGACTGGAAAAGAGAGTGGTAGAAGAGGATTATAAATTATTTTGGTCTTTCAAAGTTTAAGTAACATAGCCTTGGTTTTAAAACTCGAGCGCTTGGGCTTTAAGTGGATGGTGAGATGTTATTTTTACAATTGATTGCTTTTCATCTTGCTCATGGAAGTGCCAGAGAAATACTTCATCATGTTAGCAACCTGTTTTCTTCTAATTAAAGCATTTAGCCTTGTGTTGAGCTGTTTCGGGGAGAATTATGTTGTAGATACAAGCAGACCATATTTCTTGTCTCATAATTTTTCTCTGTTTTCCACAAATCCTTATTGCAAGTTTCTAACTAAACATTTCTGCAATTTTTCTTCGAAGGTTTATTGGCATCCAAAGCCGTTGTTGCAGATGGTGCTGAAAAAAAGGAAGGCAACAAAGAAACAGCTCCAGTCCTGGAGCAGGTATGAAATGGTAGAGTTTGATTCTTTTGCAAGGTTCCCACTGGAGTGTGCCATGGAGATATAGTACTTACAACATTGAAATTTTCCCCTTCAGATACAATAGGGAACTGAAAATTGACCTTATGTTTACAATTCTGGCAGAGCCAGCAGTATGGAAGTTAATTGTCTCAAAATGCAGTGTTAATCTTAATTTTAGCAATGAGGTTCTGTTAGTTTTCTGCAACAAAAATAAGTGGGGCCTCCATGCAGCAAATGCTAGGAGGCCAGCATCCCGAGGTCCAGATTTGTAGCTGGAACCGTGACTAGCTTAGGAGAAGGCCCTTACACAAATTCAATTTGTGTTTGAAACAGGGTTTTTGACATCAAGTAGAACTTCTTTTATAAGAAGCTTATTTTATATTGTAAGAATTTGGTGTTGTAGGCTTGTATGTGTTTTATGAACTGCTCAATGAGCCATACATTTTGCAAGGGTGTGTATTTTAATAAATACAAAAAAGAAACATTTTAAATAATGTTAAGGGTCTGATTTTTAAACCTGCATATTTGCAGGACCTGAAAGCTGCCATTTTATCTTTGGCTTATTCCATTTTGTTCAGGCATTGCTTGACTCTGAGTTGTGCATTATCTTGCACATTAAAAGGGCTGAATGCCTAAGCATGGTAAAACAAGCTAAGGATGAACGGTAGTATTGATTCAGGACATCTTTGCTTTCCAATGGTTTTAAATCAGAGCCTTAATGTAGTTTTAATACAGCTTTTTTGTATTCATTTTCATTTTTCTTTAGAAGTAGTATTTGAATAAAATAGCCTTGCTGCCCGCACTTCTTAAAAGAGCACTTCTTTTCTTAAGCCCCGGCACACTCTGAATAGTCCCTACCCCAAAATTTATTTGATATTTTGGTTGTACTGGTTCTTTAGAGCTGATAACATAATTGCATTGCTGTGGTTTTTCCATTGATGCTGCATTGGATGCGAGTTTTGTCAATGGAACATGATTTTCTGTTTTTAATGCTGTCACCGTAACGGCTGTACGAGCCACTACGGTGCCAATGCATTGACTGATACTTTGCAGAAAGGTTTACAGTGTATTGACATGACATTCCATTTCTCAAATTTTTGCATATTAAATATGCTATGGTTTTACTGCTACTGTGTGTGATATCTTCAATGTGCAAAAAACTGTGAAATGGCTTACAGCATGTTGTTTTTTGGAAGAATCATTACAATGTAAATCTTAACATGCAGAATCCCATTAAGATGAATGGGACTTTGTGGTTTACATAGACTGTGTATGCAACAGTATAAACTACAGTGCATATTTACTAAAAAAAAAAAAAAGAAAAAAAAAAGAAAAAAAAAAAGAAAAAAAATTGTTACTTCTTAGACATAGTAACTCGGCTGTTTCTGTTTTGTTGATTAGATATTAAACAAAAAGGATGTCTCTGTCATTGTTTACATGCTAATGGTCTGAAAAATAATAATTTTTTGAAATACTGGTTAAGCTCTTTTAAAGAGGCATCAAAATCCAAAATGTCATATGCCTTCACTTCTAACTAAAAAGAGAAACCTCATAAGCTTTCAAACGATTGAGGGGAGGAAAATTTGAGCATAAAGCTATTTTTTACTACGTTCCTGCCCAAATCCAAATTAAAATGGCCGAGTTATAAACCTCCCCAAAAGATTTTCCAATAGCAAAGCTGGCACCCCTTAATGAGAGGTTTTGTCTGCTACTGCTATAAAATTGAATGGGTAAAATGTCTTTTAGGGTTTTTTAATAATGTAATACGGAACATGGTAGAAATATTCAGGCCAATAGCCGAAAACTTACTTTGTTGATGGAAGTATATTTTATTTATATTTATATATATATTTTTAGTTTACAATTGTCTTAAACCCAAAACCTCAAACAATTAGTTGCAGATACAGTAGTTTATTTAACTGTATTAGGGTATGTCATGTTATATTTTCTTTTGACCAAGATCTGCTTAGATGAATAACATTAATTCATTAAGGTTTTTAATGTTAATTTGTCCTGTTAAGAGGTTAAGCACCTTATCAAAATATTAATTTAATTTTTTTAATCTTGTTTAAATAACTTTGTAATTTGAAAGTAATGGATGCTGTAGTAATTAATGTCTTTCACATCTGTGAAGATGAACAATAAAATTGTTTATTTACAAGTTACGACTCTAATTAATTTCTGGTAATACCTCTCATAACCAGCATAGGTATACTCTTCAGTTCATGGAGTTTTTTATTTAAATGAATAAAACTGCACTTAATACATGTGTATTATGGAGTTATTCAAGGTAGAACTGATTTCTGCTGAATGGGACATTTTGCACTGGATCTTTACATGGTACTTGCAGCCAGCTATTGATACAGCATTCAGGGTTGCCCTTTTACATGCATCAAATGTGCACTTATGTTTGTTTCCGCTAGAACTCTCCATGTTCCAGTGGAAAGTAATTTTTTATTTAGAAAAACAAAACCAGACCAAAAGGCCTCAAATAATCAGAGATGTGACATTTCTTTTTAGCTTGGATAAACTGGTGTGCACATTCTAGAAATACCTTTCTACTTTGATAATTATGGCTTTATTAGATGATAATGTGCTGAGTGTTGTAACTGGGGTGAGAGAGGGGACAGGTTTAAGAAGTTAATGTACAGATACTTGCCTTTATTGGGCAAGTTGTGTAACACATGCACAGTTTATTCAGTAATGCAGAAAGTACTTCCTACTAAAAATCTACAATGCTAATGTCTGTCAATGCATGTGAATTGCCTAAAAATAATACTTAAATACGTATGCTAAGGGTGAAAATTAATAATTTTGGAAAGCTGCATCATATATTGATTTTTCTTCAAAACTGTTTTAACTCTATCTGCTCGTTTTTTTTTTTCCTCCTACAGTTAGCAATCTATTTAACCCTGTGGTGCTAGAAGTTGTGATTTCTTCATGTGTTTGCACAAGCATATAATGTGGTGAAATCCAGACTCCCAGCACTGAAAGGGGTTGTGTGAGAGTGTGTTCAGTATTTGGAAACTTTTTCTTGTTTTCAGACATTTCCTTAAGGGAGCATTGTCAACTTTTTTCAGATTCTTCTTTGTTTAAAATAGTTTTCATTTTGAAAGTTATCCCAAGGAACTGTTAAATTATTTGCTGTTACAATCATAGATTGGTGCATGTATTCCAGTTTATTATAGGTATTCTCCAAATTACACTGTGATAACGCATTTCATGGTCCCAGTATGCTGAAGATAAAAGGGACAAGCTAAAATGACTTTGAATTTTAAAATGAGAATTCACAGAAATAGTTTTATATTCAGTCTTTCTGCAGGTATTTCAAATAGTAAGGAACGAGGGTGTTCTGAATACTGAAAAGAATTGATAATGCTCCTTTAAAAACAAAAGTTTAATGTGATGCATTTTAAATATTTTTTATTTGTACTGAAAATAACATTTCTTTAAAATGTATTTTGAATACTAAAGTTGCTTTAAAACGATCAAAATAGAATACAAGAACTACAGTGAAGAAACTGAAATAAAAGTATCAATTTTTTATTATTTATTCAGGAGATTTCACCTAAACCACAAAGTCAGAAAAAAAATGAAGCTGATATTAGCAGTTCTGCCAACATTCAGAAACCTGCACTGTTATCCTCAACTTTGTCTTCAGGAAAGGCTCGCAGCAAGAAATGCAAACAAGAATCTGGAGATTCTTCTGGGTGTATAAAACCCCCTAAATCACCACTTTCCCCAGAATTAATACAAGTCGAGGATTTGACGCTGGTCTCTCAGCTTCCTTCTTCTGTGATAAATAAAACTAGTGAGCACAGACATTTTAAAAAACATACCGTAATTACTTTTAAGAGATATACATAAAATAACTTTTGGTTGTAAATGGATATTGCATTTAAAAATGAATCTGCTTTTAAAATAGGAAAAAAAAAAAAAAGTCAAAATGGGAGAATTAGGGGTAGCTCACTATTTTTAAAAAGTCAAGTTAGATAATAAGGCATATGAATTTCTCTAAAAGAAATAATACATTTATGTATGAGTTACAGCTTTTAATGGTTGACTGACTTCCCCTCTAGCATAAATCTCCACATTAGTGTTAGGAGTGATACAGGGAAAAGTCGAACCTCTCTTCTGAAGGGCCTGATTCATTAAAAAGAAAAGACATACACTTGGGTTGTGGATCTTTCCTTCTCTGAGAAATGTTGCCTTCGGCAGACTGATGTGCTATACCTGTTGGCGGTGACATTCTTCACCTTTTGTGTTATTTCCCAGAAAATATAATATGAAAGCAATGATGTGCTCAATATCTGGGGTGGGAAAGTACATAACTCAGTTTTCATTGCCTCAGAAATACATATGCATCAGTTGCATCGATTTGCAAAGTACTAGAATACTGTTCATCAGAACAGGGAAAGATTTACGATGCCTCCTTTAATATGCTAATTTTTGTGGATGTTGAAATATTTCTCTAATTTCTTAGAGATGGTTTTACTGCTTAGGGTCAGACCTTGTTCTTCAGGCAACAAACAGCCTATTTTACACTAAATGATGAGTCAAGAGTTAAAATAAGTACGGGCTATAGGAAGTCAAAATCTTCGTACCTCTTTTGCTTTAGGACAGTGATTTAAGAATGGAAGACTATACCTGCATCATATGTTTTCCTTAACATTCATTTGATGTTTTCCCTTATGAGAATAGTTTCTCCTAATCTTTTCTCACAGATAGCTTTAAGTGAATGGGAGAGAAAGGTGTACGAGTTCAGCCATCTATTTATTCAGGGAACATTTGTTTAAATTGTATCTCTAGTTGCCCCACACATTACTGTGACATGTCTTTCCCCTTCTCCTTCCCCTCTTTCCCTCAAGATGGTAAGTAGTTTTCTTTGAGGATGTTCTTAGCATTATATTTGGATAAAGAACCAATTTAAAATTTGGTTACTTAAGTTTAGATCTTGTTAGTGTTGTCTTTCAATCTTTGGCTTCTAAGTCTTTACCACCTCTGAGAGAAATTTAAGTCTTGTCTTTTGTGTCTTTATTTTTAAAGTTGTGAACCTTTTACTTGAAAAAATGGTTAAAGAAAAAGAGAGAATAGTGATTTACGGTGTAATGACTTGAATGTGTCTTTTCCAAGGCAAATGTCTGTAAAGCTTTACTAAAGTGAAGAAGTTTAGGGGAGTGTGTTTTTTTTGTTTTTAATGAATCAGGCCCATATTATCCTATATCAATCCCCCCATTCTTTTTTGTTTGTTTTTGTTTGTGTGAGATTTTTGAGCCTTCTTACTATGCCATGCATTGGCAATGAACATTTTAAAGATAGTTGGGGTATTGATATCAGGTCAGGAGAGGGGTTATAAAATGAACCACTGCTTTTGCTTTTTTATTTAAGCTTTATGTTACTAGTATCCGTGACTTTTAGATCTTTTAATTGTGGTCGTTTGTTCTGTTTACTGTAAAATCCTGTTGCTCAGTTCCTTTATAAGCCTACTCTCATGGTTTCTATGGGGGAGTTGCTTATGGTAAATACACCGTTTGCCTAAAACAATAGTCTTTATTAGTGGGGAAGTAGACGCCCTATTAATGATGAATAAGCAAAAAGCAGAATCATGTCTCAAGCATAACCTTTTTCTGGTAGTCACAGTTTTTAATTACTTTTAACAGTCCTGCTGTGATTACCAGTTCTGCAGATAAGAGCTATTTAAAGCACTTCCCATCTTTAGAACTCTAAAATACTGCGGTAAGATGATCGTATCTCTCTCTGCTTCATGAACATTGAAAGATCTCTTTTTAGGTCCATCACAACCACTGAATTCCCCTAGATCCTACAAACATAGTCAACGGAGAAGAAGATCACAACGTTTAGCCACTTGCTCGTTGCCTGATGATTCTGTAGAAAAAGTTTCTTCTCCCTCTTCAGTTACTGATGGAAAAGTGTTCTCCATCAGTGCTCAAAACCAACAGTCATCAAAATTGGAGGGTAATGTATCTTAATCTAATAAAGAACTGCCCAAGAGAAATTGAATCATGAAAATTAGACCTTTCATGGTTTTCATCTAATGGGACGTTTTGACTTATTGTCGCTAAAGCTGAATGCTGTTCGTATGTTATGTTACACTGCAACCCAAACTGTTGTTTGTTGGGCCTTTGTACCTTTTTTAATATTACATTCTTTCTTTTGTGTAGTACCCGATGTTGCTCATATGTCACTTGAGAAGCGTGGACCCTGTCTCCCTCTTGATTTAAGCCGTAGTTCGGAAGTTTCAGCACCATTATCCACAGAATCCACTTTCCGTAATGAATACCCCAGTAAAGACAAGGAAGATATTCAGATGATTACATATCTTTCTTCCAAAGCAGTAACTGATGGAAGAGTAGCTACAACAGCGTCAGGTAAAAAGATCCAGTGTACAACTAGTTAGGCTTACAGTTGCAGGGTTAAAACATGCATGTGTTCAGTCACACAAAAAGAGGGGATAAACTTTCTTTCTGCAAGCTTGCAAACCTCTTGCAAGCTCTTCCTGGGGTCCATCCATCTGGATATTCTTTGTCTTCCACTATCTTTGAGCTGCTTTAGCACTTTTTCCTAACATGCCTTAAAGTAGATCTGATTTAACTCTACAGAGGAAGTATAGAATATAAGATGTAGTATTTCTTTCTAAAATATTTTCTATTGTTAAAACTTGTAAAAAATATATATATAAAAATAAAATATTAATAATTATATGTAATACAGTTGTTTACTAACATACTAATATATACTAAATATATACATACTCATTTATGTTGTGGCTTCAGCTTTAAATACAGTAGAGTTTTCAGAGGTAGTCTTTATTTTCTACTTTTGCTTCTCTTTGTAGTAGAAATTTTGTCATTTTCCTGCTAGGAGATATTAATTGAAAATATGTCTGGAAAATCCTCTAAAGTTTATATAAATTTGGCACACCTTTGTAGAGTCCAATGCTGTAACAAAGGGCTACATCTCTCTTTAGCAATTTAGTGGGCACTGTGGTTTATTCAAATCACTTAGATTAAGAGATTTGAGAAGGGATTGCATTGTGAGTTGCAGACCCTAAAAATGAGTCCTTTCATCCAGTGTGTTAGGTATCCATATGTTTTTTTCATAAACAAGCCTCTTACATGGGTGAGTATGATACCATGTTCTAAACGACTTTACTGCGAAAACTAATCAATAAAGTAAGAGGAGGGAAATTAAATAAAAAGTAATAATTATGCACTTTTTGGGGAACTTCCTTAGTAAATGTGATCAATAAAGGAGGGGCATTGTGACCATAAAGTATATAATTAAGCCATTCTGAAAATATAACTGTCTTCGTTTAAGGGGAAGAAATAAATCGTAACAACTTTGTGTTAAGCTACCAGTGTAGCTGCGGTACTCTAGGTCAGTGAAACATCTTGTTTAATGTACGCCCCTTCTTGGGTGTCTGCCCATTGACTCTGTGTAAGATGATTGCTTTCCTGAGTTCCAGCATAATTCCTTAACCTGATGCAGAAAAGGCTGAGTAGGATTCTTGGATCAATATTGGGTAGATTAAATTAGGTGGTTATAAATATCCCTTCTCTCTCTCTCTCGCTCTCTTTCAAACAACAAAATCTATTAATCTTTTAAACTAATTTGTCAAAATGAGTGCTATGGGAATTTCTAATGAACTGCTTTAAAAACTTTTTAAATCTTTTAAGCTTTAAAAAAAATACTAAATTTCTCAAATTAAACCCTCTGACAATCTTGGTGTGCCTTTGACGTATTGTATAGTGGTAGAATCATGAGTTCCTGTGAAAATTACTTCTGCAAAAGTCTTTTTAATCTCATGCCTTTGGCTAGTAGGAGAAATGCTTTTGGTGGATGACCACTCATACAAGATCATAAAAGAAACCAACCACTTCCAACTACTATCTTTGTTATTCATAAGAACTTGCTTCAGTTACTAGGAATTTAACTTCTGGGCATTTTTTTTTTGCCTGACATGTTTCTTGGATCATTTAATGCATAGTTAGTAATACTGATTGGCATTTATTTTGTTGCCACCTTCATTTATGGCTCGAAACTTTTTGGCATGTCCATATATTTTTTGGCATGTTGTGTCAGGGAAAATCATGCCTGACACAACCTTCTGGTAGTACTAGTTGAGTCTAGAGTGGGAAAATGGAAGCACTTACAACATGTGCTGGAGGGATACAGTTTGTCCTATTTCTACATAATTTTGAAAATTATAAGCTCTCAAGGAACTGATTTCCCAGCTACCTGTCTGTCTTCTAGACAGAGCTACATGTTTTTAAATTTTTGGTAGTTTTTCTCCATGCAGTAGTACTTTGTCTTGAGCTTTCACATGGACTTCTTATTCTGTCCAAATGTTTAAAAGCTTTGAAAAGTATACAACTGACAGCCACTTGAGCAGTATAATCTTTGTCGGCTGAAAGGTTTACATAAGCAATTAGTATCTTGAATTCAGAGTTTTTACAGGAAGTTTTGGAGATCAGTTACAAAAGGTAATTCTAGAGCTACTACTGACAGAAGCAGTTCATATTTATTTAGAGCTCATCTTGGGCTTCTAGCCTCAGTGAAACTCACTTCTCTAATATCCTTCTCTTTTCAGAGGAAGATAAAAACAAATGTAGTTTTTATGTTCAGGTTTGAAACCTGTGAAATTAAACTTTGCACTGTTAAATGGTTCTCAATTCATGTTACTTAAGCACGCAATTACACTAATTTCTTTCCTGCTCCAAGAGAATGGATAGAGTCTATCCTGCTTACTGCTTCCATTCCATTTCTAATGAACCTCTTTAAGCTATAGCACCTGTAGCCTTTAAGCAATCTGATATATAAAGGAGAATTTTCCCAAAGCTTTCATTTATCATTCCAGGCGATGCTTTAAAGTATTGAGCAAAGTTCATTTGAATAATGCAAGAACATCTGCCTGCATAAGTGTAATTTAATGTATCGCACTGTTTAGCCATATATATTGTGACTATACGGTTTGAGAACTCTGGTGTAAAATCCATTTTACTCTGCAATTATCTATTTTTTGGGGTTTTTAATATGAAAGAACTATTTTAAATCTGTCCTTTTATGATGTTTCTACTGTTTATATTATATTGAAGCAATCTGGACAGATTTGGTTTTCTAGATTTTGACAGTAGTGTGGAATTTGCAAACTGTGCTTAAGTGGGATCTACTGTTCTTTGTAATAACTGAGGTAAATAACAATAGTTTCAGAAATTATGGAGGTAAGTTTTTAGCCTGAAATAGCCTGTTATGGTAACTGACCCTTCTGAGTATAGTCGTAAGGAGGTACTGTTTAGACCCAGAGATGTGACTTCGGAATTTCAGAAATCTGATGAGGGCTATCAGTTGAGCAAACTGAAGAGAGAGAGAGAAAAACAAAACAAACAAACAGGAAAAAAAAAATAAAAATTACCAAAATAATAGGGAGGGATGAGATGAGATATGGTGAAATACAGAAACAGAAGTGGAAACTCATAGTATTAACATGTAAATTCCTTCACAAAGTCATTGCTCAAAATGAAGAGCTTGCCATTTCACAAAGGCAACACAAAAACACTGATCAATTCCTGCAGTCTTCAGGTTACGCGAAAGTGCTGTGTTCTTTAGTAGCTGATACGCTATTTAATTTTTGAACTGAGGTACTGCACTGGCTAAAATAGTATATGGATCCAGTTGTGATTGCCTACGAGTGTGCACACACAATTAAGAATCTTTTCTTTCATTTGTCAGTCTGCTAGTTAACTGTAGCTAACTCACTTTTTGTCTTAGTCTATAAAAGACTTTATATTCACAGTCAGTCTGTATAGAAGCAAAATACTGTGGTATTCCAGTTCTGACTACATGAAGTTCAGATCATTTTACAGTTGCCAGTTTTCTTTAAATTCATTGTGGTATCTTTTGTAGCTCTGTGCCTTTTCGTATTAGTTCACCTGTTACATACTGAGCAAACATATTTTAAAAAAGCAATCTGGATTTCAGTTCTTACACTGAAGAAAAATTGTTACACACATCAATACAACAGTTTTAATATAACAATGTTGTTGTCTGTTACTCCTTGTTGTAGCTAAGGCTAGGTGACTTTGCTCTCAGGGTAGCATTAGGTCCACTGTATCGGAAAAATCCACCACCCCACCCCAAAAAGAAATCGCTATACTTCTGTATATTTTTATTAATATGTTCACTGCAGTAGGAACAAGAAGGTACAAATATGTATAATTCTCAGAAAAAGATGTCACTTTTTAATTAAAACTCTTGCCAGAGTTCTTGGTTATGCTGCTTTTAAGAAGCACCTAGTGTTTGACTGACAGTGGATATTTGGAATAAAACAGTTTTGCTCCTTAGTGTGGACTTGTGCCATTCTCGCTGCCCTGGAGCTCCCAGCTGGTTCTGTGGGGTAGCTGTGTGAAGGCAAGAACTCTTGCATCCTCATCCTTCCCAGAGGGATTGTTTTCTGTAGGGTTTTATATTATCTATTGTATTGTAAAGTGTAGTTTGATATCAGCTTCAGCATCCTATGCACTGGAAGTTCAAAACATGAAACTACCTGCAATAGAACCATGAATTATGTTGGCCATGATATGGTTTCAGTTGCATATCAATGCAGATGTTGGTATTTTTGTTGTTAGGAAAGATGAAACATCAGAAGCCACACATTGGAATATCACGCAACAAAATAAGTTGCTTCACGTAGGTCTAATTTATTTTAATTTGCTGGACAGACAAAAGCAGCACCGCTTAGCACTTGTGTGCTGCTGCGTTTGTACCACTGCATTCTGTTCTCTGCCTGCGCTCACTAGCGAGGCTTGTGCTGCTTTTACCATGCTAGCCTAGGAGAAGTAGCATCAGAGGCATGTTGAAAAGCAATCTGGAAATAGCTGTGGTTTGCATTTCTTCTTCATCTGAAATCAGTCTTTTTGCAATCTTAGAGCAACGACATAATCATTAGTTTGGCGAGTCTCATCTCGAAGTATCTTTCTCTCTGCTGTTAATTGCAGGCCTCCCACGCTTCACTTGTGTGGGAGGTGCCTGACTAGACTCCTGAACAGGGATAAAATGGCAATTAAAAATAACAGTTAAAAAATATACCATAACATCTACTGAAGGGACATTTTTTTTTTTTTATAAACACGTATTTGCCATGTTGTGTTTGTTACTTGCCCTTCAGACTATGATTGCCTTTGTCTAATTTTGTAGTTATTTGTAAGGCATAATAATGACATGGTTACAAATGAGTTTGCAAAACCCTTAACATTTTGTTAGGATTTGGAAATTAGGAATTCTCAATTCATGATTTCTGTAATATTAGTATAAGCAAAAGACCAGAATAATATACATATAGTATATGTATGCAGGCATAATAATAATTTCTCTTTTCAGACAACTATAGAAAGGCAGTTTAGAGAGCTGTGTCATCGAGGTGGATATTTGTGTGACTAGCAGATTTCTGCCCATTGTGAATGTTCCCTCAAACTGTTATTTAATTACTAGCTGACTACTTTCTCAGACATGTCTGAGCTGAAAGTCGAGATACTAAAATTTGTGGCTAGGAATATCAGAGCACGTTTGATTTTCTGAAATCAGGGTTTCTTTTTCAATAATGAAAATTAAATACTAAATTATTCAAAGCGTACAATCTGGCACTAAATTTTCCCTTGAAATTGTTCAGAGGGAGCTGAGCTGAACTTTTCATCAAAATAACAGTGACCTAATCAAATTATGTGCATTTGGGCGATCCTTTTGTGTTCCATTTAGAAAGGAGACCAGACGGTGATAGCATCATGATGTGGGGAAGTGCCACTTCTGTCCTTTACTGAGGTGCTAAAATATATTCACTGGTGACAGGTGGCAAACCAGTTCAGTCCTGCAACAGAGAGAAATGCTTACTAGGAAACCAAAGGAATGAATACTTGGTACAGTGTTTTGCATGTGCCACTGAGCTAAGTGCCTTGGAAATAGAGAAGGACAAAGCTTAGCTGGTAGACCAGGCTAAAAAGGATTATGGTCTCATGTGAGATGGTTGATGGAAGCTACTGGAAAGGCTCAGGTAGTAGTCGTGCAGCTCGTGTCTTGTGTTCAAAAACAGCAAGCAATTGAGCAGCTGCTTTTGGCTGCTTGCTAGAATACATAGCATAGTGAAGTCTTACCTCTTACAGCTGGCAACATCTGGCATTTAAAAATGCTGTGTGGTCTGATTTTGCTTGCTATTGCTTTTGCTCCTCCTGCAAGTTTCCCACTCCGTGGCATTTTGGCTGTTTTCCTGGGGAGGCTGTGTAGGAGCTGGAGAAAGTTTCTTGTAAAGTGTAAGACCAATTGGGTTGGTTTGTCCAAACCTAGAAAGTAGCTTTTTGGAGCCACCACCAAGCTGTTAACTACCCACAGAATTATAACTGATGAAATTTACTAAGCTGTTTTAAAAAAAATGTTTGTTTAAATGCCTTTTTTTTTTTTTTAACTGAATATTTTTTTCTGAAAAAAAAGGCAGTGCAGAAAACTCAGAGAACCTATCAGATCAGCTTTGTACTTTACCTGGCTTAACATCCTGACTACTAGCATGTCTCCTGCAGGACTTTTTTTGGAGGAGGAGGAGGGAGATTAAGCCCCTTAAGATTTTGAAGAGCTGTGTTTTTGTACAGCATTGTCCTCAAATATTCTCAGTGTCCTGATGAAGATTAGGCTTTCCTAATTATGGTTAGATGAAACTTAACACTCTCACAATGTTGATGAGTTACTTTGCAGTAATACAGAGGTTTTTGCAATACCAGTAATGTTCTTTACAACTAACATTTGTTTTCGACTTATCTGAAAATTACATTATCCTATTGGATTATAAATATCAGCAATGAAATTATAATTATAGAGTTTTGTTATTTATTTCCTCATTTGAATCTACAGAGGTAAAGAAACTGCCACCTAAATATCTGCCACTAATCAGTAAACTTTACAATAAGCTTACAGTAAGAATTGTCAGTATATAATTCTGATTTCCAGTGTAGTAACTTGCATGTAATTCAAACATGTATCAAAAGCATGAAAGACTAAATAATTTAAATATTGCTAGAATCAATGAAAAATGTAATAAAGCGTAAATACATAGTGCTAAAAATGTTTGAGAACATAGATTCTCTGTTCACATAATAGACCAGTAACTTAAATAATGTTGATGGTATCAGCACTTTTACCCTTAGTGTTGACATGGTTTTCTATTACAGTGGAATGAAAGGAAACAAAAAGGCTTAAAAATAGCAGCAAAATTTAAGCAATAAAAATAGTTGAAAAGTGAATGCAAGTTTCAAAATAGACAAAGCTGTGGCATGTATCATCTTGTATGTAAGACTATGGTCTAGGCATTCATATGCAGTAATTACGTGTTAAATGTGATGATATTATTACCAATACTTGATGTTTCAGTGATCTGACCCAGCCAGTGATCTGGCTGCAATCCTTACCGAATGCCTAGTAAATCTGTCTTCTTGTTTTCAGCACCCTCGTCCCATGTACATGCCTTACATCTGGAAATGCCTTTAACCAATAGTCTAAAGTTACCCAAAGGGAGTAGTAAAAAAAAGAGGTCTTCCACATCAGTGAGCTCTGAAGGGACAGAGATACAGTACTCTGTGCCCATAAAGGAGAAATGTTTTGAGAGTCTGAAGGAGAAAATATTAAAGAACGTGATTGAGAAGGACAAGCATTCAGAAGTTGGTAAACTACAATGCTTTTTGTTTCCAGTGCATTAGAGAATAAAAGTAACCGTAAAGTGACATTAAAATCATTGTATTGCTTGTATGTTTCTTATTTTATACTTGTAGAACTGTTACAGTCTAATGACTTTTACAAGGTAGTGGGTCATCAGCCAAACACTGCGCTAATATCTCATGTTCTTCTTAAACTTACAGGTGCGATGAGAATAGAAAGAAAAGGAAAACTGGAAGAGAAGAGTTCCACAACATATGGTATGTACAGAGCAGTAATATTTTTATGAAAAAAAAAGAAAAGTCTTTGCTTGATGTCTCTGAAGTACAAATATAGCAGTGTAAAGCATTTCTAGGGCCCAGTTTATAGTAAAGATATAACTAAAAGAGAATAAAATTAAAGTTCCTTAACAAGGATTTGGATACTACCTGTGAGAAGCCCAAGCCAAAACTTTTATTTCAGTTGAATTAGCGATCCTGCATTTATTTCCTTGCATTGACTGCTGAGAAAGTGGGGGAAAAAAAACATAAGTGTTACTAACAAAACATTTGTTAATTCTTGAAAAAAAATCAGAAGGAAGGGGACTTTCATTTTTCCTGGTTCAAAAATTATGATTATAGACAGACAAGAATTCACATGTGAATTTGCCTTGTGTTTTCCATGAGGGGAAAAACTGTGCTTTTGTACTCCACAAGAAGATAAGATTCAATATATGTTTAGGAAATAATCCTTAAACACTGATTTAAATCGTAAGTTTTCCATAACAAGTCAACTTCCTTGTTACTTACCTTGCTGTTGGTTGCTTATAAAATAATTACGGCATGACAGTGCTGTGGGATACATTTTCTCTGGGGAAAACTAATAGGATAAATAGAATTTTTCTAAAACAAAATACTTATCCTCATGCATATGTCAACAGTGCTTGTAAGTGAACTGCAGCATAAAAAACATACCATAAGCTTCAGTCAGAAACAGTTTTCTATGAGGGTGCCTCTGCAGTAGAAAGTGCTGACAGCATCAGCAGTTTTGAGTTTTGTGACACTGAAATTTACTTTAAACATGTTTCACCCTTATAGAAAGTGATTTAAGATGACATTATCTTTCTGTTTGGAATCTTGCGCTCCTGAAATCTTTCTCTCAGGCCCATATCTTTTTGTCATAAACCAAGTTAAATAACTGTTATAAATTGTTAGAATGACATCACCTATTTCATGTGCTTTGTTGTACCTTCTTCTGCTATGATATCTTATGTGAAAATACTTAAAACTGTAGAGAGAGACCCAGTTATTTGAACTGTTCTACCATCAGCTAATAAGAGACACACCCAACATATCAAGAAATTAATTGAATTGTGAATCTTGCTAGGCCACAGGAATAGCTTGGATTTAAATGTCATGTTCTACGGTAAGCCAAATGAAGCAAGTATTTTGGAGTGGCACTGTTGTTTTGAGATGTTCAATTTGTACTTTAGGTAAAAAGAAAGAAAAGGAAAAGGAGAAAAAAGAGAAAAAGGAGAAAGATCATAAATCAAAACAGAAAAAGAAGAAGAAAAAAAAGAAGAAATCTAAACAGCACGGTGAGTTCAATCTGCATTTTTTGAAAGTGAGCCAAACCACTTGACATATTTTAGGGATAAGATATTAAAATTTGTTTCTCAACAATATAAATACAAAATTTATAAATTTCAATTAATAGATTTTGTCCTTAATGTTGAAAGGACAAGAGTCTGACTTCATTTCTGTATTTATGGCCATATATATATGGTCCATATGATGGACATTTCATAGACCTTTATTCTTGAAAGGATATGCAGATAATAATGCTTTTGCTTTTAGTCTCTTTAGACTCTTCATTTGAAGCTCTGTAAAATCCTTATCTTGTTTGGACATTACAGTTATTCTAGTATTCAGCCTGTTGCAGTCTCTTCTTAATAATGAATCCATAACAGTTTGTACATTTGTAAGGTACAATTTCTTTTTTTGTGGTAAAAAACAAATCTTTTAGACATTTTTTTCTTGTTGGTTGAGAGGGAAAACCTCTCATGGGTGAGAGGAAAACACCTCTATGGGTGCTTTCCTTGAAACACCCATAAGAATGAGGTTAAAAGTTTTGACACGATCCTTTCTGTAACTGTCCTTGGTGTGATTCTTGTGGAAAAACTGGACAGTTTATCTTATTTAAAAAAAAAAAAAAAAGTGTCGAGTATTGGCTCTTGTATCACATTTCTTTTCCTTCTTGTATTTTATTCCTGTTTTCTTTCCCTCCTTTGGTTCTTTTCATCTCCCATAAAATCTTTTGCATTTCAGCGCAGCCTTGGCTGCAGAATTATGACAATGTGAATAACTGCATGGGCAAATACAGGCTCATTCTGTCTTCTAGCCGAAGACTAAACTTTATTTTTTGTGTTCTATACCTGTTCGCCTCAAAAAGTGTCTCAGGTCTTAAACTACTTGTTTTTCTCTGTGATGTTCTCTCTTTTGTTGTGTTTTTTTTTTTTTCTTTTTTTTTTAACATCTTTATTCAAAAATGTACACTTACTGTGCTTATCCAATTGGCTCTGCTTTTGCGTACCTTGAGAGGGTTTTACTAGGTATCAGTTGAAACTTTAATTTAAACTTCTTAAAATATGAGAAGGTGAAAATTGAAAACCTATTAAATGGATTTTTCTATAAACTATTCCTCAAAAGCCTGTAGAAGAATCTTAGGTGTTAACAGAAGCTTCTGACCTCAGACTATAAGATGCTTTACCTATCTCTAGAGTGATTAAAAGTTTTGTTTATCTAAAACCTGTACTGTAATGCAGTACTTGAACTGAGTAATCTAAGCTTCAAATACTTTACCATCTTGGTATTGGAGTAACATAATTTTCAACTATAAACTTTGGTTGCTTATTTTACCTGAATACTATTGGTAGTTCCTTTACCTATGCTGGAGAAGTACCTAAGTATTTTCAAAAAGACTAGGAAAATCTAGGTATGCAAAAGCCAAAGGGGGGGGGGGAAATCCAACACATTATCAGTTCTGTCTGTTTCATCTGTGGCTATTACAACATGGCAAATTAAGTCGATGCTTTCCACAGGTTCCATCTTCTAGAAGATACTTAAAAGAAATGTATCAGTACCTTGTGTAGGTCAATATCCTTAGGAGCACTCCTAATAAAGTTTAAGAGTAAGGAAAATGTTTTTATATGCTCTCCTGTTCTCTGAGTGTATGGCAGACTGTGTGTTGGTATAAGTCTTTGGAAAGTAAACAAAATAATGCTTGCAGCATTTGACAGGTGTTTGGAACAGAACTGATTTAATAGTCAGCTACCAAGTTAAGCTACAGATTTGAACTGCGTTTAAAACTATAAATATATTTTCTGTAGCTGAAGAACTTCCACATAGTATTTCCCTGAACCTTCTGTTTCAGATATTTCCAAAGAAAGTTAAGCAGAGAAGTTCTGACATTTTTGATGTTGAATACTAGAATTAAGGTGAATCAACAGAAAAGCTGATGTGGTGTACAATATAAAATGTTTGAGGAGTTGGTCAGACTGATTTTGCTCCTGTGAGCATGTGATACTTTGCAGCTTTGCAAAGGGCTGTGCTCGAGATATTCCTCAGCTTCTCACTGTTTGGGGGTATGCGTGTTTCTTTGGTTACATACAGTTCCAACGTGTAGTGGTTTCTGAAAACCTTATTGATTCAAACTGATTGAGATATAGTACCTCTTGCAAATTTAAATCAGAGCCATGTTCTTGTCCCCAGTATTCTTCTTTTGTTTTCCCATCTGGAGGTTGTAAGGTTTTTGTTCCTTTGTTTCTCTCTTTTTATTGCTTTGTCTGTTTGGTGGTTTGTTTTTTTTGTTTTTTTTTTTTGCTAATTTGTCATGATTCTTAACAAAGATAAGCTTAACAAAGATAGCACGATTAGGTTTCAGCTTTTAGGGGCCATATCCAATGCTTGTAAATATTAAAAGGAAACTATGTACCTCCCAGTGTCCCAACAAACAGATCTTAAAACCAGTTGCAGAAGGCAGTGTGAATAGAACTTGAGCATTTTCTTCCATGCAAATTTATGTCATGAAAAAATGTTGCAAGCAATCCAGAGGCATTCTGTCTGGATTTTTTCACTGAGAGGAAAGAAAAATGCTTTGGCAGGTTCTGACTCTAGTGTCTGACCCTGAAAAAGCTCACTGAAAAATGATCCATCACAAGAAGCAATACTCTCTTTCTCCAGGACTAGCTTACCCTGCTTGCATGGTATGGGCAGAAATGAAAGTGTGTGAGGCACGTTCTGTGCCTTTCAAGTCAAACTAAGGCATTTACGGGAAGATGTGGGTGGAGGTACACTATGTGCTTCAGATGAGTATTGTGCAGGTCTTCTAAAAAAAAAAAAAAAAAAAAAAAACAAAAAAAACCATTTTTTTTCACCTAGTATACACATGACTTACATTGCTGTACAGAAAGTGATGGCACATTGAAAACTGCATATTAAATCTGTCATGTTTTAATAACTAGCTATAGCTGAAGTAGCCAGGACTGCTTATTTTTTATTTTCTTTTGTGTACTTAGCATTTCCTATTGTCTTTTTGCAAATACTTATATGCCTTTTCAGTCACACTCATTCATATAAAGCCTGTCGAAAGTAGGTAATTTCTGCTTTTTGTCAGTGAAGTTGAAGTACAACGTAATCAACTCAACGAGTGGGCTAGAATACTGCATACTTTCACATTTCCTTAAGCATTGCGAAGTCAGGAACAGATATGATAGTGTGGTTTTGACAGAGAAAAATATTAACAGTGGCTTAATGGAAAGTATTTAGGAGAGCAGTATATTGTGGAACTCATTGCTAGAACACAGGTGGTAGTAGTAGTGCTTCTACAAAACGATGAATATGCAGAAATATGACCATTTATATTCAAAGTTTTAAGAGGAGGAAATGGATAGCTACTCTTACCATTGGGCTTACCTGGGTTCTTTCTTCAGTCACTGTGATTAAGAACATAAGAAACATTCCTTGAGACTGTAGCAAATAGGCTACATGTTAGAGAAAAATAGATCATGCTGCTTCTGGCCACCGGTGAGAGGCAAGATTGCTGCAGCTCCCTGTCCCAAAATTCAATCAGTAGCAAGGCTGAAAATGCATTACCACTGGGTATAAGCACACAGAGTGCTCACACGAACACACACAACCAACAGCCTCATCCAGCTCCCCTCTCTGGTTGAGCCAGGATGGAGGTCTGCAAATGGGAATATATAAATACACATTGTGGTTCATTATGGTTCTTACTGGAAATTTCTGGAAAAACTGTCTTGAAGAGCATTTGCTATTTCATGTTCAGTTTTATCATCCTAATACCTCAGTGTTACATAATACCTTAGTGTTCTTTACGTCTGAATGTAATGTTATTTTCTTAAGTTTTGTTGCATTTGTCACAAATTTTTGTAACATCAGCTAATCCTGTTGTTAACTTTTCAGATTATTCAGATTATGAAGATAGTTCTGTTGAGTTCTTGGACAGGTGCTCTTCTCCATTAACGCGGTCCTCAGGAAGCTCTCTGACTTTGCGCAGCATGTTCTCAGAGAAGAATACATCGTACCAGTATCCAAGAGCTATCTTGTCTGTTGACCTTAGTGGAGAAAGTAGGTTGACTGAGTGAGAACTTTCAGTTTGTAGGTTTTGTTTCTTAGGAAAGATAATAAATTGATTTTAGCTATAAAATCTTTGATTGTTTTAAAGCATCTTAAGTTTTTGATTGTAGCTATAAATATGGTGGCTAATTTATGCTTCATCTGTTTAAATCAAAATGTTTGCACTCCTCAAGCTGTTCTGCATTGTGCTTGCTTTGGTTAAAGATTGCTACTCTGCTTCTGATGCAATCGCATTGCATTTAAAGGCATTTTGCAGAGGTCATAAAGAAATCATAAAATACCAGTAGTACATTTGAGGGTGATTTTTTTGGTATATACAGGTTAAGAATTTTAATTGATAGAATAGTTTTTAAAAAAAAAAAATTGTATGTTTTGCATTCACAATTTCACTTTTTTTTTTTTTTTTTTTACTAGATCTTTCAGATGTTGAGTTCCTGGATGATTCCTCTACAGAGAGTTTGTTACTTAGTGGTGATGAATACAATCAGGATTTTGATTCAACTAACTTTGAAGAGTCTCAAGATGAAGATGATGCTCTCAATGAAATTGTTAGATGCATTTGTGAACTGGATGAAGAAAATGGCTTTATGATTCAGGTAAAGAAATTGAGGGGGTATATTTTCCATGTGAATTTTGTGCGTGGGAAGATATTCTTCTAAGGTGTTGGAGACTGAAGTTAAGTAGAGAGTTGTAAATAGACATGACTAATAATAACAAAATATTTTTATGTTCTGCACTTCATGTGATTCTCTCCAGCGTATGCAGAACTTTTTCTCTGGGATGGGTTTCCGCTAACAATTTGCTATGTAGAACAGGTTTGTAAGGAAAAGTAACCTTTTTCGTTATAGACAGTTGATAAAATTGGGAAGATGTATGCTTTTCCACACACAAATCATTGTTTTCTGTCTACAGACCATTCCAATTATACAAGCACTTCTGGTATGGTCCTTGTGCTTCACAGTATATTATTTGTAGACACCACTCTACTTGCTGTAAATTTACCTCAACTCTATCCAAGGATGGTGCATCTTGATGTAGTTCTCTGCCATACAGATGTTAATATTGTCAGTATCTTTGTGTTGTGATGCGCGTGCTTCATCTTTAGAAGAGCAGTTCTCAAACAAGAAATGATTAGCTCATTTTAGAAGCTGCTTAGAGTTTAAATATTATTTGGAATAGGGGAAAAAAAGGAGAAAACTTGCCATTTGAAGAATACTTGGTGTCAGCTGCTGACAGACTACAGCTGCTGCTGCTTATGTATTTGTACTGCAGTGAAAGAAGCATCTTTCATCTAGTAATGAATAATTTAAAGTCATTGTCTCAAGGAATTTGTGCGATTAGATAAGATGCAAGCACAAGTGAGGAAGTCAGTTGTCAATAACTTAAAACAGATGATGAACTTCCTGTGGTTTTTGGACTCAAAGGACAGGTTTGTATTCAGCTATCAATGTGGTACAGTTTCTGTTGAAAATACGGAGCCATTTTAATTGAGATTTGAAGGAAGCAAGGGTCATCTGCCTTGTTAATGGACTTGTAGTCTTTTGGAAACGAAAGAAAGATCTGAAAAACAAGTACACAAACTGTCCCTGGGAATGCATTACTGAAATGCAGTGGTGTGTTGGAAGAATTCAGCAACGATAATAACATGGAAAAAATGGACTGGTGTAGAAATTTTTGGAGAGAGGAGAGGAAACTGTGGCTATAGTGGTATGACAAGAGGAAAGGCAGCTTCAGTGTTCTGAATATGTTGATGTTCAAAATGCATGTCAAAACAGAGGAAAGATTTTCAATAGGAAAACAGCAGATATTTAGAAAATAGGCAAACACTGAGCTGGGAAAGGAGGAAAATGTACTTAGAAGTGGTAGTTTCCTGCCCATTTCTAAAGTCCAATGACAGGTAAAGTTGATCACTTATTTACTCTTCGTGCATCGTCTCATTGAGAGCAACCAGTTTACTGTTTCTAGGCCTTCATGTCTTACCACTTCTATTTTGCTCTCCTGTTCTCTTATTTCTCCTTTCATTTACTCTTCATTTTCTTTTTCTTTTAGATTTTCCATTGGTGCGATATTAAAAACACATCTTTCTAGCGCACTGGAGAGATGCTTTGTAAATATAAATAATTAAACTGAAGAGTTTTCTACTTTTCACTGTTATGCTGTAATGTATTACATTATCTTTCTACTTTACTGTAATATTATACTCCTGTCTTATGTTACACTACTAAATATTTAGGTGCTAAATTGTTATAATGTTGTAATAAAATACTGTTAAATATTGCGTCTTCATTTTTTTCTCCAGTCTGGAATTTGTGGTTGAGGTAACTTTCAGAACTAAAGCTGCTTATTAGCTTGAGGTCTTTGCCTACCCGAACATAAATCACCCAAATAAAATTGTTTTACTCTTGCCAGTTACTTAAGTTGAACTGCCCTTTGAGTTTTGATGATACAAGAGAGAGCTTGTGGTTTTTGAATATGATTATCTTAGTTTTAGTTTTCGCTTTTGTTTTTCTGATGTCAGTGTGAAGAGTGCTTGTGTTGGCAGCACAGTGTATGCATGGGATTGTTAGAGGACAGCATTCCAGAGCAGTACATCTGTTATATCTGCAGAGACCCACCAGGTATGAGTAAACCTCCTTTATCTGTGTCTGTCTGCTTGGGATTTTTAAGCAGAGATGTTATACGTTGCTTAAACTGTTAAAGTTCTGTCTGTTTTGTGTTTATATGTTACAGTTCTTTGGGGAAAGACTTGCCCTGAGCAGAGACTTACTTTCCTGTCAGTAATGTCTTGTTCAGCTATGCTAAATCTTCTACATTATTTAAAATACCATAACTTTAGTTGATGAAACTTAATGCCCTCAAACCTTTAATGTCGTTATACTCTAAAAAGTCTTTGTAAACTAAACATTCTTGTTCAGTGATCTGTTTTCCATATACTTGGAATCACATCTGTTCATTTAAATATTCTTTTAGAGAAAAAGGACTTATCCATAGTATATTCCAGTGTAATGTGGTGTCATTTCACATTAATTGTGATTTCATAGTCTTTGTCTTTGCTAAGAATAGCATAAATAAAGGTGGATTGAATATATAAAATCTTTGCCAAAACCTAGCACTTATGTTAAACAATAGTGTACAAACAGCACATTTTGAACTTAAGATTGTTAGGATAATTTTGAAACAGAAAATAAATAAGAGAACTTTATTTACTTATGAACTGAATATATTTGATTAGAAAGCTGTTGATTTTAAATGTTTTTTTCCATAAGCCCCTTTTTCCTACTGGTTATTTGAAGGAAAACCATGTGGTTTGGAAAGCTTTTAATATTTGTCAACAATTGATACAAATTCATGTATATGTCTTCTGATTATTTATCTAACGGTTAGCTGTTTCAAGAGAGCCATGAGACCACAACCCCAAATTTGCTTTCATTCTGAATTTAGGAAGTTAAATCTAAAGCCTGTATGTAGAGTTATAAAATAAGTTTTCTTTAATTATTTTGAGAAGCCAATTGAGAAATTAGAGCTGGACAGATGTGACTTTTTCCATTTGCCCCAATCTGAACCTAAATGATGGTAGAAAGTCATGTCTGATAATTCCTTGTGTGGTGTACTCTTTAAGTAGTCAAGCCTTTTCTTATTAAAAACAACTAATTTGTCTTGTGTTCTTTCCCTGCACTGTACTAGGTACTTCGTTATCCCCTGCTATACGGAGACTGTGTCCCTAATTTTTATCTTCTCTCCCTTCCTAACCATTACTTCTTTTCTTTCTATGTCAGGAGAAAAAGGTCATTCACAATGTCAGTATTTTAAAGTGTATTGGGATAATGGGCAGAAAGGAGATAGACAGGGTATTCTCCTGAAAGGTATGAAGGGCTTCCATCAACCCGTTCTTTGTTCTGTATATGATGATAGTCTGATATGAAATTGAGTGTAAGATATTGCGATCTTAGTCAGTTTGTTTGTCTGGGTACCTCATTGTAAACAGTAATATTGGAATAAGTAGTAAATGTCTCTTTTTTTCCATAATTAAGTTACTGTAGAAGCATTAGCTAAGTAGTTATTAACACCTCTTGGGTTAAAACTGTAGCTGTTACCATAGTGTGGGAGACCTAAGGCCCGCTTACTCTGATATCCTGTCTAGTAGTGTCTGGTGAAAGACCCCTCAAAGGAGAGGGTAAGAACTCTGCTGTCAGATAGCTTTGAGATGTTTACTTTTCATGAAGGCTTTGAGATATTTGCTTATCAAGAAGCCTTCTCCTGGCTTCCAATAAATAGATACTGAATTCATCGTTAAAACAAAATATTTGTTGGCTTTTCAAAAACAAAGTAGGCCTTTTGGATATAGCCATATAAAATCCACTCTATAAGATTTCTATCAGTATTGTAGTTACTTTTTAACTCTCAGAGCTTACTTAAACTGGAAAACTAAAATGTCAATTTAAACTGATTTTTCTTCAGTTAGATTGACAACACTAAACTTTTTTATATCCCATGCTCTAATTGCAAAGGTAATATTTCATTTCAAATGCTATCTACATAGGTTATGAGATTTCAGCTTTACTTTTGTTTTCAAATGATGTGTTCCCTTTTAAATCCATGAAAACTAAGTTTTAAAATCTCAATAAAATAACAAGGTATTGAATCATTCTCTCATAGATATTAGGTGTTTAGGGGAGAGTAGAGCTTATAATTATAGCACTCTAGTTTTAAAAATACAATTGCACTATGGCTTCATATGGTCCTCAATTTGTTTATTGCTTACACCCAGGTCAGAGGTGGAGTGCCAAATATCTTTATGATAAAGACTGGCTAAACAACGGACATATGTGTGGATTATCATTTTTGAAAGAAAACTACTCTCATCTTAATGCCAAAAAGATTGTGTCAACCCATCACCTACTGGCTGATGTATATGGTGTAACAGAAATACTGCATGGACTACAGCTGAAGATTGGGATATTGAAGTAAGTATCGGTCCAGGGTCTGTTCTCAACCTTTGTATATTCAGGAAATAGAAACTGCCATTCCCGTATGAATTATGCTATCATATTAAAAGTAATAATAATAATAATCGTATCAAATATTTCACATAGTTCCATTGCAACATGTAGATTACCCTCAGCTGCAGTAGCGTTAGGTGCTCAGCAGATCTGCTATTTATTATTGGTGGGTTTTGTTGTTTGTTTGTTTGTTTGTTTTTTAATAGCTGACTTTGTGTTAAATGGGCATTCTAGATTTATCCTGAATTGATAAGTAACCTAGGAATATTCACTTACATGTTGGATAATGGTTCTTCTCAAAAGTTACAGTCTAGCTGAAGTGGATGCTTGACAGTACAGTGCTGTAAGAGGTAGTTCTGTATAACATGTGGTTTTTTTCTCCCCTTTATTGTAGAAATAAACATCACCCAGACCTTCATCTCTGGGCTTATTCAGGGATGCGGAAAGAACAGGAACAAATAACTCTTGGGGTAGAGAAAAAGATAGTGACTTTGCCAGATGCTGTTAATCTGACTGAAAGGACGTGTCACAGTCAAAACCATAAAGAGACACCTAGTTTACCCCAGAAGATGGAGGAAACATACATCACAAGTGAGCACAGTTACCAAAAACCACAGAGTTTTGGTCAAGACTGCAAAGCAGTCACTGACCCTATGAGCTCGGATGATGAAGATACGAGTAGTTTTGATGAAGACCAGGAATTTTGTTCAGAGAATAAAAACTGTTTACAGTATTCTTTTAAAGATGATGGCATGAATGAGCAGGTAAGTAGATTCTTCATCTGGGAAGTTTCTAAATTAGAAGAGTATGTTCAATCTTATAAAGTTCAAGTACATAAAAGTATTTTTCAAATACGTCAGTAGAAATCACTAAGAGCAAAGTTGGATCGCTGAAATAGTTTCAGGTAAACAGTATGTATTTGGATTGGTGAAGGAAATGAAAAATATGGTTAAAGTACTGCCTATGCTAAAACTGTTTGTATTTGTTCCTTTCCAATGTTTCAAAGGGAAAAAAAAAAAAAAAGTCCTATGCTTAAAATGTGGTGTCTTGAAACAGAACTTCAGTGTTTTTTGAGATGTGAGGAAAACAGGACGAATTTCCTTTTTTCTCTCAATTCTGTTTCCTATTTGTGTTTTTTAATTGTTGTTAAACTGAGATTTGTAATAGTGTTTTTTATTTTACTCTACTCTTCTTTTAATATCAATACTAACTAGAATTCCACAAGTAATGGTTTACAGATTAACTAAGCTAAAAGTTGTGTGCAACTTCTTTTCAGTCTTATTTCACATTTCTTCTAATTATTTTATTCCCCGACTTCTAGTCAGGATTATATTCAGCAATGTAAACATCTCTTTCTTAATTTTGCATTAAGTGTTTGAACCTATTACATCGTGGAAAGGGGCTGAAACTTTTTAGCTTTGTATTAGTTAGTTCTCTACAATATCAAACATGAGAATAAATCACCCAACTCATCCCCCTTTTGAGGTACAGTTTGTGGTGTGGAAGAAGTAAGATGTCTTTTTCTTCTAAGTCTAGTTCTAAATATTTCATGTAAACTATATATTCTGAATGGAAAATTTTGGCTCATTCTATTTAGAAATAACTGTGCTAAATCACATTATTCTGCTCAGCTTGTATAGTAAGGAGACATGCAACAGTGAAAGACACTTTCCTTCCAACCAAACCTTAAATTGTCACTTTAAATATAATAAATATACTTAGAATTAAGAAGAAAATATGTGAGCAGTGAAACGAAATCAATGTTTAGATATATGATGTAGTCTCTGAAGGAAAAAAAATAGGTGCTCTCTCTAAACCAGGAAGAAGTCTGTTGAGACAGTGTCAGGGTCCTCTTTGCTTTGGGACACCTTAGTTTGTCATTGTCAGTAGTTACCTGTGGTTTCAGAGTAATATTAAGGCTTAGCATGTATTAAAAAGTGTTCTTTGGTTTCTCCATGAACTAGTTTGTACTTATCTTAAGACAGCAGCAGTGTTCTTGCATGAACTGGTTTCTCTGTAAGGTGCCTTCTTTGCTGCTTCTTGTCAAACTCCTGGTTAGGACTTTATATTTTCCCTTCTATCTTCCCACAGAGACTTGAATATTTTGGTCCTCCATATTGATTTGCCTTTTCCTAATCTACAATTCCATTGCAGATTTTCTTTACTCTTATAACCAATGTCCAGATTGACTATTATCAGGTTCCTTTTTGGACTGTACATTAACATTTTTCAGTTTCCTTGTTCCTGCTTCTGAAAGCATGAGCCTGCCCTGCCTGAGTGTCCTGTTTATTTCCTCTTCAGAAGCTCTGTCCTGTACTGTGCTTCTCTCACCACCTCTTCCAGCACTCCTTGATACAGTCTGTGTTGATCTGTCTTCTTGGTCTCAGCTCAGAGGAGAACCTGTTTGATCATGTTTTTAACTTATTTTTGAAAGAGGATAGACTATTTGAATAAATACAGAGGTCATAAAAAAACAAAAGAAGAATATATTTTATAATATATTTAGGGGAAAAAAAATTCTTAGAGCATCTATAATTTTCCCTTAGTTTTCTCTCACTGTCATAGGGGTGTGAAGAGTTCATGTAACAGATAATTTTGACTTCAGAATTGTGCACTTAGGTCCTCATACAGCAAGGGAAAAGCAACATTCTTGTAGGTGTACAAGAGTCTGAAAGTTGTCAGAAAGGGAGCATTTACATTGGAAATGTCCTATATAAAGATTAGTGATGTAACTTGAGTAGTGAAAGCACTAAAGAGGCAAACCTGATGTCTGACAAGGTGAAAAATTATATCTGTAAAGTGTTAGAGCTAAGAGGCTTTTATGACTTTCAAAAACTTATCGTTGGTAAATAACTTCTCTAATGAATATTGTGAATATTAACAATACTTGTCCACCAGGACTTGCGCACAAAGCTACCAGAAGGATGGTCTAAGTTTGATTTGATTTTTTTTTTTTTTGGTTAAGTCTTCAAAAAGAAACAGTTAATTTTTTGCTGAAGAAGTGACTTAAAGATCTGTCAGTGACAAGGAAAGAACTTCAACTGAACATTTCATCAAGCCAGTGTATTAAAATGATAAAATTCACTCCTTGATCTGACATTTGCCATGAGTGACATTTGTGACATGTGACATTTATGAGCACGTGTATCCAGATTTTTTCTTAAATTAAATCCCTAAAATAGAATTATCAGTAGTGAAATAACTTCATCAGATATGAATTCATAATGGGTATAAAATTGAAACTGCAAATCCTGTTTGTTAATAAGATACTGAACACTTCAGTTAACGTGTTCAATCTGATGTGCTTACTTTGGTCATTTCCATTAGCTGAAACATGAGATACAGGAAGATGAGGTACCTGTGTGCCATCTCTGACTTGCAATGAAAATACTCGTTATTTCAAAGATTATCTTCTTCAGAGAGTATGTTGCATAACATGTTTGCACAACTCTGGATGTTACCCCCTGTAACCATCCCGAACACACTTAATTCTGGCCAGAACCCGTGGTGGTAAGTTACAGGGAATCACAGCAGTGGTAGGAAGCAGTCTTCTGTTTTAATCTGCAGTTGAATGACCAGGTGACTAATGCAAAAATTACTTTTGACATCTTGGGTATTAGTGTGTTTTAGGCAGTATTCCTTCATTCTCTGGCTAAATTTGAAACAAATCTTAGGGTTTTTCATATTTTTGGTGATGGTACACTGACGCATTTCAGCACTTCATGAATTGACTCATGATTTGTATTAAGAGGGTGCAGAAATGCAGTCTATCTTACTGCATTAAACAAAGTGCTCGAGCTGGTAAACTTTACCTCCTCTCACTCCCCCAGTGCTATATGTGCTCATTTGTATGGAATTTGCATTTTGTTTGGTTTAGTCTATTGATGTGTCATGGTACGTGGCTTTTGAATATGCTTTTTGTCAAGTAGACAGAAGTACAGTTCTGAGACAGCGTAGTGTATCGTGATTCAAGTGTCAAAATCAACACCAGAAATTAAATAGACACTCTTAAATGGCAATTTTTTTCTTTCTGTTGCACCTATGAAGAAGAATTCTGCTGAAGGAAACACTGTGTTTCTTTGTAATGAAAGAAAAGGCTCAGAGGAACAAGTGGACACACATCTTCAATGGCAGCTAAATCTCCTTACCCATATAGAGAATGTACAGAACGAAGTCACCAGCAGAATGGACCTGATTGAAAAGGAAGTTGATGGTAACTGTATTTACAGATACTTGTTAATACTAGTAGCAGCTTCTTTCATAATATGTGTTGATGGTGATATGAGAGGCTGAGGATTGACACTTTTGAGTATTGTATTCAAATTTTGGCACCTAAAATTATAACGAGAGCTTGCATCCATGGTTTTTCAGGTCTCTTCCACAGGTTATTACTGTCCATCAAAGTAGCTTAAGTGCTCAGGACCCCTGACAATTTAGCTCAAGTCTGTGATATTAGACTTTAGAAAGCTTTGATAATTTGCCTAGTCTTTGTCCAGATATGGATCATAAATTTGATGGATTTTTCTGCAGCTGGAAGGCTTTTGACCTGATTGTTCTAGTACTTGACAGTATTAAGGAAAAGTGTGTTCGTTTTGCTTTCATCTTTGGTTTGCTGTATTAGCACGTAATTTGTTTCAGGAAGATAAATTGGTTTCATGGGAAAACATGCATGAGATTGTAGTATGGGTGTAAATATTACAACACAAGAGTTTACTCACCAGTTGTAGAAACTTACAAATGAGAGGAGTTTGAGTGTAGCCACAGGAGTCCATAATTATCTTCTGACAAATAGTCATCTTACTCCTATCTGCAGTTTTACCTTCAGTATTTCTGCTCATACCAGGCAGTATTTCTAGAATTAGAGAGTTCATCTTTTCCCTTGTCTTTCTCTAGAAGCATAGAAATTATTTCAAAAACATTTTTTTGAAGACTGGAAAGCTGTTCTGTAGTCTGAACCTTGCAACTAGGAACCTGTAAAAGTGACAGAAGTGAGCCTAGAATTTCTCTGATCCTTGTGTCAAGGATTGCATTTACTGTTGCAGATCTGTCATAGCAAGAAGGCTTTGAATTTGATGTTTCTTTTGTGTGTGTGTGTGTGTAGACAGTAAGTTGTCAGCTAAGGGTATCATTTGCTCCTAGTCACATTTTTTATAATAATCAGATTAGAAGATATGTTTGGATTGTTTGAGTGAAACACTGAATTAGTGGACGTTTCCCTGTTTTCTTCTGTTAAATAGAAATCACAGCCTCAGTATATTTTTCCCTTCTTATTAAAGATAAGATAGAAAGAAAAATTTAACTTTTATGAGAATTATTTATCAGAGACTCGTTCTAACCAATTTCTTCTCTATTTTACTTCTGTAGTTTTAGAAAGCTGGCTGGATTTCACTGGAGAACTGGAGCCACCAGATCCTCTGGCAAGATTGCCTCAGCTCAAGAGGCGTATCAAACAGCTCTTAATTGACATGGGGAAAGTACAGCAAATAGCAACGCTTTGCTCTGTATGACAAAAGGAAGAATAAAGGAATGAAAATAGGTTCTCTACGGTGAATTTTCTTACTAGCCACAAGACTGACAGGAAGACAGCATTTATATAGTTCTTTGCTGATTACATTAATAGCCTGAAGCTTTAGAGAAAGGAGAGGAAATCTAGAGTAAGAAATCTGTTGTACTGAAAATCTGAATACTCAATGTCCAAACCTCAAAATGTAATATATTACATACTGAAAAATTTGATTTGATCTTAACATGATAAACAAGGAAACTTCTGTGTACAAGAAAGCTGAACAAACACTCTGCGAAGAACAATGCTACTATTTTGAAACCTTTGGCAGAAAATTCTAAATTCAGTATTCCACTGACTAAAAGTTATTGAGAACTGTATTTTCAATTAATTCCTCTTATCTTGCTAGTGAAAGATAGACACAGAGAGATCTGTATCCTCTCTACAAGAAAATTTATAGATTATTTCCTTCTCTTGTGAATGTTCAGGAAAATGAGCATACTAGCTTTGATTTTGAAAGAAACTACTTGTCATGGTCTCCTTTTTAAAGTATTTTTTTAAATAGAAATCCTTATTACAGCACCCTTAGGCTCCTTTAAAACATAAGTGGCAAATAGTGGTCAGATGTGCCAAATAATATTTACAACCACTGGGATGAGATTTTTATTATGGCTTACATGAAGGTTTTTTTTCCAAAGTCCTACTTGGTGCCAGCAATCCACCCCAAATTGTATGTAGGTGGGTTTTTGTTTTTATTTTATTTTATTTTTTTTTAATGTTATATGGCAGTATTCAGAGTTCAAAGTACCCTTTTGGTCCTGGATAGCTCTATTCTGGTTTGTGCCCTCTAAAACTTTACCATCCTCAGCTGGGATGAGGAATGACAAGAGAAGCAAAACTGTCTGTGGCTGTGAATATACTAAACCACTAGGATAAATATTGCAAGATACATTACACATTTTTTTGTAAAAATTTCCAGCTTCAGTGAATGAAACATCATGAAACCAAAGGCAACCTAGTTGCTCTGTTAGCTCTTGCTGGTTTTTGAGCCCAGGACTTTCCCTGTGCTGTTAAGTTGCCGCTGTACCCAGTGCTACATACATACTTGTATGTGTATGTATATGTGTATAGATACACATGTACATATATACATACTATATACATTTATATCTACATGTCTAGTTTTATTACAATAGACTATAAGAACTGGTGGTTAACATGAAATGTTACCTTTTAACAAGCAGTTTCTAAAATTGAAAATAATGTATGTACAGGTTTTGAAATTTGTAAAATATGACTGTTAAAAGGAGGCTATTTAACTGATGACATTAAGATACTTGAACATTTTATGCCTCGCATCTGTTTATCAGTTCTAGTTATCTGTATAAATGCATTTTAGAACCGATAGACAGTAAACTTGAATTTACCTTTTGATAAGAGTACAAGCCACTGTACATTCAAAAATTATTTAAATTTGCAAACACACTGTTCTATATGTAAGGTACTGTATGTAAAACTGTTTATTAAAACTATTCTGCATACTCTACATTTTCCATTTTTCTTCCTGATCTACATATAAGTGTAAAATGTGATTACAATAATGTACAGACCATCAAAAATCAAAAATTCCTGGACTGCCTTTTGATTCTTTAAATTGAAAAAATGTGCCAAAGATGGATTATCTGGGAAAGACGTTGCAACCTGTGCATTGAACTTTCATGATAAAACCATAACTGAGAAGGTAGCATGGCTGGTTCATTGCTAAAACATACCTACCCTGACATCTCCTGTCTGTCTGTCATGTCTGAAGTAAGTTATCACTCTTGATGTCAAAAACAAAATGTAAGCCTGTGTTACAGAGTGGTTGCTATTTAAGAAGTCTTGCCATGTCAAGCTTATAGGAGATATTACAGAGCTGTATGATAACATGGAAGTCAATTACAGCACCGTGATCGGCAACTTCCTAATACAGGAAGAATACAGCAGCTGAGGGGTTGTTGACATTTTTATAGCAACTGTTAATAAATAAAGTACTCTGTGTTATATAGTTGGATGCTTAAATTACCGCTTAAACCAATATGAACAGCTGAGTGACCTACTTGCTTTTTGATACGCGAGACTCTTATTATTCAATTGCTGCATATCCCTGAATGTGGTACTGTGTGTACTGTATAACAGAAGTGTAAATCCTGGTGAATTACTTTGAAACAAAGTGGAGTGTATTTACCTAATTTATACAGCATACACTGTAGCGATATTATGCAATGTGTGTGCATGTGTGTGATGTAATATAACTGTAAATGTTACTGAAGGTGGAGGTGTGCGGAGAGATTCCAGGTGGAAGAAAGGGAAATGCAGGGATGGAGGAATTTCCTGAAAAGGCCGTCATGAGGTCAGACTTGGAGTTGTCCTTGCAGCTCTTTGCAGCAGTCTCTAAATTTACATGAGTACATAACCTTATCCCTCAGGATCTTACCTTATTCAGCATGGACTGTGCTAACAAAAACAAATCTGTTTAATATTTATTTTTTATCTTCATTTCTTGTGTAGTCAATCGTTATAAATAGAGGAAAAAAATCTTGCAAGCAATCATATCTTGTAAAAAATATAATCTTAGTTTTCTTAAGGAGAGTGTTATGATACATTCATTGTGCGTTGCCCGAATGCTTCACAAACTTGTCTTGGTTTACTTTCTCAAATTGTGACGTTAGTCTGTGACACATGTATGTTAGTTTTGGCCCCAGTTTCAAAAGCATCCCATACATCTGAGTACTTGAGAAGGTTTTTTTGAACACTTACAAGTCAAGTGCCATAAAAGGCCAAGTGTTTTGCACAGAGTGTAACCTACAGTTGAATGCTTTGCTCATGTGCCAGTCAAACCTGATGTGTTCTGGTTCATACTATTAAGTCTAGTTGACATCAAGGGAATCTTTTTTGTTATTCTGTAGGCATCATTTTCCATCTGTCTTCCTGCTTCCTCAATAAATAATCCAGGGATCTATACACAGTCTATTAGCAACATCACTTACCTGGATATGAATTGCACTTTCTTGTGCTGTATGACAAAGGAGGCTGTCTTCGAGGAGGGAATAATAGTATGTGGTGCTGTAATGACTGTTTTTGATGCTTGTGCTCAGGGAGGTAAATTTTTTTTTTTTTTTTTTTTTTTTTTTTTTTTTAAGTTTGCAGCCGCCTTTTAACTTTTAAGTAATAAACAAAAGGGAAATGACGTTACACTTTTTGTGATTCCAAAAGGCTAAATGACAAACTTGTGGAGCCTTTAAATGCCTAGCTTTTTGTCTGGATTTCATCCACACTGTTTTTTCTTATGGAGAGTATAGGAATGAGTTGCTTCAAACCTTTCTTCCAGTGCCCATAATATAGCCATCCACATCAGAAACTGTGTTTTCAGTTGCAGTGGTGGCAGCAGGACATCCTTATTACAGTCATAAGGAAAACGGTGGCGTTATCAGATAACATGTGTGAGGGGCCACCTATGTTTCAGTTCTAAAATGAGAGTTGCATGAAATTGTACGGCAGGGAATGGGTTGGCAGATACTTCCTAATACTGTTCTTGGGTGGCTGTAGGGAGGTAATGCCCATATTTTGGATATTCTGGCCTTAGATGCATAGACCTTTGTTCAAGTATAGAGTAATTTGCAGCCACAGAAGTCCATAACCCTATTTAGAAGATGAGTTTCAGTTTTCTGATGGGTTTTCTTTGCTGGCTTGCAGAGAATTGGAGCTGTTCTTCCAGGGGTGCAGTCCTCTTGTAGAGCTGACATCCTCCTGTCTCTTCATGTGATACCTAAGTTTCTACATGTGCTCCTTGTCTGTTTTCCACCTTGCATCTGTTTCTCATTTTGTTCTTCAGTTTTCTGCACTCTGTCTTGTTTCATGATGCCAGGAGGGTTTCAATCTTGCCCTTTTTTTTTTTTTTTTTGGTTGCTGGTGGAAGGGATTCTAGGGAAAGGGCTCCTTTGCTCTTCTCTTATGTCTTAAGTGTCCTACAAGCCGTGTACAGTCAGATTTTGTGTACCACAACAAAATCTTTAGATGGTTTTGCTGCCTTCCTCTAGTACGCATCTTCTGATATCATGTGCAAATGTTGATCTCCTCCTGCTCCCATCTGGCTTCTAGCTTAGCTCGAAATAATTCTGCAAAAACAAAACAGCCAAACAAAAAACCTACACATTAGCTCTGTTGGGCTCCAGCTATTTACCAAGAAGGAGGTTTTCATGTACAGGAGTCACTTAGGCTTTGCTGTGAATTTATAGAGGTATTTTAATGCTTGCAAAACAGAATGTTTTTCCTCTGTATTTGAAGGAAAACTGCAAATATTTTTCACTGAGACTTTAAAAGACAGAAAACAGATCCTGCGCTGAGATAACCAGAGTGTGATGTTAAAATCAGCCACAAAATCAGAGGCGAGAAGCACTGCAAGCAGGAGCTTTGTAGCAAGAAGTGGGCAGCTCATCCATCTTGAGATCCTCGCCTTATTACCGGCTCTCTGGAGGTGCTGATGTGTGAAGGGGGTCTTGCAATTATGCCACTCATTGTGAATGGGAATCACCTTTGCCATGTCAGTTTAAAAGACTGGAACCTTGTGTGTTCTCTCTACTGCTTACAAATGCTGCAGTCTGTCAGCCTTAATTTCACAGTGCTTATTAAAACCAGAGGCTCTAATCCATTGCTCTCTTTGCATTTGATTAGCTGCTACTAATTTTCCATTATACTGAGACTATGTGGCTATAGGTGATCACTTTACAAAGTTTTTGAAATACTTCAGTAATGATTTTTATTATACTGTTACATCCTTGGTGTCAGTTATAGGGATCTGTCTTTAGCAATAACTATTATACACTATGTGTATGTCTGTTTATATATGGAAAATAAATATGGAGCATGTAACGACTGTGAAAATACACTGCGCAAAGAGCAGAGTGAGCACTCGACGGCCACTCTGCACCAGCCTGAACAACCCAAATGAAAAATTGGAGAGCGCGTGGAGAAAACGAACTAGCATGAAAAATTATTTGGGAGTGGATTTCCCTTTATGCGCACACTAGGCTGTGTAAGCTGTAGACGAGCCAGCCGTGAATACCTGAAGCCAGTTCAATTGCTGATTGCTCAAACAGCAGCTTCCTCTTCTGTAAGACTGGTGAGAGCCACCGTGTTCAGCTGTAGCCCTGTGCGTCAGTGTATTGTCACTAACCACGCCGAGAGAGGCAGCAGTGCACTAGGATGACATCTACGAGAGACGCAAAGTACTTTCTTTTGTGATTTTTTTTTTTTTTTTTTTATAATAGCAATAATGTTGACTGCATTCTAATACAATAAAGGTCTGTTGAGATGATGTGCCTGGGCTTCCATTCAGTGGACTTTAGTTTTAGTGAGTTGGTGAGCATTTGCTTTTATATTTTTTATTTTGTTTTAAAGCAGTAGGGAATCTTCACTCGTGTTTAGCCTGTGGTCAATAAACTACATACAGTGATGGATAATCTTTATCTGTGTACATCTCAAAACCTTAGGGGATCTTCAGTTGTATTTTACCCTGTAGCTGAATTATATAATCAATAAATTATTTGCAGTAACAAATGCTCTCTTACTGCGCAATGAAGTAATCAGAAGACTTTCTGTTCCTGAGCTGCTTTGGTGTTTTAACAGTTTCAAGTGTTGAGTTTTGCAATGCACTTGGTTCTTGAAAGGGTCTTTTGACAACTTAGTTGCAGTGGTATCTCTTTGTGGGCTGATGTCTGCCTTCTAAGAGCATTTATCTAGTTTTGTGTCTGTGTGTGATGTCATTACAAAACAACTTAAGGTTATTTTAATGATTTCTTGTATTTTAATATTGCCTATAAATGGTTCTTCAGGATTGTGCTGTAGTAGGAAATGAGCAAACAATGCTGAGAATATTCCTGTCCTAGCCCTCTTCTGGACTGGGGCAAAAATGAAATCAGGCAGTGTTTAAACAAGTCACTAATACACAGAAATAGTTTAGTTGTTCACATAGCAAAAATTGCTATGATCTTGAACATACTAAAAAAAAAAAAAAAAAAAAAAAAAAAGTTACTCTGATATAGATCTTTTCTTCATTATTGAAGACACCATCTCAAAATGCTGTCTGAAATTGAAGAGAGATGACCAAATTCAGATCTTGGAGCAATATCTAAAACACTTTTTTCTAGCCCTGAATCAGACCAAAGATCTAGCCATCCAGTACCTTATGTTAGGCAGAAGCATAATGTTGAGCATCCACAGAAATCTATTAACTATAAAGGCTCTGTGCAAGTTGGTCTTTCCTTTAATGTAGCTTTCAGTTCTGGAAAACAAATGTTACTTCAAACAAAATCTTTATGAAGATTTATCAGTTTTATCGGTTGCTGATAGATTTCTTCTCCATGAGTTTGTTTAATCCATCATTTTTCATTAATTTCTGTCTTTTATACCTCCACCACCCTCAGGTGGCATAATGAATTCCACAGCTTTCTTATGTGGCAGGAGGACTTAAAAAGCAAGTTCAAGGAGAAATCTGACTTCATGAACTATATATACACTGTTGCATTCATTTCAAAGAAGGCTACGTATTGCATTGTCAAAAAGACCACAGATAATTTTGTCCTACAAACACCAGACATTCAGCACTTTGTCGATGTCCTTGTGTGACTAGGGATGTCTCTTCTCACGTGCATTAGTTTGCATTTGCCAGATACTGAATCTACGAAGCACGCAGATCCATCCATCACTCCACTGCTGACTGCAGAGCAGAATTCTGCTTGGGGGTTCAAAACTGTCTGTGTTCCGGATGCTATAAGATTAAAATAAATGGTTTTGTACCTTCTATTGACAAGGTTAGACATCCTTAGAGGAAAATTGTGCTATCTCTCCTGTTAGCTATGTAAGAAAATATGTAAGATTTGTTTCTTACATAAGAATATGTAAGAAAACAAAAACAAAACAAAAAAAAAAAAAAAACGCCATTTCATCTATCCTAGGAATGGTTTGTTTCTGGAGAGGTAAAAATAAATTCAAGTTTTGTTAAGTGGGCTTCTTTAGGTTCTTCTGTCACCAAAGCCACTTTGCCAACTAGTGAATGATAGTACAAATAATAATAATAATAATAATAATTTGAGAAGTCCTCTGCCTACTTTTCTGACTCAGCTAACTTTAGTGTTCTGCTACTTCCCCATCATTCTTTCAATCCGAAGAACACAAAGTATGAAGTGACTGAAACTTGTATTATCTGGTGGGGCTATGCTTTTCATCTTTTAATTTTGTCACACTTTGACATTTTTGTCCTTTTCTGAGGATTAAATTATAGCTAACAAGTGCTTCACAAGATCCAGTCATTGTTGTCTACACCAAGATCATGTGAAGAAGCTGGGAAAGAGTCTCATGCTTGAGAAGAAATGTCCCAAACATGAAATATTTTGTGCTCACAAAGGAAAGCTAAGCCACTAAGAAATAGCACGAGTCTATGATTCTGCATGGTTTTCTTAAAATGTGGGAGAGGATGGGCCGGTATTTGTTTCCTATTTAAAACAGAAAAACAGTAATTTAAAAAGTAAATTAAATACATGGTATGGGCATAGGGTGACAAAGATTGCCATTCTTAAAATTTTTACTTCTAATTTGCTGCCATGTTCAGGAGATTCCTTTAAGATCTTTCATTAATATGAGGTTTCTCAGGCTCAAGCTTTATTTGTGTGAAAGCAACTTTTCTATGGATATAGATGTTTATGTATACCTATACAGGTCGCACTTAGCCTTTCTGCTATGTAATCATGACACTTACACAAATCTGTGCAATTTTTCTGCTAAAAGAAGTAAATGCAAAACTGGAACACTGGATAAATCACTGCTTCTCCCTTAAGGTCTGGGATTTCAACAGCAGGTATCATCACGCTGACATTTTTTCTTTTTCCCAATCAACTATAATCTAGATTGAGTTGATTTTTGATACTGCATACAACAAATAAAACCTTCATTTACAGCACTAAAACAATGATTTTGAAGACAAACTACTTTTAAGGCCATATTAGCTGCAGGGACCTTTTCCACTTGCTTCTTTGCTTACCATCAGTGATGAGCTAATTTGAGATATTTTTCCATCTTTTCCCAAGTGCTAAAAATAGAGCTCAATGCCGTTGTCCCTTTACTGAAGGGAATGTTATGCACTGAGCTTTTTCTTAATTTGTCTCGCCAGCCACAGATCATGTGTCTTTTCTTTTTCCTCTAAAGAATGTGGATTGCATATATTGCTCTGTAAACTATTTGTCTGTAAACTTTTTTTTTTTTTTTTTTTTTTTTTGGATCCATGGGCTATTGCATCCCACTGAACTTGCATGTACCAAAATGCCCATCGCGGTGTGATGCGCATCTAGAAGTGGTTTAAGTGATACAGATTGCCAGCACTCTCTCACACTTGGCTTTTGAAGAGACTTTTAAGACTTGGCTGCTCTTCCCACTTGCATAGTTCAGAAGTTGTTTTCTGAGTGTTTTTGAAGGAAATAAAAAGCAGTCTTGGGAATCAACAGTATGCAGATATTGTAGATTTGTGCTCCTTTCTGTTAATAACAGCCCTTTGAGACCTCCTTGGTTTCCTGTCTGCATTATTCCATTATAACTACTAATGACCTTTGGTAGTCAGCAAAGGAGGAGGAGGAAAGTGAACGTTTACCATAAAAAGCCTCTCTCTCCCCATTTGCTGTGCAAGGATTGCCTGAAAGCAGTTGCCTGAATAACAGTTTTGGACTAACTTTAGAAAATGGATTAAATAAATGTATTGCTCCCCCTTTGCCCCATTGTTTTACATGTAAGCACAGAACCTGCTGCCCCTGGAGAGCCCATGGCACGGGGCTGTGCTGGCTCTTGTTGCTTCTCTGTAACTGCCCCACTGGAATGGGGGTCAGACACAAACCTGAAACTCTTGAAGCAAATATCCAGAAAAATGTGGAATATATTTCATGGTCAGACTTAAAATCTTTTACAATTCAACCACCCTAGTACTAATTCTGTTCTTTGTTTGGTCTGAGGGCTTTGATCTGCATGTGTATTTCCCTACATATGCTGCACCAATCCAGAAATTCATTTTCTTTTTGTGTCTGCTTAATCCAGGCTGTTACAGAAATTTTCTTTATGCCTTTGAAGGTGCCTTTTTCAGCCTGCCCTCTACACTGGTCATGTTCTTCGTTGTTTCCCAGCTTGATCTTTCCGCTGACTACTGACTTAAAACGAGAATAGACTGCTTGAAAATGAAGTCCAAATATAGCCCCACTCATTTTAAAAAGACTAATCCTGGTAAAGCAAGCTTGTACAGCTGTTTGAGGTCACATTTACCATATATATCAAATGCTGTAGCACTTAAGAGGTCTACAGCCCAGACAGAAAGATGCTTGAATCACTGTTAGCACAGGCACAGTCATGGTCTGTAAGAAGGCATCGATGGAATTCTTTCTAGTCTCTCCAGTACCCATGGGTCACTAATAAGAGTGCTGCTGTCACTTTTTTTCATGAAATCAGCCTAATTCCAACCTCAAACATGTGCTCCTGTTATTATTTAGCTAATTCTTCTGGGCCTGGTTGTCCAGCTAGCTTTAGGTGAATGTGAGTTCTTATAATTTCTCTTGCAGGTAGATGCTACTAAGAGTCATAAGAGGTGGACAAGTAAGAAATGATACTCTGGAACCAAGGAAATAATAGTTCTGAATTGTTTTAGGTTGAGGATCTTGCATGTAATAAGTTCCCAGAAGAACTGATTTGTGTTAACATGCTTAATTGTCATACACGTATAACACCTAGAAGATGAAGCCTCAGAAGCTAAGCTACTTCCAGCCAAATATTTGGCAGCATAAAGCGCTTGGTGCAAGTGGAAGCTGAAGGTTGAATGCATTTGACTCTGACCCTCAATTCCCTTCATAGTCAGTGGAGCTTCATCTATCCCATTTCTCACTTAACAATTGAACCACAAGGTGTATTTGCTCATAGCGTTGCCCTGTTTGGAAGCCTCCATCTTGCCTGTCCCCATACTGGGCTAGGCTTTCTAGAAATCCCCCCAAAAATGTGCTTCTAATAAGGGGCACAAAGTCTTAACAAAGTCAAAATATCATACTTAAAGCTTATATTTAAACACACCTTATGATATTTGATGTTTCTTCAGTGTTGGCAGCATTCTTCACAAACCTGCCCCATGCTAAGGCTGCCTAATATATTTCAGGTCTCTAACTTGCCATTGACTTCAGTGGGACATTAGGTTCTTGGGCAAGTGGCTGGATCTCTAACTCAGTGCAAATGGTTGCACAGGTGACAAGAGGATCTTTGGCCAGGGCAATGTCAATCTGCTCAATGTGCGTGGCAGTTTAACGAAGTCCCCCCAGGCACCCCCTTTGCCTGCTGCTGCTCGTTCTCCTTTCCAGTGACTGGGCTCAGGAGTGCTCCCTACAGAGGGGTGAGGGCTTGCTGATGGAAACCACGAGGGCAGCTCCAGGTGAAGGGGCCCCTTGTGGTTTTCTCAGAAGTATCACATGCGTCACTCGCTCAACTCCGTGGCCAGTCTACCAGCACATAAGTGAACTTATTGGAACAGTGGTTGCTATAAAAAGGCAGGCAAGGGCTACGTGTGGTGTGCAGGGCTGTCGCAGTGACACCAGGGAATGGAGCCCTCCCATCGCAAGATGGGCTCCATCCCAGTTTGCGCCCTTCTTTGCTTTATTAACATAGCAGCAGCCAATATATTTGGTAAGTATGCTTGTCCTTTTCCTTTGCTCATGTCCAGTAGTGACAGCCCCTGTGATCTTTGTGATGCTCTTTGTGTTAATCCAACTAAGTAGGTAATGATCTTGAATCATTGGTAGATGTAGATAATAATCTTGAGTTGTTGGCATGTGATTATTGTGTGCTGTGCAGACTGAGTTTGAGCTCCAGGTTAAATCCTGAGCTGTGAGGATTTAACTGTGATTAGAGTAGTCAGAGTTCAAGTCCACCTGGACTTTGGGTGGAAAAACAAAGTTTTCTGGAAGAACAGGCTGGAGTAGAGAAGCTTGGACAGGAAAGGGTGCTGCTGCAGCAAAGCTAAGGTTCATCAGGTTATATCTTCTGCTCATGTGTCCCATCATCTAATTTAGGCTGTATCACCAATTTAAGATATTGAATAGTCTGAATGCTGTCACCAACTCTCTCCGTTCTGCTTAAAAAAAAAACAAGTTTGCTAGTCCTGCATGATAAGCAGTTTGAGCCACCCATTAACGTTTTAACTCAGGTGCCTCAGTCGGCTGCCTCTGGCACTGTACAAAGGGATCTCCACACACCCTACGGAAACTGCGTGAGTCGCGTTTGAGAATGGTGTGAGGTTTGTTGGCATACAGATATCTATAGGTGATCTAACCTAAAAAACCTTTAGAGTCTCATGGCAATTTTTACATGGGCTTAAGGGGACACAGAAAAAAAAATCACAGATAAAAGTGATTGAGAGTTCTGAAGTGCACAGAAAACACCTCTGGCTCAAGTCCCTGAGCTGCAAATCAGAGGCTGAAAGTATTCAGAAAACTTATGAAGTATTTACACTGCTATACATATGGTTGCACTTAAATCAAATATTGCACTTAGTGAATCCATGGTCTAAATCTGCATTTATGGCTTTGTTTACTGCATTTACTTATTTATTCATTTATTTATTTTAGAACTGTTCAACAGAATTAAAAGTATGATACTCCTCAGATTTTGAGGACAGGGAAACTGTCAGATCAACTAATCTGTTCTGTAAAATAATAATAATAATAATAATAATAATAATAATAATAATAATAAATTAATTTTAAAAAGTCACTACTGAATTTCATTGTTCTTCTAAAACTCCTTAAAAATTTGGTTTTGAATGCATTAAGAACTGAAGAGCAAACTGTTCTCTTGTTTGGTGGCTTCGATACCTAACTACTTGTACTGGTAAAAAAATTAAGAAGTAGTAAATTAAGACTCCAAGTCTGACACTACCTGCTAGGTATTGATTCCTTTAAAGAATTCATGAGATTAAGAAGGTATTTTAAGAAGAATTCTTTCATGAGATTAAGAGGAAATACCTTTCCTTTTTATAGAATAGTAATTATTTAGCTTTATTTTTTCACAGAAACAATATCAGTGATGTCCCTCCCTGTGAGAAATAGTTGTGGTTATGGTAAAACACTGTGGAGGTAAACACAGCTAACTCTAAGAAAACTACTCAGATACCAGAAAATTATGCTGTATTAGTACAGAACAGAGCTGATATTAATTAAATACAGGCCTGGGAAAGACCTCCGTCACATGCTTATCCCACATCTGGCAGCCCAGCTTGTCTGTTCAGCACTGTCCTATGTAGAAATGCATGGAGGGCTCACGAACCTGGGACTTTCACTGTACAGCATTGGCATTTAACAGGGTTTTGATACAAGCAGGCTCACAGTGAAACCGCATTTAGCATTTACCTTCTTGATGCTTTCAGAATACCAGACAGATTCCCAGCCACTGCGTCCATGTGAGCTTCAGAGGGAAAAGGCTTTTGCAGGAGGAGACACCTATGTTCCTCAGTGCTCAGAAGACGGCCAGTTCAGGTAAATCATCCCTGCTCTGATTCTGCTGGTTTACTCCGTGACTTTTCCCTACTATTTAAATGTTTAGCTTCAGCTTTGAAGAGCCTTCCTATCAGTAGACTGGAGGATGAGTGGCACAGGGGACTGGACTGAATGGACTTCATTGAGCTATGTTTCAGATTCAGCCTCTCCTGAGTGAATTCATAGAATTTCCTTTTGAGTTGGAAGGGACCTTAAAGACCATCTAACTCCAACCCCCTGCCATGGGCAGGATACCTCTCACCAGACCGGGCTGCTGAAAGCCCCATCCAGTCTGGCCTTGAACACCTCCAGGGATGGGGCATCCACAGCTTCTCTGGGTTACTTCCCTGTTACTGGAATTAATTTCTGTGTTTACAATTTAATTTAAGACTAATAGGATAATTGTGGTGGCATCATTTGCATATTGAATACTTGATAGAGATTGTGTAATGTTGTATAATGCAAATGCTGTCTTCCTATGCACACCCATAGGCATGAGACCTTTGATCAGCACGCCAGCTGACATAGTTCATCCAAGCTGACTTGGAGGAGTTATTCACACTGCTTTAAGTAGCACAGTTGAGTTTTCTCCTAAATGCAGTAAAGGAAATAAAAAACACATGGACAACAGTGGTTTAGAAAACAGCACATTGCTTGAAGAGGCAAGAAGATAATAAGTTAAAGCTGAGAGGAAGCACAAATTGTAATGTTCACTAATATCTTGCTGTTGTTGCCTTGGATGGGGGACCTAGATCATGCTAGATTTGAGTTAGAAAAGATCTCAAAACGTAAGGTAAATCTCAGATACCAAGTATCAGTATTCTGTGCAAATTACTTGCCTCTTGAATGATTTCAAGTCAGTTATTGGCAACTTCTGAAGACTCCAGAGAATTACTAGAATTTAGATTTCTCATTGGGTAGACCCAAATGATTTAGAGCCACCCAAAACAAAGCCCTCTATGGTTCCATTATTTGCAGTAATAAAATACTTGAACCTGCTTGCTATAGTTTATGTCCCATGCTGACTGAGGATTCTGGAGCTAACAATAAAATGTCTTACTCGTGTTCTGCTTCAGGACAGTTCAGTGCAGTAGAAATGGTCTCTCATGTTGGTGTGTGGATGAGAATGGCATCGAGGTACCTGGCAGCAAACAGGATGGATATCCCATATCTTGTAAGTTAAATGTTTCCACTGTTGTTCAGAGTGGACAAAAAGCCATTTAAATCTTCAGTTGAACTGTTGAAATCATGAATGTGTTTATCCCAGGATTAGGTGTACTCTATTTTGTTGTAATTTACTGTGTCTTTCTAGCTGAATTTCTGGAGTTTCTTTGAAGCTGATCATGGAAACATGATACACTTGAATGCTCTGTATTCATGAAGGTCACAATAATGTAAATCATGAATGTAAACTAAACTGATTGTATTCACCTTTAAGTTGGAGATCCTCAACCCCAGCTCTGGAGGGTTTCTATATACCAGTTTTACTGACCTCAAAACGATCAATGTTGGTCAAACGATCGTCTGGGTGGCAGAATCAGAACTCCCCCATCTGAGAAAACTCAGCTGATGTCTTAAAAAAATAAACGATTTAGTGTCCAAAAAGTACTTTCCTCTAACACTGCCTGCTCTGGTACTACAGGCTTATCCTTCTGCCAGCTGCAAAAGCAGAGGATCTTGGTGAGTCGCTACATCAACAGCAGTAGCATCTCCTACATCCCTCAGTGCACTGATTCAGGGGCATTTGATGTGGTGCAGTGCGACATGGAGCTGGGTCAGTGCTGGTGTGTAGATTCAGAAGGAATGGAGATTTATGGCACCAGGCAGAGAGGAAAGCCAACACAGTGTAAGTAAGATTCAAGAAAATGGTAAGTTTTGTGGGGACAGAAGGTTTGGTATGAATGAAAGGTGGTAGATCAGGAGCTTGGACACTGCAGCCTACACTTATGCTATGGAAGTATAAGTGCTTAACTGAGAAATTTAAATTAAGTGGCTATTTCATTTGGTTATAAAGACAATATGAGGCACCTAGATTTGCACGTTCAACATAATGAGTCTAAGCCTCTTCATAGCCATGCCCTGGCTTGTGGGAAGTTAAGTACTAATAAATATGACTTCTTTTTTTGTCAGGTCCGGGGACCTGTGAGATCCGAGACCGTCGCATTCTGCATGGGGTTGGGGAGAAGAGCCCACCTCAGTGCTCAGCAGATGGAGAGTTTCTGCCTGTCCAGTGCAAGTTTGTCAACACTACAGACATGATGTTTTTTGATCTCGTTCATAATTACAACAGGTAAGAGTGTAGGCTTCTGAAACTGGGAGATAGTGCTGGACACTGCTTCAAGTCAGGATCTTAATGCATTTTTTTCCACATTTTCTGTGACCCTGTCTGATATTATTTCTTGCTATGGACCAAGTAAAAAACAAACAAACAAATAAACCCCCCCCAAAACTTTTTTTTTCCTAAATTAAATTTACTCTTCTAGAAAATCCCTGCACTCTAATCAGTGTGCCTTTGCTCAGTAGTGGTTACCAAATTGGAATCTGTATTTGGAAAAGTAGCAAGGGAAACCTTTTGGACACCAAACAGCAGATCAGTGCAAAAGGAAGAGAAATACAGATGTATATATACGGTAGGAAAGATGATTCCATTTGGAATATGAGAACAGAAGGACAGAGAGACAAGTGGCAACAGGAAGAGCAAGTTCTGTGTGACAGTAGGAAAACTTTTTTTCATCTACACAGTGTCAGAGTTGCTCACACAGGGGAGCCAGCAAGTGATGTGGGATGTGGTGTACAGGCCAGCTTCTGATGGGTTGGAGTAGGCTGGGGAAGATTTCAAAATGCTGGATCAAATGCTTGTCAGTGGGATCAGAAAGCCATTGTCCTTTGGAGGAATCAGGAATTAATGCTCACATGGAGAAATAAGGGCTGGAAAAGGAGAACTGCAGAAGAAAGGGTTCGTGTCTTGAGAAGTGCATTTGTTTTGGCATCTCAATCAGCACATTTCTCCAGAGGAGGGCAGTGGAGTAAATGTAATGTCTTGTTCTGACTTGGCTCTAAAGCAGCAAAGGCATTTTATTGTAAGTGTCAATTTTGCTATTTTGAGGGTTTTCTTCTTTAATTTAAGCAAAACTGAAAGGCAGGCCCAGATGCTCAGTACAGACTTGTCAGAGCTTTGGGAGAGGTTATTTTGGCAAGAGCAAAATAGTCTGGCTATTTTGTTTGTTTGCCTGTGGAGTGTGGAAATTCTAAAAGAAAAATTACAGAGAAGAAAGCAATGCTTTAAATTACCATTTTTCCCCTCCCACTGAGAGGTTTGTCTGGAAAAGGTCTGCAAGATTGGCCTTTTCTTGTGTCTATGTCATGTAATTAATCACAGCAGGACCATTTCACTCCCAGCTGTCTACCTTTCTAATTATGGCATAGACTTAATCCATATCCATATGATTGGAGTATCTTAGATCATTAATGTATTTATTTTTTACAGTATTACTGCCTGGTTTATCATTATCCTTTCCTATAAACATGAGGCCAGAATGCAGAGTCGAAGTGATGAGTTCCACAGTGAAGAACTGTGGCAAAATAGGGATTAAACCCCCTTTTTTAAAGGTTTGGGTCCATGTTCTTACCATTGGGAAAACATTTCTTGGCTCTGTGGACTGTTTTTTGAAATCTAAATGTGTCACTTAACTCCCTTCCCATATCATTTCCCCACACCTTTACAATGATTCCAAAATAAATATGTTAAAAAATAATGGGGAAAATAATAATAATAAATAAAATTTATTTACTTATTTATTTATTTATTAAAAATTAATAAAGCCTAAGACTTTACCAAGGGGAAGACTTTTGGAAAGAAAGCAAGCCCAAATTTCCTGCCTTACCCTAATACTTGACCGGACTACTGTTTGTTCTTTTATATAGACTGTGCCCAGGTCCTGCTTGGATAGGCAGCCATATAGAAAGCCCTATATCAGATAGTGGAGGAGAGATCTAGAACTCAAAAATCAAGGAGATTTTTTAACTCTCTTGCTATAATATTCATCAGACTAAAGACCTTGGTCAGCTCACTGGAGGTTTTGCCCTATTATGTGTTAGATTAGAACCAAAATATATCCTGAGTTGGAAGGGACCCATAAGGATCATCCAGTCCAACCCCTGGCTCCACACAGGACCACCCAAAAACCAGACCACGTGTCTGGGAGCATTGTCCAAACGCTTCTTAACTTCTGCAGGCTCAGTGCCATGACCACTTCCCTGGGGAGCCTGTCCCAGTGCCGGACTGCCTCTGGGTGCAGACCCTTTCCCTAACCTCTAGCCTGACCCTCCCCTGTCCCAGCTCCATGCCGTTCCCTCGGGTCCTGTCACTGTCCCCAGAGAGCAGAGCTCAGCGCCTGCCCCTCCGCTCCCCTCGTGAGGGAGCTGCAGGCCACCATGAGCCTGCTCTGCTCTGGGCTGAACAAACCAAAGGACCTCAGATGCTTCTTGTATGTCTTCCCTTCCAGACCCTTCACCATCTTTGTAGCCCTCCTTTGGACGCTCTCTAACAGTTTTATGTCCCATGTGTTGTTTTTTTTTGGTAGTGTAAAAAACATGTTTTGATATTCTCCCTCCACTTCTGAGTAGTCAGTGAGAAAGGCGGCTGTGAGTTCAGCTGCACAGACAGAGCACAGAAGGGTTATTTGCAAACCTGCTGTTGAAGATCGGTAATGAGTTACCTTTGCTGGATGCCAAGAGCAGGGACACAGCTGGAGGAAAAGGTCAGCAACCATGCATGTATCTACTTCTTTTTTTAAGTGCAAGCACTCTTCTTGAAACACCTGGATCCACAATAAATTTATCCACAACTTAAACAGTCATCCCTGCTTCAGCCACTTCTTTTTGGACGGGGCCTGATAGACAAGGACTTCTGAGTTATGACTTCTCACCTCTAGGGCTGTGATTATAAGGAGTCTGAGAAAAAGAAAAGGAGCAGTGGGGTGTGAGTTTTCCAAGCATGATGGATGAAGTTCTATCCTCTTGTTTGTGTGGGCCTAATTTATATCCTTTTGCACTTTATTTAGCTATACTCCCTACTTAGAACAAAAGTAACCAGGACGGCAGGGTATGACTGCACATCTGTCTCATACAAAAGTGGTATAATTATGCATATGGCATCTTAACATTGAGGGTAAAAGAAGGAAGCATGCAGATTTTTATTTTATTTTGTCATTTTATGTTGTTTATTTATTTATTTTGCATAGCAGCCTGTGTCACTAAGCTGGATGTCAAGATGCTGAGGGGATGAGCTTCAAGGACATGGGTGGTGTAAGATGCTACCTTTGAGTCTGTAAGGGCACTGCTCTGCTAAGAGACAAGATCGTATCCCTGATTGAGCAATGACCAGTGCATAATTCAGGGGTATCAGAAAGCTCTTGAAATCCACTAAGCCATTTATATCCACAGAGGACCATAGGAAGATGTTATTTAGTTGTTTATAGCTAAAATTGCATTGTTTTAATGCTGACATGAGTCTCTTTGTGTTCTGAAGTATGACCTTTTGATTGCTTTTAGCACACCAATGAAAACAGCAGAGCAGGATTTGGATTTGACCATCCAAAGTGGAGGGAGTCAGTAGGTGTTTAGTTTGCTGATGTGGGAAAGTACCAGAGAGGAGCAGCAGTATGCAGTGATGTGCAGGCTGTGGGACAGGAGTGTTGCTGAGACCCCAGAGGTTGCCAGTCCTTTCCTTTGCCAGGGCTTGCTGCGTGTCCCTGAGCTAACTTAGGGTGTACTTCCAAGTACTGAGGTAGCAGCAACCACTCCAGCTCTCCTGGCAGGGGATGGCACTTCCCTTTTACTAGATATTTCCAAATAAGCCGCATGCAGCTGGGACATCAGGCCTTTATTGTAATTCAGGGTTAAGGGTATGTATTTGTAAAATAATACATGATTTTGCAACATGGTGAATGAGTGTGTCCCACTGGCCATATTGCCTCAATCCAGAAAAAAAAATGTATTTGTTTGCAGAAGCCCTGGAATGTCTGTCAGTTAAGATCACATTTACTACGATTTTTTTTTTTCTTTTCAACTCTGACATTAATAAATTTCCTTCCTAAATGATAGCTTTGCTAGAATCTGGCTGTTGTCGCTCCCTAGAACATTACACTGGGAACTAGCAACTCTTTGATCTCCAGAAGTAGGAAGTTAGTCTTGGTTGTAATGTGTTTAAAAACCTTTTCTCTTTAATCCGTTGAGCCGTGCTCTCTGAACGAAAAAGATTAGTGAGGTTTCTATCAGCTTTTGTGCTTAATTCAGTGCAAAAAGTATACATAGCATGGCAGGGAGAGGAAGCAACCTGTTTGTTTAGGCACTCTGCCATCCTGTGCAGACTTGTGGAAGGAGTTAATGAACTGCTATTGTAATAACATTAGGCCAACGTGCCTCTATTTTACACTCTTTGGCAGGCTTTCAAGGGTAGGAACAGAACTGAAAATGAATGTTAGAGACGGGGTATGTGCATAGAAAGGATCCAAAATCTGTCTGAAGGGAGATATTGCCCTGTATAGTTAAAAGGAACTCATGAGACCTGTTATCCTATGGAATAGCTGATTTGGGTCATGTCAGAGTCTGGCTGACTCTAGCAGACTGAAGGATTGCACAATGGCTTTGTGCTGGACAGACATCCTTGCCATACAAATCTGGGAGAGAAGCTCAAATGCTTTGTTGTTGTTGTCAATAGGCCTCCCAGAGCCTTTCACAGGAGGTTGTTTTTCTTCCAGGCTCCCGGCAGCTTTCCAAACCTTCAGCTCCTTGCGGGAGATGTTCCCGGAGGTCTCTGGGTACTGCTACTGCTCGGACAGCCTGGGGAGAGAGCTAGCAGACACTGGTGAGTACCTGCCTGCACCTCACATGTCAACTTCAGCAGCTTTGAACTCCCAAGGAGAATGACAGGTAAAAAGTGTCAGTGTTAAGCTTCCTTTGGGACTCCAGGTTTATTTCTGCAAGATGTAAGGGCACAGAGCAGCTGATCTGACCAGTGTATGGGAAAGGCTGGTGCGCTCTCATGACACTTGCTCACACAATGTGAACCCCACCCTTGGGAGCAGTGCTCCAGCAGGAGCCGCTGCCTAGGAACTAACCCTGTCCTTTTTGGAATGGTCAATAAGATTTTGGAATGTCCACCTTCTGTCCACCTTTGAAAGCTGAATCCTATTCAATGTCCAGTCAGCAAATGCAGGGGAATATAAAGGACCTGGAGGCTGAGCTAGTTTCTTCTTGCTTAGGTGGTCATCCTATTCTGGTGGTCATCCTATTCTGTCGTAGCCTAAGGTTACCTTTCAAGCATGTTAATGGTTGATGGGACATTTTTGGGGGAAAGGAAAGGAAAGGGAAAGGGAAAGGGAAAGGGAAAGGGAAAGGGAAAGGGAAAGGGAAAGGGAAAGGGAAAGGGAAAGGAAAGGAAAGGAAAGGAAAGGAAAGGAAAGGAAAGGAAAGGAAAGGAAAGGAAAGGAAAGGAAAGGAAAGGAAAGGAAAGGAAAGGAAAGGAAAGGAAAGGAAAGGAAAGGAAAGGAAAGGAAAGGAAAGGAAAGGAAAGGAAAGGAAAGGAAAGGAAAGGAAAGGAAAGGAAAGGAAAGGAAAGGAAAGGAAAGGAAAGGAAAGGAAAGGAAAGGAAAGGAAAGGACTGTTTTTTGGTTCTTTTTTGTTGTTGCTCCCAAAAAAAGAGGAGGTAGAACACTTCCAGATCCTCTTCCTTGGATATTGCTGCTTAAAAAATAAAGCCAAAAATAAACAAAACAAAACAAACAAACAAACAAACAAAAAGCATGGGAAAAATGCAGAGCATGATGGCTTAAAATTTACATGGTAGGTGAGAACTTTCGTATTTAGTTCCTGAGAGAAATTCTCCAAAAATCTGTGTGCTCAGAGGAACGACTGCACTTCTTTTCATTTACTTGTACAAACAAAATGGTTAGGAATTGGTTTTTGGAAACACTAGGCAGTGATATAATTACACAGTATCAATGGCACTACTGCAAACTGAACCTAATGCAACCACAGCCCAGTGCTGGGTTACTGGATGCTCCTTCTTCTCATTTTGGTGCATGTCAAAGTGCAAAGCCAATGACAGGGGGCACTCAGCAGCAGGGTTTATGGTACAGGGCATTTGGGTTATGTGGTATAAGTTCATACTTGGGCCACTTTAGAGGACTGGGTTTTCTTTTTCAAGGTAGGTTTCCAATTCTACTCCTCTGGTACAAAGAAGATGACTTCTGTCTTAAAATCAGACTCTGTGCTAAAAGTCTCTCTTTCTCAGGCTTGGAGCTGCTGCTTGATGAAGTTTATGACACAATTTTCTCAGCACTGGAGCCTGCCCGCACGTTCACAGAGACCAGCATTTATCGGATCCTGCAGAGGAGGTTTCTGGGTGTGCAGCTGGCTACCTCCGGCCGGTTCAGATGTAAGTAGCACCCAGGTGATTCCCTGCAAATGGAATGATAATTTCAGATCTTTATGACAGCTGCTATTTTGGAGAGTTGTTTTAATAGTCTCCTGTACTAAAAGCTTATAATATCACAGTTTTGGTGCAAGAATCAAGGTCCCTCCATTGCAGCTGACTTTTAGTCTTTGGGCTGTAGACTCTTAGCAGCAGAGTGTACCTATCCTCTGATGAAAACTTCCCATGCACTTGAGGTTTGTGTTAGTTGAAAGTCTGTGAATTCTCCCTATCTTTTGCTTTGAGATTCTGGAGATGGATCTGATGATTTATTGTATTAAAAGCCTAAGAAAATGCTCCCTAATTTCTGACAGTAGTCAGAAATAAGAAGGATCTTACACTGGCCACAACCCATTCCATCCCCAGGAGACTATACAAGAGGTTGTAGTGCCTGAGCCAGCAAGGCTGAACTTCTGGATCTGCCCTTGGGTCTGTTCCCTCCCTGATGAGGGCAGGAAAATAGGATGTGTTTCTCAGCCTATGGGCAATGAACTCTGCAGGACAGTAGGTAAGGTGTTTCCTTCTCCTACACCAGAGCCTAGGAGAATTGCCTAGGGAAGTTTGTATCCCCTGCTGTGATCCTTCATTCTCCTATCCAAACTCTGACGTTGGTATCTGACCCTTGCTGAGGAGCTACGTCACCAGAGATATTAAGCAGATACCAATGCAAGTCTTCCAGTCACACAGGTCACACAGTTTCTCTGTTTCTGGGAAGAGCTGATCGTTTTGGGGGGTCTGGAAAGCATCTTTCTCCTCCCACTGCACAGTGCTGTGAAACAGGCTCTGACTGCAGATAGAGGCGGTGGCTGTCAGCAGGGATGAAGCTGTAACAGCCACAAGATGGAGACACGATCACGCTCCTTAGCCACTGGCAGTGACTTGGGTGAGTTACCCATCACCTGAAGCCATGCATGCTAGGTGCTGGATGAAGGGTTTCTGATGCAATGCTCTTGCTGCCCCCGTCTCTTGGCTGAACGAAGCTGGAATGCTGTGGAAGGTGAGAAAAATTTAGGCTGTGGGACTGTAGGTTATATAAACAGGGAAAGTTTCTGTCACAAGGGTTGAGTCTAATATGGGAGAAGTCATAGCTCAGAAAATTTGCATTGTGGAGTTTTAGATTCTTCATCAGTTCTGGCCAGTTTGACAGGAATGGGGTCTTATGTTCCTCGTTGAAGGATGCCAAAGAAATTTGTGGTCCCAGACCAAATCTCTGCAGCCAGATGTGGAGCCTTTTGCAGGAGCAACACCTCTTCTCACCAGAAACACTGTATCACATTTCTCTGTTGGTCACTTTTGCATTTCCATTAAGGACCAGAGCTCACCTAGCCGCTGGAACAGCTCACTGAGTCAGAAACTCTGTTTATTGCTACCCATGGCTACAGCTGAAAAATGAGTTTATTTTTTTTTTCTCTTCAGTTTTCTGAAACAAGTACCTACAGAAGAAAACCATGGGACCACTTCCCTTAGATGAAAGAGGATGGAGAATTTTAACCTTGGGCTGGTGCTTGAAGTTTCAGGAAATTAAACCTTTCTTTTTTTTTTTTTTTTTTTTTTCTTCCAGACTTCTCAAAAATAGGCAAATGATGGGATCAAGTGGAGATGGCTCTGAAACTTTGTTTTCCCTCCTGTTTGTTTTTTTCCAGGCCCCTCAAAATGTGAGGTTGAGCGATATGCAGCCGTGCGCTACCAGCATGCCTACGTGCCATCCTGTGACCCTGATGGGGGCTACACACCGGTGCAGTGTCAGCAGGGAGGGCAGTGCTGGTGTGTGGACACCAAAGGGAGAGAGGTCCAGGGCACCAAGAGACGAGGACAGCCTCCAGCCTGCGGTATGTGTTAAGTAAAAGGGAAAAATGCTAGCAAATACCACTGTCTTGTACATTCATGTACACTTCCAGTTCAAGCCAGGTCCTTTCACCTTCCCTCTCCAAACCCTTCATCTGCTGTGGGAATTTTGTCTTTGGTAAACAAACAAATCCTAAAGGACCAGGATCCAAAAGCCTCTGTGGGGTTAAAAACCACATTTGAATAAAATATTAAATATATAAAAAATAAATATTATATTATTTTAATTTCCTTTATAATCTGTCTTTAGCCTTTCAGTTTTTCATGTGGTGAGGCTTTCCTTTGCAGCCATGATATTTATGTCTTGATTCCAGGAGCTGTGCATCAATTCACAATACCTGGGATAATGTAAGAAAGCTGGTGATGGAGTTCTGGGGTTTTTACCACCTTCTTCTGCTGAAATGCAGAAGAAGCCAAGCTTCAAAGATATCCTCTCTCTCATCCTGAATGTTTTTTTCCCCTGCATTTCTTTCAGTGCATACTTGGTAGAAAACAATTCAGAGAAGGTGTCTGGGTTTGCACTTTGAGAGAGATTTCATTAAGTATACACCATCAGATCTGTGCCCCAAATGGAAACGACAGCAGAAATGTCAAAGGGCCAGAGGGGAGGAGGAAAGTTTAAAAACTTTGACTCCAAAGTGCACTACCTAAATATTCAGGATTGTGCTGGAGGGCTGCGGAATGAGGTCTTAAGGAAAGATGCCTTCAGGGGAGTTCATTTTTCTGTCTACAAGACACAGTTGTACCATGCAGATAAAGAAGGGAGGAATCTACCCCGGGTGTCATGGTCCCAAGTCACTCAGTGTGCCCCAGGCACAGACAAGCTTACTGAATGAAAAAGTTTGCATGAGTCCAAGGCTGATCACCCTGTGTTGGGACTGGTTGTTTTCTTGCGTGTGCTTTTCGGAGCCTTCCTGATAATGTTTTGGGAGGTGTGACATGAGGCTGCTTGCAGCTTTTATTGGCAGACTCAGGAAATTTAAGCAGGGAAAATTTCTGTGGGGGTTTTGCAGACTAACTCCCAAAAAGGTATTCCATGAGGATATAGCTGGAGCCTGTGGCCAGCCAGATACGTGCCATGTGCGTCTCCTGCTCTGCTGCTCTGTTTTATTTCTGTTTGATTTCTTCAGCTCTTACCCCCACCAATGTTCATGCTGGAGGAGGCAGAGGCGTAGGTGTGAGGGGTATCTTGGGTTTTCATGTGACTTGGAGCACCAGGCAGTTCAGATGGGGATGTGCTCCTTTACAAATACCAGAGTAAATTCACCCCAGCAGTGCTTTTCTGGTTTTTGATTAATTTTTTTTTGATTAATTTTTGATTAATTTTTGATTAATTTTTTGATTAATTTTCTGGTTTTTGATTAATTTTTTTCCTTCTCACTCTACTTTGATTTGATTCAACAATGAGTAGGAGGGGAGAGCATTCAACGTCTGTGATCCTACATTTGTTTTGGATTTGTATACTTGTGGATTGTGCTCTAGGGACCAATAAGTTAGTGTAAACCGATGTTCTTCATCTCTGTTACCAAGAGCCAACACTAAACACAGAAGGGGCCCATCCTACAGAAAATGCCTTCATGAAGGAACCACTGTGAGGGACCTGAGTGCATGCCAGGAAATGTGGAGCGGGAAAGGGTTCTAAAGGAGGAGTGAGCAAGATGCTGAGCACAGAGCCTCAGATTACTTGTTACCCTATTTGAGAAGCTTTTAGGATTTCCAGCTTTTATCCTCACTGTTAGCAGGGTTCAGGACTATTTTATTATATTGCCTGGAAGTAGAATGGATGGAGATGGGGGTCAGACCACTGGATGCTATGATGAAACAGATCAAAGCTAGTCATCCACCATCCTGTCCCCATGAGGGATGACAGTGGTGCTTGAGGAGAAAGTGTGAAAAACATGGGAAATGCAGAGTGATTCTTTCATATGTCCTCCTGTTGCCTGCGGGCTATGCAATCCCCAAACTGGAGGTTGAACCCAGGTCATTGTGTTCAGCATTTCTTAAGGAAGTCATTTATATCTATGTCTTTATATCTAAATCTTTATATCTATGAAGTCTTTCATTTTCTGATGTCGTTGTATGAATGTACAGAGACTGGACTGGAAACAGGCACACCTATGGCATAGCTTGCCCCAGGATGCGGGTGGCCTGCGTAGGACGCCTCCATAAATTTTCCATTAGAGAGCACTGGTGAAAATGACTATTTCTTTTTTTCTGTAATCTGTTTCCCTTTCTTGTGTTCACATATTGCGCCTGGATCATCTGGGCTTTTTATTAGAAGCAGGCATCATACCAGAGAATGTGTTTGAAAAAGACTTTGTTCATACTTTCAACCATAGGAAGAGGAATGGGGATTTGCACTAGAAAACAATAGATTTAGAAAAAGGTCACAGAGCAGTAAATTCAGACATACTGGAGGAAGTATCCATTCAGTTTGTGTCTTGAATAGAGAAGTTTACTCTTACACTCAGCAACAAGAAGTTTATAGGTTACACTCAGCAACGGTTTAAGTTTCCTTATCAGTGTGCCTGATACTTAGGGAACTAGAGACAAATTAAAATACACTCAGTGGTTTCTGCTGAGACTGATTGAAAGGTATCCTTAAAATAGCAGGTTTTGGAGGTTCTGAAGTTTGTACTTTTTACTTTTTGTTTAGGTGAAGAACAAATATGCATCTCTGAGAGACGACAGGCATTGTCAAGGATCTTTTATGGCCCTGCCGGGTACTTCAGTCAGCCTGATTTATTTTCCACACCAGATGTGCAGTCAGAGAAAATAGCTCGCTACTCAAGACCCTGCCCTCCCTTCATCAAGGAGTTGTTTCAGGTCTCTGGACTGTCATCCCCAGTCATGCAAAGCCCATACGCCAGCCAGATTCCCGGGCTAGAATCCATCCTTAGTGAAGCCATCAGAGGAATATTCCCATCAAGGGATCTGGCTCAAGTGGCATTGCAATTTACTGCCAATCCAAAGCGCTTCCAAGAAAATCTCTTTGGAGGAAAGTTCTTGAAGAATATGATCCAGTTCAACTTCACAGGGGCACTTGGCACTAGTGGCAAATACAGCATTGGTCAGTTTTTCCAAGAGGAAGATGTGACAGGGAGGGATAATGGCCAAGGCCTTCTGGAATCAGCTGAAGCATTTGCATTGGAAGTATCAAGGGGGAGCTCCATTTTGATCCAACCTCTTGTAGGCAGCTTTGGCCGCATAGTAACTCTTCAGGACAATCAGAATATGATGAAATTCCTTTCCTCTGTCCTGGAACTACCAGCATTCTTTACCTTTCTTCAACAAGTGATTTCTGTCCCCAGAAGCATTGCTGAAGATTTAGGTGAAGTGGTGAAAATAGCACTGGGATCCAAAGTCTGTGGTGAGGAGGCAAAGGACCTGTTTGTTCCAACATGCACCACGGAGGGGAGGTATGAGGAAGTTCAGTGCTATGCAGGAGAGTGCTGGTGTTTGGACACTTCAGGTAAGGAAGTTCCAGGCTCAAGAGTTCGAGGTGAACGTCCAAGGTGTCCCACTGAGTGTGAGAAGCAAAGGAGAAACCTGCAGAACTTGAAACAAAGCCTGCCTGCAGGATCAGATCTTTTTATTCCCTCTTGTACCAAGGATGGAGACTTCCTGCCACTCCAGTGTTATGGGACAAATTGCTTCTGTGTTGACTTGAATGGCAAGACTATTCCAGGAATAAGAGGAAATACTGGAAAACCCATGCAATGTAAGTTCCAGAAACTGGGAATATAGAGATGCTTCCTTATTTTGTTGGAATTTCATGATTTAATTCTTCATATCTGGTTATTTCTGGAAATGTGTGGATGATGTATACAAACAATATTATCCCCTAACAGATAAGAATGTCAGCCCTACAGGTGCAGGGGAATAGTGGGAAATACAGTGTACGTAAACCTTGGTATCCTAAGTCTTTTCTTTCAGTATGTGGGGTAGGTACACTCACAACAGAGGACCCTGAGGTCCTGCCTTGTTAATGACTACGTCATTGACATCTGTCTTACTTAAATGTGTAGTAAAGGATATATAACATCCCTGGTGCCCATGAGGCCTGGAGCATCTGTGTGCCCTTGCCAATTGAAAAAGCTCTTTTGCTTCCAGAACCAAGTAACCAGGGCAGTCCCTGGGTCATTCTTGTTCTGAGAACTGAAGAGCTTCAGTGTCTTACACCATGGACTTTTAGTCTTTTAGCTCAAGAATATATCCTCAACTTGGTAGGCCATCACAGGAGACTGAACATAGAAGATGGATTCAAAGACTGATGGGTTTCTCATAAAGGTCTTGTGAGTCACAAATGACTTGTCAGATGCAATTTGGCATTGCATTTTGCAGGAACTGGGATTATTTAGCCTAGAGAAAAGGAGGCTCAGGGGAGCCTTATCACTCTCTACAACCACCTCAAAGGAGGTTGTAGCAGGGTAGGGGTCAGTCTCTTCTCCCAAGCAACAAGTGATAGGGCAAGAGCAAATGGCCTCAAGTTGCACCAGGGGAGGTTTAGGTTGGATATTAGAGAAAAATTTATTCACTGAAAGGGTTATGGAGTACTGGGACAGGCTGCCCAGTGGAATTAGTTGAGTCACCATCCCCAGAGGTATTCAAAAGACTTGTGGATGTGGTACTTAGAGACATGGTGCAGTGGTAGACTTGGTAGCGCTAGGTTATAGGTTGGACTTGATGACCTTAGAGGTCTTTTCCAACCTAAGTAATTCAATGGTTCTATGGAATGCCTCTTCTGCTCTTCTATTAATGTTATACAAATGAAGAAGGAAGCACGCAGGCTGGGGATACTTTGGGGATTTATTCCTACCACGCAGGCTGGGAATACTTAAGGGATTTATTCCTACCAACCCATAAGGAGTGCAGTCAAAAACAAACATGTTCATAATGCTGTGGTGTGCAGAAGGAGGTGAGCTCCTATGTTTTGTTATGTTTGTAGAACTGCTTGGTGGCAAAATGAGATTTGGCTGTGAAGGTGTCAGAAAAAACTTCCAAAAGAAAACTCACTCCTACATCTTGTAGGATGGTATTTTTATATCCAGCTGCAATATTCATTACAGGGTAGGAAGAGAGGACAACATAAACTGAAAATTCTGGTGAAGTCCAATGGGAAATAAAAACGGTGTTGATAGTATAATAGCAAGAATGTTTAGGTTAGGGGTGTTGTATGTCTTCAGTGCCTTCATAAGATGTGCTATGCATGTTTTTCTTTTCCCCAGGCCCCAGTGCTTGCCAAGCAACAGCCGGTCAGGAGTTTCTAAAGAGTGTGAAAGTCCTGTTGTCAGATCCAAGTGTCCTGTCTCAGCCCTCCAGCATTTACGTGCCCCAGTGCAATGATGACGGTGCCTGGAGGCAGGTGCAGTGCAGTGGTCCTCCTGAGCAAGCCTTTGAGTGGTATGAAAGGTGGCTGACAGAGAACAATGAAGGCAAACCTCTGCCTGTTTCTGATCTATTGAACATCATAACTGTTTATAAAAATGCCTCTTCCAAAGGCTTTTCAGGTTTTATTAAAGCTTTGTATGAGGCTGGGCACCAGAATGTGTTCCCAGCTTTCACCACCTATTCCTCCTTCGCTGATCTTCCACCTGAGGTGCTGGAAGGAAATGTGACCTATGCATCTGGGAACATTTTATTGGATCCGTATATATTCTGGCAGCTTTTGAATGAGCAGCCTACCTATTACCCAGGACCCTACACTGATTTCAGCACTCCATTAAGCAACTTTGAACTTCGTGATTGTTGGTGTGTTGATAGCAAAGGAGAAGAGCTGCAGGGAACAAGGGCAGAAGTGAACCAGGTTCCAAAATGTAAGTAGCAGAATTGCTGGCACAGGAAAAAAAGTACTTTTAAGTGCAATGAGATAGCAGATAATGGCTTGGGGAAAGATCATTGACAATGCCTGTTGTGTTAAAGGGTAAAGAAGTTTGGCAGGAAGTAAACCCCATCATGTTTCAGCTTGTCCTCAGATAGCAGAGGGGCTGGAGCATCTGGTCTTAGATTCAGAGTGATGCCTAATTTGTACTACAAGTCCAACCACATTCAATACATTGAACTACTACAATCATGGATGCACAAATAGCATGATACACCTTCAGTCTAGTAGATTAAAGACTGGTGTGAGAGGCTTTATAGGCTGAGGGAAATTCAGAGCGTGTACTCAGTGAGGAATGATCATACCTTGAAGACAGACAGCCTTCGGGATGGAGGAGTATTTTGGCAATATTATGAGGTTATAATGGGCAAAGTTCACCCAGAGGACATGATTTCAGCAGACAATGGAAAACTGCCAGCTCAGGGCTGGCTATGCAGTTTATAAGTTCAGCTCAGGGCTTGCTTAGGGTAACGGCGATGCAGTCTATCGGTTCCATAGTACCATCAAGTTCCCATCCCTGCAGAGATATCACAGAGCCTGGCCGTGGTGTTTCTACCCTGCTCCACCCTCTGTGCTATTTCGCTTGGAGTCAGCACACCAAGCTCCCCTGGTATTGCCAATATCTAAGGCTGTAGGTTATGTTACCAAGGGGACTATCATGGAACAGATTCCTTGCACATCTACTGCATTTCACCCTGGAATTTTCCTCAGTTTTCCTTCTCTTAAGATTTGGGCATACCTTTCATCTCAACATGTCACCTCCACCAATTATTCCATACTGCCATTGTCACCAGCCACCACAGGCAGGGAAACTCATTTTTGGAAAACAAGTAGTGTTTCAGCTTTGGAAGTATGGAAGAATAAAGTTCTATGACAAGGTTGTGTAGACTTTATGATTTGGACCATGGACATATAATGTTTTTTCAGAAGGTACTTAGCCAGACACCAAAGGACACTTTAAAGCTAGAAGCAGTCTTGTAAAGATTTTTGTGAAAAATTCAGTTACAGTAACTGATGTAAATGACTTTCAAGAACACCTTAAAATGATGCAGGAGGAATTTGCTTTACTGTTTCTTATTATTCAGTCAAGAGTAACAGATATCCCCAACAGGTCACTAGGACAAGAGTGAGGCCAGCACAGGAGTTTGGTGGTAAGCCCTCTGTCTAGAGCATCTCCACTAAAGCTATTGGGTCTTCTTTGGGTTATTTCAGCAGATTAAATATTATAAATGTAGTCTCTAAAACCATTCTTGTCACATCATAATTTTCTAGCTGGAAGGAAAAGGCAGAACAATTAATTGCAAACTCCCAAATGGGTAAGGAGAACTGGAGAAGCCTGTTCTGTGAGCAAATGGGAAATAGAGAGGATAAAGCAGATTAACAGTTATTCTAGCAGAAAAGTTTTAGCTGGGTTGGTTCTGTGTGTTGAACTTCCATGTCCAATCCTGCAGATGTATGTAAGGACTGGCCAAGTGTCAGCTTTCCTCTGCCTTCTCTAGGTCCTGGTGTATGTGAAGGTGTTAAGCAAGAAGCCATGAAATTTATGGAGGAAGCAGAGCAACTCATCCGAGCATCAAACACTTCCCATTTCCCTTTTGGAGAGAGCTTCTTGATGGCAAAGGGAATACAGCTCACAGACAGCGACCTCCTACGTTCTGCTCAGCTTTATGAGCCAGAGGTGATGGTCTCCGAAAAGTTGTTATCAAGCAGTGACTATTCCCTCCAACTGGCTGCACGATCAGGTAAGTGAAGGGGAGATGATTTTAATTAAAGAGATTAATGCACAGGATTTGTGCAAGGGTACTTTACAAGGAACTCAGCTTTCCTGAAAGATAGGTGCAACTCAGCACGTGTTATTTATTAGTGTAATTAACCTAAGCCAAGATCTGATTTCAGTTCATTTCAGATTTTCTTATCTGTATGGATCCCTGCATAGGTCAGATATACATCTGCAGTGTTTATTTTCCTTTCTAAAGTACAAGGAAAAATCAGATGTTTGTAAACATGTACTTTTAAAATATCTCTTCTGGTATTGGCCACCAATATCTTCTCTTACTTTTTTTTTTACAGTCTTGCATTTCTACTGGCGGAGTCACTTTGCTGTGAAGGGTTCTGCTGGAGAAGCAACACAGCTGGGATTTCATCCCTACATCCCACAGTGTGATGGCCTGGGAAACTGGGAGCCAACTCAGTGCTATGAGAGCACAGGTGAGCAGTCACCAGAAAAATACTCCATGTTGTCTGAACACAGAAAATCTAATAGTTATTATTATTTATTTATTTATTTTAAAAAAAGAAAACCTATATTCTTGTAGTCAAACTGGAGAGAGATAGATAGGTGGGCTTCCATGATGGGTGAAATATTTATTGACTGGAGTGAGGGACTCAAGTGACAAGGTTTCAAGTGACAAGGTTATCAAGTGATAAGGGCTCAAAAATTGGTCGATGATGAGTTGCTTGCTGCTAGTAGTGGTCCTAAGAGGTCATTTTGGGGGGCTGGAAATTATTTCATGCTTCTGTTAATGACCAGGGGAATGAGACCAGAGCACACTCTCAGCAACTTTGTGGATTATACCAAATTGATGGGAATAGGTGATACACCACATAACAGAGCTTGCAACGGAGGACTCTCACCAGAGCTGCTACATTTCCATTTGCAACCCAGTTCCAAAGTATGGTCTACTTATCTCTGGAAACCAGAGTTAACTGTGTCTTAGACTTACTGACCACTTTCTATAGTGATGTAGGGGATCAAAATCCTCCAAGAATGCAACAAAGTTAACTAGGAATACTGCAATATAACATCTAAAATAAGTCTGCTTTTCTTCCCTGGGCAGGTCATTGCTGGTGTGTGGATGAAAGAGGACATTATGTTATGGATTCCTTGGTCTCGCGTTCAGCAGAACTTCCTAAATGTCAGTTATTTTTTCTTCTTAAATGTCTGTATTTACTTGTTCTTAAAAAAATTAATTATTGAAAATTCTAGTAAGATACGCAAGAAACATAGAATCATAGAATCATAGAATATCCAACTCAGGATATTCTATGTTTCTATGATTCTATGTTTCTTGCGTATCTTACTAGAATTTTCAATAATGTCTTGTTTTGAACCATTGCAAGAAAATAGAAAGGAGCCTTTTATGCTTGTTTTGCTCGTGTGTTTCATTTCAGTTCTTATGAATTCAATTTACATGATTTGGGAACAAACTCTCTACTGTTGTTATCAAACACCAATTAGGTGTTCCCTGCCTGATGCTCTAGCATGTAGATGTGTGAAGGAGATAGAAAGACCCATCTTTCTCTAGGTTAGCTTTGAGAACTCAATTTTATTTTAATATACATGTATGTTTTTTTGTTTGTTTGTTTGTTTTATTTTCTGTTACAGGCCAGACATCATGTCAGAAATCTCGAGCCAATGCCTTAATTTCCAGCTGGAGACAGAGTGGCTCAAAGGTGGATGCTTCTGCAGCATATCTGTTTGTCCCCTACTGCCTTGAGGTAACTTAGCATGGATGAGGGAAGAAGAAATAAAACCTTCCTGGTTTTGCTAAAAGGACAATAGTATTTCAGTCTGTGCTCACTAAATATCCCCTGTGCATTCCTATTAACCTGAAAGAAAGGTGTTAGACAAAACATAAAGGGGGATATGCCCTCCATAAAGCAGAGTTTAAACAGTTCTGAGATGAAGACGAGGAACAGGAAGCTCTGTTCCTGCCTGCACTTCCCTCCTGCAGGGTGGAACTGCTTAGGCCTTACACAGGGCTGAGTTTAAAAGGCACAACTTAATTAACTGACTTTTGGGAGACTTTTGCTTTCTGAGCTATGAAATAATGTGAGGATGAGAGGGAGATGGATATGGGTATCCCAAAATGGGGTTCATGATGTTTGAAACATGGCATTGAGCAGGGTAGAGCCCTGACATGGGCAAGAAAAAGACACTTCAAATCAAGGTTATACCCATCTTTCAGTCTACATACTCTCTCTCAGGGTGTGGTTTCAGTCTTATACTAGGTAACCTATATTTTAATATTTCATTTTTCTCATTAACATGTATTATAATGGACAAATGTATATATAATAAATATTTTAACCACACTTTTGGGATATGGATTTCTGAGTGTCTCTGTTAATATCAATTGCTATGCAGTGATGTGTAATTGATTTTTCTTAGACAGGAGAATATGCTGTGCTACAGAGATCCTACACGGACATTTGGTGTGTAGATCCTGTGTCAGGAGAAGTATTTCAGCGTGGCAGCATAGATTCAGATGGCAATCCTGAATGTGAGTAATGCTTTACCTGCAGCCTGTTGTGGCAGTTGTACCATCTCATGGAATAATAGAATGGCTTGGGTTGGAAGGGACCTTAAAGATCATCAAACTCCAACCCCCTGCCATAGGCAGGGACATCTCCCCGTAGATCAGGTTGCTCAAGGCCCCATCCAGCCTGGCCTTGAACACCTCCAGGGATGGGGCATCCACAGCTTCTGTGGGCAACCTGTGCCAGTGCCTCACCACCCTCTGAGTGGAGAGTTTCCTCCTAACATCAGATCTAAATCTTCTCTCTTCTAGTTTAATACCACCTCGCCTTGTCCTATCATTATCTACCTGAGTGAAAAAAAAAAAAAAAAAAAAAAAGGAATAATGAACATGGAAACATGGGTTTAACTTTCCAGTGACAAGTGCAAGCACATACCTTTACAAGGCTAGCTGAAAATAATTACCCTTTACTTTCACAACACCAGAAACAAAGTCTACACAAAGTGATAGCTTTGGGCTCATGGATGAGTTTTCAGGGTGATTTCTGAGCTGTAGCAACTGAGCCACTTGCAATAAGGGAGTCAGAGAAGCACAGTATCATCCAGGTTGGAAAACACTTCTGATATCATCTAGTCCAACCTCTAACCTAGCACTGACAAGCAGTGGTATGAATTAAGTTTTGGGACCTAAATTAATTATTTTTTAAGAACATGTCTCCCTTCAACTGACAGGGACAGACATAGCTAAAGAAAGCATTTAGGAAAACAAGCTCTCATGCCTAAAGCTAGACTTTGAGGAGCTACTGAGTGAGACAGGTAACTGTTACAGGAAGCTGGGTAGAACTATGTGAAGAGTGAAACAGAATGTGGACATTTTACTCAGTCCACAACTGTTCTATGGAGTGTGATTAAATCTATATTATCTTTATATTGCCTTCAAATAAAGACAGGGTACTGTTGAGGTCTCATCAGAGATGGTTCCTCCCAAAGGTTGAAGAATTCCTGCTTATAGAAAATGAGGTGCCAAGTTGGAGCTAAGGCCCTGGCTCTGCTTTATTGAGTAGTACAGGCAGCTCAAGAGCCTGCAGTGCTCATTTCTTCACTTCTTCAGATAGGATAACAAGCTTGGTGCCTTGGTCTGACCCAGCAAGTCTGCTCTTCTCTTCTTGCTGATGGTCTAATGACACAAGTATGGCAAAGACGAGCAGCAGACCTGACTGGGGATAAGTAACTGCATGCTCAGTGAGGAATTGACGATTGTACATTGGTTCCCTGAATCACCATGCAGGTTTAAAAGTTTACTCCAGCACTTGTGAATGAACAAAATTAGTAAATACTAACTTCAGTGCAAGCTGGGGTTGAACTTTTTCAGATCTTCTTGTGTGTGAATAGTTCCTCAAGCAGATGTCCTTGTCTTTTTTTTTTTTTTTTTTTTTTTTTTAAACCATAAATACTTCTGGTTTGTGTGATTTTGCATATGTATAGAGTTGTGTTCCAAAGGTACTAAACTGGGACATTTGGACTATTTTAAAATGTTAAATAATCATAGTATTACTATATTTCAAATGACCTTGCTCAAAAATTCTTACTAAACAGAATGTTTATTTTATTTTATTTTGTTTTGTTTTGTTTAAATTTAAAATGTGAGCCTATAAGTGATGCACTGTCAAGTTTATGGCAAGAAAGGATGTTAACACAAAATAAATCAATATCGTATTTTGTAGTTTTTCCACCGTTTTCTTGGTGCAAACTCATATATCATGCACTTTAGTCTTTACAAAACAAAACAAACAAACAAAATGTTTCCTAGTGGAACTAAAATTTCACACATTTCTGTAATGATACACATTAATTGTGATTTTGTGTTCCCTTATATTTTTATTTTTAGTAGTACTAAAAGCACTATTGTTGAAGTGTCTAGGGCAATTCTGTACTTCAGTTTATCAGTTTGCTGTCTTCTGTTCTGCATCTTGCAATGATTTTCCTCTCTTTAAAGGTCCTAGTTACTGTAATATGTTGAAGTCCAAAACTAGTTTACGAGAAGCTGGTAAAGGCTACATCCCACAGTGTGAAGGAGACAAGGGGATGTTCTCACCCGTGCAGTGCAGCCGGGATGGAGAAAGCTGCTGGTGTGTGTTTGACAATGGAGAAGAGGTGCCTGGGACACGAGTAAGAGGAGGAAGACCTGCATGTGAAAGTGAGTTGATGCTTGAGGCATTTTGCTTCCGTGCAAGTTCAGGTCTGGAACTAGACTCAGATCCTAACTTTTTCTGGTATTTAGTTGTATTTAAGCTTCTTTGATCGGACCATAATATTTTTGCTGTTAGTATGATTATTTTTGTATTATAGCAGATTTCAGACTTATCTGGGCATGATATCCCATTTTATTCAAGTACTTTGTCATGGAGAAGGAGGAGGGTCTAGATCTTTGACATTTCCTTGTTCATAAAATTGGGTAAATCAAAGGGCTGTTAAACTTTGTTAAAAGTCCACCTGAACAGTTTGATGCAAACTTGAACCTGTTCCAGTGTGAGCTGGCTCTAGGATTAAAAGCCATTCAACTGACTAAAATAAAATTTTAAAAATGTATGCTTCTGCCATTCCTACTCTTGGCTAGTGGTCAGAATTGTGAAAACGATGTGCCAAAACACTACATATTCACAGAGTATTTCCTGTGTTATGAGAGCTGCAGAGTACTGGATTTCACTCATGGTTTCCAGTGAGATGTCCAAATGGCAGATATTTGGATAACTTTTATTTCCAATGGTCTTTATATATCTCCCCATCACTGAAGTGAAGCAGAACAAATGAAATTTTCTACAAGGCCATGCTCCAAAGTGCAATGATTAATTGAAACTAAAGATGTAAAAAGAAAACCTTCAAGAGCCAGTGCCTGCAGGACACCACTTTTTCCATAGTTCTTACATTTTTTTAAATCAGAGCTGTTGGTAGATTTTAGAAAATGAGGCTACATAATAAGAAATTGCTTAGGTTTCCTTCTGTGATTATGCTATATAATGAGCAAAATGTGCTTCTCAAGCTGATGGTGTCAGCCTAACTCTCTGTAAAGCATTTTAATCAATTAGATAACTCCTCAGCCAATTTGGAAACAGCCTACAACATCATTTTCTTTGAACCCTCTTGTACCAATAGACAATTTTGAGGACATGATTATTTGAGAAGACACAGGGAGATCACAGGGTTATATCTGCCCCATACAGTGTGGTATTATATGGAGTTGCCCAACAAAGCTGTGAAGAAATGAACTCCAGAGCTAGGGCAGTGCAGTCACGTGCAGCTTTCTAGCTTTTCAGAGAAGCAGAGTTTATTAGTCTAACAAATGTAGTGCTGCAGCTGTCCTGCCTTCAGATTAAGGGCTAGGACTTCTGTGGCACACTGGACTGTGTAATAGCTATTTACCAATTTGTTTGGACCAGGTGGAGGAAATCACTTTGATGCATGACACTCTATAGAGCAGACTGACTTTCTGACAAACTCTGAAAATGAACAGAGAAAAGTGGAAGAGATTGTAGTATGCCAGAGAAAAGTCAGAATTAATTTTAAATGTGAGTCTTTCATATCTTCTCATTTTCACAAAAGCTCATTTTCTGGATTTCCTCCTAAATTCCAAGAGATTCTTATGAAATATGATTTAAGGAAGGTGTAGGCGTACAATGAGATAGGGCCCTCAGACAATTTTGCATTCTGCTTGGACATTTGCTGTTTCTTGAGACCCTGTAATGCTGTAATTTTCCTAGAGGAAGTAGTGACTGAATGATTAACTACCTTGAATGTTTAAAAGATTGAACTGAGAGAGAGAGATACCTGCTTCAAAAATTTAGTGGAAACTTGGCTTTACCATTTGTTATTTTGCACATAGATATACCACTGAAATAATCTTTAATGATTTTTCTGGATTTTGAAAAAGCAGTGGAACTTTTTCATGCTAAACAATTTACTTACAGGATAAGAATAAAGAAGAAAAAGTTATTTTTCCCCTCAGTCTGTCCAGCCTCATCCTGGAAACTACTAATAATTGTTCAGGAAAAAGAAAAGGGAGTATTATTTCACTATCTTGGATATCTTGTCTGTCAACAAAAGAAGCTGTTGTGGTGGGAGAGTACAATAAACTTCTCCTGCAACATCTGAAGAGACAGCTGTAAACAGAGTGCCCAGAGCTTGCAATGAGTTTTTCATTAGATTAATCATTTCCATCAGAGATAGAATCCAAGCTCTTCTAGTTGACAGACACCAGAGCTGATGCCAAGTATCCTAGCAGTTCCCACATGCACCTCCCATCCTCAGGCCCACTTTCCACTGCTCTGAGTGGAGATAGAGGAGGGGAGAGCATCTAGAGAAAGTACTTTCCTTCTGGAAATCTTTAGAAACACCTGTGAATGAAGTGCCAATATTCAACCTGACTCTGGTTCATTCCCACAGGACCAAGAAATTGAAGCAGAAATAGAAGAATGACAAAATGGCTTGATAATGATAATAAGGGAGGTGATAACTGTAGAGGGATAAATGAACAAACTACCAATTGTCTTGACTGGTTGATGAGGGATTTGAACTGAAACCCGTGAACTAAACCAGGAAATAATCCATCCCCTTTATGTGTTTGGTGGGCTCTCTTTTTCTTTGGTTTACAGACTAACTCTTACTAAGACAGACAGTACAAGACAGTAGCAGCTTATGTCTGAGACTGGATCTGATTTTCTGGGAAAAGAAAAGAAAAGAAAAGAAAAGAAAAGAAAAGAAAAGAAAAGAAAAGAAAAGAAAAGAAAAGAAAAGAAAAGAAAAGAAAAGAAAAGAAAAGAAAAGAAAAGAAAAGAAAAGAAAAGAAAAGAAAAGAAAAGAAAAGAAAAGAAAAGAAAAGAAAAGAAAAGAAAAGAAAAGAAAAGGTGTTAGAATAACAAGAAGATCACAGAATGATTTTTAATACTTATTTATTATTAATTTTGAATAAAAAGATAATGTAATTTACAGGTAGTGGATGTAGTTTGCATTGGTCAGGATAAGTATCCCTATTTCTTACAGTGATATCTTTTAGTCCTAAAATCTATGGAGAGTTATTAAAACTTCATATTCATAAAGGAAGGATGACAGGTTTCCATCTTTACTAAGAAAAAAAAAAAGATTGGATCGAGAGTCAAGGAGTGAAGAGGAAGAGCATAGAGTCCCCACTTACAGAGTTATTACAGAAATATTAGCCCTCCAGCAACTAGGGAGGTTGGGACAGCTCTGGGCATTGTTGTTTGGAAAATAGTCCATATGTACACCAAACCAATGAATTGTAGGATATGAGAACTTTATTTCTTTATTTTGAATTGAGGTAGTCTTTTTTTTTTTATTATTTTTTTCTTTATGTTTTGTACTTCTGGAACTGAGAAGTGTGCTTAAGTATTACTAGATATATTCAGGAAGTAGGTTGGGATCTGGCTAATGTTGAACAAAGCAGTTGGTTTGTACTGGTTAGTAGAAGTTAACAATTATGTTAATTAGCCTATAGTTTGTTGTAGTGGGCTAGCAGGTTTGAAATGACTATGTTGATACAGAGTGAGTTGACAGGGTAGATTTTGCACTCTAATTCCAAAGCTAGGAATCACAGCTAGGGATCTGCTGGGTCACCAGAAACATCCTGGTGCTATTGAAGGCACCATAATAATGAGTTCTTGATCTTGAAATTCCACTCTAAAGAAAACTCAGATTTTTTTTTTGGCCCTGCCTGTTTCCACTGGATATCTTTTGTGAAGGTTGATGCTAAGAACCCTTCTTCTCATTTTCTGCTTAAATCTATTCATGACTGTTTAAAATTTATTTGTTATTAAAAACCATGCACGTAGCTTTCTGTACCCAGTGTATTACCCATCAAAATGAGTACAAGTCTTTTCATCAGCATTAGTAAACTGGACCACGGTGATGTCAAACCAGATCTAAGTTGATATGCATGGAAAATGCACAGGGTGCTCTCTAGGTTATCTATGTTTATGTGGGGGTTATGAGGACATTTTACTAGAACCGTTTTGCAGTATGCTCCTAATATATCTCTTTCCTCCCCTACCTAAAGATCCCCAGTGTGCTCTACCATTTGGTGCCTCATCTATTCTCAACGGAGCTGTGATTTGCGAAAAGGTGTCTGAGCAAATGTCAGGCATTCAGCAGTGCCGTCTGGTATGTCGCCAAGGCTTCCGCAGCGCTTACTCCAGCACATCGTTTCAGTGTGAGTTGCTGCAGCGCCGATGGGTCTCAGCTGCCCCGCTCTACCAGGCCTGCCAAAGTACGTCTGAACTGCCATGGGTTGGGAAGGGCACAGAGCAATGTAAATGGGTGTTCAAAAATCCTCCTTCATCATGAAGCTATATTATGAGTTACAATGATAGGACAGAGTTATATGGGAGTTCCTAAATTAAGGTGCAGTAGATTAGTCCTGTCTTCTGCCATCTTCATCGCTGTCTTTTGACTGGTTATGCCAGAAACAGTCCCATTTTTCTGTAACAGCATAGTTATAAATAGTTATTCAATCTATATGCAGATTTTCCTTTGCAAGTTAAAAGATGTTGGCACCATGAAGCGATTCTGATGGAAACACTTAGCCCTAGAGGAACAGATGAGCACCAGATGTTTGAATTTGGCAGAACCTGTATGTTTATTTGCATAATCAAGTCACTGTTACTTCTGCATCTTTCTGTAGCAATCTGTTCTTTAGGATTATTCTCTCAGTTAGATGGCTTGTAGTGTTTTTCAAACCATTTTTCTTTCAAGAAAAAAAACAAACAAACACACCCTTTAAATCTTGGAAGAATCAGTTGTCTATTCAGAATGCGTGTAATTGAGATTTAATGTCAGTCTTTTCAATTATTTCAAACAGAGGTAAGTTCCAATCAATACAGCAACTTCATAGCACTGCCTAACTCAGAGAAACGCAGATCTTGATGTAAAGTCTGTCAATTCATTGTCTGTCTGCAACAGATCTTCATCTCCAGAATGGGCTACACGTATTTTCTAGAAACTCCTGTATTAACACATCTCTACTCATACCCAAAGCTTTCTATTCTCAGTGTAAACAATTTGAAACTTGAATTTCAGATTGAGGCTTTTGTTTGCCCTTAAACACGTTTGGTACATATTTATACCATACTATGAGGTAATTTTCATGCTTGCCTGTTATGCTCGATTAACTGTTTATAAGGCCAGAGGGGACTGTGTGGCAACCTAATACAAGCTTCTGTTTAACACAAGCTAAGAGACTTCCCTCAGCAATTTGTTTTTGAAATAGAAAAGGGGGAAAAAACATACATCTGATGGTCATTCAATGAATGTCACAATAATAGAGAATTCACCACACCACTTAACAATTTGTTCCAATGGATAATTACCCTAACTCTTAAAAACCTTATTTCCTGTGCCTTATGTGTACACTTAGAGATTGTGGTTAAGTCAGCTCTTAATTACTCTGCGATAAACTAAACAGATAAAGGGTTTTGTGCCTTTCAGGAAGAAGCAGGCTTTTATGTCTTTTGGTCCTTACAACCACTCTCCTTGGACTCTCTTCAGATTTTTCCACAGTCATTTTGGGAGCAAGGGACTGGGAATTGTGCTCCAGCAATGATGCTTGTGTGTGCTGCAGTGAGGGTCTGTAGAACTAGGGAGCAGGGGAGAGCTCTGCCACTTCTCCAGGCCGGTGGATAAGCTGTGCTGAATCTGAGAGAACAAACTCTTTGAGAAGCCTGTGATCAGTATAACTCAGACAAGAATTTTCACTTTGTTTGTTTTTGTTTTCCCCTCCTGTCTAACTACTGTTTTAATAGGTTTTCATTTTGAGATTGACTTCACAGGTCTCTCAGTGGTTTGTGTGATTTGAGTCGCTCTGGTTTGCTCTCAAAAAATCAGAAGGCCCTTCTCAGATATCCATGTCAAAGCTGTTATTCTGCAGTTAAATTTATTCTCTCCCAAAGCTTGATTCCAAGTTAATTTAACAGGCTAGGTTTCTGAAAGCCCGTTTGAATTAGTATTAATTGCTGTAACCATTCATTTTCTTTTTAAATAGAAGTCCTGTATCAGCTCTTTCCTGATTTTAGCTGAGAGAAATGAAGGTTGACAGACCAATAATTCCTGTTTTTCTGTTTCATTTCTGATTATTGACGTAATGCCAGCTTTCATCTAGTTCTCTGTATGTTCGTATCTGCCAAGGCTTGTAAAAAATCATCATTAGTGGTCCAAATCTTTCCGTATCCTTCTGTGAGTGAGTGCTCCAGTGTAAAATGTATCTGTATTATATATATTGTCTTTTTTTTTTTTTTTTTTCTGTAGTGCACAAAATATATATTTATCAAGCACTCTTTCTGCTTATTATTCACTGTGGACAACTCCACTGTTTTCACCTAGTAATGGGGAGATATTATTGATGAAAGATAAAAATGCAAATCAATGTCATCTTTTCCTCAAAATAACTTCAGAAGTTAGTTTTTATGATAAATAGTGAGGCTAATAAATGCCCTTCTATTTATTTTTTAGAGCTGCAATTATTTCAGACAGTCCAAGCTCAAACACACTTTCAATTACTGCTACCTCCTCAGAAGACTTGTAGTTCTGACTATTCTGGATTACTCGAGGCATTCCAGATACTTATTTTAGATGAGTTGAAGGCTCGTGGTTTCTGTCACCTCCAGGTAATTTCAGTTCTTTATTATTTGTTATTCAATAAATAAATAAATGTTGAGACATAGAATAGAACTTTGCATCTTCAAAAGAGAAAGAAGAGCAGAAAATACTATGAAATCTCTTATATGGATGACTAGGAAAATACAATGTTCAGACTCACTGCCCCACATTGGTGGATCAGTTTAATTGTAGCCATAGAAGTCATATCACATCAGTCCAATATTTATTAAAATATGTTTTGATCGAAGTGAACATTTTGACTCTTCTTATAGTGAGTAAATAACCTGCTAAAGTTATATTCTCCTAATTCTATTTCTGTTCTTACTGGACCTTTTGAAAATGTTGCCTTGAGCATAGCACAGTGCAAATGAATATGGAAAGACAAGAACTAGAAGACTTTAAGTTTGACTAACCTTAATTTCATTTAATATTGAATTAAAGGTAGATGCATTTGGAAATACCATCTCAGTTCCTGTCTGTGACAATTCCTCTGTCTATGTTGAATGTCTGAGTGTGGACCGCCTGGGAGTGAATGTCACGTGGAGGACTCAGCTGGAAAACATCCCAGCAAGTTCTCTCCCTGACTTACATTATATTGGTAAGTTTATCTCCGATGTTTCTGTGAAACAAGCCTGCTTTGCTTCCTAACAGTTTGGTTTCCCCCTGTCTGCTCTTGAGAGGCACTAAAAAGGCAGCGCAAATGCTCACTGACAGGGTCTTTCTTTATAACACTGGAGGTGTGTTTCTGAACCTTTGGTGTTATATTTTTCAGGCTGTGACTGCAGTGTGAAAAGCAGATAAAATTGAGTATTGCTTTCAGATAGCACTGGCTCTCCCAGCTTCTTTAACTGTCACTGAAAATTACTTTATCTGCCAGGAGCTGAACTGTCCTGGAGGTTAATTTCCAGTGGGCAGATTGTTTTCGTTATTGCGTTGTACTCAGAGAAACACAATTCACATATTGCCAAAAAGATAAGTAATTTCTTCAAAATGTGGTTTTCTTGGTTTTGTTCCTTTTCTTTTTCTTTTTATTACACTACCTTTGACACTAAAGAATTACCTTTACCTTGTAAGTCCTAGAGCAAAGATGCAGAGTCCATTGACTGGTAGATCTTCACTGTGGTTTAAAATGAGTTAGAGACAGTGTAAATAACTTTCAAAACACTTGGAATTTCCCGTTAAAATAAAAGAAGTAAAAGACATATCCCAAGTTGAAACATCCTTTATGCCAGCTTTTCTCTAGTTACAAAGCTTTGCAATGATGTTCCCAGTGCTAAATATAAATAACTCTGCCTGCACATGGTTCTTCCCTCTGATTTTGAGGCATGGAGATTTGTGCCCTACAGCCTGATCAGAACCAAGTTCAAAAGTCTTCAGGACCTGAACAGAGTGTGCAGTGGTCATGTGGTTCCTGGCTATAGTGTCTGTTTGTGTTTACTTCCATTCAGTTGTACCAGATCATAAAGAAAACATGGATATTAAGTGGTTTGTAGAAGGTGGATCAAAGTGCAAGTTTTTCTGGGTTTATATAGCAGTTTACTTCTGAAACCATTCTGCATTGAGGACGCTGCATTTTTGACCCTCTCCACACTATAATTTTCCCACAGTATTTAAAATTGCTTTTCAGGGAATGACTGTGTGGTTTCAGAAGAGGTAGTATAAGTCTAGTCTGGGGAGATCAGACAACTGTAAACACTCTGTCTGTATACTCTTGGCACCATTAACTTCCATTACTTTTAAAACAGCTTTGGGTCTTTCTGTTTGAGTTATTGTCTGCATCATCACTTGTATGTACACAATGAGTGAGTAAATTTGCTCTCTCAATTGAAAATCTGCATTATTAAAATTGCTTAGATCTTTTCCTAGCTTCTCTATGGGTAAGGGATAGGTCAATAGGTCTCGTGTGTGTGTGTGTGTTTTCCCCAGTGAAGAAGCTGAGAAAAAAAAAATTGCTATTTGCTAAACAGAAGCACAGCATGCGTACGTTTGCAATGAAGAACCTTAAATCTAAATAATTAATGACTTCTTTGTTACATTTTTTTTTCTCACAGATATTTTCATGTATTAAATTCTGAGGTTATGGAAATCCCTTCCTGAGGGATCTTATGCTGTTTGGCTTGATAGCTTAGACCTCAGTTCTAAAAAATTTGAGGAGCACTTACAGCAATTTCTCTCTTTTCTGTTCAACAAACAAAAATACTAATGATTATAAAAGTGAACTTTTGCTGGATGAACATATAGTAAACAGTTCCTATCAGTGAGATTAGATGAATCCCTGTCCCTTATACAGCCAAAACCTTAAGCTTTTTTTTTTTTTTTTTTTTTTTTTTTTTTTTTTTTTTTTCCCTATGTATTCTTGCAATGAAGTATGAGACACTTAGTAGTTTAAATTGCCAAAATGGTGCAGCAAAGAAGGAACAAAGGAACAAAACCAGGGAAGCACTGCCATGCTTTACAGTATGCTGTGTCCCAGGAAGCTTTTCATTTACTGCCAGGTCCCACGTCAGCCAGTAAGCATGGCCCCAAGCTGGCCAGCCTTGCTGGAAGGGTTGAACCAAGGCAGCTGTGCTGCACCTGGGACCCAGCTCAGGACTTCTTTCCTGGCTCTGGTTGATATGTGTATGACATTACCAGCTAGTCTGTGGCTGGGATGTCTGCCACAGTGCTGGATTGCTCTCTCTTGAGAACAATTCCAAGATTTACCTGTCTGCTTGCTGTATATGAACATGTTTACTGTAACTAAACACTTGTTATTATATGCTGCCTGCAATGGGCACCATATAGACATAGACACATAACACAACCCTCACAGGAGAGTCATATTTAGTGACAGCGTTAAGAACATTTTAACACAGGGAAATATCCTTAACTAAAAGAACTTCAGTTCCTTCAGTGGGTTCTTGCTGGCTTGACTCTTTGCTTGTTTTCTACACGTGAATTCCCTCCAGCTGCCATTTCTAGGTTATTTTTGCTTTTACAGCTAGAAAATTCAGAAGGGTATTTGCTTGAATAAAAGGCTAATCTACTTATTCCTGCTTCCAGTTACAAGACAATTTCTGGTAAAACCTTTGCAAATAGTTATGGGTTATGTGGTAATCTCCAATTACTTCCTCAGGAGCTAAGTATCATTTTGGCCTGGGTTTGAACAAAATGGAATGCTATTTTGTTGATTGTATTATGTGCCAGTGCAGCAGAAGGGTAAATTGCTTAAAGCTGAAGGAAACAGAGAACTGAGAACACGAGGACACAGATGTCTGCTTATACACAAGGTCTGTTCACTTCTTTAGCCCGTAAGTGTAAAAGCCTCAAGTTCCTCCTTTGCCAAGAGGGAAACAACATCTGCATGACAGCAAGCAGCTACAGACCAACAGACAGAGAGGGCACCTGCATTGTCTGTGCTACAAGTTTGGAATAATCTTTCAGAAAAAGTACGGTAGGGCTGTGGTCTGTTCAGCCCAGGCTGGTGGGCAGCACTGCGTAGTCAGAGCCTGGTACCTAGCTGTGAAATTCTGTCCTTGCTCTGAGAAGTGAGAAACTGCCCATGGGCTTCAGAGCAAAGTTGGGAAACTTGCCACGTGACAGTGCAGCAGTATGCTCATCTATTTGCCTTGGACACATCAGTCACAGCATAAATAAGCTTTGTGCAGTGTGTGAGGTGTAACATTCCTCGCATTCTCTTTACGTATTTAACATCCTCCCTGTGAAAATTCAACATCCAAGGTCATCGGTGTACTTGCAAAACCTGAAGTACATAGCATGCAGGGCTTCCCATTTGCTAGGCTGTACGTCATCTGTAGCTGCCAGAGGTCCTCATAAACCATACCAACAGTTCTGTGCCATAAAGCCTGCAGGGATAAACAGAACATGATAACAAAAAAATCCTCTGGGAATACTGTTTCTTGTAGCATTTCTGGTGCAGCCAAACTGAGGAATTTGTTCTTTCTCTAATGCTGAAAACTGTTCTGGAGCAAGTCATCAGAAGGAGAAGCTGTCTGGGCAACTAAGGGTATAGAAAGTAGCAAAGGTCCTCACTTATTTTCCAGCTTTAAACACCAGCTTCAGCAACTGTGGAGAGAGTGTCTGTTGGGTAGGTGGGTATGTTCAATATCATTAGTGTGACAGAAGCTGGTTATTATGTTGTTACAGATGCCTTCAAAACCAAATATATAAAATGCTAAACAAGAACTCAGTGATACCCACTGAAACAACAGGAGCAAAACTGAATGTCAGACAATCAATCTGCTAAATGTTTCTAACACAGATATCATATTTTATTCTTCAAGGCCTTAATTTTTGAATTTACTATTTTTTGTTTGCACACATCGCTGGGGAGCTGGGAGATGTTAAAGGTTCCTTCCAACCCAAACCATTCCATGATTCTATAAGCCTGTCGAAGTTCAAGAAGCATTTGGACAATGCTCTCAGACATATGGCTTGATTTTTGGGTCATGCTGTGTGGAGCTAGGAGTTGGACTTGATGATCCTCAGGGGTCCCATGAAACCATGAACTTGGGATACTCTGTGTTTTTATGATTGTTTCTTTAGCACCCTCCACATATGCTAAGATTAGTACTTTAATCTCATAGACACTGTACAGATTCATTCTCATCCATTGTTTGTTGACTTCCTTGTATTTTGTATTTGTATCCACCCATGCTTTTAATTTAAACTTCACCAGTCTTTATGTTGTTGTCCATTTCCCTATTAGAAATCTCATATTATTTTGCTGTATTATTTCTCCCTTTAGAAAAAGCAATTGTTGGAGAAAATCTCATTGGAGCATTTATTAAAGAGATTGAGGATGGTGGATTTCTTCTGTATTTGGACTCCAAGCAGTTCATAGCAGATTCGCTCATTGATTTTCCTCGGGATGAAGAATTTGACCTGTCCCCGAGCGTGCAGCTAGGATGTAGAAGTGGTTTTCGAAGAACTTCATCTCCTGGGAAAACCATCCCAAATGCACAAGGATGTGGTATGCCCCACTTTATCTTTCCCTTCTTTGATGATGTTAGGAATTAATATAAAGTTAGAAAATCATTAGTGAACTTATGTTTAATAGGTGAAAGGCATAAAGCATTGATGTGAGTGGAAAAATCTGAGAGAGATGGAAATTACTGCTTTGCTTTCTGTTCAGTCCTTGCATTGCAGATAGAGTAGGCATCATGACACTGACATTAAATGGAAGGTTTCGTAAACATTTCTTGTGATTTTTTTAGATCTGTCTGGTATTAGACGGTCTTTCAATATTATACATGATACTTGATAAGAAGATTCTACAAAGATAATGTAGCCAGTACTTTGTATGATGTTACATCACCCGGGATAGAAACCTAGCTACAAAAATGTCAAAAGACCTGAGATTGTCAAGTCTTGGGCCAAGTCTGATCCAGCTCATGCGGAAGCTTTCTCCTTGCTGGCCAACACCCAGACCTGATTGAAATTCTGCCCTCTTTTCATAATCTTTCCTTCTGTTTAGTCTGCTTCCCTGGAATGGGCTGTCTTTCTGTCAACATCCTGCTCGGGGCTGCCAAGCCTGCCTCTTCACAGGATCCCTGAGGCTGTGCCTGGCACTGCTGTGTACAGGTCATGCTGCAAAAAAGCCTTTGCTTTGACCTCCCCACTCTTACTTCTATCTACATCAACCCCCTGATAGTGCAACCCTGGTTGTCCTTGTTGGCCCAATGAGCCAATGAGTGATTCTGTGCCTTTCTGATGTCATTTTGAGATTCTGGGGAATAGAAGAGCCAGTTCTACGTATCAGAGCAACAAGTATGGAGTAAGTTTTCCCCAAAAAGGAATATTTTCAGATAGGTAAACCTTCAACACTAATCGGTTAGAGAGATCCTAAGGAAAACTCAAAGCACCCGAAAAGAATTTAGCTCTTTGCTTGATACAGTGGTTCTCTTCAAGTTAGGAGAGCATTCTGATGCTCAGCTGATTACAAGAGAAAAAATAGATGATTTTCAACTGCTTCCATCAAAGGATCTGAATAACAATGAAAAGAGGAAAGACCTATTCTTTGGCTTAAAAGTATTTCTGTAAACTTAAACCCAACTGGGTTAAGTGCTAGCAGCAATTTAAGGAAACTCAGCTTGAACTTATATATGTTTGTGGATCTTGCAACTACATTCATGTACATATCAATGCAGTTAACAGAAAGCGAGCATAAAAACAACTCATATGTTTTCAAACTCCAGTGCAATTATTGTGGCTGCAATGCTGATGTACCCAAAGTGAAATTACCACTTTGTGCATAAGCCATTGCATGCTGTCTGGTTTCCACCAAAAACTGTTTGAAGGCTCCTGTGTTGGAGGAAAAGGGTTACAGAAGAGAACCATCATGTAGGAGATCTTATTTTCAAAGCTCAGTGGCACCTTTCTTCAGCTGTCATTTTTATTATTACCTCGTAGGAATGATCTCAGAGAGAACAGCATAAAAACAAGTGACAGTGTTATTTTTTCCTAAAGAAAATACCACTGAGAATACCTTCCCTTGGTTTTACCATCATATTGTTCTGTTTAACATTATTAAAAATGAAATAATAGTACCTTATGACTCTAATTTGGTAGCTGGAATAAGAACAAGTTTTTTATTTTTTATTTTTTTTTTAATTCCCAAACAAGTCATCACTCTTGATCCTTATATGTTAAAAAGGAGAAGAAAAGAAACACAAAAAGTAATAGTGCAGCGAAGCATTGAAGATCTTACCTTGCTAACAGCAGGGATATTGGCAAACTCACTTCTTTGCTTTTTGAAATATTATGTGACTTGAATCCTGATAAAAGATGCTGAGATGGAAGCCCCCTAGTCTAAGAACATGTCTGTGCTCAGCCTCTCTGCTTTTTCTCTTTCCCTCAGGAGAATGAGTATGATACCTGTTGTGGGTTTAGCTGTACGATTTCTGAGGTGCCTTCTAGGTCCATTGATAGGAGAATGAGTAATGCTGTGGAGTGGTTAAATCATCTTCCCATACATCCAGATGTCTGAATTTTGTGGATTTGCATTAAATGATGTAATGATGTAATTTCTAACTAATGTGAATTTGCTAGAAGAGAAAAACAGTAGCAGATATGAAGGTTGGTGTGTGCTGTGGTAACACCTGAATTTAGAGGCAGGAGTCTAACCAGGTTAAATGATGAGCTGCTTTGCCTTGTACCAGGTGTGTCTTTCTGGACAGGCAAAGATTGAAAACTGGACAGGAGATTTTGTTGGTATATATTTTTTTCTTTCCTTCAGCTTTGAATGTATGCTTTTAAGGCAAGGGCTTCAAAGTCCTTGCCCATGAATCAGTTCTGAACTGCTGCTCTTTTCAAGTCAGACCTTTAAGTGTAAGTTGTCTGCAGTTTCAGCTCATCTCCATGGTCTGAAACACTTCAGATTTTGGTTATTTATACACACCAAGCAGAAAAAGATTAACTCCTACTGAGAACATGTAACAACTTTTAGTTACTTACCAAGATGTACTTTTGTACTAATTTAAGGCATCATTATTTAGTAAGCATAATCCATCACTCAGGGCAAAAGAACTTGCAGTGAACTGGATCTTTGTGCCAAATATTTCCTGCCAGGGATAGAGGCCTCTAGGAAGCAGTACATTAATTTGCCTTGTTTGTTAGTTCATAGACATTTGCATCAGCTAGCTTTAGAGGAAGGCACTCAGTAAAACAGACATAGGAAAGTGGAAAAGAGGATGTTCCTGCTTCACGTTTTGGCAGAGATTTCCTATTCAAAGATGCCATGATGGACATACTGCTGAATGCTGTTTTATGTTGTAGGACCGTGGTTTTTAATCTAAACATGGCATTTAAGAATTCTGTTTCTGGTTCCTCTGTGATGCAGGTTTTTTGTTTGGTTTAGTTTTATTGTATGCATTCTGTATGTGTAAACATGTACATAATCTGGTCTTCTATCCTGTCTTGGTCTGTTTCTCTTCTTTTCCTCCCCTCTCCCTCTGTGTAGTTCACGAGGAAAACCTGAAGTCTGCTTGTGAGTTACCTTTGTTTTACTATATTTTTTATCTTTGTTTCTTTTATTATTTGGAAGTCTGGGTAAATTCTATCAGGAGTGCTTTGAACAGAGCATAACCCAAACGAAATACAATGCTAGAGTTATAGCCATGCTGGTAGCTCAAGACTTCATTAGTAATTATTTGAATCAATAATGTGATGTTCCAAAAGTTTACAGTATCTGATGGGAGGAGAGTAGTGCAAGCATTAGGTAATGACCAGTTGCAACACTTTCTAAGCATGCTTAGTGTGATGCTCACGTGCAGCATCCAGGGATTTATTTTTGGAGATTTTTATATATATATATATATATATATATATATATATATATATATATATAATTAAAATGTTATTAATTTTATTGTATTATTCTAATTTTATCCCTTTATTCCCCTGTTATTTTAGAAAAATAAAGTATGGATCTGGTTGTTAGCTCTGAGATTTTGCCTAGGGGCTATCCTCCAGTTTCTTACCTAGTTAAAGCAAATGAAAGCCTGAAAGAGTTGAGCTTGATGGCTTGTCTGACTTCCAGAGCCAAACTTAATCTACCCATACTTGTGCTGAGTGTAATGTATAGCTGATGTGACACATGCCTTCAAGAGTTACAGATTCTAGAAAACATGGTTCCCTGCACCATATTTTTTGCTATTCTTTGTGTCCTTTTGTTAACTTAATGTGTGAGACAAAAGGCGATTTTACTTCCTTAAGGAAAAGGACAGAGGATAGGAGATACAGCTATTATATTTGCATCATGATTGTAACTACAAAAAGAGGAAGGTGCTTTGAAACACTTGATTTCCTCCTTTTAAAACTTCAATTGCTTAATTAGTCTCTCTCATCCTCTGTAGTTTGCCTTCAATTTAGGCATGTATTACTCATTTCATTTTAATTTCTTGTACTGCTGTTCATTTGCAATGCTTATGATCTTTCTTCCATGGGTTGGAAAATGTCTTTAAAATGTATCAGACACGCTTGGGTATTAGGTAATATGCATGGGAATCCTGTCTCTGCTGTCTCTGTGTTGTTTTTTTTTTTGTTTGTTTGTTTTTGGTTTTGTAATGGATTTTAGATGTTTTATACCTAGAGCAATTGCCTTGATATCTATCTGGGAGGAAAATTTCAGTCTCTCTGTAGCCTCATCCTAGACTTTCCCATTGGATCATTTAGAGCAGGTGAAAGAAGATATGATCATTTATATACTAGATCTATCTTTAGTCCATTAAAATTAGGTGCACCACTAAGTTATATTAATTTACATTCCAGTGTGCTGGCCAGAGCAGCAATTCATCATATGGGTTGTAGTGGAGACGGCCAATTTTCCATTATGGTTTCTCTCTAAGACAAGCTTAAACTGCTGTCAAGACGTAGGGCAAGAACAAACATGAAGTTTTGTACATTGTCAAAGTTCCAAAATATACATTTGATAGTGTTTTGAAGGAAATCTGTGTCTGGAAAGCAGCTGTGAAATAACAACTAAAGGTATTGTCCTGCAACTGTGTCTGTGTCTTCTGCTTTAATGATCATCTGAATGATCTGGATAGAAAGACAGTATTGCATGACCTTCCAGAAGACGAAGAGGTTTTTTCTGCAATATGTAACAGGTCATCTGGAAATATTATTTCTGATTTGTTCTGAAAATTATATTTTCAGAATAATTGTATTTTCAGTCTAAGAATATCTTTTTGTTTTGTATTTGAGTTGTCATGTGCACAACTAGTGGCTTTTAATCCAGCCATTATTATTTAGCTTGGAAGCACTTACAAAAAATTTCATTTCCAGGCATTCTGAATGAAAGCGTTACCATGCGGTGAGTTTCTGTATGATGTTCTGGGAATTTATGCTCATTGGAGTCTTTTTGTTTCTGTCTGTAGTGTTTGTAGAAGTTACTCTATTTGTAGCTTGGGCTCTTTTGTTTTCTTTCACAACCCATCCACAAAGCGTATTATCTTATTACAAATGGATTTGACAGTATTCAGCCATATTCCAGTCATCAGTGAGTTTAATAAATGTTTAAGGAGTGTTTACCTGTACCACTTAGAAATACAGATATTGAAAGCTTGAAGTTTTGGCAAGACCAGCAGCCTGATATACACATGGTGTTTGCACACAGGGGTGTGCAAAAGCCTGAAGTGATTGAATTCCAAAAGAATAATGATGTTCTTCTCTTTGCAGTTGTTTGTCCTTCAGGCAGTCATTTCCAGAATGGTGAATGCATTCCCTGCCCTCTTGGTTACTACCAGTACCAGACAGGACGTTCCTCTTGTATCAAGTGTCCAATGGGTAAAACTACCAGCTCTTATGGGGCATTCAGCATTGATCACTGTAAGTTGAGCTAATTTTGTCCTTGTTCTTTGTATTCTGCCTTCAAACAAATAATGGATTTTTCATCTGTAAATTAAAAAATAATAATAATAAAAATATATGAATATGATCCCTTCTGCATACATTTGAAGACATTTTTCAAGGACAGAACAAACTGTCTGGTGTTTTGACCCAAAATGCATGAAAAATGAGTGGTCAATCTCATCCAGGATGTTGTGGTTCCTTAAAATGTGTTCATTGTCCTGAAGAATGATATCTGAGTATTCAGTCAGTGAGAAACATCTCGTATAGTTCATTTATTGGCATTTTCATGAAGACTAAAGAAGTTCTGTCCAGCTTTTTCAAGACCCTGTTTTAGTATAAATACTTCTCGGAGCAATTATTGATATGTTCACTAAAGTTGGTGTATTTATTTTAAATTACTTATTTTTGGATGCAGTTCCATAAAGAATATTACTTGTTAAGCCCATGGATAAAAATAAAAAGTAAGTAGTAAGAATGAGTTTCATGGTTATATGGGTGACTACCGGAACTGCTTTGTTTTATTTCAATCCATGCATTCTCTTGGGTGACATAAAAATACAGATTTATGTTAATGCACCCTGACATGAATTAGTTTTTGCCTAAAGAAGACATCGGGCTGTGTAGTCAGTTTTCACTTGCATATCTGTGTTCCTAGTGTGGGTATTGGTCTCAGGTGTTTTATAGTTTAGTCTCTGGTGGTTGCTTTGTACACAGATAATCCACCCTTGCTCCAGTAGCATCTCCAAATAACATGCTGGGCATGAAACTGGTAAACTAAGCCTGCCAGGTTTAGTCCACCTGGGATTTTCTGCTGCTGCCTTTGATGTTGCTCAAATTTACAGGTTTCTTTACCTACAAAGACCAGATACCTGGTAACTAAAAGTTTCTAAATCATAAACTATGTTGAAAAGTGGTTGGAAAGATGCTGCTAATTAAAATCAAAGTGCTTAATTCTTTCTTTTTCTAAGAATAGAGAATGAGGACTATACTTTCCACTGAAAGAGATATTTTTTTATTTTTATTTTTATTAGCAGATAAATGGATGTGATGTCTCTTGTGCTGTTCTTCATTACATTTCAGGAATCCTTTACAACAGGCACTAAACAAACCGATATGAAAATATAGTTTCTTCTGTGCGTTACTTTGTTTTATTTTTTTTTCTTTTTTCTTTTTTCTTTTTTTTTTTTTTTTTCTGTTCTTAGAACAAGGCAGATTGGTTCCATGGCAGAAAATCATAAAAATGTTTGGAATGCAAATTACAGTAACAACAAGGAAGTGAAATTAGCATGTTTCAAAGCATGAAATACTATGAAAATTAATTTTCAGTAAAGTCTCTGCTGTACTTAGAGCTTTTTGTCCTATTGGTACACTGAAATCCAGTGACAGCATCATCAGGCTTCCTTCTTTTTCCCTGTTTACTCATAACAGGTATCACTTACTGTCAAGGCAACAAGCAGGGTTTGCAGTGTGATGAAGAAGGCCAGTACAAACCTTCCCAGCAAGACCCTGACAGTAAGAAATCCTTCTGTGTCGATGACCTTGGAACAGCACTGGAATGGACTGAAACAGATGATCTCCTTACAGACTACCAGTGCCTATGTAAGTGCCAGAATACTTGGATATGTTGTCATCCATCATAAGCGAAATCTGCTTATGAAAAGACTCAATGCTCCACAGCTGGCTTGCCAGCTTACTTTCCCACAATTGTGGCCTCTGCCTTAAGCCACATTCCTCCTTACTTTTGTTTTTCTTGACTGCACTATGGAAGTTGTTTCCTGTAAGGGAAGAGAGACAGTTTTCTTGTGCTCTCAGATGGCTGGCAGCTTTTAGCATTTGCTGCTCTCCTGCTCTCTGCTTGGAAACCCAACAAGAATAATGAGTGGGCTAATGGGAAAGAAGCAAAATGATGAATTTCCTTGTAAAATTATCACTCGTCAGTGTGTTCCTGTGAAACAGACTGTTTTACAATGACCTCATAGCTGTGGAATAATGTCACCGTCTGGGCTCCTACTGTATGGTATCTGATTTGGTGAACATATCCTTGTAAACTGAGAAAACTTACTTCTGCTTGAAGACAATTGTGAAGTGCTAGTTCCCAAAGATAAATAATGTAGAAAACAGAACAACAACAGCAAAAAATCCCTCAAAGTAAATATATATATATGTAAACAAAAACAATGACAACAAAACAAACACAACCAACCACAATATTCTTAGAAATTTCTTAAAAGCATTTCCTTACTACTTCAGTATTTCTGGGGGAGCCTTTGGAACAGTGGAACTGGGCTTCAGACAAAATGAAATAAAACAGTTGGCACAAAGTCAAGGTAGAGAACAATTTGTTGAAAGTCCAAAGAAAGAGTGATACAAAGTAAGTGCTTCAGCAAGCTGGGTATAGTACATGTAAGCATACATTAGCGATCTATCACAGAAGTCATCTATCAAATAATCCCCAGACTGCCTGCAGTAAGGTCTAATTATGCTTCTCAGCCCCAAAGCTTTTGCCCTGCCCAAAAATTACCCTTCCAGAAGGTTTTATTACTCATTATACAATTGGTATCAAATTTTATGAAATATTCATTTTAGAAACTGATGTCATGGTGTGCTCTGAATCAGACAAGTGTGATCAATGGAAGGAGTGTGAAATGAAAGCCCTTGTTTGTAAAGAGGTTGAAAAACTATTTTCAGTAAAACTAGCTATTTTTTCTCCAAGTATACTTGGAAACTGATTGTAGATATGAACATGAAGTGTTAGCCTGTAGTGCTTTGTCACTGGGTACTTGGGATGTTTCTCTGGGCAGAGGGCTCACCAACAGAAGAATTAAGCTGCTGTTACTTACCTTGAGCAATTCTGCATGAGCATTTCTGACTTGGTTCAGGAAGGAGTGGTTGCAGATTTCTGTGCTTATTTTGATGGATCATAATAGAAGAGATCATTAAAAATAGATAGATAATGTTGTAAGTCTTGACAATTTTAGAGTTAAAAAAAAATATAAAAAGACAACAAACTCCGAAGAAATCCTGTTTTATGGTAATTGAAAGGCTGATTTAATTTCATTTTTTTCCTTCTGCATTCCCAGAAAGCACTATTTAAATTGAAACCAATTATTTCTAAGTTTACTTTCCCCTGTCTCTTCTATTTCCCTTAAATGAATTCAGGATGCTGCAAGACAGAAGGGTCTGAAGGCTGATCTTGCTTTGACAGGAGGTTGGCAATTGGGATGGGTCAGTAAATAATCTGACTATTCTTTGTTTTTTCAAGGCTGTAGTGGGAGAAAGAATTTCCTTTTATCAATGCACAGTAATAAGCCTTAACAGCACGTGTTCATTCTTGTTCTCGTTCTTGTTATATTTTAAGCCATACATAACCTTTGTTGCAATAGCAGGGAGGGGATCTAGAGCTTTACTCTCTAGTGATGTGTGAGATGAAGGAGAATTTCTGCCACACACTGAGCTTGTGAAATGAGTACTTATATGCCTGTTGGGAAGAGGGCAATGTCAAGTAACAAGTTTGTGAAAATGCAAGCTGGTAGAATATTTTTCATCAAACAGCTATGTACTTTTTGATAAAATAGTTTTATGAGCACATTTCTTGTTTCCTCTTACTTCCTGTTAAGACAAAAAATTCAAGAATTAAAAAAAAAAAAAAAAAGGAAACCGTTCAGTTTAGCAGTGTTTTCAGCTTAATGTTTACTTACACATTCTATCTCTTTTCTACTTTTCTCCCATATTATTGAAAGAGGGAAAATGGAGGGATGGGATGATGGAGTACTGGGATTTAAAAAACAAAACAAAACAAAACAAAAAGCAGAAGAAAAGAAAAACATTTAAAATGTTTGCAATTTTTCATTAGAAATGAGGGCAGTGAAAAGCACAAAAATATGGCTTTTCAGTTTTATGAAAATATGTGAACTCTGTTCTCAGCTGGACATCACTGAAGGTTGCAGAGGTAGAAGGAACTCAGTTTAATGCAAAATAATACTTTTACTTATATTTTGGTCTTTTGTATTCGTAGGAAGAAAAAAACTTCCATGTCTGTTTACACAATCATTCACCCCTCTCCCCAGCTAAGCTGGAGTGCAAGAACTTTTTGTGTTTGGCTTGCCCTCATGTTCTTTCTGAGCAGAAATGATGGTTTTATCAAAAGCACCTGCTGACTCAGCCCTGACAACTGTAGACATTTGCTTCTGATTTAGTCTGACTGTTTAGCTGTAGGAGTACAAATGATTGTTCTAAGAACTTATCCCTGACTTTTATTTTGTGGTTTATCTGGACACTTCAAGGCCTGGGGTCCTATGGCTGAGTCTCTGCACCCGTGTGTTCAGGAAAGTGAAGGTCTGAGCCTCCACCTCTTCTAGCTGCAGACATCTCCAGTAGGCTGAGATCAGAAACTCCTGTTTCTTATCTCTTTAAGGTCTAGCCCAGGTGTTAATTGCAATGAGCCAGAGGTCTGCATTGATTTGATTAGTCTGGAGAAAAGGAGACTGAAGGGAAGACACCATCCTTTTCTACAATTACCTGAAAGGAGTTTTCAGTAAGGAGGATGTTGGTCCCTTTTCTGAAGTGACGAGTGGTGGGATGTGAGCAAAATGTCTCAAGTTGCACCAGGGGACGTTTAGGTTGGGCTGCCCAGGGAAGTGGTGGTGTCCCCACCCCCTGAAGGTATTTAAGAGACATGAGGACGTGGCACTTAGGGAAATGGTTTCGTGGTAGGACTTGGTAGGTAGGGTTGATGGTTGGAGTTGATGATCTTGAAGATCTGTTCTGACTTAGATGATTCTATGACTTCATGATTTTGGGACATTTTGAACAGAAGCCTGGACAATACAGGGTTGAAGCTAAGTCACCACATTGTTCCCTTCTCCTTCGTATATTGTGCACATTGGAAAGGTATTAATTTTTCAGCTGGAGGACATACTGTACCAAAAAACATTGCTAATACAGGTAATATAAATCTTAGCAGGATGGTGGTGATGCTACTCCGTGTCCCTTCACTAAGCTGTAATCTTCTCGAGGGCACAGACAAAGCCCTTCTGGAGCTTAAATTAGATACCTTGCCCCATTTGGTGACCTTTGGATTTTGCATCACTAGACCTCATGAGCTTTTCCCAGTTTGTGAACAGTGTTTCTTGTTGGACTTCTTTACACTCATGTGCAGTGGATCCAAGTCAGAGAGAGTAAAGCCAAGCGACAGTCCAGAGTTAAATGTTCAGTGAGGGAGTCAAAAAGGAGCATGCTGGCTATATTACCTGGGACACATCCCTGAGCTTAAAGTTAGGGGAGAACACTGATGTTGTGCTCCTCTACATGAATAATAAGCTCCTTGATTTCCTTTATAGGCAAGTTCTGTCAGATCTGGCTCTTATTTCAGTGACTGATTTGCAGAAAATTGGTTCCCCTGTTGACTCAGTAGTTGGTTCTGTGCCATGAACAAGTAATAGGAGATGGGAGATAACCAGTCTGCTGTTGGCAGAGAAGTCTCACTTGAATATAAACTCCCAGGCCACTTCTGGCTAACAGGTTTTGAAAGATCTTGTGATATTGTTTTTGCGGAATAGAAATTATATCCTCAGTCCTACTGCTTCCTGTGTTATCTTTGGAGTTTGGGTACATCATTTTATGAGCAAACACCTTTCCGTATAAAACACTTGAATTTTCATTTCTAGGTAAATTCTCTTTATATCTCTGCATGGTGGATTTTGGATTTTTTTTTTCTTCTAGTGCTCAGAAAATTTGAGAGAGTTCCTGCCTCCAAACTTCTTTATGGGTCAGAAGATGTTCAAATTCTTCAGCCTCAGTCACTCAGGAGAGACCTGCCAGGTCCAGCTTTTCGATGCATTTCAGGTGAGGAAAATCGGTACAAAAAACAGAAACCCCCATAGAAAATTATAATCCTTTCGTATGATGAACTTATAATTATGTTCCTAGATGAACTGTGTCTCTTGCAGTTCAGTGCAAATTCACTGCAGAGTATTTACAACTTTTGCTAACCTTGGTTTAGTGAAGAGGTTGCTCTTTCTTCTAAAAGAAGTCTTCTGACTTTATGTACCACTTTAGGCAAGTCATCTGAGTTTAAATCCAGTTTACGATATGGATGAGAGCCAAGATTCAGACCAGGAAACATTGATCAGATTTTCCAGATGTGCAGACAAAAAAGGATTAGGTGTTCAGCACATGTGAAAACCAAGATCTTTGCTTCTTTCCAAATTAACTGGTTGGCATATAAAAGAGGAATAATCATCCTTGCTTTCATCAGAAGGATATAGTAAGCAGTGCAAAAGTATTCCTCTGTCAATTCTTACAGTGTACGTACTGTATTGCCTTTGGACACATCATATTATTGGTTTATATTAATTCAAAATTTAGTCTTTCAAACTCTCATCTAAAACTACAGGGAATCAGTGCACTGCTGTCAGGGTGCCTTGCCTTGTGTCTCCTAGTGCTTCAGACCTGTCAAGAGAGGCAGAGGTGTTGCATTCGAAATAAAAACACCCTGGCTGTAATACTACAGGTGGCCTGGGCAAATACCACAGATATCTGATAGTCACTGGCTTTGTATAACATGCTTTGGTCTATTTCCAGCAGTCATCTTTCACACCAAGAGGTGAATTTGTAAAGCCTTGTGTGTGTTACTAGAATGATTTTCATCCACCAGATCATCTCCTAGCTAGTTAGTGTAAGCTTTTTTGCATCTTCCTTTGAAACTGGACACCCTTAAAAGCAAGCCAGTGAACAAGGTACTCCAGGCACGAACTTAGGGAGTTTATACTAAAGGTAACATCTTTATTTCCTAAATAAAGGAAACAGTTTTGCCTCCTGTTTTAGGAGTAGAGCTTTGGGAGTGCATTAGTGGTGTTGGGGTGATAAGTGTATGGGCAGAAGAAGGATCTTCAACCATTCCTAACCATAGAAAGGGATGGCAGCTTGGTCCCTTACACTTGTCAGCATGATTTCAGAATTCAGTGTTTCCCTCCTTCCTATCACGCCAATATTGATCACAACCTCTTTGCCATGCGGTTACTGTCTTGAGCATATATGTTAAGTGTTTTGTATGAGGCTTCCCATGCCCCCCTCAGGCAAAGTTATCCAGCAGACATTAAGTGTTTGGATAGGTGGTTAGACCTGACTCAGCTGTTTGTATCAGCAGGTGAAGAATGCCCAAACAAGTTTTTGCAGCATATAACTTAAAAATCTAATCTATACTAAAATAATTAAAAGCTAAGGTTCATCTGGCTAATGATATTCACGTACTTGCCATCTGGTAGAGGTATGAAAACTTAGGTAAAATGCACTAAACAGAGGAATTCGGCACAGAAATTATACACATGAAATGCCAGGAAACTTAAGGTTTATTTCTTGCTTTTCAGACTGTGAGAAGGAAGAAGCATGCAGTTTCATCACTGTAACCCCTGCTGGTTCTGAAGCTGTGTGTGAATTATACAGTGCCTCTGAAGTCAACTTCAATTGTACCACCTCTGGATTGGTAAAAATGATGATATTTAAATATCTGTGTTTGTCACAGTACCATAGGTTCAATATAATTGGAAGACATCATAGAAGAAAGGCAGAGCATTACCTGACTACTAGTACATTGTTATTCATTGTAGCAGTAATAGATTTCTGAAAGTTTATAAATAAGCTACACCTATACGTTCCTTAAAGTGGCATCTGAATGCCTCAGTGTTTGCATGAAACACCAAACAATTCTTAAAACCTGCTGAGCACCCACAGTCTGGAAGTCAGGGTAACTTAAAATGGGTTTTATCTGAATAGTCAAAACTAGAAGTATCCAGGTCAGTAATATCCAGGTCAGTAATCCAGGTCACCTGAGGCAGTCATCATTTCTCAGTCCTTTCCGCTTGTCAAGCGTTTAAGTCATATGCTCTTCATCACTTTAACAGCTTCATACTCACTGCTATCTAAACACAGGGAAGTGGTACTGAAGATGAGCTGAGGTTTTAGTTTAACAGACTGAAAAGCATCCACACTGGGCCACAGCAAGCTGTGGTGGTTATAAACTCTGTGTGCTAATTCCTCCTTCTGTTTACAACTAAGAAAAATGTGTTTTGGCAGAGGAAATGGGTCCTGTTGCATTTATTGTGCATGTCTGTTTTGTCCCAGGTGCAAGGTGTTTTGGGGAACCCTGCTGCCACTCGCGTTGGTCGTCTCAGCTGCATGCTTTATATCAGAAATCCAGAAGGAGATGCAGTGACAGTCTATTTGAAGAAAGGTACCAGATGCAAATCGGTGATCTGATGTTAGACTGCTGTGCCAAGGCTTGTAGTTCCGTGTAGAATCATGATGGAATAGAGGAACATCTTTGTTCAAGATGACATCATTCTGTTCAAAGCTTAACATTAAATGGTAGCCAGAAAAACCCAGTAAATCTTTCCTTCATGGCTTGGTCCCTAGAAATAAGGCATGTAGTTTTTGAAAGTTGCTTTGATGGCTTTTCAGCAGAGAGTCCCACAAAAAGCTGAATATCATGGTCTGAACTTTTGGGTAGACCTGTGCGGTGTCAAGAGTTGGGCTTGATGATCCTTAAGGGTCCCTTCCAACTCAGGATATTCTATGATTCTATGATTCTATCCAATATGTTATTCTATTATAAATCATTGTACTAATTATTTGTATTGTATAAATCATCTGCACTAATTATATATGTATTATTTACTGAACATTTTCTTTCTTAACTATCTAAGGCATTATTACTGACCAGCTTGTATATCAATAACAATTTACATTCATTTTTATTATAGATTTTCTTACTAATACACCAGCCTAATACACCCTGCTTTCCAGTAAAATCTCAGTGATTCATCTGAAATAATGAAAGTGACAATGTATGTTTTTTTCATATATGTGTGATCGATATCTTTGTATATCCAATCTCATCTTTGTCCAGCTTTGAGCTTCATGCCAAATTTGAAACAAAACAACTGAATGCAGGATATGGTAGGGGTAGAGTCAGAACTCTCTGCTGTCACTGGTTTCTTCTTACTGCTATCCAGATCTCTGAGTTGTCATTTATTAATATGAGTAGAGAGCTAAGTGTCACCTGAAACAAGACAAGTCCTCTGAGCCTGTTATAATCAACATAATATATTGATACTAGGTCTTTATGTTTCTGTTGATATTGCTAGTTAAGTTCAGGATAAAATGAGTTCTCCTCTTATATATGTGACTTTTCAGCAGAAGCCTTAATTGCAGATTTAGGTCTACTGGTGAAACACCAGTCTACATTTTTATCCAGATAAGTCTGTATCATTTATACCTGGGAGTTATTAATATAATTCTTGAAATTGGAGTATTACCAACATTCTTTGATACATTGATTTAGGAGACCTTTTCCGGTACAATTCTTCAATGGCAATATATTCTGTCTAGCTTCACAACTGCAATTGCACCAAACTGTTTGGTAATGTTATCTTGCATTTGAAACTGAAAGTACAGAACAGGATTTTTAAGGCAGAGCTTTTATTATAAAACTTTCAACCAAATCAGCAGGCAATCTGAAACCATCAGCTCTTCCTGAGCTCTTTTGAACATTTCTTTCCTCTTCTGTCTATCCAGCACAAGAATTTAACTCATCGGGACTCAAAACCTTCGAAAGAACTAGTTTTCAGAATGTGCTTTCTGGTGTGTATCAGTCCACGGTGCTCTCAGCAGCCAGCACATCTCTGACGGACGCTCAGCTCTTCTGCCGGCAGACTTGCAGCAGGGACTCTTGCTGTGATGGCTTCATCTTGAGTCAGATTACACTTGAAGGAGGTATTGTCTAAACACTGCAAAATTAAAAATTCTGCAATAGAAAACCAACACAAACAAGTAGGTTAAAAAAAAATCAACCAACACTGGGTAGAGCTCATTTTTGGATGCTCTACACATGCCTGTGCATCACGTTTTTGTTGTTGTTGGCAGATTTGAGTAATGCTCGGGACTTGGCCTGGAGCAGTACAGATAAAGTCCTGAAGTAGCAAGCTGCTCTTGGAGAGAAATGGACATTTTGAAAGGATAATTCTTTTGACCTGCTTTAGGCATCTGTATTTAGATGAGATAAATCATTTTGAAAATGGCTCTCTCCTTACTTCATACAGCTTTGCTGCTGAGAGTTAGTGCCTTTCAGCTAGTGGGAGAATTAATATGGTGCCTACAATCACAGAATCACAGAATCACAGAATCACAGAATTTTCTAGGTTGGAAGAGACCTCAAGGTCATCGAGTCCAACCTCCAACCTAACGCTAACAGCCCTCCACTAAACCATATCCCTAAGCTCTACATCTAAGCGTCTTTTGAAGACTTCCAGGGATGGTGACTCCACCACTTCCCTGGGCAGCCTGTTCCAGTGCCTCACAACCCTTTCAGTGAAGAAGTTCTTCCTAACATCTAACCTAAAACTCCCCTGGCTCAACTTAAACCCATTCCCCCTCGTCCTGTCACCAGGCACGTGGGAGAACAGGCCAACCCCCACCTCGCTACAGCCTCCCTTGAGGTACCTAAAAAGAGCGATAAGGTCACCCCTGAGCCTCCTCTTCTCCAGGCTGAACAAGCCCAGCTCCCTCAGCCGCTCCTCGTAGGACTTGTTCTCCAGGCCCCTCACCAGCTTCGTCGCCCTTCTCTGCACCCGCTCAAGCACCTCGATGTCCTTCTTGTAGCGAGGGGCCCAAAACTGAACACAGTACTCGAGGTGCGGCCTCACCAGAGCTGAGTACAGGGGGACGATCACCTCCCTAGCCCTGCTGGTCACGCTGTTCCTAATACAAGCCAGGATGCCGTTGGCCTTCTTGGCCACCTGAGCACACTGCTGGCTCATATTCAGCCGACTATCCACCATCACTCCCAGGTCCTTCTCTGCCTGGCAGCTTTCCAACCATTCCTCTCCCAGCCTGTAGCTCTGCTTGGGGTTATTGCGCCCCAGGTGCAGGACCCGGCACTTGGCCTTGTTGAACTTCATGCAGTTGACCTCAGCCCATCGGTGCAGCCTATCCAGATCCTCCTGCAGAGCTTTCCTACCCTCAAGCAGATCGACACACGCACCTAACTTGGTGTCATCTGCGAACTTACTGAGGGTGCACTCGATGCCCTCGTCCAGATCATCGATGAAGATATTAAAGAGGACCGGCCCCAGCACCGAGCCCTGGGGGACGCCACTAGTGACTGGCCTCCAACTGGACTTGGCTCCATTCACCACGACTCTTTGGGCCCGACTATCCAGCCAGTTTCTAACCCAACGAAGCGTGCGCCAGTCCAAGCCAAGAGCAGCCAGTTTCTTGAGGAGAATGCTGTGGGAGACGGTGTCAAAAGCCTTGCTGAAGTCAAGGTAGACCACATCCACAGCCTTTCCCTCATCCACCCAGCGCGTCACTCTGTCATAGAAGGAGATCAGGTTCGTCAGGCATGACCTGCCTTTCATAAAGCCATGCTGACTGGGCCTGATCGCCTGCTTCCCCTTCAAGTGCTGCATGATGACTCTCAGGAGGATCTGCTCCATGAGCTTTCCTGGCACTGAGGTCAAACTGACAGGCCTGTAGTTTCCCGGGTCTGCCCTCCGGCCCTTCTTGTAGATGGGCGTCACGTTTGCTAGCCGCCAGTCGATTGGGACCTCCCCCGATAGCCAGGACTGTTGATAAATGATGGACAGTGGCTTGGCCAGCTCCTCTGCCAGTTCCCTCAGTACCCTTGGGTGGATCCCATCCGGCCCCATCGACTTGTGCACATCTAAGTGCCGTAGCAGGTCACCAACCAGTTCTTCATGGATAATGAGGGCCACATCCTGTTCCCCATCCCCTTCCACCAGCTCAGGGTACTGGGTATCCAGAGAACAACCGGTATTGCCGCTAAAGACTGAGGCAAAGAAGGCATTGAGCACCTCCGCCTTTTCCTCATCTCTTGTAACTAAGTTTCCTCCCGCATCCAGTAAAGGATGGAGATTCTCCTTAGTCCTCCTTTTTGTGTTGATGTATTTATAGAAACATTTTTTGTTATCTTTAACGGCAGATGCTTCTAGGTGCTACAAGGTGCTTCTAGTGTAAATGTAAATCAGCTTCCCTTTTACAGCAGGAAAATAGGATGCTAAACAGAGCATTATGTCAAGTTATTGTATGCAGAAAAGCTATAATCTCCTAAGTCCATGTGTCTAGTCAAGATACAGAGCAAGGGGGGGGATTGGATAGACAGAGTCTGGCAGAGATGGGACCTAGGCAGAGCCCAGATTTCTGCCAGCAGATTTAAGCACTTAATTTCAGTGCCTACTTTTTGTAGCTTCTTTTCTAGATCATACAGCTTTCCTACTAGAGGGGCATTTGTTGTAGAAAAGGTGAAGTTCTAATTGTCTCAAGGTGACATTCTAATTTTCTCAAGTTTTTAGATGGGCTCTTACAAACCCAAACATCTGCTACTGGCTGCTATGTGGCAAGTACTTTTTTAGTTCTGTGTGGTAGCTAATCATGGATTTATTTCCAGGAAAATGTTTTCCATTTTGACTTCTCATATTTTTTTATGTCAAAATATTCTATCTGATCTTGTAATGTTATGTTCTTCTATACAGTTACCATCAAATGCTTGTAGTCTCCCTTCTTGTGAACATAGAATGAGATGTGGAAAGGTAAATGTTATAGAGTTGGATCAATAATACAGGTGAATGCATTAGTTGAAGTAGCATTCCATAAACAACGAACAGCAACAACAAAAAGCACAAAAATTCCATATCTCAAGCACCCAGCTGATAAAAAATAAAACCCGACAACACTGCATTATAAGCTGTGTCGGGAAGAACAAAGCAAGGGTTGAGTATTGTCTAGATGTTATGGTGACAGACAGATCATAACCAGAAAACCTCATCTCTGAATGTGTTGGTCCTCCTGATTTGTGCTGCAATGCTGGGGGATACTCAGGCTGTACTGATTGAATTCAGGCGCCAAACCAGGAAAACATCCCAGTAAAAAGATACTAATGAAGAACTTTCTTGGTTCAGAGCCCAAGATTGTAAGACTGACAAAGGATTGAACATGTCTCTGTGGTGTCTCAGAGTGCTGACAACCCTGTTGGGTATTATCAGATAACAGTAATATTTTATAATATGATAATAGAAGTACGTGCTTAAACTATATGGAACACAGGTTATAAATGTTAGTTTTAGGTATGAATATCTAAACTTTGAACTCCAAATTGAAAGTATGTTTTTTTCAGTTTTTAGTTGTCAATATTAATGAGTAGCTCTCTCAGTGATGCAGGTTCAACTGGCATTTAGAGAAAGTAGCGGGATGCTTGGATGAAAATTTCTGTGTAGATGCACAGCGTTAAGACAGTGACACAATTCTCTCTTCCTCTGAACCTAGGTACCATTTTGTGTAGTTTGATGAGCTCCCCAGATGTGCTGATCTGCAATGAAAATAGCTGGAATCCAACACCTGTTGGAGAAGGGATGTGCAAAGGCATGAGCTATGACAAAAAAGAGACGATGTTTTCCTTCACCCTGGGAGGGCAAGTGTTTAGTGGAAGTATGTCAATGAATTTACTCAATTTACATTTCATTTAATTGTTTTACTGAGTCTTCCTGTTCCACCAGCCTGCTCTTGTACTTCAGTGCTTTTTTTCTCAAGTAAATCCATGCCTGTACAACCATAAGAGTATAAGACTTCCCTAATAAGGTGCATTGTTAGAAGGACCTCTTACACTTCTCTGTGGCAATACTAAGGAAAGTGAAGAACGTGTTGCTTCTACCCTGTAACACTTCCAGTATTTAACTTAGGCAGATTCATGTACATTATCTTAGAGAAACATAAACCATGGAGCAAAGATGGAAAGAGATATGCCCAACGTTGCACACAAAAAGCAATGATAGAAAACAAGATAAAGCCTTGGTTCCCATGACTCAGATTAGCATGCAGACAACTGCATCTTTCTTAGGGTCTTGCACTGTAAATAAGGTGAAATGTAGTCTAGTGGTATGTTTTTAATGTAATTTCTGAGCAATTCAGTGCTACCTATTTAACAACTGTTCTAAGACACATTTTTTTTCTTTATTAGCTTCTAAACTGGCAGAAGAGGAAGAGAGAAATTTTACCACTTTTCAACAAGTTTATCTGTGGAGAGGTGAGTTATCTCACAGGGCTTGTTACAAAAGCTTATAATGGCAGTAGTAACTGTCTGTTCTATTAATACCACTTGTTTAAACTGGAAGTGTTTTGCTTTATTTTGTACTGTCCAAAATGAAACACTACTTGGAAATCTTTTCCAGTAGGAGTGGGTGTAATCTAGAGTAATTCTACTACTGTAGCTTCCAAGAAATTTAGGTAAATTCCTCTGTCTGAGGATATGTTTTATTGCTTTTAATGCCTGTGAAAAATGACATTGTGGAAACACTCGCCTTTGACCTCCAAGTGTCCAAGGTACCACAATAATTTGGAACTTTACAAGTAACTGTACAGATTACCTTTGTTAACATGATTACTATGTATGTGTTTTTGTTTTTGTTTTTGTTTTTTTTTTTTTTTGTAAATTTACTCTATGAATGTCACAGCATACATAGCAGGACCTGCACAAATTATTTGGGCTAATGCTCTACAAACACACACAGCATCTGAATGCTGATGCATAGTGATTGTGGGTATGGCATTTGCTTTTATCCTCCAAACAGGGTATTTTAGGTTAAGTTCTGCCTATACAGTTACAAGCAGATGCTGTTATTCATTTACGATTCCTTGGTTGGAGAAACTATGTAAGGAGTTTACCTAAGTGGAACTTTTTACTCTAAAATGTTTGATAAAGTTAGGGAACCAAGGATGAGCTTGTCTTGTGGAAGAAAGGTGAACTGAATTATTGTGTTCTTTAATTCCTGTTGCATTTCAGGCTCCGATATGGTCACTCGGCCTAAAACCTCTGTGTGTGATGCTACTGCTTTGAAGACAGAGAATGATCTAACATTATCAGGTATTATAGTAAGGACAGATAGAGAAGATAGCAGATGGAGGTGCAGAATTTAACCAGAGAATATAATTTATTGTCATATATGTACTGTAATGATGTAGGTATTTAAGTACAAAGTACTTTTAGGTAGAAAATCTGATACATTTTTGGGGAATGATGTTTGAAAAGTGTGCCTCCTGCAAGGACCTCCTGTCTTTCTGGTTTTCTACTTTCACAGGCTAGAAATGAGAAAGAGTTAAAATCTTCTTAGGTTCATTAAACTGTAAAGACATGGGAAATACTATTTGGACAAGGAAAAAAAGGCATAAATCCAGGGATCAAATCCTTAGCCTGGGTACATGGGGATATCTGCTGCTACTGGTGATATGACTGTAAATGTGACACTTAGAGGAAGTAAGGACAAAATTACAATCACAAGTCTTTCTTCAAAGCTAGAGACTCTGTTATTCCAGGGTCTGCTCATGGTTATACTAAGTGATTTGTATGTACAAAATAATTTGTATTACTTTAATAGCATTCCTTTGGGCCTTCAGCCTTGACGGATGCCTGAGCATATGGCTTATTACACATAAAATCATAGCACAAATTGAATTGATTATTTTGTAATTTGAATTGAAGGTAAATTTGAATGGAAAATAAACCTGTAATTTGAACGGAAGGTAAACAAAAATGTCTGTTTATCTAGTGGCATTCCTATACAATCAGCAGTATTTTTAAAGTCTAGACTTCAACATGAGAAATAACTGCACTTAATACAGTGGGTGAAATTCTTTTGCATTTACCTGCCAAGGCATGAGCGGAGCCCTCAGGGCTCTCCTTTTCCTTGCTGTGGCTGATGATATCATTAAAACTTGAAGTTATGCAAGGTATGCATCTTCTTTCTCCATGCTTTAAGCTTAGTCATGACAAAAATAGTTTTAAGGGAAACTGAAGGTTGAAGTTGAACTTTGAAGGGTAACGAGACTTATAAATCACCTTCTCAGAAAAGTTATGGATACATTTAGGAAAATGTCTACAGAGTGTTTAATTACTTGGTGATTGTGCTTAAAGCAAATGGTAATGTCTCTTTTCTGTTTTCTGATAGAAATGCAAAATGATTGTGCACTTACAGCATGTCAGTACATTCTTCAGTATTTCAGCTGCAGTTATGTGTCTTTGATTTTCTATATTCGTTTTTGTCTGGCTGTTTCAATTTCACCTATGGTTAAACAGCAAGAAACTCTCACAATGCTGAAGTACCAGAAAATACCTGGTGATGAGACCTGCTGATGACATTTCATAAATAGAAAGATGTTTGTGAAGAAATTTGCAAGAGATCAGTGAAGTGTCCATTTCTCGGAATATTGTTGTAGGACCTTTATTTAAAAGGAGTAATTTTACAACAGCCTGAACTACCTGTGATTGTTTCAGAGAGAGCTGAAGAGATGCAGAGCAGTGTATACATGTTTAAAGATCACAGGCAGAAGACAAAGGAATTATTTAATATGGTCAGTAGGAACATAAATGAGGAGAAATGCAATTAAATACCTAAAATAGATATTAAGCTTGTTAAGAAAACTTGTAACTGAGAGGTGTAATAGCTTCCCAAGGAAATATAAGGAAACTAAGAAAACTGCTGCATTTTGGATAAATAAAACTAGATTGATCAAGATATTATAAACGTCTTCTGAGGAACCATACTTCATTGTTAGACGGATGTGTTGCATGACAGAGTAGAGCCGCCTTATTTCTAGGAGCTGTGATTTTTATTTATTTATTTATTTATTTACTTATTTATTTATTTATTTTTGGTGGTGGAACCATTCTGGCAACGTTGTGTTGTTCAGTGCAGTTTGACAAGGAAGCATTGCCTACACAGACATCAGTAATTGTGGTTGGACTATTCCACCAAAGGTTGGAACCTTTGGTGATGTTGTCATTACAAAATGGTTGCAGCTGCTTTACTTGAAAGAAAGACAAAATTTTATATGTAAATAAATGTAATTTAGTCCAGACCATAACTCAGTTTATTTTTGTGGGCTTGAGCTGTTTGTTTGTTTGAATCTCAGATTCTACAAAGGATCTTTTCTACCTAATGGACAACAGCCAGATACAAAGCAACCCAAACTATTCCATTCCTTACCAGCAGTACTGGGTTTTCAGGCAGAAGTACTCAGCGGAGGAAGCGGTGCTTTGGTGTCTCACACGTAAGATATCTTGCAGATAGTTATTCTGTAGGATAGTATTCTATAGAAAGATTTCAGCTAATTATCTCCTTACTGGTATTATAATAATTCTAATAATAGTAATTATAATAATTCTAATATAATAATTATAATATTAAACTCTAGACTTACATATTTTTCAGGGGAAAACCACAAAATGTTCGTGGAAGTCAGCTTTGTTGAATTTGCTATTGGGACCACCTCATGATTATCATCCACTGTAGCAGAAAGGGTACCCATCATTCATGGTTGGACTAGGTGATCTTGAAGGTCTTTTTCCAACCTTTATGGTTCTATGAATCTATAATAGATTCTATAATAATTATTAATATTCTATAAATATTTTATGGGAAAGAGTAGTAGAAGATGAGGCAGCATAGGCAATATTTTTGTATTCTTGAAATATAATTTTCCAACTAGTGGAAAAATACAGATATTTTGGGGTTAATTATATATATTTTGCCATGATAAATGGAGAAGAATTTCTAGCTCTGATTACCAGGAAGGCAGAAATGAGAGCACTATACAGTGAACAAAGATCACTGTAAGAAGTCAGTAGAGATATGCCTGTCTAAAATTAATCATTGACACACATGCTTACAGAAGTCATTGCCACAGCAATTAAGAAATGGGTTTGACTACTCTGTTTTCTGAAAGCACCTTATTACCTTGGAGCAAATTTCAATGCAAATTTTTGCAAACAAATGCATTGAATAGTCAATTCTGGAAAAGTTATATTTATTTTTGTTATGTACGAACATTTCAGGAATTGTTTGCAAACAACTCATAAAACATTTTAGAAAATAAATAACTTTATTGTCCTTTTTATTCCTTAAAGTATCAACAAGTGATACAGAGATTTTCTTGATTATACAATTTGTATGTCAAATTTACTAAAAAGAAAAAAAATACGGATCTTCAAGTCACAGTGTCAGTGACACCAACAGACTGAACTAATGCTTGTCACAGCCAAAGAACGTATCTTTCCAATCAACTGTGGTATAGCTCCTTTTCTGTGCTCTCACAGAATCACAGAATCACAGAATTTTCTAGGTTGGAAGAGACCTCAAGGTCATCGAGTCCAACCTCCAACCTAACGCTAACAGCCCTCCACTAAACCATATCCCTAAGCTCTACATCTAAGCGTCTTTTGAAGACTTCCAGGGATGGTGACTCCACCACTTCCCTGGGCAGCCTGTTCCAGTGCCTCACAACCCTTTCAGTGAAGAAGTTCTTCCTAACATCTAACCTAAAACTCCCCTGGCTCAACTTAAGCCCATTCCCCCTCGTCCTGTCACCAGGCATGTGGGAGAACAGGCCAACCCCCACCTCGCTACAGCCTCCCTTGAGGTACCTAAAAAGAGCGATAAGGTCACCCCTGAGCCTCCTCTTCTCCAGGCTGAACAAGCCCAGCTCCCTCAGCCGCTCCTCGTAGGACTTGTTCTCCAGGCCCCTCACCAGCTTCGTCGCCCTTCTCTGCACCCGCTCAAGCACCTCGATGTCCTTCTTGTAGCGAGGGGCCCAAAACTGAACACAGTACTCGAGGTGCGGCCTCACCAGAGCTGAGTACAGGGGGACGATCACCTCCCTAGCCCTGCTGGTCACACTGTTCCTGATACTAGCCAGGATGCCGTTGGCCTTCTTGGCCACCTGAGCACACTGCTGGCTCATATTCAGCCGACTATCCACCATCACTCCCAGGTCCTTCTCTGCCTGGCAGCTTTCCAACCATTCCTCTCCCAGCCTGTAGCTCTGCTTGGGGTTATTGCGCCCCAGGTGCAGGACCCGGCACTTGGCCTTGTTAAACTTCATGCAGTTGACCTCAGCCCATCAGTGCAGCCTATCCAGATCCTCCTGCAGAGCTTTCCTACCCTCAAGCAGATCGACACACGCACCTAACTTGGTGTCATCTGCGAACTTACTGAGGGTGCACTCGATGCCCTCGTCCAGATCATCGATGAAGATATTAAAGAGGACCGGCCCCAGCACCGAGCCCTGGGGGACGCCACTAGTGACTGGCCTCCAACTGGACTTGGCTCCATTCACCACGACTCTTTGGGCCCGGCTATCCAGCCAGTTTCTAACCCAACGAAGCGTCTCCAAGTAAATTTGCTCTTCATTGTAACTAGAAACAGAATCTGTTCCCATTTCTCTTGCACTTTAATAGAATAATATTGAAATTTTCACTTTTAGTTGTTTGCTGATTGATAGCATTAAGTACACTGAAGAGAGAGGAAGGAAACCATAGTGTGTCTAAAGTTTAGTGACTTTGCCTCCTAGGTTGTGCACAAGAAGATGAATTTTGTCAAATGGCAGATCTTCAGAATGCCGCAGACACATACTTTGTGTGTACCTTGTATCCAGCAGCACAAATTTGTGATGGCAGCACTGATCAAATATCGGAAAACTGTCGTACTGTCCTACCCTGGCAACCACAGGCATTGTATCAAAAAATAGGTAGGTTATGGGATTTGTATGTATGTGTGCTGTAACCTTGGCAATGCAAGCTGGTATTTTGGCTCTTGACTCTGAGGGGAAATTAAAAAAAAAAAAAGTCTGAATGTATAAATTAGTGCTGGGATGTGATGTTGCAAGTGAAGGCCAGGGTGTTCTGGTGTGACTTTTCATTTCTGCAGTTAGCAATTCTTTGAGTGGTGTCTTCTTCAAAGTGCTGGTGATTACACTTCAGTGATATTAACTACAAGTTTAATTCTCTGCCTTGGTTATTCCCAGTTCAGAGAAGACAAGTGTAGCTCAAATAATCAGTGTCTCAGGTATTAGGTGTTTTTATAATGTGGGTAAAACCAGACAGTCATAGGGATGACAAAAAATCCATTTTCTACCATCAAAATTTCCATGGTAGTTAAGTAATACAACAAGTGTATTTATCTAAATGCATTCTTGTTGAGTGTATATTTTTATTTTTTATTAAAAAAAAAAAAAAAGAAAGAAAGAAAGAAATCCAGTGTTATAGACAAGGATTCTAACCTCCATTCCTAGAATGTGTGGGAACTTCAGCGGTTTTCTTATATGGCTCACATGAGGAAACTGAGACAAATAAGCCTGTTATTACTGTTCAGGAAGCTATACGTTTGCTGGGAAAAGAAAAAAAAGAAAAAGTAGATTCACTGAATTCAGTGATTAAACAGTGACTTTTGGGGGAGTTAAACTGCAGCACAGGTTAAATAACACATGAGCATACACCTTGGATTCTTCCCATCTGGAGCTGTAATCCAGTTTTTGTACCAAAACGATGTATTAATGCCAATACAGATCCATAACTGAAGTCCTTAGTTAGAAATCTTTCCTTGGCAGAGTACTTTGCTCAAGTTTTAGAGACTTCACTTCGAATTTTGTTCATCTTTAGGATTAACTATCCAATGTTTACTGTTTATGCTTACCATGTCATTACTTGATCAGTATACGTAAATTAGAAAGAAAAGGTGATTTTTTCCTGATTTTGGTTTTCTTTTCTTGTCCAGTCACTTTGAAAAGTTCTGTGAAGAGCTTCTACACACGTGTACCATTCCAGAAAGTAATGGGGATCTCAGTGAGGAATAAGACTGACATGAGCAGAAAAGCAGTTTCAGATGGGTACGACACGGCTATTTATTTTCTTTTACTGCATTTTAAGCATGCCTGAAATACCAAGGCAATGGTATGCAGATGAACAGGATCAGATGTTCCAAAAACAGCATTATGTGAGAATAATTAACAAAAAAAAGTGGCATATGATTTAACGGAAATTTATAATTGAGGTATAAATAATACGGTGTGTAATTATGAATTATATTTGTGTGATTTAGTACTTATACTTCTCGTAAATTGCTGCTTGGCCAGTTAGATCTCTTAGCAGAAAAGAAATTTATGCTGATTCTTTTAGGACAGTTATCAAAATATTAATGTAAATTATTAGATGTAGTCTGGTAGATGTATACTAATTGAATGTAATTTCATCTAAAAAATGGAAATACGTGGAAGTGTCTATGCAGTATGAAGAAACATGAGGCAGTCTTATGCAGAGCATCTCTACAGGTTCTTGGTGTTTCTCCCCTGTGCAATATCCTATCTCCCCTTCTCTGGGACAGAGAAAAATTATTAATGACACAAAAAGTAATAATGTTTTTCTATTCCCAGTTTTTTTGAGTGTGAGCGTTGGTGTGATGCTGACCCCTGTTGCACAGGATTTGGCTTTTTTAATGACTCCCAGTTGTCAGGTATTTATTCACTATTATTACTGTAATACATATTTTAAATCTTCAGTATTACAAACTTTACCATCCTTTTCCTATGAGCTGCAACTTTAAAAACCCTTGCAGATCTTACCCAACCCTTTCTAACATCTTTTTGGGTGATCTCAACTGTTCCTTAGAAGTTCAGCCCAATGACACATTCACCATAGCAGAAATTACTAGGAAAATGAGTCCTTAAGAGGAGGCAGTTCCAAAAGCACGATGCTCAAATTGATAAAACTGTAGGAAACTGTTATTTCTTATTTATCAGCACCTCTCCCAATATACTGGTCGACTTCTTTTTGTGAAATTTTCTGTTGTTTCATTTTTTTTTAAGGCCTAAGACAGCTCAATTAGAAACCTAAATATCCCTGAGTTTAAATGCAGGTTAAACACACAGTGTCCATGGGCACTTTGGGGAGCTTAGACTTTTCATTTTCTTGTATTTCTGAGCTTTTCTGCTTCCAAATTTTGTTTCTCTGTGTGAGGAAGAGTGGTTGGGGAGGGTTACAATTTGCTTGTACTCTACCCCTTAATATTTAAGCTATTTTAAGTCTTAAGACATCTAAGTAACATAAATTAGCATTTCTATTAGAGGGAAGAAATCAGATTTTTAATAGTGTGTGTGACCTGAGAGTCTCTGAAAACTCAAACAAGCATATTTTGTTTACCTGAGATGGCTAAGTTATGGGTACTGTTGACCTATGCTCTCTCTATAATCAGCAGAGGCATGCATAAACACAACTTATAGGATCATTAAAGGCTTTGGTTGTCTAAGATCTATTCTGGAGACACTTTTCTTTCTCTCCACTGACTGTAAAGGAATTACTCTATTTAAAAGAAAGTCTTCATTAGGTGTTTAAAATTGGATGCCTTCCAGGTCAAAGTCAATGAAATAATTTTAAAGTTTTATTCCAAATTCAGATTCAGGCATCTAAAATGGTCAACTTTGTTTTCAGAACTGTTTCATGTTTCAGCCTGCAGAAAAGAAGGCTTCTGGGAGACTTCATTGTGTCCTTTCAGTACCTAAAGGGGGCTTATATGAAGGATGGAGAGCAACATTTTGCTCAGTCAGATAATAATAGGACAAGGGGGAATGGTTTAAAAATAAAAGAAAGGAAATCTAGATCAGATGTTAGGAGGAAATTCGTCACTCAGAGGGTGGTGAGGTACTGCAACAGGTTGCCCAGAGAAGCTGTGGATGCACCATCCCTGGAGGTTTTCAAGGCCAGGCTGGATGAGGCCCTGGGCAACCTGGTCTAGAGGGTGGCATTCCTGCCTATGGCAGGGAGTTGGAACTGGGTGATCTTTAAGGTCCCTTCCAACCCAAGCCTTTCAGTTTTAACCAACTCTCTCTGAGGTTATTAGAAAGTACTGTTTTTATGATTCACTTGAGAATTTGGAACACTTCAAATATATATATATATATTTTTTTTTGTTTTGCAAACAGGCAAATTTTTCAAGTAGGTTGAAAAATTAATCCAATGTATTTCACATTGGAATTACTGTGCAAATAAAAAATAGTTGACAAATGTCATACCTCCATATGACTATGTGAAATTTGAAGTCTTAAGCGAGTACAACTTTAAGTTTCTTTAAATAGTTCTAAAAATAAATTAAGGATTCTAAAGCATTAAACATAGGAAATTGACACCTTTTTGTTAATATGATTAATATTTATTATCTATAGCATTTCAGACATCTAGTGCTGTAGTCAAGATGAATTTCAGTTGCAATTTTCACATGAATTAGAATAAATCTTAAATGAAACTTTGTGTTTCAAAGCCGACAATTCTTATGTAGAAAAATATTTGTATTAGCTCTTTTAAAGGCATAATTTTGATCTTTGATTTAAGTAGGAGCTATGTTTCAATATACATACACATTTTTAATTTTCAAGATTGAATTAATCAGGATGGACTGCTTGCTCAAAAGAAAAGACTATGACTTTGGGACAGGATTTTCACTAATGGTAAAACGTTGCCTAATTTAGGTATTTCCATTTAATTTCCAAGTCAGTGGAATTTCTTTTAACATGCAAATTGTTAACATGGGAATTTTTCCTCCTCATTTCTATAACTATTTATTTCCTTGGCAGGAGGAAAGATTGTGTGCCTGACTCTGAACAGCCTAGGAATTCAGACATGTGCCGAGGAATCAAGAAGTGCTTGGCAAATTTCAGGTTGTAGTTTGCCAGATGCTGAAGTCAGAATACATCCATTTGGCTGGTATCAAAAGCCTGGTAAGTATTGCAGAGCATGTGGCCCTGCCAGCTGGTATCTGCATGTCGGATCCTCTTAATTAGCTTCAATGCACAGAAGCTTCAGCTTTCAGGTGACAGACCCATTTGCAAACACAGAAAACAGACGAGGCAGACAAGTATGTATGAGGGAAAGAAAAGTATATTTTAATCTCAAATATTAAATATAAGGAATAGGAATACCTTTATAGAATTTCTCAGGTTGAATGGGAGAATTGTGGCCAATTCTTCCAATTCCAAACATATTCTGTTCTGTTTCACAGTCCTGGTCAAGAAATCATTCTTTGTTTCTCTCTGCTTGGCTTATGGTTTAACAATGTGTGTGGATGGGTTGCTTCAAAGGTTTGGTTTTGTTACAAAATTTTAAGCTAACAACTATCATGAAAATATCTTTTATCATATCTCAATATAGGAAAGACATTATTTCATCTGTGCTAGTAGAACAATATACATACACACCTATATAAAATTCATCACATTCCATGTTGGAACTGAGCACAAACTGAAGACTGCCCATAGTAGTAACCATGCCACTGTAGAATGGTCATTTTTGGATGAAGTGCAAATTTTATTTTCCTGTCCTCTCTAGCTAACACCTCCATGGACAGCAAAAGTCTAAATGGCTTTCACTTACCATTTTTAGAGTTACTATTCTAATGATTAACATCCTTTGTGAATTGGGTGAAGAAAAGGAAAGATGTTTACAAAGCGAAATATCTTATTGTTTCTCTGATGTGAAAGAATACTTCATAACAAACATTGTAGCATTTTGCACAGCATAGGGTGGAGGCAATGTGCATTTCAGAGCAGCTATTTAACTATTCATTAAGATAATTGGTATTCTGAAGAGGGCTGCAAAAGTTAGTGCAGGTCTGTATCACATCAGATCCTTTTTTTTTTTTTTTTTTTCTTCAGAATCTATATTTGGCCTAATCTAGCATAAGAGAATATTACTTAGTTTTTGTGGGAGACATTTTGGAACATCGATATGATGATTTAGAGGAAAAATTTCATAAATTCTGAAATGTCTCTGGTCTAAAACACTGAGAGGAATGAGTTCTGTAGAGATCAGAGAAGAAATGCATGGAAAGCTTTGGTTGGCTGGACAGTCCACTGAATGACACTGGACTTCCTACCTCTTATAGGCCCCATGAGGTCAGGTCTTGTGACATTGGCAGAATCAGGGAAACAATTTGAGCCAAATGACAGTAATTAGGAGCATTTTTTTTACTGCTTTTAAATTCCCTGATTTCTTGTAGAGTTGAGAAGGATTTTGATATCTGAGTAGAAAGGGAAGGCATACAGTGTGGGTATATAACACCCAGTACATCTCCTGTAGAGCTAAATCAGATGTCCTTGCAATACACTGCATTTTTTCAGTGTTGGTAACTTAAATAAAACCCTAATTCTCACTGGAAGACTGAAATATGAACTTGCTCTGGAACATTTCAAGCCCCACGGTGGCACTCTGCCCACTAGAACATCAGTTTCTTCCTCTAGTGGTGCAACCCTTGCTAAAGAGAAGATGCAGCACAGAGTTGAGGAACTGTCATGAAAGCTTACAGGATTTGTTAAATTTTCAATGTGTGGGCTTGCGGAGGGCAGTCTGAGGGTTTAGCATGATAGGAGGGAAACAATAACCCAGATTAGGAAGACAGTGTCAGGAGCCTGTGGGCAGGAAGAGCTGAGACGCGACTAGGAGAGAAGAGTGAAGAGCAGTAGAAAGGCAAAGAGAAGAGGATGAGTCGGCAGACACGTAGATACACTTGCACTTCTTGGAATACTTTTTTCTCTCATTGATAAAGAAACATCTAAAAATAAAGGATGCTTCTTGGTTCACAGACAGAGGAATGATGAAGAGAAGGCCATGGCGTATGCAAAAGGGAGAGCGTTAGGAGAAACGGCGATGTTTCCTTATGTAGTGAGGAAGCTTCAGATGTTTTTCCACCATAACACACACCAAGGCACAGATGTGTATGCAAATAAAGATATTTGCAGACAAAAATTTGTATCAGTTGTGCTGGTGTGTTGGGGGTCTGGGAACCAGGAAGAGGAACAAGTAGACTCAGGCTGGAAGGGAAAATGAGTGAAATCTGAAGGAGGAATTTACAGTATGTAATGTGAACTTATTACGAGGTGGGATCTTTAGTTTTATTCCCCATCTTCTGCTTGTAGGAAAGTGCTCGTGTCTCTGCATTTCATAATATGTTTACATGTGACAGCTCTGCTCATGAGCAATTTATCTAGCTATGTACAGTCATGGTTGCAGTTCAGTAAATGATGTATGCACAGTAGCATTTTAAAGAGATAGTGAAGAATTAGGGCTATATGTAGGATCCTAATGTCAATGAGAGTGGTAAAAATCGTGACATTTGTATTGGTTGCATGCATGGACAATACAAAGTGGAAGAAGCGAAAAATCAGATTCATCTTCAGCTTCTGTTGCATGGTAATAGTAGAGGATTTATAACTCATTTGATTAGTTAAAGTGTTTTGCATAATATGATTGCATGAGGGCAAGATATTATTTGTTATTTAAGATTGCAAAACGTTTAAGGGAAATGTTAGCAACTGAGAAGCTTCATATGTGGAAAATATGAATGATTATTTGAATTTTAATTTGAAAAGTTGCCTGCTGGAAACTGTCTTGTTCCTAATTCTCCTTTTGAGAAATTCCAGTTTGCTAATCAGGAAACAGAAAATATCATGTCTCTTCCGATTCAAGAAACTGAATACAGAGTGGGGCATGGAAAAAAAAGCAAAACTACTGAAATGAGTTATTCATAAATAACTGCATTTTGCAAAGTGTTTGTAGTAATGTTTATAAATACATAAATTGGGGGATGTCTGATTTCATGTACAAACCAAAAAGGGTTAGATAGCAGAAAAGGCTCAGATTCTTATTCTTGGTGCTTATAGTGAGAAGATGCAACATTCAGATCTCAGAAATGATATGGGAAATACTGAGATATTGATTACATTTTAAACCTTCAAGTGTAATTTTGTTCATATATATATACGTGTTTATTTATTTTTTTACTTTTAGTTGATTTGACGAATGCCATCCCTAACCTGTGCCCATCTGTTAGCTTACCTTTCAGGCCAGAAACTGGTAAGTGTATTCCTGTATTAAGTCAGAAAATAAACAAACAAAGAAACATTATCTGTTTTGTATGTTTTCCTAAAAAAAAATCACACTATAATGAAGTGGTGGTTGTTTTTCCCATGAGTTTATTCATTCAGGTGCTGTATGTATTCTTTTTATTAGTCATGTATCATTTATAGGGAAGAATTTTTTCCAGCCTGACTGCTGGTTTAATATATCTCAAGGTTACTGCCACAAGGTCACTAAGCCAAAATATTTGGCAGGATTGACAAAGAAATTTGTCATTTATATATGCAGTTGTCAAGTGACTTTCATGGATGTGAGTGTTCACATTGTAGCTCAGTGGCCAATGCAGAAACGCTCTGTCAAGGGAAACCTCCTAAAAAACTGGTTATTGCGTTATTATTGACTGCTGCGGGGTTTCTAGCACTTTCCCTGAAGCATCTGGTGCTTACCAGGATGGCAAGGGCAGAATGCCAGATTAGACAAATTGTCATAAGTTGCTGTAAATATGTGCTGAAGATTTTCCTGAATGTGAGGAGTGACAATGGGTTTTCAGAGGAATGCAAACAATTGCAATAGGGATGCAAAGAAAATCTAAATCTAATTTTCCCCTTTAAAGCTTTTTGTTTAAAAAACAAGAGAATGACAGAAGAAATTCATCCAGAAATTAAGGCAGGTTTGCACCACTTTAGAATTTATGTAGAAGAATGATAAATTCCAGCCCTTGTTTACAGTTTTCCACAAGGGTGAGAATATTATCTCAAAGTTTATTCAGAACTGGATATCAAGAAATGTCGTATTTCAGATATGTGTTGGGTCCCACTTTTGAAGAGATGCTGTAAAGTGCTATGGTACTGTCTTTTTTTATGAGGAAGAAAAGTTATTTCAGTCTTGCAGTAAATCTTATGATACTTGCATGTGTTATTTTAAAAGTGGGCGGATCCTCTTAATAAATGAAACTTAACCACTGTGTTTCAGGGCTGTGTGTTTATTGCACCCTAAAAACATATGCAAATTGTCAAGAGCTACATGCTTCCCTGATGCATCCTTTCCATAAATACACAGCATATCTACTAAATGCTATGTTTAACAGAAAGGAAGTAGGTTGACTAGTCATTATACAACTTGATTTAATCTTTGGGTTAGACTGAAATTGCAGTCTCATCCATCTCTCTGCCCTTGATTACCTGTTTATCATGAACAAATCTTTTAATTTACTGATTTTCTTGTTTTTCTACTTTTCCTTAAACCAGCTGCAACAGGCCTTGCAAGAGGTGGTTAATATTTGCAAAACATTTTCAACATCAAGTTCAGAATTTATTATTAACTATTTTATCATCTTATCTATGATTACCAGTTACACTTGTGTTCAGAAAATTTGTATTTGTTATTAGAATTTATACTTTTTTAATGATCTCTTTAATGTAGCAAAAGGAAAACCCCTATTCTTATAAGTAGGCAGAAAGCTTTTTGTGTGTGAGAAGTGCTGGGAAAAGCTAGTGGGGTAGCACGTAGGTAGGACAATTCTATTCCTTTGCAAATTCGGGGAAAAACAGAAACCTATTTTACTAAAGCTTTGTTCTTCCCTCTCTGGTTAGTACACCTTTTTGTGATTTATTTATTTATTTATATTGGTGTGTGTGTGTGTGTTTAAGTAGGAAAATAATGAACTAAGCAACACTGAAGGAAATTAACCTTTATCAGTTATCTGATTTTCACTCCAGGCTGTCCAGAACTTAACCACAGCAAGTTAGGTATTCATCTTACCTTTAGTGAAAACCTTCTTTCTCTCACACCCATTTCCAGGTCATATTTCCAAATACAAAGCAACTTGTGAAGTCTGTGGTTTGCAGAAGTCTGTGTAACCAACCAAGTGAACAGAGTTTTTTCTTGAAGAGGCAGGTGGTTGTCCCTGTTACTGTCCCTGTGAGTGTGGTAGCCAGATGATGAGCGTGAGAAAATATCGTTGTCCAATGACATTCTTGTGTGCATGTTTTGCATGTGCATTAAAGCACATATATGTAGAGAGAGAGAACTTTCCATCAAAAGATCAAAAAGATATTTAAACTTGAATACTTTTCCAGAAGGTTCTGTGAAATACCTAAATTAATGTTATATCTGATGTAGAGTCCAAGTTTACTGAAACACAGGTAAAGCCTATATTTTAAAGGACAGTTAATGCATTTGGCTACCTCCCTTTCTTGCTACCCAACTTGCAGTGCTCAGGACAGAGTTTCCAGCACTTTGCTTCCTCACATTTGTAGTCAGGGTACAGAGCATTACTCCATTCCAAATCTGTCATGTTTTCAGCATCTGACATATGAAGAAACCCAAATTAGCAGGCTTATTTTCAGTCTCACAGGAAGTACATGCTTCGCTTGTTTTATTCATCTTTCTTCTTGATAGAGGGTTAATGGCATGAAGGAACATAGAACAATGGAAATAGCCTTGTAGAAGGGCTTCTACAAGTATTATGGGCAGTGTAAAGAGTAGGAAAAATTAAGGTCTGATGTTGAATGGGATCTGAAGGCAAGGAATACAGAAAAGGGTGAAGTACTTTGTTTTTTCTTAACATCAATCTTTCCTGGTAAGTCAAAGCTTCATCAATCCCAAGCTGAGACCAGGGGGAAAGACTGAAGCAAGGAAGAGTTACCCTTAGCACGGTAAGGTCTGGTTAGGGAACAAGCTGGACATACAAGCCCATGGGGCCTGATGGGATGAATCCAAGTGTGCTGATGGAGCTAGTTGATGTCATTGGGAGGCCATTCTCTTTGAAAAATCCTGGTGATGGGGAGAGGTTTCTGAGGCCAGGAGATAAGCAAACTCCTGTCTTCAAGAAGGGCAAGGAGTACCCAGTGAACTATAGGCCAGTTAGCCTCACCCCAGTCCCTGGAAAGATGATAGAGCAACAGATCCTGGAAATTATTTCCAGATAAGTGAAAAATAGGAAAGTGCTTAGGAGTAGTCAGTGTGGTTGTATGAGAGGTAGATCATGCCTGACCAACCACATGGTCTTCTATGATCAAGTAGTGTCTAAGTGGATGAAGGGAGAGCAGTGGACACTCTTGATCTTGACTTCAGCAAGGCTGTCAATGCAATCTCACATAACATTCTCTTGGACAAATGGGTGAAACAGCAACTGGATATGTGGATTAAAAGAGGTGGTCTAAATACTGGCTGAACTGCTGGTTACAAAGTTGTGACCATTGACACACAATTCAGCTGAAGGCCACTCACTTTTATACCCCTGGAGTTGAAATTACGGCTAATGTTGTTTAACGTCTTCAGTAATGACCTGGACATTTGGTCAGAGTGAATGAGGGTGGGTTTTTTTTGAGTTTTGCAGTGAGTTTTTAGGTAATAAAAAGCTTGGAAACATGGATTACAGACCAGGTGGGTGTGCTAGCATTCAGAGGGACCTCAACAGGCTGGAGAAAAGGGCAGACTTTCATCTTGGATCAAACTGTCTTTTTTTTATCAAGTTGTCTTTTAGATCTATCTAAAAACTGGCTAGGACCTTCACTTAGCAATTGTACAAAAAAGCTGTTTTAACACTCATCCTGGAATAAAAAAAAGGTCTCTCACATTCACACATGCCTCAGCTTTTCTAGCTCAAATTAATAGGACTATTTGCTCCTTTGCTGTCTTTACTTTGGTGGTTTGCTGGCTTATGTATCTGTAAGGTATTTTGAGGAATTCTGGATATCCCACCAGAGGCAACATTGTTGAATATCAGTTTCTCCATTTCTACCCTTATGGAAGGATGTCACTTCAAATTTGAGCATCACTGGAAAGCTTGTGGAATCTCCTTTCCCTGGAGATGTTGAAGTGTCATTCTTAGATTAAAACAAATAAACAAACAAAAAACTGTCAAAATTGTTCATCTTTTCCCTTGAATAGCCAGGCTAGAGCACACTCCTTAAAAGAAATGTTTATGGCCCAAAAGTCAGTGTTATCTGTCAGGAGGCAGACAAGGTGTACACTGAGCTTTGGTTTGTGCCTTTTGCCTGATTTTTTTGCTATTGCTTCCTTATTCTTTGTCTATTTATCTTCTTTCAATACTCTTTTTGACATCAGGATTAATTCTCCAAGTCACCTTCGTCATTAATCTGTAGTATATCTAACAGAATGTGTTATATTTAACTAAATAATAAATATTAGTTCTGTATACTTTGATTTCTGTATCACATGGAGCCAGCATGCTCTGGCTCTTGTGTTATGATTACTGTGCATTTTCTGTTGGCTGAGAAATAATGCTTGAAAAATACATATATTGAACAAACTGGGAAAGTCCTACTTGTTACATTTGGAACATTTTTTCCCCAGAAGAAGCTAATGTGCTGTGATGACAGTGAGTATGGAACCATCTGTGGCTAGTTTCAGGTATGATCTGTGACCTTTAAAGATGGGAGGACAGCTATTATTTTAAGATTGCCCATGCTGAAAATGCTAAGATAGTCATGTTGCGGTCTTGGTTTACTGATGCTAGTATTTAAGAACTCTGCTAAGTCCTGTGAATATGGATAAATGTTCTAGTAATTGAGAAAATAGCCAGGTCTCATAATTAGATGTGAGATGGAACTTTCTGCAGTCACTTGAAGATACAGAAAGATAAGAATTATTTTTTTTTTCTAGATAAATCCTATATTACTTGGTATCCTACAGTTGTATAGTACTATTATTCAAACAATTTCAGCAGAGGTGTTTGAGCTGAAGAAAATTTTTTTCTTTATAACTAAGACTGAAAGAAGTAAAGGGTCTATGAACTTTCTTACCTAGATTTTTAGAAAATTACTTGTACTTAAAATGAAGAGCCTGCAAATATTCATGAGTATGAAGAAGGGAGAAATGGGACTGTTGTATAATTTCTGCTTTTTTATTTTATTATCAGATTTTATCTAAACTTTAATGACTCTTTGCATCTTCAGATTCTTCAGTTTTAAATAGGATAGAGCTACTTTTCTTTGATCTGGCAACTGCTAGTAGATTATGACCATTGGTCTCTGCACGTGACCAGAGAATGTACACCGAAACACGTGGAGGGATCATATCAGCTCAGTTTCCACTCCACCCAAATTAAGTAATTTATTGAGAAATCACCAAGATATATGGATGTCATGATCTGTTAGATCCTTCCTGTTTCTTCCTTCTGTGATCCCTCAATGATTATCATAATTCCCTCAATGCAGGACTGAGCAGCGGCTACAGAATTTTCCCACATGGCAATAAATTTCCCATCAGGATATTTCAGCACATAAGGTATTTCCAGTCTCAACAGCGATGCTCACAGTAGTATAGGTGCTGTAGTATGCAGTCAGCTGAACTGAACTCTCCCTGAAGATCCATACCAGTCTCAGTGAGGTGATGGAGGACAATGGAAAGCTTGGAGGGGGTTAGGACAACAGATTTCCATTCATTTTTTTCCCTGTGGTTTTCTTGAGACCATAAGTACATTTGTGACCAACTGCTGCCTAGAGAAGCAGAACTCTGGAGCAGTCTGAAAGCTTCGAAGATGAATATTATTCTTTGGGTTAACATCTGAAAGCTGCTTGCAGTTAAGGTGGAGATCCCTGTACTTGGACTACCTTTCCCAGAAACTTGTGTCTTGCCTGTGAGACTAAGAAATCTCTCTCTCTCTCTCTCTTTTTTTTTTTTTTTTTTCTAACAAGTATGGATATGGATGATGATTAATAGCATTATTTGTTTTTCTGTTTTCCCTACAATATTGAGAATGTATCAGAGGGATCTTTGGTGTTGAAACACAGACAGCTTTTTTCATCCATTCCTAGAAATTGGTCTGCTGTGCCTATGTACAAAGTATTGGAACTCTGGTGTAGAATTATTATCTTTGGTCTTAAATTTGTTTTAATTGTTTGTAACCAAGAGGATTTTAACCTTTTTTTTAAAGTTTATTTTAAACCTAGATAAGTATATGGTACAGTTATATTATTATATTACTGTTCTATACCATTTGCTATAATTGGCAGTACCAAAGGAGGCAGAAAGTTTGCATTTCACTTCAGCATAGCACAATTGTTCACTGCTAAAGGCCATAAATAACTCATTTGTTAGTTCCGAACATGCTTGTCCGAAGTGTGATTATAGTTATTATGCGGTAGTTTTAAGAAAATAGTTCCTTTTGAATTATTCCAATCTCAGTGGACTGACAAAAATGGGAAGTGACTATATGTTAAAATTACATTGTCTGCAGGTCCACTCTGAGTTGGCAATGCATGTTTTCCAGAGATAGTTGCTAAACAGGTAAACAGGCAGGGTCACAGCCTTCATTGGAAAGGAAAAAAAAAAAAAAGGCAAAAAAAACCCAAAACATTCTGATTTCTAAGGATATGAAGCACTGATTTCAGTCTGTGAGCATGTTTTTTACTTGAGTCTGGGCTATTAAATATGGTTCATGAACTTCAGAATTAAAATCAGAATTTATCTTCAAAAATAAATCACGCATTTTTGTTACATAGGTACATAAAAGTTACATAGTGAACCAAAAAATCTGATTTATGTACCTCCTTAATTTCATGTTAACCTAGTCTGACTTACGTATCTCCTCACATTTATGAATTTTCTTCTAAATTTAACTTACGTTATTGCACTTCTGTATCTCTGTTTCCTTGTATGAAATGTCAGATTTTCCAGCAAACTGAGAACTGACCCCTCTTTGCCTTCACTTCAGTCAGTGATGGAAGTTTTGCTGACTTTATGAAGGGGATTTTACAATATAATTGCTTGTGACAGTGGGAGGCTGGACTCTGTACCCCCAGGAAATCTATTTCAGTCTTGTGATCCTCTGACTTGAGTGGGAAGAGAGTAAGACCAGTGTGAGACCTTTTGCAAATCCAGTCTTAAACCTTGCCTATCCAAACAAGAACATCTGGAAGAGAGAAGTTCTCTTTATGGGACATTTATAATTTTGCAATAAAAGTTACAGGGCTGGCTGGATTCAGAGTACTGCAATTATCCAATCAAAGCAATTGCCAAAATGTGGTTTGGAAAGGCAGAGCTGAACCTATATATAAACCAGAAATGTGTTCCAGCCCATCAGGTGCATTATTGTAGTGGGTTTACGTGGCAAGGTTTTGGTAGCAGGGAGCCATAGGGGTGGTTTCTGTGAGAAAGATCTAGAAGCTGCCCCATGTTTGGGAAGGGCCCCATTGTTTTCCAGATCCGAGCCAATAAGCAATGTTGTTTTGCGCCTCTGTGAGAGCATATTTAAGACAGGGAAAAAACGCTGCGCCACACAGCAGCCGGGAGAGTCAAGGGAGTGGGAGAACAGCCTTGCACCAAGGTCAGTGTGGAAGGAGGGGGAGAGGTGCTCCAGGCGCCGGAGCAGAAGTCCCCTGCGGCCTGTGGTGAGGACCATGGTGAAGCAGGATGTCCCCCTGCAGCCCATGGAGTACCACGGTGGAGCAGGGTTCCACGCTGCAGCCCGTGGAGGAGACCACGGTGGAGCAGGTGGCCCTGCACTGACGGAGGCTGCCGCCTGTGGAAGACCCCTGCCGGAGCAGATTCCGGGCCGGACCTGTAGCCCGTGGAGAGGAGCCCACGCAGGAGCAGGTGATCTGGCAGGAGCTGCTGCCCGTAGGGGAGCCAGGTTGGAGCAGTTTTCTCCTGAGGGATGGACCCCGTGGTACGGACCCATATCTGGAGCAGTTCTGGAAGAGCTGCTGCCTGTGGGAAGCCCACGCCGGATCAGTTCATCAAGGACTGCATCCCGTGGGTGGGACCCCACAGCACAGGGGACGAGAGTGACCGAGAAGGAGCGGCAGAGAAGAAGTGCTGTAGACTGACCATAACCCCCATTCCCCGTTCCCCTGCGCCGCTCGGGGGGAGGAGGTGGAAGAGGGTGGATGGGGGGGAAGGTGCTTTTGTTTTTTTCCTTTGTTTTCTCACTTCTCTCGCTTGTTAGTTGTAGGCAATAAATCTTACTATCTCCTTATGCCGAGTCTGTTTTGCCCGTTACAATAATTATTGCGTGATTTTCTCGTCCTTATCTCAATCCTTGAGCCCTTTTCACATATTTTCTCCCCATTCCTCTTTGAGGAGGGGGAGTGAGAGAGCGGCTGTGGTGGAGCTCGGCTGCCCACTCGAGCGGAACCACGACAGTCTTTTTTGGCGCCCAACGTGGGGCTCAAGGAATTTGAGATAAGGATGATAGTTAGTAGAAGTAACGGGCAAAAATATGTGCAGGATGATTGTTAGGAATGTACAAGTTGTGAAGAATTTAAGAAAGCAGTAACTGTGAGATGTTAGTGTGGTGAAGGGACGAGGGGTGGTGTGTGTGTAAAATGTCCACATTGTCGGTGCTGTGATGATGTTATGTTTATTTTGGTGTGGTGAATTCTTTTTCGTTTTGATTTAAGTGAATTTTGTGAAGGTTGTTGTGATAATTGTAAAGTGAGAGTATGTTGTGAGTAGTCTTAAATATGCTTTTAACAGAGGCGAGGGGTGGAATGTAGTGGGTTTACGTGGCAAGGTTTTGGTAGCAGGGAGCCATAGGGGTGGTTTCTGTGAGAAAGATCTAGAAGCTGCCCCATGTTTGGGAAGGGCCCCATTGTTTTCCAGATCCGAGCCAATAAGCAATGTTGTTTTGCGCCTCTGTGAGAGCATATTTAAGACAGGGAAAAAACGCTGCGCCACACAGCAGCCGGGAGAGTCAAGGGAGTGGGAGAACAGCCTTGCACCAAGGTCAGTGTGGAAGGAGGGGGAGAGGTGCTCCAGGCGCCGGAGCAGAAGTCCCCTGCGGCCTGTGGTGAGGACCATGGTGAAGCAGGATGTCCCCCTGCAGCCCATGGAGTACCACGGTGGAGCAGGGTTCCACGCTGCAGCCCGTGGAGGAGACCACGGTGGAGCAGGTGGCCCTGCACTGACGGAGGCTGCCGCCTGTGGAAGACCCCTGCCGGAGCAGATTCCGGGCCGGACCTGTAGCCCGTGGAGAGGAGCCCACGCAGGAGCAGGTGATCTGGCAGGAGCTGCTGCCCGTAGGGGAGCCAGGTTGGAGCAGTTTTCTCCTGAGGGATGGACCCCGTGGTACGGACCCATATCTGGAGCAGTTCTGGAAGAGCTGCTGCCTGTGGGAAGCCCACGCCGGATCAGTTCATCAAGGACTGCATCCCGTGGGTGGGACCCCACAGCACAGGGGACGAGAGTGACCGAGAAGGAGCGGCAGAGAAGAAGTGCTGTAGACTGACCATAACCCCCATTCCCCGTTCCCCTGCGCCGCTCGGGGGGAGGAGGTGGAAGAGGGTGGATGGGGGGGAAGGTGCTTTTGTTTTTTTCCTTTGTTTTCTCACTTCTCTCGCTTGTTAGTTGTAGGCAATAAATCTTACTATCTCCTTATGCCGAGTCTGTTTTGCCCGTTACAATAATTATTGCGTGATTTTCTCGTCCTTATCTCAATCCTTGAGCCCTTTTCACATATTTTCTCCCCATTCCTCTTTGAGGAGGGGGAGTGAGAGAGCGGCTGTGGTGGAGCTCGGCTGCCCACTCGAGCGGAACCACGACAATTATGTATTTTCAGTATGGCAGTGCCAGGCTGAAGCTGTATACCTTGTGAAAGCAAATTCTAGATGAGGCAAGTTTAGGTCAGCTATGTAGAAAGCTCTGTTTTGTCCACATAATGAAGTGGGTGTGCATGGCCTGTGGGCATTGCTGTATCTGCTCCTAGATGGGGGAAAGGGAGGAAGGAAACAACCGATGGGTAAAATGTCTTCTTGCAACAAATATCTGCCCCCGGTGGAGCCATGGATGGCTCTGCATCAGAGCCCTGCTCTATATCAAAACAAGCATTAGTCTTTCTGCATTTATCTGCATCTGGGCTCAGTGGGGCAGAGGATTGGAAAGGGGCAATACTAGAAGTCATCGGTATGAATCTGGTCTGACATTGAGTGCTCCCTCCAGGAGTGAGAGTGCAAATGAATAGAAAGATCACATGGATAGCAGGAGGTTGCAAGGGTTGCTTCTGTGAGACTCCAGCTTCAGATTTGATGTTGAGTGGCATGGTAGCAGCTGTCTCTGCGAGGAGAGGAAGGAAACTTTGCAAGTTACCCGTTTCTCACAGGACTAAAAGAAATCTTTAATGAAATGAACCATCGTAACTTTTGCATCTGTGTGGTAAATGAACTGAAGCAACAGGACAAGGTCTGCTTACCAAGAATAGCAAGGTGGTAGCTGACTAAGCTCTGTCCTCATCCTACAATTACACAGAGGGTAATGCCAGCCTCCTGTTTAGGACTCAGCAGAGGGCCCTTTGGCTTTTAAAATGCATTGAAATGAGAGGAACTAAAATAATTAAAGACATTCTTTTCTGAGTTTTTTTTTGTTTGTTTGTTTGTTTTTAAACTTGTGTGTGCAAAATTGACAGCTTGTAGATATTTTCATCTGTTTGTGTATGAGAAAATGTTTTTTTTTGAACTTCATTGTGAGTCAGAATATGATGAATTTGAAGAATACTAGTGTCAATCTGTATGTTCATATATATTCCTATGTACATATGTATATGTGAATATGCATGCCTGTGTATATAAATACATATGTGTATAAACATATCTGCGTAAAATGGAATGAAATTTTAATTATGTAGCTGTTATATGACATTAGAACAGTTAATAAAATTTAATTTAACTGTCTAGGAAATCCAACTAAAATGATCAAACCAATCCTCGTGGCTTTAAAAAGAAACACCTGTAAATCTGTGAAAATTGCATGTCCTTCTCTGGGAGTTTTGCTGATCGTTTGTAAAGGAAGAAAATATGAACTATAACATTTGCAAAAACTCTTGTCTTATTTTCACTTAGTCTGTAAGGTCAGGACTTGCTGTTTGAATGTAGATTTATACAGGCAATGCAGACGTCTCTGTTCAGCTATTAAAGTGAGGTTCCCTCTACAGACATCATGGACATCTAAAACAGGGTGGAGATATTGTGTCCTAAAACTAGCTGTTCCACCTCACAATAAAAGGAGTCTTGTGTAATTAACTAAGATGTAGACACTTAAATTGTAGGTGATTAAGACTGAGACTACCTTAGGACAAAATCTCCTGTTTTAGATGTAGACTTGGATGTCTGCTTGAGGTTCTGGTAGTGTCCTGTCACATGCTGGATGTCTACTTGCTTTCAAAGGAATTAGGTACTATGCCTGTTCAGGCACTTGTGTGGCAGCATTAGGACCTTTGCCCTTTAATGTAATTATACCTGTAAGTTTTGATCAGATACCTTTTATTTAAATCACCGGGAACTGCATGCCTAAGACCTGGACAGAACTGCTCCCAGTTTACCTCCTTAGTAACTGAATATCTTTGTACCTAACTGTAGATGACTTCTGCAAATGTGACTGGATCATCTAGTCAATCAGAAGCCATTTAATTTTATATTTATTTTATTCCCAGTTGGTGCAATTGAAGGTGAAAATCTCTCATTAGAGAACATCCCAGTGCTTTTACTTCTATATTATTCTCCTCTGTTTTTTTTTTTACTAATTTTCTAGTTATTTTTTTACAATTAATTTTACAGACTATTTGGATATATGGCAACCCTTAAATGCATCCTCTGTTCTCATGGATTCATCTATCTCCAACTTTGAAGTTGTGCAAGTAAGCAGGGATATATCTAATGACTTCACCACTGCCAAAGACTTTTGTCTATCTGGTAAGATATGAATCACCATAACTTTACAGGGCATGTTGGTTCATGAGAATGGAACACTAAGAATGTTTCCTTCCTTACTCCTCTTTTCCCTCAACCCTGTACCAACATAGGTATATTCATTTTATTTATTTTAAAGACTGTCAAAGTGGTTTTGAATTTTAGGATAGGAACTTAAACAGTTTATCTAATGAAAGTTACAATAAACATAAAATGCCATACAGTGGTTGGATAATTTTTAAAACCTCTTGGGCGCAGAGACCTCTCTTTCAGTCATTGGGCAATTGGGAGAATACAATAGCAAATTAAGGGATGATGCCATTATTTTTTTAAAGAATAGTTAAGGGGTACTGTTGTGTAACTGGACACGAGTGAGGCAGATGGTGGAACCATCTACCATTATTTAATGTATATATAATACTTGTAGCTATAGTGTGTGAGGGCATGTTAACTGAGAGCTGGGATGAAGCAGGAGTTGGACTGCAGTAACAGCAAAGGGAGTTTCTTTAATCAGGAGTTTGGCTAAAGAGCAGAGTGCTTTAGCTGTTTATAAATGGCAAATCCTCAAATGCTGCAGAAGGATAGAAACAAGAAAAAGTCAAGTTATTGTTCCCATGTAGTACAGAAGAGAGTTCTGTGAAGATCATCCTCGTAATATCACATTCTGCAGTAAATGGTCCTCATTTTATGAGGGTGAGCAGTGTGACTTTTTTTTTTTTCTTTTCCAGTAACAAAGTACAAGGTAGGTTGAGCAAGAGGGTCACTTTTATGATTCTGAACCTTCACTGGGGGCTCTCTGGAGAGAGTAAGAATTCAGTTGAGATTCTCAGTACTTTATTAGAAGATTTTTTTCTTCTCTTAAAACACATGAAAGCAGTTCTCTTGCAGTAATGCTCATTTTTAAAGCCAATATAACTTCTGGCTATTTTGGAAAACATTTGGGAATTATGGGGACATTTTATCTCCCATTACTATACTTTAGAATTTAGTCATATCCTTGTTGCATGACCTGTTGTGAAACCTTTCTTTTAAGCATCTCATAAATGTCATACAAAACACTTTGAGAACACATTTTATTTGCTCTGTCTCTTCATGTTTCACCTCACAGCATGTTCAAAGAACCAGACATGTACAGTTGTTACACTGGAAATCAAGCCTTCAGCAATAAGATGCCTTTTTTACCCTGACACACAGATATGTTTACATGGCCTGCAAGGGCACAACTGTCAGGTTTTACTCAAAGAGCCAGCTACATACATCTACAGGAGACAAGGTAAGAGCAGGTTAAGGTTATGGAAGGAACTCAATGGTGGTGGCCCAAGCACAACTCTTGTGAATGAGAGTGTAAGGAAATACTCAGTAAACATAAAGAATTATGGAAGTCTCCTGGACAGGTGTCCATTGCTGTTTTAGTAGAATTATAGCCAAACAGGTTGGAAAAATGTCCCCGGATAGATTTTATTTAAAAAAATGTTACTCACTGAAGCATAAAATAGTTTAGTCTATACAAGAGGTTTTGGAAAGTGGAGAATGGTAAAACCAGCCATCCAACCAAAAAAAAAAAAAAATTAATGAAAGTCAAGCTCCTCCCTTGTCATCTGCAGTAGCTGTTTCTTTATGTTCTTCCTTTAAAAAAGCTGTGAATAACACAAATAATGTTGAAAACCCACTGTTAATTGAAAGTCTTAAAGACCATTTCTAGAGGAAAACAAAAAACAACAACACCCCCCAAAAAATCAAGTTCATCTAACATTTTTACATAACTGAAAATAGTTTCAGAGAAAAATAGAAGTTGTGTGGAATGCTAAATGTTTTGTTGTTTAGCAATGTACGTATTTGGAGCTCGAAGTTCGTTCTTTTTTTTTTTTTTTTTTAGTTTAGTTTTGTTTTTTTGTTTGTTTTTAAACACTTTGTTCTGCTATAGCACTGATTATTTCTTTTATGAGAAACCAAGTAACAATATGGGGAAACAGGAGAAATATTTTCTTTCCGCTCACCAAGGTTTCTGTGAAGAATTGCCAATTGATGAGAAGCTTCTAGGTTCAAACTCAATGAGAGAAAAAGGGATTTATCATTATCAAATGAAACAAAATCACAGACTGAGTTGCAAAAGCTAGCTTGGGTGTATTTATGAACAGCTTTGTCTTTAGTCATGTGCTTTAAAATTTGGTTCCAAATAATTGATTTGAAAGTGGATTAATACCAGGTATCACTTAGCTTTGTTTTAAGAAAAGGCATTATTGAAAAGTTTCTTTTTATTTTTTGTATATATGGACAATGGTTGATATCCACATATTAAAAACAAAACAAAAGAGATGAAACTGAGGAATATTTCTTAATTTTCTGCAATTAAAATTAAGGAGACTGGAATGCAAATCTGTCCTGGTGACAGCCCAAATGAATAATAACCTTTCTTCTCTCTGACCTGAAATAAATATTTAGAGGTTTAGTGTCTTGCTTTTTAGAGTTGGGAATGGGGAAGAATCTGAAAATCTTTTTTTTTTTTTTTTTTTTTCCTTTGGTAAAAATTCTTATGTATATATTCTAATGTGATATCTAATATGAAATAAATGTTTGAGAAAGTGTTTGGAAAGCACATTAGTTACATGTTTGTATCCAGTAGCTAGCATGTAGCACAGTATGAAGTATTTTACAGGGAGAGAACAACATAAATTTATCTGTGTTCCATTTACAGAAATGAATTAGACACCTAATTCCATTTGCCTGAATTTAAAACTGTTTATTTTCATTTATAAAATGATGTTAACTTAAATAAGAAAATGATTTTTCCTTTGTTCCTCCCCACTATCCAACAGATTTATTCCTGCCTATCTCTGAATCGGATTTAACCCCATCTGTGTACATTCCATCCCATGGAGACTTGATCGGCAAATCCCAGGTGGTGCGCATCGGCTCAGAGTGGAGAAATATCAGCCAGTTCCTTGGGATTCCCTACGCTGCACCTCCCCTTGCAGAGAGGCGCTTCAATCCTCCAGAGCCATTTGCTTGGGTGGAAACCTGGAATGCTACTGTGGCTCGGTAAGGAAGTCCTGTGAGCATCTGCAGAACCAATTGTTTCACCCAGGTGTAGGAAAGTAGCTGGAGTCATGACCAAGTTATTCACGTTCTTTCTTGCAAAAAGAACCTGTAGCATACAGATAAATAGAACTTTGGGACTACGTTTAGCAAAAAGAATAATTTCTCTATCTATATGGTAACACATGCAAGCAACCGAAGAAAAAAGGCAACTTTCAGTACATTCCCTTGAATCTATTAATAACTCCATACATAGTGTATACTGTCAATCTAATTTAATTCTGAGTACGTATTATATTCAAAGAATAATATTTTGTTCCTGCTAAGCTATAAATTTGTAGAACATTGGATCAAATGGGCACTTTAATGCTGGTTTAATCAGAAGCTGTGGTCTAATGAAGATATTCTCAGCCTTGTTTTATCTAGGTCAGGACTCAAATAGGCTTTTCTGTCCAAAAACAGCTGGAAGTACCGAAGCTCTGAACATTTTATGTTCAAGGGGAAACATTAAGGGGAAACAAGACATAGGAACCACATTAGAGCATGGGCTAAATTTCTCCGAAGTCCCTATGTCTAATGTTTCCTGGTGGTTAGCTCTGCCTTTCAGGGCTGACACCACTGCTCAGTAGGTTTACGAAGTTTATGTTGAAGGTATATTATGGAAATGGCATTTGTGTGCATGTTTGTGTTTCATTTAGTCTTATGATATGGGTCTGAATGCCACTGTTTTAGTAAGCTGAAATAACAAGTTGTGACTGTGTATTCCTTGATGAAATAAAACAGGGTTTGAGTGACACTACTAAGAATATATCCACTGTGGAATGTATCGGGACTGTGGATTTAAACAAACAAACAAACAAACAAACAAAAAAAAAAAAAAAAAACAAAAACAAACAGCAAATAGAAATGTGGCAATAGCTAGGAACAAGGGTCTTTCTCATAGTGCATCTCATAGAAAGCAAAATACAGAGCATGCAAAACACTCCTGAGCAAGCTATGCTGTACACGTACACAGGAAGTTGATACAAGAGAGCTGATAGCTCATCACATTCCTATCGGTTAAAAAGCTGACTGTTCCCTAGCAGGCAGGAAGATTGAAGATCTGCTAGGGAAAAAAAATGATTAAAAAATACCAAAAAAACAAGACACAGCAGACTGAACAGTGAAAAGAAGAGAAAAACAGTGAAAAGGAGAGAAGCAGATGGATTTGGTGAACATTTTTTAGAGGGGATTCCAGAAGTTAGGGCTGAGAACTGAGCTATGTTGACCAAAGTGCTTCCAAGACAGTGAATACTAACCTGAGGTCTACTGAGATTCTGTGTTATCCTCCTGGCCACAGCTGGCCATGCAGTCCTGCTCAAATCCCTGTACCGAGAGGCATGTGTACGTAATCAGTGACAAGCTACATGAGCTGGCAGATCTGGCCAAAAGCTTACATGCTTAAGAAGAGAGAGATTTTGCAAGGGAGCTTGGAGGGAGGATGGCACTCTGCAGACCTGATATAAATCACCCACTGCTGCTTTGGTAGAAACACATCCTGAGGAAACTACAAATTTAAGAGACGTGGAAGCTGTTTGGTCCCTCCACTACTCAGGACTTGTCACCAGAAGTTTCTAGTAAATCCTGAAACTAAGTGAAAAGACCTACAGCCTTATTGTGGGGAGCTGAAAGAGCATTTGCCCTTTGGTGGTCTCATCCTTCAGGTTGCACCTGAGCTGTGGGGGTGTTAACAGCATAACCACAGTAGGCACACAGACTTGTGTACGTTGGAGGGATCTGGTAAGATCGTGGCCTTTTGTTTCTTCAGCTGCATGGTGATGTTAACACATGCACCCTCCACTCTTTGTGCATGCAGACATACAATGGTGTCTGCCAGGATTTTGGTAAGACTCATCTGCCTACATTGGCTCTCTTTGAAGACAATGCCTGGTGTTGCAGTGAGGAGCAGTATAGGGACCTTGGTTAGTCTGCTTCTATCCATTGAATTCTCAGTGCTTCCTTAGGCCAGTGGAATGCTTTACCATTACCTTGCATTATTTATTTAAGATTAAATATATATGTATATATTTGAGCTTAGCTTGGAGAATTACAGGCACTTCAACCTCCATGTATACAAAAAGTATTGACAAATATATTTCTTAGTATATTGGTGTTGCACAATATTTTTATACAATAAATTCACATTAGAATATTGCCAAAGAGAAATATTTGTTTATCAACCTGAACCTGATCAAAGACTTCCAAAAAATAAAAATTAAAATGTCCAGCTGCTGGAATTGCTGTGGACCTGCCTCAGCAGGTAGCAGCCCTTCCTCGGAGTCAGTCTTGGCATGAGTTGGTCCTGGGAGCTGGTGGTGCTGGGACTCCTGATCAGATGCCAAAAATTAAAGAAATAGCTGTAAGCACAGGTAGCGAGTTCTGCTGTACTGTGGAACACTGTGCTGGTAATTCTAGCTGGGGTTCTACCTGGGGATTTGTATTTTTTCTGCCTAAAATGACTTGAGAAGTTTTGGTTGGAGATATGTCCTTATCTATGGCAGTATGAGAGATGTTGAGTAACATCACCTTATGGAGAATCTCCCTTATGGACGACTTTGTAGAATTAAACTAATGCTTGTCCTTTTCCTTGTAATTTTTAATTAAATTTCACCTTCAGTATGACATTTTACAAGGGAGTCAAAAATAATGATTAGAAATAATTCTGCGAGATAGTACTGTCTTTTCCATAGCCTTTTGTTAGCTCCTTCCCTAATAATTTATGACACTTTTACATGATTCATTATATGATATAAATACGTCTGTGAATGAGATGGAACTGGCTTCAAAATAGCTTGCATTTGAACTGCAAAAGTCATCCACTTGCTTCGTGCTGTGGAGCAATCTTGAGCATATGAATATCATATGGATGGTGGCTGGAAAATGATTTTCTGCATGTGGCCAGCTGGCTGAATTCCTATTGAAAGGCTATTTTAACATTGCTAGACAAACAGATTTTTTAAAATGATTTAAAATTTTATTCTTACCATATTTTTACATATGTACGCCACAGACCATTAGGGAAAAAAAAAAAAGCATTTCAGCAAAAGACTGGATTGCATAGGTGTGCAGTCTACCTCAGCAGAACTTCTCTTTCTGGGGATAATTTTCTAGTCCTAATTTTTAAAAATGGTTCTGATTTCCTAGGGAAGGATTATGGTCATAAAAATACGATGTCTTTTTTTATGTTGGTTGTTTGATTTGCATTTGTACATATGTTTGCAAACCTGCCTATTTCTTACTGAGGTGTAAGTAGGGGGCATAATTTTAAATGTGATTGAGTTAAAGTTAATTACAGAGTTAAAGATTTTTTGTAAATTTAAACAATCCATCAAAATATAAGGAAATAGCAGCAGTGGAAAAATAGTACAAGACTTTTTGTTGAAATTTTCTCAATCTGTTTCTGTAGGTCAACTTGCTGGCAACCAGGGGATGGAGAGGCACCGTCATACTTTGTCAGTGAAGACTGCTTATATCTTAACGTCTTTGTTCCTGTCACCACAGTAAGTAGGAGACAAGTTGAATTATTTTTGTAGCTTAGCATTGTCCCTTTTCAGAGCACTTTTAATTTGCGTGAATGATTGTTTTTCATGGGATGTTCACAAAGCACTGCACAGTTAAATTAAACACTCTGATGTCTTTACTGGTGTAAACTTATTCCCTATGGGCTTTCACTTAGCTGCGTTGGGTAATGAGGAGGGTAGAAAATTAAAAGGCTAGAAATGAGAGACAAAAAGGGAAACAAAACACAAGAGGAAAGTGGCAGCAAAGGAGAAGAAAGAAGGGACAGAAATGTCCCTGAAATTACGCAGTTTGTCCCGTGAACGATAACACAACACATCACACCAACGCTTACCACCAGTTGAGCAGCAGCACAAGGTGGTTTTTCTCCTCTTTACCATTCCCTGTTTGCATCCATGGGGGCTATGGTAAGGAATGAGGGTAGCAAGCAATGCTTAATTTGTGTCCTGTCCAAGTAGAATAAAAACAGAGCTTTAAAAGACGACTGGGTTAATGATGCAATCTGAGAAATTGTCACTCTTGGATTTCTCATTCTAAACAAATATAAAATAAAATTTCAAGTTAGAGCCAGACTTAGATGATCAGCCAAATCCCTGAGGGCTGGGAAGAAGGACACTGAGTAACATGTGAATCCCATTGAAGAGCGGGCCCAGAGTACAGGAATGGGGTTTTTATTTCTGCAGTAGCATTCATTTTTGGAAGGTGACAGAAATTTGTGTCTGTCATACTATGTGTCTGGAAAGAGCTGGTCTAGCTACTGAGCTGACAGCAGAGCGCACAGTCCTGTGCAGACCCATTTAATCATAGAAAGACCAAGTATTTTCTCCCTGCAGTCCCAGACTGTCATTTTGTGTCGAGTGCAGTCACTGCTTATTGAAAACATCAGGTTGCTGTCTCAGGCATTTTGCCATCTCCATTTAGCTTATTTGAAAAGCACTGTATTTTCTACCATCTGATAGAATAAATAGGCATTTCTGTTCTCGTTAGCAGTGATGTGGACTTAATCCCTCCTCTCTTTTGTACTATTGTGAGGTAGAAGCAGGTCTGGTCAAGTCACTGTTTCACATGCCTAAGTCTAGCCTAAGAGAGAACCAAAACCTCTGTTTTTGCAGAAGTAGCTGGGAGCAAAAGGCATGGCATTTTCCTGTTTCTTTTTGTGGTGAGCTTCATTTTTAACTCGCATATGGAGAGCTATAATTTTATATTTTCAGCCCATGGAAAGTTAAATTGCTAGTAAATATCAAATATAAAATCTCCTGGAGAGCAGCAAACGCAGAGTTCATTCAGTAGCATTTTGAGCCTGAGCAAGAGCGTAGTCTGGGCACTAGTTCCTGCCACCGAAGGACTCTTTAAGTGTCAAGCCCTGGAGAAGACAAATGACATCACCTCATTTTGCCTCCATAGCTACGTGTACCACACAACCTTCCAAATAAAACTGGCACTCCTGAGGTACTTTTTTCCACCTATAACCATTACCACCTGTCACACTATTAGAACAAAGCTGCATTTCAGCTTGATGTGCAAAGGCTTAAAATACAAGATTAAAGCTTGAAACTCTTCACTAAATAAGAAGAGAAACCATAACCTCTCCCCTTATCTTGTCCACCTCATATGTTATGCCCATCCTTATTGCATCTCTTGTGTACTCAATTCCTTACAGAGCAATACTGTAGGCTGTTAAAAGCACTGCAGGTTGCCTGGTTCATATCGATCCCTGCATTAATTATCACTCATTAAGTGTTCTATAGTAGCACAGAGAAGATGGTTCTGAATATCATAAAGCCTTAGTCTAAAGATTTAGAGCTGACTTGCAGCCTCTCTCCCCATTGAGTGGTAGCACGTGTAGCCTAAGCCCTTGCAGGCACGGGACCACAGCAGAGCTGCTGGTTTCCCCAGAAGAAATCCCCTGCTAGCTAAGCAAGCAGGAGGCATCTGACCGTGTCCCAGCTGGAAGTCTTTGCACAGATTTTACGTCTCAAATTGCGTCCGTCTGCATTTCATTGCTAAGTACCGTGCAAAAACCTGTGCTGAGCAGTAGCCATGTGGCAACTGTGGCCTGTCTGTGAGGAATGTGGTGGCCCTGCTCATCCCAGAGGCCAGTGGGCCTTGCTGGAGCCTTGCACTGTCACTAGTGGTGCTCCATCTGAGTTAGCAATCAAGTGATGGTGGGTGAAGAAGCTGCAGCAGAAGTCAGTAGGCTTTAGTTAAGGCCATGGGTTTCTTCTGCCTTGATAGCTTATCCACCTCATGGATTTAACTGCAGTGCTTGCTTGAATTTTGGTTGAGAACCTGGGGGAAATCTACTTGCATTCAAAATAAATTATCCAGCAGCTAATGTATAGTAAATATGTAAATATGTATATATATAGGCTATCAAATATATACAGAGAGATGATATCAATTGTTTCATTGTCTGAAGCATAGTTCAATTACAGCATAAAAATACTTGTGCTATGCTGTTAAAAAGCCTAACAAGAAATGGGAAGGCAGTCATTTTTAAAAGCCTTCATCACAAATGCCTAAATTCATGAGATCTGAGACTGCAGTCCCTTGGGATTAAAGCTCAAATTATTTTTCATGAAAATTTACCTTTATGTAGGAGAGGGGTCTGTCATTGCTTCATGCAAACTAAAAATGGGGATGCTACTTCCAAACACAGCGCACAGCCCTTGTGCTGCATCTTCCCCTAAATTGCTCCATATATGTTGCAGCAGGCTTTGTTTTGCCCTCTAACTTTTTTCTCTTGTTTTCAGCTTTCTTATCTTTTCTTCAGTACAGTGTTGAGTAAAGTTGCCTGACATACTGTAATATATGCCTTACAAGGCAGCTGGAGGTCAGGGTGTTATGCAGGATGAGGACATACAGGAAATGCCCATTTCCAAACTCAGGCTTAACAGTGGTGAGCTGAGGGGACAGAGCAGGCTTGACATCACATTTGACCACTCTGCTGATGTGTCTCAATGTGATTGCATTTTAGAATGAATTTCCATGTGAAAACAAGTTCTTTCATCTTTGCTTCCCCATTTCCTTCATCTTTACTTTCTGTCCATGCTGTGTGCTGTGCAGAAATGGGAACCAGTGGCAAGGTGCAGTGGATGAGGCAACTTCTCTTCAGAATCAGAAGTTCCTGAGAACAGCACATTTCAGTGCTTGCAATTTTTGGGTGTTTCTTGATAACATTATGGTGTTCATAAGATGCCTCTGAAATAATTACCCAGCTAGACGAGTGAGGGGAGGTAGGGATGCCATTTCAGCACACAGAATTGTGACAAATTAAGGGCAGCTGAGGACAGCTTGTCTCATGTACTTTTGCAGGAGGCTGCAACCATCTCTTCTCTGCTGCTCCTCTTCCTGTACAGCCAGTCGCATTTTTGCTGGAAACCTCCTTTGCCAGAGCAGACAGGATTGCTGTATTTAGCTAAGTTCCATCCAAAAAATGACAGCAGAGCTCAGTGCCTTCTAGCTTCAGGGAAAAACAAACCTCAGATGTACTTTGATGCTGCTGCAGGGGCCACCAGCCCTTCTTTGAAAAACACCACCAGCTGCCAAAGCAAGAAGCAGGATGTGTGTACATGTGTGTGATGGTGCTGCTGAGCAGAGGAGCCTCCTTCAGGATGGTACTAAAGAGGGCAATAGGGGTTGAAAGTGCTGGATGTAAAATTTAGGATGTTTCACTGGTATTTCTTCTGAGTGTCATCTTGGTGGATCTGTAATCTGGTGGAGCCTTTTGGGCAGCTCTGCTGCTGTGCTGGTCATGCAGCAGCAGCCCAGCTGCATGTGTTGAGAAGGTGTAGTGGGTTTACGTGGCAAGGTTTTGGTAGTAGGGGGCCATAGGTGTGGTTTCTGTGAGAAGGATCTAGAAGCTGCCCCATGTTTGGTAAGGGCCCCATTGTTTTCCAGAGCTGAGCTAATAAGCGATGTTGTTTTGCGCCTCTGTGAAAGCATATTTAAGACAGGGAAAAAAACGCTGTGCCACACAGCGGCTGGGAGAGTGAAAGGAGTGAGGAACAGCCTTGCAGGTGCCAAGGTCAGTGTAGAAGGAGGGGGAGAGGTGCTCCAGGCGCCGGAGCAGAAGTCCCCTGCGGCCTGTGGTGAGGACCATGGTGAAGCAGGATGTCCCCCTGCAGCCCATGGAGTACCACGGTGGAGCAGGGTTCCACGCTGCAGCCCGTGGAGGAGACCACGGTGGAGCAGGTGGCCCTGCACCGACGGAGGCTGCCGCCTGTGGAAGACCCCTGCTGGAGCAGATTCCGGGCCGGAACTGTAGCCCATGGAGAGGAGACCACACAGGAGTAGGTGACCTGGCAGGAGCTGCTGCCAGTGGGGGAGCCAGGTTGGAGCAGTTTTCTCCTGAGGGATGGACCCCATGGTACGGACCCATATCTGGAGCAGTTCTGGAAGAGCTGCTGCCTGTGGGAAGCCCACGCTGGATCAGTTCATCAAGGACTGTGTCCCGTGGGTGGGACCCCACAGCGCAGGGGACGAGAGTGACCGAGAAAGAGCGGCAGAGAAGAAGTGCTGTGGACTGACCATAACCCCCATTCCCCCATTCCCTTGCGCCGCTCGGGGGGAGGAGGTGGAAGAGGGTGGGTGGGGGGGGAAGGTGCTTTTGGTTTCTTTCCTTTGTTTCTCACTTCTCTAGCTTGTTAGTAATAAGCAATAAATCTTACTATCTCCTTATGCCGAGTCTGTTTTGCCCATTACAATAATTACTGCATGATTTTCTCGTCCTTATCTCAACCTTTGAGCCCTTTTCACATATTTTCTACCCATTCCTCTTTGAGGAGGGGGAGTGAGAGAGCGGCTGTGGTGGAGCTCGGCTGCCCACTTGAGCGGAACCACGACAGAAGGGTGCACACTGATGTGGTCCTGCTTTGGGAAAAATCCTGTTTCTGAGGGAAATCAGTTAGCTCTGCAAGGAGCAGCAGCCAATTATAGCTCCTTCCCATGCTGGTAGTGTTGCTGGGTTGTCTCAGTGCAGAAAACCCTCCAGTGCAGGCACAAATCTCTCCAGTGCAGGCACGAGTTCTCCCTGCAGGATCCATCTGTATATCTAGGAAGGGAAAGTCTACATGGGGAATTATGAAGGGACAAGGCTAGGGTCTTGTCAAGTGAGACTAGGCTGAATGTTTGAGTGCTGAAGACTGGAGAGGAGAAATCAGCCCTGCAAAGGTATTGAGTTGGTCCTGCACACAAAGGATCTACCCAACAGGTCTGTTCCTTCTCAGGTTTCCCAGTTGTCTGAACTTGTCATGAGTGTTTCTATAAAGAAATGTTACAGCAAAGACAAGTCTACCAAATGTTCAGTGGCCAATTAAGGGATGGTTTGCCTTGAGCTAACCTGATAGAGCAGTTTATTGGAACAACAGAGTTGTGCCGTTAGGTCTTCTTTATACTGGGCATAGGATTCAGGGTGCTCTTAAATGGTGTGCAGTTCATTGTGGACAGTTATGTCCTCGAGTTACAGATAGATGGCCAAATATCATCTCGTTGCGCTCACTGTTAAAGAGTTACGAATGGCTAAGATAATTTTAAGGGGAAGATGGTGTTCTCATCAGTGACCTACAAAAGGAGATACCAACCTGATTGTTTATCACTACAGGTCAAAAACATGTCGGTGCTGTTGTTCTTCCACAACGGAGGGAGTGGCAACACTGAAGCAGGAAAGACAACCATAGATGGCTCATACCTCGCTGCAATCAGTAACACCATTGTTGTAACAGCAAGCTACAGGGTTGGGGTTTTTGGCTTCCTCAGTACAGGTAAATGATGGATTTCTAGAACACAACTGTGGGCTAAATTACGTTCTTAGACGCCTCTGTTAAAAAAAAAAAAAAAAAAGGTTAAGACTTTTCAGAAGTCTTTGGCTTTGGCTTTACTGGGGGGGGGGGGGAATTATGGGAACTTGATCAGAAGGGAAAGAAGAGAGGATGGAGACGAAGAGGCAAAGAGACAAGAATAAACATCTATATCGAGCTAGACTTCTGTTTGCAAATGAAACTGTGGATACCAGGTATTGTGGAGACACACTGAAATAGGTTATGTATTACATTTACTTATAATTTCAGTGGTGTGTTACTGTGGATGTGGTTTTCAAGGTTTCTGACTTTCAGCTTTTCCATCCACAACATTATGCTAATGCTTTATCACAGAATCACAGAATGGTTTGGGTTGGAAGGGACCTTAAAGTCCATACATTTCCAACCCCTCTGCCCTGGGTAGGGACACTTCCCACCAGACCAGGTTGCACAAAGCCCCATCCAGCCTGGCCTTGAACAGCTCCACGGATGGGGCATCCACAGCTTCTCTGGGCAACCTGTGCCAATGCCTCACTACTCTCAGAGGAAATAATTTCTTCCTTATATCTAATCTATATTTTACCTCTTTTAGATTAAAGCCATTACTCCTTGTCCTATCACTGAACCTTTCCCAGCTTTCCTGTAGGCCCCTTTAGGCACTGGCAGGGCACTGTAAGGTCTTCCCGGAGCCTTCTCTTCTTCAGGCTGAACAACCCCAACTCCCTCAGCCTGTTTTCAAAGGAAAGGTGCTCCAACCCCCTGAGGTGCTTCATGGCCCCTCCTCTGGACTCATTCTAATACATCCATTTCCTTCTTGTGCTGGGGCCCCAGAGCTGAGCACAGTGCTTCAGGTATATTGTACTCATATTTAGCACCCTCATGTTTCCTCTGAAGGACTTGCTGTATAAGAATTCTGTTAGCCCCTTTTACTGTCACAGATGTGACTGCAAATCCACAGTTTCTATTTTTCCATCCCTTTTCCTATAATCCAGTGTAAAGGACACTTTTGCTGTCCTATTACCTGCTAAAACCAATTGCTATTAAAATATATATATATACAAATTCCCATTGTACAGAGGATTTTGTGTTGTGCAAAGAGGTACGTACACATGAAAATGCATATTCACATTTCCCTAAACCTTTTGGTGGTGATGTCTGGTCTTTGTGTGTGTGGTTTGTGTGTGTGTGTGTGTGTCTCTTTTATTAGATATGCTTGTTTAAGCAAGTAGGGAATGCTTTTCTTTCTACCATTGTTTAGTTCTGGCTGGGGAAAGGGAATATAAGGTAAAGAACCATAGTGGGAAAATGCAACAGTTGCAAGAGGAGTTTGACTTCCTCAGTGTGGCAGACAATCCTTTTTCTCTCCAGTAGACACTTCAGTAGCTTTGTAACCTTTAGCAGTTTTTTCCATGCTTGCAAATCATGCATACTTTGCATACATGCAGCATACTTTGCAGCATAATTCTTTTGAATATCCACTGTTGGTGACACTGGGTGAATTTTGCCTTGTTTGGGGTTATTGATGCAGCTATTCGCATTGTTTCCCTTTTCTGTTGTCCTTTTTTGTTCAAAGCTCACTCCCAGCAAAGCCTGTTCTTCATTCAGTATCTAGAGGCCTGGAACTACAAACTCCTTAGTCATTTAGATATGAAGCTGGTAATAGGTGTATCTGGGGAAAGAATCACAGTTTTCATCACTGCAAAGCGGATGCTTATGAAAGTGATACTGTGGCTACATTCTGGCTAGAGCCAAATGAAGTGTGGATATATGTTTTGCAAGCTTCCATTACGCAGCACTGCCTACGCGTTACTCACTACCCTCCTTCAACCTTGTGAATCTCACCTAGCTTTCTTCCTAAGTGGAAACTGCTAGCTGGGCTGAATATTTCATAGCAGCATTTATACTGAAGTCCATAGTATAGTGAGCAGGAGGAATTTTCCAACCTCCGTTTCACAGGGATCTGCATTCATGTCCCACAAAAGCAGTACATGAGCATTTGTTGTACTGAATTGACATTGCTGCAAACCTTCAGATAGAGGTGGCTTGCTACAGCAGCTTTGGACCATGTGTTGGGTAGGAGTATTCAGGAACATTCTCCTTTGAACTCTTGAGGTGGGGCCAGGAACAAGTGCAGTCTTTTGTCCTCTTCCCCCACGGGAAATCCTTGGTGTGCATTTAGGAAAATCCTGTTGGTCCTGAGGGAAGTGGAGCAAGCAAGGCGACTGTTTTCAAGGAACAGGCTAAGCACCACATTCATGGGAAGCCCTAAACATTCTTTCAGTGTCACACTCCAGCCTCCCCATGTCTCCTTCAGTCCATGAGGGTTAGATATATCTGTACCAGGCTCATAGTCAATGTGGATTTTCAGTCATACCAATTCCAGCAAGCAGTGCTCCCACTGCAATTTTTATTCTTTGCTCCACTGCAGGCTGATGGAGTATCACTAACTTCTTCTCTGGACATGAATAGTACCCACTGGAGATTTTCAATTAAATTTTTCAAGCTGGCTCAAATCTCAAGATTGAAACCAAACCCTTAATGATATTTCAGGGATGTTTTCATTTTTGCTTAAAATCTTGGGTGAATCCTGGACCTTTGCTACAATTTTCAAAGGGGAAGGAGTTCACACTTAAGATTGTGGGGACATTAGGAACAGGGCTGTTAGAAGGTCCTGAAACTACAAGCAAAAGTTATGGTCCTCTAAGAGATATAGATTTCATTGTCCAACTAAACAAAGTGCTGAATCTTCCCTTTTGACTTGCCATAAATTGCAAAACTGGAAATGAAGGGTTTAAATTGAGGTTTTTGGGGAGAAAGGATAGTGAAAAAAAAAAAAAAAAACACAACAGATTTCATTGTTGCTTGTTTGATTTTTTATGTCTGTAGTGGTTTTGGCCTCCTATTGACATGTTTTTTGTAGGGAGTTAAAACTCACTTATTCTTTTAAATATACTGAGAGTTTAATTTAATTTCCTGTCACCCATTAAAGCTGCAAATAGTTCTACTATTCTACTAGTCACATTCTTACTAATGTTTTTACCTATAACTTTGCTTCCAGAAAAGCTAAGGTGAGTTGCCAGTGATTTGGATGGCAAGGGTATAGAGAACGTGGTCACATTTTTAGGCCTACTTCTTGTAAAAGAGTCCATGATGTCGTATTAAACAGGATCTTCTTGCTTCAATTTAGCACTATTGTTTTTCTCCAGTTTGGTAATAACAGAAATGCATGTGTTTGACATTGTCTGCTTCCTTCTGAATACCAGTTTCTTTTCATTCTCCCGTGGTCCCGGGAATGTGATATTTTCCTGCAAAAAGAGATTTATATCCAAGGCTATCTCTCTAGGAACAAAAAAGATTCACTTGAGATGTAAAGATATATTTCTTTTGCTCTAACTACTGTGAATGCCAGTGCATGCATCAGTTCCCCAGCATGGTACATATCACAACCTGTGCTTTTTTCTCCAGAACCAGAAGGAACTATTTATATTTCCCTCCTTGGTCTTGCTGTTTAGCCTACTGGTAGTGAGGCAAAATATGGCTAAAACATTTACATGGATTTCACTTCCTCTGGGGAGTTCTTGTGAGGCCTGCAGCAAGCCCTTGAAATGAGTTGGTTTTTTTTTAACAGCACAGAGTGGCTTCGTTGCTGGACTGAGAACTGTGGGAACTGATCACTGTGGGCAGAACAAACTCAAAAAAACCCCTAAGCACTAAGGCAAGGAAAGTATTTCCTCCATTGTTTAACTGCTGTGGCTTGGCTTAATCAGTTGAAACTATGACTATAGGCAGAAGGTTGTAGTTCCCATTTATTCACTTCGTCTGTCCTCCTGAAAGGACAATTATAGCGACAGCTATTGTGATATGGGTATCTTTAAGAACTGCAAGGATATCAATCATCTGGTCTCCTCTGTATTCTATTCTAAATTAGTCTGTGATATCTCAGTAATTCATTACAGTAGTTGTGTGGATATCTTCTACAGGATGTATGCTTTCAATCATTCTTAACCTAATAAAGGGTTAACTGTCCACCAAGGTTCAGCTTTTCATTCCACTATCTGTACTTTCGCTTCCCTAGTGTACTGCGTCTTTGAGTTTACTCCTTAAAAGTGTGCTATTTGATCTTGGCAATGGAAAAAACAAATAGTTTGAGTTAGGCTTCTATTCCCGACTTTTCTGTTTTCTCTTGGCTTTTTTTCTAGTTTTAGATGTGGATAATTTTGAATCATTAAGAATGAATGGTTCATTGTGGATTAAAAAGAAGTAGATAGTGAATGAATAATCATTCTGTCTTCCTTTCTTAGAGACTGTGTAGGAATTATTTTTTTTCTGCTTTTATTGATATAAACTTCAGCTGGACTAGGGAGGTTACATAACCAGATGTTTTCAACATTAGTTTTCTTTAATTGAAATATCAGTTTACCACTGGGTGGTGTTGAAAATAAGGTAGTCTTTTCAGTAGTGATGGCTAAATATTAAAAATATACAATTATTTTTCATTTTAATAGGAACAAAAATATGAATACTTACACTTCATACCTCTATCAGTTGGACATAGGTCAATCTGAAAGTATACATACTGAGATATTATAAATTAGAGGTATTACTTGTAAGTATGGTTAAAGAAATCAAAGATGTTGTGACATAAATGACATAAAAGACAGGCTAGGTGAAAAAGAGATACAGGAAAGATGCAATAAGATGTACTCCAGAGAAATAGTCAAATGAATTTAGCAAACACTGATTTTTGCTTGGTTTTAATTCATTTTAAGCCCGAGCCTGGATTCATGTCTCCTCCTATGAGGCATCTAAATGAAGCTTAAAAACTGGAGCAATGATTATTTCAGGGGTTTAACAAATAAGGAAGCATGGTAACTACCCTTGGTTTGGTAGATGAGTTCAAATTTTAGGTTTACAGTTCTGGTATCTATCATCTCTCACTTTCACCAGATCTGTACCAGATGTGTATCTTAACTGAACAAGGCCCAGAGCATTGTATGCTAGCATGGAGAGCTTTTTTTGTTTTGTTGTGATTTTTTGTTTGTTTGTAAAATAAATAAATAAATAAATAAATAAATCTGTGACCTTGGAAGAGATATCTATAGACTTTTAAACTATGGAAAAGACTACTCCATCCTCTTATGCTCTGGTATCAAGGTCCAGCTGCAAGAGCTGCTAAAAATGTAACATTAATGAAAAAATCAAATGTTTTTAGGTTAATTTCTTCTCATATTTCTTTATTTCCCACAACAGGCTCTTCTGAGGTGAGTGGAAATGCTGGCCTTTTGGATCAGTTGGCAGCTCTGAAGTGGGTGCAGCAGAACATTGCTAGCTTTGGAGGAGATGCAAGTCGTGTGTCTATAGGAGCTGACCGCAGCGGGGCGGACATTGTCAGCATTCACCTACTCACAGATACAGCCGATATGGATCTCTTCATGAGGGCATTGTTGATGGTAAGCTTCAAATTCATTTTGAAAGCATGTTGTTACACAAGTAAGGATGATGTAGAACGGGGATGCTGCTTTTATTTCATTCATACCTTGGCAGCACTAATATAACTGTTGTTGCTGTAGTTATTTTTCCTCTCACCTGTGATTGCTATCTCCAGGAGCTATGTGTTTCACAAGGATGTACAAGAGATGCAACTCAATGATTGATTTAGTCATATTAAGAATCTTTTTTTCGTCACTGTGGTTTTTTATGTTATATAAATAGTCTTGTTTCATAACTTACAGGGACAACAGTAGTTTCTGTTCCATAAATACAGTTGTTTATCATCAGTTTTTAGACTCTAGAACTGGTGAGCCAAACATCCGCATGTTTAAAGTATCCAGTCTTTATCTGATCTCATGACACATGCTAAATCTCGTTTAAAAGAAAATGCAAGTTTCAGAGACTCAAAAATCTGTTCACCCACAGGTTTGCTGCTAGCTCGGGTCTTTTTCACAGCTACCCCATGTGTTCTCTACTTTTACAGCACTTCCCATGCTAAATTTCAGGAGTATAGGTCAGCTCAATCAGCTTCAATATTACCATTGATCTTTACAGCCTCAAATGAGAGTAGTGTGCTGTGAACTGAAGGTTAATCTTCAGTAGATTTTTATATATTCAGCAGAAACTGTACATGGACAAAATGATCTATCTGCTTGTAGTCTTTACTTGGAAATGTGAGCAGAAGAAAAGAATTCTCAGTCCAGGAAACATATAGCCCAGTTTATTAAAATCTTGCCTTGAAAATAATGATGTCTCTATTTATTACTTGATTTCTTGTCAGTGAGCCTTTGCTCCAGGAAGCATATCTTGCCTTTTTCATCTATATGTCTCTACAAGATCATTTTAATTACATCACTAGTGGGGAAGACAAGGGAAATTGTTAAAAATTACAGTACAGTAGCAGCTGGGTTTTTTATTTTATTTTATTTTATTTTATTTTGTTTTGTTTTGTTTTGTTTTGTTTTGTTTTGTTTTATTTTGTTTTATTTTGTTTTATTTTATTATTATTTTTTTTAATGTCAGTCTCAGGTAACTCCTCACACAGTTCATAGATTTTTACTCGTCTCTTAGCATAGCAGGTAATTTGCTAGTAGAGTCCTTTTCTCTCAGGATACAGTTCCATCCTACTCTTTCTCTGAAGTCAAAACCCCTTTACTTAAAACAGGCTGTGATGTGGTCCTGGTAAGGGTTGTAACAGGATGTAGTGGAATTTACAAGTTGAGCAATTGATGAAAGGGAACTGCAAGTACTTCTTTGCTTAACGCTATCACTGGAGTTCCACATTACATCTTTTCTTTTTTTATAAAATAAGTTTTGAACTCCTTTCTCTTCAGTAGGATATTGAACATTGAAAACGGTAAAAAACAGTGGCAAGCAGGCAGATATATCAATCCTTTCCATAGATTAAGTGTCTGCAAAAGCAATTTTCTTTCTGAAACTGTGAAGACCATTGTCTCAGCAAAAGCAGGATTGCCCATTTATTTTAAGGTACTATTAAGAGTTAATCCACGCAGTGTCACAATGGATTTAGTTGTGAAATACACTGATAAAATAAAAAGTAAAAATGATAGCAGCAGCTCAGCTATGTACTTTTTTTAATGTAATGATGCATAAAGCAACTTTTGATTTACTCAAATTTCTCAACTAGACCTCCTGTAAATGGATGTCTTGTTTTATTTGTTTTTTTCAAGATGACAAAAAATTCTAATTTTACTGTAGAAAAGGAGATGCACACAGACAACAAATTATGAAACTGAGAATATATAACAGATATAGATTCCCTGAGGGAAAATCCCATGAATCAATACAGTTTTTCTGTGGAAGGTAATTTTGTGCTCCTTTTCAGTTCTTTGTCTTGCCTAATAAAACCCTGATACTGTATCTTAGTATGCAGAGAGGTGTGACTTAGGAAGCTTTGCCAACAGGAAGAGATGCACCTGAAATAGCAAAAGGTCTTTGAGATTCCTATACCTGTCCTGTAGTGGTTTTTGTTTTTGAACTCATCTGAAAATAGATGGTACAAAATCAATGCATAACTGTCTGGGAGACGCTTCTTTAATAAATTTTTTCATCTTTCATTAGTATGATTTTTTTTTAAGTAGTCTTAATGATTATGGTCTTGATTTAAATCAAATTAAGAATATAAGAATATTAACATGCTTTGACTTCATCTTTTGATTAATTGATTTATATACGAGTACAATTTTTATATTAAAAAAAAGCTGTTGGGTGGGCTGTTGACTTACTATGGGACTTTTGTATTTGGAAGCATGTGTCATATCTGAAAATAGGATGAAATCGCCTGATTCTCCTCGGCTCTACCTAGTCCTAGGCTTCAATTAACAGTTCATTCTCTTCTCTTGAAAAATATTTTAAATATCTAGTCGATGGCAAGTTGAATATGAATCAACAGTGTGCCCTGGCAGCCAGAAGGTCCAACCATATCCTGAGGTGCATCAAGCACTGCATTGCTAGTTGGTTGAGGGAAGTGATTGTTCCGCTCTCCTTTGTGTTGGTGCAGCCTCACCCTAAGTACTGTGTGCAGTTCTGGGCACCACAGTACAAGAAGGACATAAAACTGTTAGATAGCCTCCAAAGGAGGTTTACAAAGATGGTGAAGGGTCTGGAGGGCACGATGAATGACTGAAGTCTTTTGGTTTGTTCAGCCCAGAGCAGAGCAGGCCAAGTGTAGGCCTCATGGCGGCCTGCAGCTCCCTCACGAGGGGAGCGGAGGGGCAGGCGCTGAGCTCTGCTCTCTGGGGACAGTGACAGGACCCGAGGGAACGGCATGGAGCTGGGACAGGGGAGTGTCAGGCTAGGGGTTAGGGAAAGTTTCTGCACCCAGTGGGTGGTCGGGCACTGGGACAGACTCCCCAGGGCAGTGGTCACAGCACCAAATCTGCAGGAATACACGAAGCATTTGGACAGTGCTTGTAGACATCTGGTCTGATTTTTGGGTGGTCCTGTGCAGAGTCAGGAATTGGACTTGATAATCCTTCTGGGTCCTTTCCAGCTCAGGATATTTTATGATTCTATGATTCATCTTCATATTCCCATTTCCTTTCTTTTATTTTATCAGCCTCATTCCCTCCCAGAGAAACCAACCTCTTCTGATTAATTTTTCTCCATTAGTCCCAGTTTTGCTACATCCGTGCTACATCCATACCCAAGTTCAGTATTTCTGATTTTTTTTTTTAAGGAAATGTCAGACACATATGGAATCATCTAGGTGCTGTTGGCCTTGCAAGATTGTGCTTCCTGAAAGGTCCCCAATATCTTGTTATACGTTACTTATATTATATAAAGTGATTGTATAAATGGTCATCACGCAATCAAAGTGCATGTACCCTCTACCACATAAATCCTGTTTTAGTTATTACATGAGCACATGTGTACCCTAGAGCATGTGATTAACTCAAACATGTATGCTGTCCTGTATTGCTGGACAGGTACCTGTAAAATAATCAGAAAATAAGCATTTCATCCTAAAAGTCACACTGGTACAATGTCACATAAATGTGGAAAAATTGTGAATATACAGCTAGACATGTATCTAGATGTATATATAGGCTGTATGTAGACACTATTACACCAAGGATTACAGAATTAATCTACTTTATCTCTAGCCAGAAAAGTCTAGTTAATCTAGTTGGTGTGCTGTCTGGGCTCCCCAGTCCCAGAGGGACATGGTCTACTGGAGAGAGTTCAATGAAAGGCCACAAAAATGATTAAGGGACTAGAGCATTTCTGCTATGAAGAAAGGTTGGGACGGTTCAGCTTAGAGAAGAGAAGCTTCAGGGGAGATATTGTCAATGTCTACAAACACTTGAATGGGTGGTGCAAAGAAGATGGAGCCAGGCTCTTACGAGGAGCGGCTGAGGGAGCTGGGTTTGTTCAGCCTGGAGAAAAGAAGGCTCAGGGGCAACCTTATCGCTCTTTATAAGTACATTAAAGGAGGCTGTAGTGAGGTGGGGGTTGGTCTATTCTCCCATGTGCCTGGTGACAGGACGAGGGGGAATGGGCTAAAGTTGTGCCGGGGGAGTTTATGTTGGATCTTAGGAAGAACTTCTTTACTGAGAGGGTTTTTAGGCGTTGGAATGGGCTGCCCAGGGAAGTGGTGAAGTCACCATTCCTTGAGGTCTTTAAAAGACGTTTAGATGTTGAACTTAGCGATATGGTTTAGTGGAGGACTTATTAGTGTTAGATCAGAGGTTGGACTCAATGATCTTGAGGTCTCTTCCAACCTAGACAATTCTGTGATTCTGTGATTCTTTTCAGTGGTGTCCAGTAACAGGACAAGAGGCAGCGGGCACAGACTAGAACACAAGAAGTTCTGTCTAAACATCAGAAAGCACTCTTTTTACTGTGAGGGTGACAGAGCACTGGAAGAGGTTGCCCAGAGAGGTTGTGGAGTCTCTCTCCTTGGAGATATTCAGAAGCCACCTGGAAGTGGAGCTGGGCAACCTGCTCTGGGCAACCAGGTGGCCCTGTTTGAGCCGGGGCTTGGACCAGATGGCCTCCTCATGTCCTTTCCAACCTTAACCATTCTGTGAGTCTGTGTACCTGTCATCAGAACGCGTCTTATCCCCTTCCTACAGAGTAGAGACTGAAGTGTTTTCGAAGTGCTGTCTGGTTACATGGACTCTTGGATTCTTCTGTTGTGTTCTATCAAAGATATCTTCTTGGTGTATCATTGCAAGACTGGGAGCTTGTAATAGTTTTCTGCCAGGTTTCTGATTTTCTAAAAGCAAGACAAAGTAACTACTAGATATTATTTTAATGAATAAATACAAATTGTGACTTGGAAATCTGTAATGCTCCCCATATACATTTCACTGGTTAAAATACACTTGCCACAATAACAGATTAATAATCAGTAATAGTAAAGAGATTATACAAACATCTAGAGTTCCTGAGTTCATTTTGCTTTGTGTTCAAACCTTTTGTTCAAGGTTTATCAGCCAAATTACATTCATCCTTTAAATACTGAAAAACGTTTAAATAGGCTGTGAACTGTTTTGATCTCTGAACTTCTCTTGCTCTCTTGCTAGTGCAAATGATCTATTATAAGATCTGTATAGCACACATTTGCGATGAAATATATTTACAGAAGAAATATATATATAAATATATACACACATACCCAATTGGCTATGTCTCTAAACTCAGATTTGTGCAAAATGGTATAGCAGAACAATGGATTGAAAAGATCTCCACTCAGGTATATAAATTGTAGCATCTTATACCCCCAGGTGTGAGAGACTACTTGATTTAGAAAGCAATCACAAATGAAGTTCAAAGGGCCATGCATTGTTCTTCTTTTCAACTTAACAAAGGGTACATATATATATATAAAAAAAAAAAGTTATAATCTATAAGATTTTAATCGACCCAGTTGCCTAAAGAAGTCTTTAAGCAATTTGATGAAATGTCATTACTATTTCACATAACTCTCTTCAAACAAGAAATTCAGAAAACTCTTTAATATTCAGTATTTCTGATTTGCTCACTTAGTTTAATTATTTAAAAATCTGATATTAATATAAATATTATACATAAATATGGGGTGCCTTCCAGAGATCAGGTTAAAGTCTTGTTCTTTTTTCAAAGGTCACACTTTTGCAAGCCTACCCTTGCAGGTAGGTATGATATTAAGAACTTTTACTTTTCACTTAAACAAACAAAAACCACTTTATTCTTTGATGAATATCTGCTAGACTATGACCAGATAAATTCTGCTTTTGGATATGCCTGTACTCCCATCTCAGGGCTAAGCAGGAACTGTTCTTCTCTGTGAGTTAAGTCTTTTTTTCATTTTGTGACCTTTTGGTGACACTGCAGACCATTCCCACCAGTTGAATTAAAAGCCACTTGGAGATTCAATAACTTTTCATTTTTCTCCTAGAAGGTAAAAATGACAGACGTATACACATATATGTAAAAATTATGTATTGAGTCATGTAAAGTGTCCCTTGGATGCCCATTATTTGATATTTTCTTGGAGACTTTCCAACCCAACATCACTAGTAATGAACAATTACATGTGAAGAAGAAAAAGGTTCTTCCTCTCAGTATAGGTAGGTTCTGTAAACATGGTTTAGCCTCATGGAAAATACCAGACTAAGACTTAAATTAAGGTATTGAGCTGTAGATAGTCCTTTCCTATCATTGTACAGTGGTGGGCATCACCGTTACTGAAGAGTCCTCTGCCTCACTTGACTCCTGACTTAGAGTTTGTCTCAGTTTGTCTTGCTTATGAACAAGGTCATATTTCAGGTGCGCTGGGCACACTCCTAGCATTTGCCATGGCTAGGATGGTGCCTTTAGGAAGGTCTCTGGTTAATGTTCAGAAGAGGAAATGCAGAAGCATAATCAGCGTTTGATCATCAGCTGGTGCACTTGTATCTCTCAGCTGTTGAAGGACTGCAAGACCACAGGGTGCTCTGGTTGCTGTTTGTTTTTAATCCCTCAGTTTTTATTTACCCCTCTAGGTTCAGTCTTCGTAGTATGTAGGTGGCAAGTGAAGGGCGCTCTTATGCTTGCTCCCTGTGTATATAAGAGACTGGGCTTTCTTCTTTCTGGCACTCACAAAAGAAGAGTTGTCATCCCCTGTCAAGGAGAGGTAGGAAGCGATGCTTTCCCTCAGGCCATAGCTGAGACAAGAATCATCTATTGCTGCCAGTGTGTTTTCAGTATCTTCAGTCATCTCCAGCCTTTAAAAGAATAAAGTTTAATTACTGTTTCAGCTACTTAAACAGAGTCTAATACTAACTATTCTAGTCTAATACTAACTAACTAGTCTAATACTAAAAATTTTTAAACCAAACAGTGTTAATTTTTTATAAGAAATTTCCCGGCTCATAAGTCACCTGACATTTCTGTCTCAGTGATTTTCTGAAACAGTACAACAGTAGCATCTGACTGTTTTTGAGCATCAGCAAGGAAAATAACATGTATATAGTTTCTTAATTTGTAGGTAAAAAAAGGCCTCAATACTGCAAAAAAAATTCTTGCATTTGTATGCAAACGAAAATGCTTTGTGAATTAAGGGTAATGGATGGAAGTTTACACTTCAGAAGGAAGAGGTATTTTTGTTTCTGAAAGTGGTTATTTCACCAGCTTCTGAAACCTGACCTATTTTCTCTAGTTGCAGTCAAGACATAAAAAAAAAAATCTCATGAACCTTCATTTGGGCTGTGTGTGAAATGGGAGTCAACAGGAAAGATGTGACAATGCGTTCATTACAATTCTGTTGCTTTGTGTGTGGCCACTAGGTGAACAAGGCAGAAAAATTTCTGATTACAGGGGCTTGTATGCCTTTAGTGATGGATCTGACAATGGATTATGGCCTGCCTCTTACTCCTGCCCCTGTAGTGGAGAGTACACAAGAGTCCCAGTGAGACTGCATGTACAGCCATACTAATGTCCAGATAGGAGAAATTATTTAATGTTAACTGTACTTCCAAAAGTTAGAGAACTAAGATTATCAGAGAGTTGGACATCCAAATCTCATGGGTTCATATGCTACTAGCAACTTTGAATATTTGAAACTGGTTTTAGGAGAAGCAAACGGCTGTTTCTCCTGTGTTGTAAGTGCTAGTACGTACAAGGCTGGAAAAAGAATTTGTTGTTTATGGCAGTCTGTGTTCGTTGTGGTACCTGTGAATGCTTCTCCAGTTGAAGTTTTTATTCCGCATGACCACAGGAGGAACTTGATTCATTACGCTGTTGTTGTTAGTGCACTGGGTAAGACAGGGTGTTGTAAGGACACAGCAGAGGCCATCAGCAACTTCTGAATGGGGAAATGAATACACATAAAGTTAATCCTTGCTCATTGTTCTCTTTGTTGTTTTGCTTCCCTGGTGCGTGCTCAAGTAAACACCTCTGGACACAGTAGTAGTAGTAATCAATAAAATGTGTATTCTCAGGAAGGACATTATAACACAGCCTTAACTTCTCTTCCTCATACCTTTGCCTTTTAATTTAACAAGGAATCTGTTTCCCACATGACTGAGGAACTGAGACACAGAAAGATTAAGTGACTGGCCAAAAATCTAGAAGGAAGTTTATGACAGAGCAGGGACTTAAAGCCAAGTTTCTTGAGTACTTTGTGAGTTCTGCTTTTGCTTTCCATCATCATAGTCATGCAAACAGAGTACAAAATAGATGCAAGATGCAACCACTGAGATTGGATTGTATGTGTACCTACTTTACTTTGGAACATGGCTATGAAATGAATCAGAGTTTGTGTGTTCATGTTAAATTCAGATTGCATTCATCTGTATTTCATCTCTCTATTCTCTCCTCCTTGTCCCACTAGGAACATTACATTATGTTCTTCTGCCCAAGTAGAGAATGTTATGGCAATTGCTGATATTTTAGACCTCTTAGCCTTATTTCAGGGTGAGATGCTGCATCAGCTGATGGTGAGGGAATGAGGAGAGCTAAATTTCGCTATGTCAGCTCTTGTAGATATAATTCAAGTAAAAATGTAAATTGTTGAGTGTTTTTCTTTGAGAATCATAGGGTTTGATTGTTTGCTTCTTTCTAAATGGAGAAAGGTGTCAGGTAATTGAAATGTATAGAAAAATATTATCCTGTTTCAATTCTTACTTCTCACTTTATATCACTGGACTTGAAATTTCCTTTTGTGCGTTTTGTAAGTGAGTATGTTGCAACCCTTCTTTTTTTTTCTTTCCAGTTTATAAGCATACTCTTTGGCCAACATGCTTTTTCATTTACCCCTGAAACATGCAAACATTGTGCCCTTACACTTTTTAAATTACTAATTAAAACAGAACCTATTATTCTCTTGTAACTTTTATACAACTAATTTATTGCAGTTCTTCCTCTTTCATCTTATAATTTTCTCATTTTAATGTATGGCAACTGCAGCCACTTAATTGTGTTGTTTGCCAACATATCTCTGGCACAGGTTAGATTACCATAAATCCAGAAAACAGTCATTAAAACAGGTGCCATCCACTGGACTGATATTGGTATAAATGACAGCCGGATCTAGATTTAAACTTTTTCTATGGTAGTAGCTGCAAGTCTTTGGCATAAAGAAAACTTCATGTTCTGGACCTTTGATATATAGTTTTCAAGTTTCTAGTGGAAAATATATTTGTTCTGCAGTTGCAGTAGTTTTTACCTGAGTAGTGATTCACGAGGTCTTCAAGGCACTGAAACGTTTGCCGTGGAGAGATATAATACCAGTTGTTTGGGAGGCGGAAGATCCTGTAATGCTTCACTTCCCTGTGCCGCACTGACAGGGAATATAATCCTGGAAAAACATGAGAACTGATTACAACAAAGTAGGGTCCTAATTCTGCATGGCAAGTGGTGACCATAACCAATGTATCTTTCAAATGTGGTACAATGATCCAAAAGGTCCTAGAAAGATCTGACAAAACAGAGAGGCCATCCTAGTTGAACGTTGTGAGATATAACAAGGCCAAATGCAAGGTCCTGCTCCTGGACTGGGGCAATCATAAGAGCAAATACAGGCTGGGTGGAAAATGGATTGAAAGCAACCCTGATAATATTAGACATAATTTTTGAAATGTGCGTGAAAGAACTACCTGTTTACATAGTCTCTGCTTTGTGTGTATTTTATGGCTTCTTCAGACAATTTTTTGTAGACCAAGGCAAAGCTACGACTTTTCCTCCATTTGAAAAGTCCCACTGCTTAATAAGCTTTGCATGCAACCAAAGTAAATAACAATGTTTAAACAACTGTGTCTTGTTTGTGCTGGTGCCTGTGGAACTTTCCATGGCCATCAACCCAGCTTACGGCACTGTTTGTGCCATAGGTGACTGGTGAAAGATTGGCATGCTGCACTGAGTGCCTTTGCCTTCCCATTACATACATTTTTAAGGATCTGAGGTGATCCACGCGGAGCAGGATAGGGAGAGAATTAAAGGTTATAAAACTGTTAATGCCTGAGATCAAGGGGAAAAATATTTCTCACCTTTCCTAGTTTCACTCTCTCTGATCATGAAGGAGCCAACCTTGGTGTTGGGAAGCTGTAGAAGTTCCTCTGCTTTTTCTCTTCCCAGCCCTTCAAATAACCAGCTGTGAAGCAGGAAAACACAAATTCTGAAATTTGGGCACAAGTGAAGAAGAGAGCAGCATGTGGCCATGAAAGTGCAGCATTAGCCAGGAAAGTGACTGCAAAAATAACACTGTGCTTTCTGTAGTTTTCTCTCAACTATGTCCAGGCATATTTCCTCAGTTTATGGAGAAAATCTTGCTCTCCTTTTTCATGTACTGAGTTTGAATAACTTTTGTGAGACTATGACAAGAACGAATAAGGTTTAGACTTACTAGGGGAAAGGAAACTTTTCAAGATGCCTTTATCTAGATTGGTAGGGACATATCCATGTGGTATGTTGATGGCATATCTGTGGCATTACAGATACTTGAGTTCAATCCCCCTCTTTCATTTAGGCAACTTCTATTTTATTGTTTTAATTGTATTTTATATATTTATATACCGCAAATAAAATAAAATTATTTTACGGTACAGTCTAATCTTCTAAATTAATTGGATTTCTGGATAAAGGGAAGTGGCATTAGTCCTACTAATTTTACTTCATAACTTGCTGCACCGCTGTATTTTGCCACAGCTAGTGAGTAATGATGTAGCTGAGCTTGCCATGCTGGTATAGGAGTTACTAGTACTTTAAAATAAAATAGTTCTTCTGTTTTGTTTGACCTGGTCTTGGGAAAACAACAGACAGTATTTTTCCACAACCATATCTGTGCCCCAAAATTTGGAAAGCATCTCTATTCCAACAGGATATAGAATATATTAAAAATTAAACACATGTATAAATTCCAGTGAAGTTCACAGTTCATATGCTTAAAATTAAACAGCTATTAAAACCCTTTTCCAGAAAAGCTTTAAGTGTATGCTTTAATGTTTTTCTTCCGGACTGGTGTCTAGGGCAACATGAAACCTTTGAACGAGTCCTAGCTCTTCCTGTGTGAGAGTTTATGTTCTTGAAAGCATCTGTGGCCTAGAAATACACTTTTTGTCAATATTAAAGGTTCTTTGTAAACAGAATTTCTTTATCCATGGACTTAAAATTAAAGACCAGTCCACACAGCAGAAGTATTTTGAGTATCTTGTATGACAACAGAGGTCTTTTTGATCTTTCTAGTTGTTCAAAACTAGGATTTTCATTTTCATATATTCTAAACTTATATATTAATTTGATATCAGTTTTCAAGGAAAGTGAGATGTGGGTAATTACATTAGGCTATCAAATAAAATTTCAGCCTACTCATTCTTGGCGTTGTTTTTATTATGACACCAAATAGCACTAATCAGTGTGGTATATGTACAAAAGTAGTGTTGGAAGGCTAAAGGAAATGCATTTACTTACCCGTGATAAACCTTTGCTACATATTTTCCTGGAATATAGTTTTCTCGACCTGTTGTAAGGGAATGGACTCTCCACCAACCTCCTTCACTGTGTGAAAGCAAGTGAATAGATATTTTCAGATGTACTTTCAGAGCTTGTCCTCATTTTAGAAATGAGTTAAGACCTACAGCCTACGCTGTAGACTTTTGTCTGTGTTTTTGAATCTGCATATTCAGAAACAGACCTGAGTTTCTTTCACTTAGAGTAGTTCCACTTCTAATCCTACATTAGGATTAAATTTGGACACAGAAATAAGCTGCTTTTGTTCTATTTCAATTGCATAAGTAATAAAATATTTTTTCTGTAGTTAAAAGAAGAAGGGTAAATACTCAGTGGTTAAGCCATGCTGTGCTCTGTCTTCCCACAGCTGGACTTCTTTGGTATCCAAATCATTCAGATTATGGCTGAGTATGCTGTGTCTAGGCAACCCTGTAATTCCTCCTGTAATATCAGCAAATGAACTCTGCCTGCAAACAGGTTTTTAATCTAATATAACTACTTCATGAGTTTCTTTCCCTTTTAATTCAGTTGCTGACCAAGCTCCAATAAAAAAGACCTCATAGCTGAAAGTAGGTGACCAGGCATATTTTTTTTATTGATCTATCTTAGGCTCTTGCTGAATTGAGTACTGGCTTTCGCTTTTGAGTCCCTTGGGAGGGCAGAGTAACAAGAATTTTCACAGGGATGTTGCAGTGCTCTAGTGACTAGTGAAAGGGTTTTATGGCAATGATCAACTACAATAACTGGTGGCTTTTTCTCCATCTTTTTCTTTAAGGGTTTGAATTCAAATAGTAGTGTTTAAATACTCATTTTGTGGCCGTTAATGTGGCAGTCAATGCTCCCAAATAATTCCTACACAGCAGACCCAATGCTTGGTTAGATTAGGTCAAGGCAGCTGAGTTGGAAACACTTAAATTATACTTTCTGGCTTATAGTGGCTGGCTTTGTGGTCAAGAATGTATGTGCTGAGGAAAAAGGAGAAGACTGAGCTGGAAATTTCAGGCCATGCAAGTGTTGTTTGCAGCTGTCTATCTGCCTTGAAATAACCCATGAGAAGCTTATGTCATTTTGTTTGCCCCCTTCTTCCCCTCTCCCTCCCTTCCTCCCCCCCCCCCTTTTTTTTTTTTTTCCCACAACTCTCCCAGCCAGAACCAAGAACTGGAAGAACAAAAAATCTGAGATACTCAGCATCTACCTTCTTACAAATTCTAATACTGCTAATGCTATAAAATCCTTGTGATTATTAAAAGTCCCAGAGTGGCTTCTGGGGCAGAAGCCACAGAAATTATGTAGATTGGGGCACATCACTGGAGCTGGTCCATCAAACAGCAGGTCCAACTAGTGCAAGCTAAATCCAGTTGTACATCTGGTAGTGACATGGTGCTCTTCTCTTCCACTGTATTTTGCTTCTTTGAATGACTTGGGAGAAAAATTACACCACAGCTTATGTACAGCAAGAGCCTGTATGCAAATAGTTCCCATTAACACTGGTGCATACACCAGCTGGGCAGAACAGGCCCTTGAATAGGATACTGTGCTTTGCATTGAGCATTGAAGCATCTTTTCTTCTGTGCACAAGCTGGTCAAAATCAGGAAAACTCCCATCCAGGCTTACTTTGGTCTTTGTTCACTACCAGAAGTTCTTGATAGCTGCACCACAGACAAACATGATAAAAACTGCAGCTGCAAAAGCCTAGTTCTTTTAGAAGCTGTATGTCCAGCAGGTCATACCATACACCACATGTGTGTGCATGATATGCAGCATGTATCATTCACAACGACATGGGTAGATGTAGTTCTGTGGTGTTATGAGGGGCCACAGCTGATGAAAGTTAGGACTGATTCTTTAAGCTGGGATTTCCAAGGTAAGGCAATTGTACCATGTCTTAAATGTTACACAAGCATAAGCAAGGTTTAATTGGCTAGAAATTACCGGAACAGAACACCCCGGATTTAGGGAAGCTCTCATCAGCAAAATAAATTCTTCTGGTGGTATTGCGTGAGTCTTGTGATCTCCAGGTTTAGGAAAAGCAGCATGTCAGCAGAACATAACTTCAGGCACTCTGAGTCCATATAGCTCTGTGTCTTGTTGCTGACAAAGGCCATAGGAGGTCACAGTGGTCTGGAGAAGACTGAGAATTCATGAAGCATCTGTGATATTTCTCTTAAGTACTTCTGTCCTCCAGCCTTTTGATGTTCTGACTTCCCCAGAGACTTTTGCCATTAATTTAGAAATCCTCAGAGGATATCTCTGCTATGAATGCCTTTGGTCTCCCATTGAATCCATCTGCTTTGCCAGCTGCAAAACTGAAATCTCTCATTTCTTTTTAAGCTGTAAAAACAGGGGCCATGGGGCTGAGTGACTCCTAGGAGGTCACTGTATGCTTATACAAGTTATGCATAAAAGAATATCAAGGCCGCTGTCTTCTGTTTTAGAAGGTGTGCTTATTCTTGTGTGTGGCAGTATTTATACTGTACATAAGGTCAGTCTAAGCTAGTGTTCTTAAGCCTACTTCCTTTTGGGATTATTATTTTTTTTAGCAGAACCAGCTGGGAAAACATTTATTTTTTTATTCCCATTAAGAAAATGCAGATTGAATTTAAATATATATTTTTTATTTTATTTTATTAAAGGTGTCTCAAATGTAAAGCAAAATTCAAGGTCCTAATCATGAAGAAACTATTAGATTGAAAAGGGTAAGACAGAGAGGCCTGAAGTGAAGAAACTCAGAACCATTTTCCTTTTCTACCTGATTCAAATTATTTTTTCTTAATCTGTTTCCCACTAATGTGAGGTTATTTGCTCAAAATCATTTTTCAAAGCAGAATTCTGCTTTGATTCCTATTTTAAGGAATCCAGCTTGAGAAGACATTTCAGAAGAATCCAAGTATCTAAGAAAAATTTAAAATCCCAAATCTTTAGACTCTAGGAAAATTTACTCTATGGCTAAGCATCCTTTGTTGCAGAGTTTGAACTCTGTTTTGCTAAACTGTATCCAGAAGCTACATAAAACATAGCTTTGCATCAATTGTAATAAAACCTAATTTGAAAAAATGGATCAACTTACTCTGATAGCACACGCAGTTTTTCTCCTACATGAAATATAGGTTGGCTTATGTCTGCTGAGGGATAGTCATAGAGGACGGCAAGGAAATCACTCTCCTGAGCTGTTAAAGAAGGATGAAAATGTCACTTACAAAGATGATAATGTTCTGAAACAGAAATAGATTTTTCATTGTCTATGCTGTATTTTATAGAAAGTAATATGGGAAAAAATCTCACTAAAATGTCACTTGGTAAACATAGAGAGCTAAAGATGAGCCTATAACTTTGGAGAAGAATATGAAGATATTAGAAATTTAAAAAGGGCATTTGGCTAATTATAACTAAATAATTTTAGACCACTTTTTCTAGTAATTACCATATTTAAAGGACATATTTAGTTTGAAACTATCAAAATGAGGAAGTATTTATAGTATCAGGAAGAAACCTAGTTTGATTAATGTCCCTGTCTCTAAACGCCTCCAGCTACAATTTTGAACCATGCTTTCCTTTAAGGAAAAGATGTATGTTGAATTTTTCAGTTCATTGCTGGTAGTTTTGGAAGGTATGAAATTATTTCAGATTAAGGTCAATGAGAGCATGGCTATTATTGCCCATTTGCCATCAGTTTAATGAACAGACAGATCTTTATTCTCCCCCCTTGTATGGAAACTGTTCTAGAGGTAGCACTTGATGCTCATTTCCACTAATGAGAGACAAAATATATAATTAATCATTGTATAACTGCAATTTGCAGAACTGAGGTCTTTAAAGAGATAAGAAGGCCTTTTACATCATTTGGGATGACTCTGGGCTACACTACACTGTACAGGACATGAACCGAGTCCCTTGGGATCCCAAGGGATGAGGAGTATACTTCGGGCAATGGACACAGCTTGGACTATCAAATGTTTAAGAGCTCCTCATCCAGCAGGAGCCTGTGGTACCCAGGAAAGGCTGATGGGTGGGAGATTCAGAAATGTATGATTCTGTGTGTTTTGAGCTTTTGGACCTCCTGGCAAGAGGGTTCGTGTAATGTACTGCCTACTTTTATTGCTGGAGGTGAGCAATAAATACATCCTTCTACCAGCATGTGGGGAAACTAAACTTTCCTTCTGCCACAAGCAGGAGCAGCTTCCCATGCCTTAGTAATACCATCTAACGGTATATTTGCAGAGGTGGACAGCTCTCTGTCTTTGCCCACTCTGAGCAGTTCAACATGTGCAAAAATAGGAATGAATTAAAGGGAGCAGATAAAGAAATTTCTTAGGGATACAGATACGTGTTTATATCTTGTTAATTTACCCGTTTAATATAGCTATTTCATTAACTTGCCTTTTTTAAGGAAGTCAGGTTTTTTTTGTTTGTTTGTTTTAAGTGAAATCGAGGAAAAACATCTAGAACTAAGTCTGAGACTGGCTCTGTGTTTCCAGCATCTAGGACCTTACAAGTAACTCATAATGATAATAATGAAAGGCTGAGGGAAACAGTCAAGGCTTCAGAGAACAACCATTTTCAAAATGAGAATCTTAACACTTCCAGCTATCCTTACAGTAGTGATAGTGAGACTATGTGATAAGGCAAATATTCTACATCTGTGGTTTAAAACTAGTAAAAAGTAATATATTCTCAGTTAATTTTGAGTAGTTTTTCATTGTTATGAAGTAGGAACCAGTGTTATACAATGTAGTAGATGATTTAACACATATTCCAAATGACTGTAAGCATGTTTAATCTTGATGGCTGTTGTCCATGGAAGTAGTCTCATGATACAGTTAGCAAGCATCCTTATGTATAGACAGAGTCTAGAGTAGACATGGATTAGTTTGTCAGTGTATTTTGTATTAGTATTACCATGTTTTTCTTAGTTGATTAGCATCACTGAATTAAAGAGAACTAGTCCAGTACCTTTACATTAATCAGCTAACTGATGTGCTTAGTCTACTGTAACTCAGTTTGTAATTAGTTCATCTATCTTGAAGAAATCCTCTGCTAAATATGTCTTTAATTGCTTTCCTGTTATGCACTAACACTTATACATCTCTGTCTATGAAACTGCACTGTAATACCTGAGGCTTATGGTACCTCAGTATTAGTGCTGAATGTTTTTCAAGATAGTGATCTGTTTTCCCAGGACTACAAGACATAAATGCCAGAAAGTACATTGTAAGACCTGCAGAGTGAGGATAAAGTGCCATCATCTAATTTATCATTGCAGTTTGTTAGAGAGTAGTACAATTCAATGTTAGTTTTTTATCTTAATGAAAATGCATTTAGATTATTATTTTTTTTAATGAAGAAACAAAACTTAAGCTATTTATTTATAAATGTTTTGTTTCCATACTGAAAGTGTGGAAAACAAGTACTTTTTCTGCCTTGTGTATGTGGTGGTTTGCATTTCATTATGCACTGGGGGGTACATGACTTTTTCTCTACCCTAGGAAGATCTGCACAATTTTACTTACACTTTCATCTTTATATCTGTTTTTGTTTCAATTTTGCATGTTAATTTGTAGTTCTGAAAAGGAAGGAATTAATCATAGTGTTGGCTGCAGCATCCATACAAACCTTGCCTCTTAAAATGTGTGTACTTATATTAGAGGAAACGTACTAACCAAACCCTTTCAAGGCTTCCAATCAACAAACAAGCCCTCATTTTAATTGGTATTTAAATCAAACCTCACTGGGTTTTTTGGTCATGTGAAATACCCCACTGCACTCACAAAACCCATACGAGCTTCTTTCAAAGACAAAAGCCTCGAAGCAGGGACTAGACAAATTACCCTCTTTCTCCACATCTAAATTTCTGATAGTTTTGGTCTGATGAGCTCCCCACACTTTCAACTTGCAAAGGAAAAAAGAATTGACCGAGTTTATTTCTAACACAACCTCTCCTCCCTACTTTGAGTGTGTATGTTACAGGTAAAATGGAACAACATAAAAGTTAGAAGGGAAAGATTGAAGTACCATCATTTCAACTGAATCAGTTTTCTTTTTCTTTTTTTTTTTTTTTTTCCTTTCTTTTTTGAGCAGTAAAAGATGAATATGAAATACACAGTAGTTTTAGATACCTGCAAGTACTAGATGTCTTGCAAAGGTGTGAGACTGAATACTGCATGCCCCAAATTACTCATTCAGAGGCCAGCTGTGAGTGGGCTACAAATCGCTTTTAGAGAGGAGGGGAGAGCACAGGGATTGCATCCAAACCCAGGTCCCTGCGTAGCCCCACAGCGTGAATGCTGTGATTTATGGCATGGCGAATCCCAGAGAGGGTAAAAGAGGGCACTCATGTGTGTCTGGGTGGTTGCCTGTGCTGCAGTAACCACAAGGTGTGGCTGCAGGGTAGCAATGGCGTGTACCAAAATTAGTTCAAAACCAGCCAGCTCAGGAACTGAGAGTTATGCAGGTGCAGCCGTATGCAGCTGAGAAAAGGATTGACCCCTGATTCAGGGTCCCAAGGGAGGAAAAATGAGGGGGTGAGCTCACAACCCCTGATGACGCCTTGCTGCTGCAACTACCCTGGTGTCTGTACCTCAGTTATGTCAGGGATGCCCACACAGTGTGCTTTCAGATGCATTGCAGTCGTATTTGGAGTCCAGATACCTCCTGGGGAAATGCATGCTATGCATTTTTCCTTTTTTCTACGACCAAGAATGATGTGTTGGAGGTGAGAAAAGCACAAGGTTATGCCTTTAGTGCAGCTCTCAGACCACACAAGGGACTTACAGGGGTCTGACAAGTACATTAACACTGCGGATCAATTCCAATTATCTGCTATTCTCTTCCTTTCTGTTGTATTATTTCTTTTATTTTCCCCTCTATTTTATTTCCCCTCCATTCTATTGAAACGAGCCTGCTTTTCCCAATAACTGCTTGGGCTGCTGTTGTAAGTCTGTGGATTGCATCCTCCACCTCTCTTAAAGTAAAAGGTGGCTGGTTTTGAAGGGAAACATTCAGTGTTTGGCAATATGATTTGTAGTTTGATCTTCCCAGGGAGACAAATAAATACAAAATCATTGGATTAACCGCAATAGATGCTTTTAGTACTGTGTTCTGTTTCAAAAACCTGTTTCCATTGGATTTGGATGACAGTACTGATGCTTCTATGCCTGACTTCAATTACAACATTTAAACCCTTATGAAAGATACTGGCCTGATCTAGACTAAGAGATCACAAGACCTTTGCAGACATTTACAGCTGGCTTTGGTTAATTAAACATAAGTATCCAGTGCAATTTCAGCTGGGTGAGAGTGTCTGAGACCTCCCTGTGTCCTTAGCAGGTGTCACTAATACTGGAGATCTGAAGGTTGGGTGCGATCTGACAAAGCAACTCTCTACAAGTGCTAGACATGTCGAGCTCTTAATTCCTGTATGGGTAATTTCCCATTGAGATCACTGTGCTACCAACATTTACTGAGTTACCTTTTAGAGACAGGTTTTATTTATTTAATTGGAAGGGAAGCAGTTGGCTTTAGTCCTGCTAAATCATGACTTGCACCAGGTACGGAAAAAACACAAACTTCAGATCTTGGCCATGGCAATAAGCCCTCATACCCCTGCAAAGTCCTGCTCTGAGTGGATGTATATCTCTGTTTTAATGGTTGTGGTATTTGTGATGGCAGTTGTTAGGAACATCAGCGTAGGTTCTCTATATAAATAGTAAATGGGCAGTTCATGTTATATGTCATTATCGGTGTTTGGTCTATGCTTTATTAGCACCCAGGGCTATACAGCTGCCTGTGTCAGCTAGATCTTGGCCATGCTAGAAGCAGGGATGGATTTCCTTCAAGCAGGGATGAAACCAGCCTGATTCTCTATCCTTACAAAACCAGGAAGCACAACTGGAGCATCCTAATGGAGAACCCCCAGATTTTGATTAACACCTTCCTCCTGACACTTAAAAAAAAAAAAAAAAAAAAAAAAAAAAAAAAAAGACAAAAAAACAGACAAAACTGTGTTCTCTTCCACGCCTCTTGGGAATGATTTATTGCAGCTCTTTTACCACCTCTCTGGCAAATTGAGGTATGATATCTTAGGCTGTGCTTACTCTCCACCTACTCACTTGCTGTTTGGGAGTAAAAGATCAATGAAACTCTCTTGCTTTCCTACTCAAACACATGATCTCTGCCAGCCCACAGGATTCAGTACAGCATGATATTTTTCATGTGAGGATGCATGGGGCAACTGTTTTCAATGCCCCTTTGCAAGCTTGGCCTGTAAAATGCATAATTTCCCTTAACCTTTATTTTTAAACCTAGTGACATGGAAAGTTGGTTGCACGCTAATTTTAATACAACTGTCTAACAGTGGATTTCAGGTTCAGTGCAAGTATGACATTATTAAGGCTTTTAACCTAAAAAAAAAAAAAAAAAGCAAATTCAAGAAAAACTGCATAAAATATCACACGGAAGTTTGTCAAAATACAGTGTTTCTTGTTTCCAAAGCATGTCATTTTTTTTCTGAATCAGAAGGAGCATCTTTCAAGGTGCACCAGCAAATAATAGTTTTAAAGTATTTTATTTTTTTACTTAAAGTGTTTAGAAAACACGCTGGAATATTTGTAAAAACAAACACTGTCTACAGGATGCCCTCCTTCTCCCACAGCAAAGTCATGCCCTTGTTTTTTTTCTATGTCAGGCAGATGAAGGAAGACACACAGATGAATGTACCATATATTTTGAACATCTTTTTCTCTTGAAAGAAATTAAATGAGTGCTTACCTGTTTGGCTCGCCACATTTGTTTCTGCAGAGGCTCTCGTCATTTTCATAGTATTTCCCATTGTGTACTTCTGTCAAAGCTCTTCAGAACTAAATCAAAGGAGACATTGAAATTAAACTTCAGAATAACACCTGCTGTGCCAACACATAAGAAATGACCCAGTTTTGGTGTCTCCGATGTTATATGGTTTTGTTTTTGAGAACTCTTTTGTCAAGTTCTTGCGAGAGTTTTACATATTTGCTAAACTCTCACCACTTTGGTGCTTTTATCAGGGGAATAGCAGAAAACCACAGCTAGGGAAGTTGCTCAGAAGAACGCAGCGTAGTAAAAGTTTCCATTACCAGTACCTCAGCACAATAGGAAGTCACAGAAAAGCCATGCCTGTACAGTCATTTTAGATACAAAATGTTCTTTACAACATTTGGAGCTCTTAAGGTACAAAGAAATTAATTAGATTGACGTATCTGTTTTTCAGCCCTCGGTACTGTGTTGCCTTATTGCCGAGCAGTAAGAATGTTGCTCAGTGGTTTTCTTCTGATGCAGTTGTGATCTCAGCAAATGTGGGCAATGTTCCCCCCCACCCTCTTTTTTTCCTTTTTTTTTTTTTTTTCCTTCTTAAAAGTAACACATTGCCTCAAAGTGTTTGATCTCGAAACACTCCTGCATCAAGCGAGTGGTGCAAATTCTTCAGAATTGTGTCTTGCAAAGTTTGGGTGGATGTACAAGAAATACGGCATCAGACAGTCATGAAATTAAATATTGCCAGGGAGAGGTCATTCTCCTCTGCCTGTCCTAATTCTCCATGAACCTAATTGTCCATGAACTGGCAGAAGTAGCCTTTGGATTGGAAGCTGTCATATGCTATTGAATATTTGCAGAGGCAAATAAGCTGTATCTATTTGAATTTTTAATTTAAAATAAAAACGTCAACACCACTAGCTAATAACTAATGATTTTTTAAAGATTATTTTATTTGCCCCATGAAAGTGATAACAGGAGATCTGGCAGCATCCTGTGTGTTTCTACTAAACTCAGGTGCAATCTCTATCTTTCTATCTCTTTAAGCATAGATGTTTCAAAGATGATTGCTGTCTTTGGGATGTTCTTCTTTACTTATGATAGGTGAGAGCCTGGCGGTGTTAGAGTGGTGTCTAGCTTGAGAAGCTGTACTGCTGAAAACAGTGATGCTTTATCACTAATTGTCTTTTGGAATAAGATTGGCAAAACTGAGTATATTGCTTAGTACAATACATATTTCATATATTAGTGAGAATTCAGGGAGATGCCCTACAGAATAAAATACTCTTCTAAAGAAAAAATAATTTGCCTCTTATCAAATGCAAGTAGATATGTGCTAAAACAGATGGTAGTGCACAGTTTGACTCTGCCTCATACAGTTTTCAAGCTTTTTAGTTCTGTTCCCAAAGTTTCTTTACTAAAAGTCTCTATTTCGCTGACCAAAAGGCTCATTCTCCTTTTCACTGTATGCATTCAGATAGTAGTTTGTAACACGTGTAGGATAAAGCTGTACAAATGTCTTTCTGAAAAATGCATGAAATTTGTTTTCACAAGAATAAAAACCTCTTCCATTGCTTTATCTAGGAAATCTAGAATAATAATAATACAAGAGTAACCTTAAATAAACTATTTGGATAAATAATAAACGGCTTCCCTTGGTAGAAAACACTAAATTATTCTCCGTTTAAATGCACCTGAGTTTTGAAAACTAACCCGAGAATTCATTTTGGTAGCCACTGTCTATCTGCAGGCTTATAATTTCCCAAACTAACTCTGAATATTTTTTCCACAAGAAATAATTTTAATTTCTTCAATGTTTTCCTCGGTTATATACCATTAAAAATAACAAGAACAGACAGAAATAGCGTAGCCAATACGGTAGCTACAGATATAATCATAGAATGGTTTTATAGACATTCGTGACGCATCTTCAAATTAGCCAGCAAAATTTCCTGGGCACAACAATAGAGAGCTCAGCAGGAGTGAAAAGCTCAGCCAGAAAACTGGGATAAATACCTGGACAGATAACCTTCACTGAGATCTGTGCTGTAGTAACCATATTTTTGCAGTACTTAAAAGGGCAGTTCAGCTCTAGCTAAGCTAATGTTAAGCCACAGTTACTAAAGGCTTGTGCAATTCCAGATAGGTGCCAAGCATGGCAGCATGGATATCTTACGCCTGATTAGAATTTTAACACATGCAACTGTTATCTAGATGAGAATAGCACTTGAATTTTGTGTCACAAAACCACACACAAATAAAATTAATGCAATCCTACCTCTGTGTGCCCATTTATTCTGATTTCTTGGTATTTGAGGGCCAGAAGAGCAAGGCATCCTACTAGTGATCAGGCTTGTGACAGACTGCTTTTAAGAGCTTTTTTCATGCTCTTAAGATGCAGTGGATACCATTTTCAAGGGTGCCTGAGTCATGTTGGAAAGTGAGATGGAGCATTTGTACATGATGGAAAGAATTCTGAAAATTTTACCTTGTACTTACCAACTTTCTAAAAGCACGGCACATTTGAGCAAGGCACCTTCATTTCCTAGGTGGTATTTAGGTGTCTGAACTCTAAATGTTGCTTTAAAAATACCTGATATGCTTTTGAAGGTTTGCTGCTATGCTGCTGGGAATTAAACTGCTTGCTGTCTAGACCAGAAGGACTAGGAGTCCAGGACAAAACCATGTGCCTACTTTGTATTTTTGAAGAGTGCATCCAAAACTAAACTGCTCACTTCTGTTGTACGAATCGTTGCTTTATATGACCTTGCTCCTCTCAAAGGACCCCTGAAGTCAACAAGACGAAGGAGCATGCAGCTCAGTGCTGTTATGTTAGAGATGGAAGAATCTGACTTATGGAAAACAAAAATGTTATAAGGTGCTTACAGTAATAGTGAAGAGCAATGGCATTTTGGACTGTGATGTCACTAGCGTGACAGACAGTTTGCTCTGCCTCACAACATTTTCCGTGCCAAGTTTCACTGTCACTAATTACCATTGGTGGCAGCATTAAATCTTGAAGGTGGAAGAGGCTTTAAGATGTTCTCTAGACTCAAGGCAGAAGTATTCAATTAAAAAAAAAAAAGAAAAAAGAAAGAAAGAAAGAAAAAGAAAAAAGGAAAGACAAATAGAAAACTGTGACTGCTGCTGTTGACTTGCTAATCCAAAGTGATTAAAAGGAAAATGATATGTCCGACTTGGTTTTCCCACCAAGGACACTTGTCATTACACATCGGGCAGAGTAAAAGTGCTTATTTTTAAATTTTTATAAAAGTCCAGTCAAAGATGGTGGAATGAATGTCCTGAGGTATGGCTTAACTCTGAAATATTAGAAAGTGGAATTGAAATGGAAGAAATGTGAAGTTTTGTTTGAAGGGGGGCAGATGAGAAGGTTGTTGTACTTGCCCGCTGACAATTTCATATCACTGTTTTTAGGGTAACAGTGTATGAATTAGTGTCCTAAGTATTTCTAAAGTAACACTGCACATGACTGTTAAGTACATGATAGATCTTGATCATTTAAGTATCTTGTGCTTGTGGTGAGTATTGACAACACAATCCAAATTCATTATATCGTTATACGATAAACTGTATGGTGGCTTTCTCAAATTTTGAGATACTCTGCAAAAATAGACTTACAGGAAACTGTAAAGCATCTTGCGGTTGAGCCCATTTTTAATCATTTCAGTAAATAGAAGAACAATGACAGTTTTATAGATGATATTCTTTTGAAATGGAGAGTTTATTCCAGGGACTGCGTCTGACTTACATCTGCTGGGTTTGCAGGGTTTGGCATACAATTAGAGGTTGCATCCTCTGTTGCACAAGCAGATAATTACACCAGACCCTAAGAAAACTGTCCACTGATGGCTATTTGGGAAGAACTAAGGTGAAGTGATAGATATCTTGTCTTAGAAACCCCAGGCGTTGCACAGAGGAGTGCAGCAGCTGGGCTGCACACCAAGCCCAGTTCTACCTGTAGGTGTAAGGGTAGCTTTGCCCGTTTACAGGCCACCTCCTCAGGCTTGTGTGGAAACTTGATTTTAACCATTAAGACCACATTTGCAATCTCCCCAGCTTTGGCCCTTTCCATTTGCACATATGACATTTAAGGGAATCAGGTTGCTGCTGCCATAACTGTTTGCAAACCCACAACTACTGGGATTTAGTCATCTTTACTACTTTATTTTAGCTACCAAAAAAAAAAAAAAGGAAGGTGAGGAAACATCTACAGCCCCAATCCTGCTTTGTGTCCTATTTGTCAGGGGCAGAGCTATCGGCAAATATGATCCCATCACCTTTCAAGACTGGAATCTCATTGACCTACACCATGTGTCTCAAAACCTGTGGTACAATTTACACCTTCCGTTCCTGCAAGCAGCACACTAACAATAATTTCCTCTCACAGAATCTGTTCTCTGAGAAAATGTCATTCTGGAGTACTTACATATCATGGCATAGAGGAAATTCCATTGCTTTATAAGAACTTTGTCAAAGTTTTATTTCAAATGACTTAAAATTAGTAAATATTGAAGAAACATAAATAATGAGAAATAAAAAGACAAAATAAGCACTCGAGTAAAGACATTCTACAAAGAATACTGCAGACCAGTAAAATGAGGAAATTTATCATTCCTGAGATGTTATACCTGATTTTATTTTTGCTACCTGACATTGACATCTATACCTTCAAGGTCTTAAAATTTAGTTCTTAGTAATGTTCACAGGTAATATCTGAATCCCATTTAGCTTGAAAATGTAAACACCAACAGCCTGTCATTTCTTATTTTGGGGAAAAAATCAGTTTTGATTTACTAAATTGTATCTTTTTGGTGAATTTTCCTTAATTTGTCATTAATCAAAATGAGCATCCTTTCAGCTTTGAGACACTTGTATCTTTGCACTTAGAAAGAGCAAGGTAATGTTGCAGTCAAGGTAATTCACAGACACATGCAAAATCTGAGTACTGTGAAACAACACAAATGCCACATTATGCAAACTTTTAACACTTTGAATAAAAAGCCCATTAATCTGTCTGAGACATTTCTCACGTTTTGTGTTACAGAGAGCTGCAGTTTGCTTCAACAGAAGGTCCTATGCATGTCTCTTAATGCCAGCTTTCAGTAGAAATACTTCTTTTGCCTTCTATGCTTAGTGCTAGTCCTTGTGAAAAGGATCAAGGCAGGCTTTTCTATTTCTACCTTAGACGGTACTTGAAATCCATGGTCTGAATGCTGTCATTATTAAGGAAATAAAGCTCTCTTCTACATAAATAAACATTGGAAGATTTGGTCCTATATACAGATAATCTAAAATGTATCAGAGTAATGATTACCTTTAAATGCTGGGCATGATATTCCAGGTTGCAGTATTTCTCAAAAAAGCCGTAGTCATAATACTGCTCTCACGCTGCCAGCAAGGTTTAGCTGATCAAGGCGAGGAGCAGCCGGGCGAATGAGTGTGTTGTGAAGTTCACGCTGTCATGTAGAGCAGCATTTGCCAAACAGGCCACATACTTCCTCTCTGAGAAATAAGGAAGGCTCAAAGTGTTTGCAACAGATGAGGTTCCTGTTGCAAGTCACTACTCGAGACGCCATGGGCTGAGGAAAACAGGGAGGTTTTCAGCATATTGCATCAGGACTGGTTTAATCAGATATAAATATACACATATATGAGCAAAATAACCTGCTTTACCTTACTTACACAGAAAGGTATTTTTTATTTCCCTCTTTCTCTTTTCCAAAGTTTATTTATCCAGTCACGTTCAGTCCCCAACGGTTTTGTTTTATGTAGCTTTGCTATTTTTATTTTTATTTTTAATTATTACTATTTTTTTCCCAGACAGACAGGAAGAGGCAAAAAAGTTTGTCTCTCACTCTTACTGAGCCTGAATGGGAACCCAAGGTTTGCTTTATTCTTTACACTGCACCCTGAAACACCTCTTGTCTGCACATAATTGAAGCTCAATATCAGCAGTGGAAGAACATGGATTAAAAGCCTGTCTGTAAAGCATACTTTCACATCAATGTTGTATAAAGTGAAACAGGAGCCCCAGGACCTCTCTCATCTCAGTGTCTGAGGTGGGGAAACCAAGATACGAATATGTCTAAAGCCTTCTGGGAATATAGTATTGCAGACGTGAATGAAAAAGTCGGAGCGATTTATTGAGTTTTGCCCTTTGCTGTTATGATCTAGATATGTTCTGAAAAACTCATATAAGCTATTTTGTACAGTAAATTAAAAACTAACAAAAGCATAAACTACCAACCAAACAAAAACAACAGACACAAGTAGAGTTCCTGCTTCATGCTGGAGCAGCTCTGAGCAAGTGGTCGTTGTAATGCCCGTCTGTTTGATGATGACAACTAAAAGTGATAGCCAGTGCTCTGGGGAGTTGGCTTTACCATAATGTAACATCACTATCCCAGCCAGTTAAACTTTGTTTAGGACCCTATTGCTTTCTTCAAATCCCAGAGATATGGCATGCACTTTCCCTAACAGCTTTCACTGAGTGGATATATTAATGTCTCTGAAATTTCTAAAAGAGCAGGGGTTGGGGACATCTGTGCCAGACATGGGAATAGGCTGGGGCAGAACTCTGCCTTTTCCTGAACCTTTTGACCTATATATGTGGTCTCTGTGGTCTTTGTGCCTTTACAAGGGGTGAGGTTATGTGCCACCATCCATTGACAAGTGGGGCAGGACTCAGCAGAAAAGAGAGGAAGAGACACTCACACTAAAGAAGTTGGATTTGCTTAATAGAATGTGCTCCATTAGAAACGTGATAAATCTCCTCTGTGGTTTGTTTCCAACTCTTAGAGGAACAGATGAGTTTGCAGTGAAGGATGGTAAATAAATTTATCCATTTCCTTGTTACTTCTGCCTGCTTCTGGTAGCTATTTACTTTTGTGGGTGATGGGAGCCAGTTTACACTCTTGATGCATTCAGCTACCTTATTTTAAATGATAAGATAATTGATAAGGTAATGTTTATATCTAAATGGAAGAAAGTTTTGATGTAAGTTTAGTGGGGCTTTACGCATCATCTTAAAAGTGTTCATATCCTGTTATTCAAGTCACTAACCTTAGGCAGGCACCCAGTGAGTCACTTGAGAGAGGGGAGCATTGCGCTTGCAAGGCTCCCTCCTATTGCAGCAAAGAGGGATTTTGCAAGAATCATATCTAAAAAAGAAAATCTTCAAAAAGTTATTTTTGATGAAAGACAGAGAATCCCTCCCTGCTCCCCTTCCCCTTTTTTAGTCTGGAATTCACTGTGCTAATAGATGGCTATAGAGGAAGAAAATATTTATTTCCTCTTTCCATTGCTGTACTGACCTGCTGATGTCCTATCGCACTTTGTGCAGTAGTGTTTGCCACACATCTGCCAGTTATTTTTCCCAGATAGTTTATTAGCTGTGATAGAGGATCTCAGAGTCAGTCCCAAAGTTTTCTACTCCTCCAGATTCTTGAAGACAGACTTTGTGTGAAATCCTGGAAAAAAATGACATTGATGTCTTCACATACAGCCCTGCCACCTGGCTGTGTTGTAAGCGTGACTCTGGAGCACCTGCCATTATGCAGAATTAGATGTGTAAAGAAGAGAAACTCAGGATACTGAAATACAACCCTACAAGAAAAAAAAAAAAAAAAAGCCTCAAGTTGAAAACTTCTGAAAATACTTTAAATCTAGTCTTTGTAGAACAATCTATTAAGCTAAATGGAAAAAGGAGTTAGTGGTCAGTTTGCTGCAACTTGCTCATTTCTGCAGGAGAAAAAAAAAAAAAAAAAAAAAAAAAAAACTAAACTAAACAAAAAAACAGGAAACAAACAAAAACCAGGATACAAACAGTCTCTTTAATCTGTCAGTGAAAGCAATAGAAGCTATTAACTGAAACTGAAGACATCCTCAAACATAAATAAGGTGCCGTTTTCTGTCAATGGAGTGATTATCTTCAGGCACAAGCTGCAAAGGAGAAGATTGTGGTGTCCATTTCTTGGTGGCTCTGAAGCCAGCTTATGCAAGATCAGGTTTTAGCCAAATGTAAGCCTTGTGTTAAGTGATAGGAAGCACTTGAGCTCAGCAGCCAGGAAATGGAAGAGCTTCAGCCATCCCGGCGGTCAAAGCAGATGGTCTGACAGATACTTCTGGCTGTGAACTGCGTGCACCCGAGCCTGGAGAGTGCCTAGCTGTATGGGGACACAATCTAACAAATAAAATATTGCTGTACAGCTTACCCTTTTAGGAAAGAAGAAGCATCAGGACATTTCATTGGTTTGACTATTTTCATTAGATATATTTAAATCTAACTTTTAGGGTAATGCAACTGTTACTGCTATTTGTATTGTCCGTAGTATGCCTCTGGGCAAAAATGAAGTGAGCTTCAAAAGGACTCCACAGTGTTACAAGCACCAGAACTGTGTTAATTTGAAGGGCGTATTAAAGAGATGAACCTGGCTCAAGCAGGGTTTGCAGAGATCATGATGTGAGGAGAGGAAGAAGGTTTGGGGTTTACAGAGTGTGGGTGATAACTAGTTGCAGTAAAGTTTCTAATCATTAGATCTGTTGTGAATCAGTTTTGAAAAACTTTGCGGAAGTGAGTTTCCAGAGTAAATGAGGAATTAAAAGAGGTTCAGCTCTGCAGCACGTATGGGAATATTCTTTTCCCAGTATGCTGGGAGACAGAGGTACATCTTCACAGTAGTGGGCTATTTATTTTTATTTATAATCTCATCGGAATAGCAGCAAGGGGTGCTATTTAACTAAAAGTCCCTGAACTGTCAGAAAACCAAAGCAGAAAACTTGGCTTGCCTAGACAGGAGTAGTTAGATGTGCTCAACAAATGGCAGGATGGGATAGTATCTGTGCAGATCTGTGAGCTGCAATGTCCCAAGAGAGCGGTTTGCAAGAGACACCAGCCTCCGCTCAGCTGATCACAGCCTAACATCAAAGCAAGGACTAGTCTTCATGTGATACTGGTTTGATTCATCAGCTTTTCACCACTGTAAGCTGCAGTGTTTCTTTGCATCTCAATTTCTTCTGTCCAGCTGAACCTCTAATTATGGAAAGAGAATGCTTGCAAAGCTGCTGGTCCCTGAACTAAACAGTACTTGAAAGCTTTGCCTTCCTTTTGCAATGTCATCGCTTGCTACATTATGTGCTGTTGCCCAACACTCTCTGCAATGTTCCCAGTAATCTATAAATTCAGAGGAAGAGTGTAATATTGCTGTTTGGGATTGCACAAGATAGCTGCAGCTACATTTTCAGCAGTTCAGTACTGAGTGCTTTCCTCTGGTCACTGTCAAAAATGTCATCAGAATTTCCTCTGATGGTAGTGGGTCAGTCTGCAACGACAACTGAAACGAGAGTTATGCATGTGTCAACTTCCATGGAGCCCCCTCCACAGGGTCAAGGGGTACTGAGATAGGAAATACCTGATGGTGATATGATGGCTATTTTTCACAATTTTACTGTACATTTTTTATTGTTTAGAGGTTTACTTTATAAAAACTGCTCTGCAGTATTATGTGAGGATCTCAGCCATTGAATTTAAATGTAAAATTTAGTTCTTGTGTTTATAGGTACAGGAGAATTCCCAAGAGTTAAAAAGAAGAGAACCAACAAAAAGAACACAGTGTTGTTGTTTCTTTTTTTTGTCGGTTTTTTTTTTTTTTCCTTATTTATTTATTTATTTATTTGTTTTTTTGAGCTGATCTCATGATTTTTGGTTTCCTGATTCATGATTCTGTCATGTTGGTGGTAATATGGGTGTCATGTAATAGAAATGAACAGTCCCTCCACTTTTTTTGCTTCTGTCTAAACAGTGCTGTTTTTTTAAGCACACAACTCCTTTATTATTGGTTACTAGGACTAATCTCACACACACAAAAAATAGTTTTATAGAGAAAGAAACCAAAAGAAATTATAAGTGCAACTGTGTTATCCTCTGTGTCCGATCCTGCCTCTAATGTGGCTCCTATGTTTAGGGAAGATTTCTGCTTAATGTAAAAACTGTTGACTCAAAAAGGAAAACATTTAATTCTGGGCAGTATCCAGCTTCTGCTCTCACTTATTTGTTCCTGAGTCATTTTTTTGTTTGGCTGACTTTTAGTTTTGATGAGGATCAGGAAACAACGAGCCTGAATTGTGATATGAATTTGTTAGTCAGGCAACTTGTACTGCTTTGCTTACTTAAATTCCGTGGTACTAGGAGCCTTGTTTCCAAAGCATGAAAAGCATTTCAGATGCATTGGGGTGGGGGGAACATAATGCTATTGCTTCCAAGTACTGCTTGAGTGATGCCCCAAGCTTCTCTACTGCCTGTGTCCAGTCACAATACAATATAAATATGAATAACAGTAGTTGGAAACCACATCTCTTTCAAACCCTGAATGCAAGACATTCTTCCTGAATGCGGATGTTATCAAAAAAAGCAAACTGAGGAAGTGGCCATCACCATGGAAAATAGATGAAAAAAAATAAGTAGAGCTTGTAAGCTTGTTCTAACCACTCACACAAAGAAGGGAAAACATCCACAGCTAGAATAAGGTTCCAAACAAGCCCCATTCCTCTTGAATTCCTCTCATCCTGCAAACATATTCACAGACATTTTGCATTTTTCTTTTACTTGTAGAGCTTGGGACATATCTAATGGAACTCCATAGATGTCCAGTCAAAGATTTTCCTGCCCAGGCTTTTAGTTCTCCCTCCACAGAGAGGCCAGGTTGGATGGGGTTTTGAGCAACTTGATCTAGTGGAAGGTTCCCTGCCCGTGGCATGGGGCTGGAACTAGGTGATCTTTCAGGTCCCTTCCAACCCAAACCTTTGTGTGATTCTGCAATTCTGTGACTTGTGGGATGCTTCTATCAATCGCTGTTTGACTCAGTACTTGACCCAAGGGCAGTCTTTTGGTTTGTGGAGATCTGAGGGGAAGAGAGTTCTGCATAGCTTATAAAGTCCTTGACAAGTTCAGAACTAAGCATTCACTAGAAATCTTCGCTTAGTCCTTATGAGTTTTTGGACTCTGTGTGTCATCTGCTCTCAGCGCTCACTTTATCTATTAACTTAGCAACTATTTCCATTTTCAGAATTTGGGAACTAAAGCCCTCTATTTTTTTATTTTTTTTTCCTGAATGCTACTTAGAGATAATGGGTACTTGATAAAAACCACCTGAGCACTTTCAGATACAGTGTTGAGTAATACATTTGCAAAGTTCATGGGTGAGTTCTGTGTAATCCTAGATGTGATTTCACTGCTCTACCAAGGAGGCATGCAATTCCTTGTTCCAAACAGAAAGTAAGGAAGCTGCTTTTCTTGGGGAATTTTTTTTCTGCCAATGTGGGGAGAGTGTTATCCCTTTTCTACTTTCACCCATCCCAGTTCTGGTGAAAATGCTCTTCCGAAGGCCAGGCACAAAAACAATATTCTCATTCTGCATCTTTGGGACACACCCACACACACAGATGCTCTCATCAAGGATATTTTTTGTTCTCTCTCATGATCAACTGAGTCAGTGCACCTAGTCAGCAGCTGGCTAATATCATGCCTTACAAACACAAAATAGGCCACCACAAGTCCCACGTGAGAATAAAGCCCATTGCTCACCCAAGTTCTCATCTAAATTGTGGACAGAAGTGAAGAATAAGACCAAGTATTGTTTTTTCCTTCTTTTTCAGTCCTTCTGTTCTCTTAAAACCAGAGATGGCTCTTCTAGTGCCCTAGGACTGACAGTCTTAGCTTTTTCTTTTGCTCATCTGAAACCTTCTGCAACGCAGTCATTAAGCTAATAAATAACTGATTGTTTCCCTGATCCCTTAAAAAGGAAGAGAAACCTTTCAGGAAGGCAGTAACACTTGCATACCGTGAACTAAAACCACTGTCTCTGCATCAAAACAATAACCTCTTTTATTTATTTTATTTATTTAATTATTTTTTAAACCAATTTCTACATTTGTGAGCTATGGTGTCCTGTTAGTATCAATGGGTCTGCTTGTTCAAAGTGTAAAAAACATCCTGAGTGATCTCTTGGCTCGGAGATTTGAGACTATTTCAAACTGAGGCTTTACCACTTGTTTTCTATTTCTTTTTTACTTGCTTCTGTTTTTATGCTTTTTCAGACTTATAGTTACAGTTTGAGCAGATTCAGTAAAAAATAAGTTAATCGGTTGAATAGATCAGTGTCTTTCATATCATAAATCTAGGTTTTTTTTAGAAGACGGAAGCTCATCTTAGCAGTTAGCATAGTGAACTGATGTAAATGTCTGGAAATTAGTCATTTGAACCATGTCAGAACTATTCCAGCCTTTCTGTTCTAGGTCAAATCTTATCAGATTTATGCTAATTAATTTGCATTTTTAATAAATAGTTTTTGTTACTCAGCAATGTTAGACCATCATTTCCTTTCCCACGTTGTCACAGCTGTAGGAAGGATAGGAGAAGAGTCTGGGATGGAGATTGGACTGTAGCCACATGCTCTGATTTCAATGTGCTCTGATTGATTTTCCACAGCTTGAAGTCAAGATCTAGCTATAAATTACCAAAAAGTGTCCTTCTGTTAATAGTCCTGGAAGCTCAGCCTAAGATGTAAAGATCAAACTCTATTTAAAAAAAAAAAAAAAAAAAAAAAAAAAAAAAAAAAGCAGTGTAAGTAAAGCATACAAGTTCACTTTCCTTTTATGTAACTAACTGGGTTGCTGAGCAATATAAAAAAAAAAAAAAAAAAAAACACTGGAATTAAAAACTAAGTGTAAGGTCTGGAAAGATATTTGGTGGCCACATATGAAGTTTGCATGGCGCATCACAATAATCAGCATATTTCATAGTCAATGAAAGCTCTGGCCATAGTATAAGTAAATAATAATTTCATGGAAACATGGAACCAGATGGGTTCCGGTTGCTGGGTCCAGTTTCTGGGTAATGTTGATACCATGTCAAATACTGACTTTATTGATGTCTTCAAGTCCAAGTGTAAAATGAGTTAGGCTTTTGATCCTGCTACCTCTGTTTACAGCTCTTCTAGATCCTCACTCCTCCTTGAATTAGCTACCTTAGAGTTCCTAGACTAAATTTATTTACAGTCAATACGAATAACTCAGTGACCATTTGGTCTTTTATCTGCATTGTCCTAAGGTATAAGTAACTCTTCTTCACTGGTTCACTTATAAAGATCATGCTCAATATCTCTCAGTCCTTGTTTTTAAAAGCTAAGCAAGCCAAATTCTTCAGTCTCCTCTTGTAAGATGGGCTCTCCATTCTCTGATGTGACTCACAGTACCTCCTTTTTATCTGTTCCTGTCTGAATGTGTCTCCTTCCAGCAAAGTTTTCAGAAAATTATTGCACGGATGATCTGTGACTTGGTTATAGCCATAATAAGAGAGCCTTTTCAAAGGTCCTCTGAAATGACCATGACAGAGCTGAGAAACAGCCAAACTTCTCCTTTCTCCTATTCATCATTAGAACTTGCTCCTTATTTTTCAAATACCAGTGTTTTGCATTCTACAACTAAGTAGATTTTACTCCTCATCTTTCTTACCCTCACCAGGGGACCAGGTGTTTTGTCAGGATGTACTGACTGATACTGTCTTTCTTTTCCAGGGAGGTTCAGCTTTTTCTCCATCATCCATTATTACTAAAAGAAGAGCCCAGACCCAAGCAGCAGTCCTGGCTGAGGAAGTGGGATGCTCTTCATCCACAAATGGGGAAATTGTAGCCTGCCTTCGCCAGTTGCCTGCTCGTGTCCTCAATGATGCACAGACTAAGGTACACCACAGCAATACATATGCAATCATATAAGGAACCAACAAGACGTTTCCACTGACATAAAGCATTGAGGAACCTAAAAATATAAATTGGGCTGAATCCTTGTGAAAAAGGAACCGTACTGGCTTTGGTGGAGTGGTGGTGATGTCCATGACATCTGTCTCAGACCTATGAATACTCACAGCTTGGTTCTCCTTCAGACTGAAATCCTTTTACACTACTTGGAAGACTACAAGTCTTCCAAAATTAATCCCAGTATAGTTTTTTCCTTCTTTCAGTCTCCTCTAATCTTCCCATGGGTGTTACTCTAGAGAAGAATCATGTCTCTGCAGCTCAGTTCTTGCAGAAAAGGAAGGGGGGAGGGATATCTGTGCTGTGTCTTAAGTGGGAGGCTTGTGAAAGCTGCAGTACAAGCAATTCCAGAGATGGGTCCTTTACCCACAGATTAAAACACCCACTGACAATACATTACTCGATCAGGACCAGCAGAGAGCCAATCCCTAATTTAAAATACTATTTCTATGACTATAAGACCATGAATTCTCTTGGCCTATTTCAGCTCATTTTACCTACTGAGTCTGTCAGTAAAAGTATTGCTTCTTGCAGTGATGAGTTTGTGCTTACATTAATACATCGCATGTTCACTTTGAGGCTATCAGCTCAGTTCTCTGAAACATAATTAAAACAGAAATGACCAGGGTACGCTAATTTAACTGCAGTATTATTTTATTTTAATTTATTTTATTTTGCTAACCTAGCTCTTAGCGATAAGCGGCCCATTCCAGTACTGGGGTCCAGTGATGGATGGAGTTTACCTCCGAGAACCTTTAGCTAAAGCCCTGCAGCGCTCTCAACTTCGGAAAGTAGATCTTCTCACTGGAAGTGCTCAGCAAGATGGGCTGATCAGCAGAGCTAAGGCAATTAAGGTAGGAAGAGACTAAGAAGCTAATGGTATTGCTATTATTTTAGTGATGACAATAATCATATGCAGCCAGGACTGTTGCTTTTTGGCTTCTACAGTTTGTGAGTTATACTCTATAGAAATATGTGAAGGTATTGTCCATCTCCAGCCAGTCTTTAGATGGATTAAAGGAATTATAATGTTTGTTGATAAATGCTTCTGGGGGAGATATGAAAATGTGAGAAATCAGCAATGATTTAACATGTATTTATATGGAGCAGTATGTTTTAGTGTCTCTAAAACCTTATTAGTATTGCAATGTCAGTTGTACCTTACTAAGAAGAAAGCAGGCTCATGTTAAACTTATTTTGTAGGTTCCTCAGTAAGGAACACAGCTAAGTCAATCTGTTCCATGCCAACCTTTTTCAGTGATAACCTTTTTTCCCCATTGTCCATAAGATATACGCTCTCTTGTAAAGGTTCTGAATAAGGACTAGGTATAGCTAAGAAAAGCACTCGACTGATATATAGGAGCTGAGATTTCAGGCCATAAGCTGGTGAAATAAAAAGTAGTTGTTACTTACCAAGCTGTACTTTAGACATAAGTGCTCAAAAGCTTCAAGTTCTTCCTGGAGGAATTGCACTTATTGTGAACCCTTTGTCACTATCTGTTCTTGAGACAGCATATCAACCTCTTCTAGTTCACTTGCACATCTCTACAATGGGAACTGTAGCATTTCCCATTTAATGTTATTAAATTAAATTAAATGACAAAAAATGCTCAGATATATGTTAAGAAATCAATAGGAGAATGTAACATGGCTGGGATTATTTTAAAGGTTATCAAAATGAACTGCAAATCTGTTGCTATCTTTCTATAACTCTGGGGATTTAATCTCTCTCTCAATGAAAGGTCAATCCTAGCTTCTCTTTTCTGGTAATCAGTAGCACATAGACCAATTTACTTCAGGATTAATGACAAAATTGCCCCTTTGACAGAAAGCATTTTCAATCAATATGAAGAAAGTTGATATTGATTGTTTCGTCTCCATCAGAAGTTTTCTGCTGTTATTTCATGTATTCTCTCTTGAAACTAATTAAAAGTGGAAGTCAGGCAGAGGAAATGGACTGTGATCCTTGAGGCTGCAGATACTGATCTAGACCCTGTAAAAGAGCAATAAACCTCAGTAAGCCAAGTACAAGTCCTGTGAGAAGATTAGGAAGTGAAATTCTTTCCTTTACCCCTACTTCCACATGTGACAGTTGTTTGTAAATCAGAAATGAAATTCCTTGGTGTACTGGAAGTCATGCAGCAAATCATGGCGTTAAGGAAACCCACAACTGCGAACATCCAGCACTGTCACATTGAAATTAAAAGCAGAAAAAAACAACTTTAATCAGAGCTCAACAGTAAAATGTTGCCTTTCAAAAAAGAGAATCGAGAGTATCTTCTTTTTATTTTAAAGGTTTGCAGAAAATAATTTTGAAAGGGTACTCAAAATTGGTGGAACTCAGCCCTAAGAAATGGTTGACTACCTTAACCCAAGAGACCTGTTTTAAAATCTCCTACTGTTGGAGATCCCCTGATCTCCCTTGGAAAGTGTTTAACTATCTTTACTTAGAAGGATAGTTAGCTTCTTTACTGGCTATTACAATATTACATGCCTCATTTGGTTTACTGCTGTAAGTCAGATTCCATCTCTGCCCCCAAAAAAACCACAGTATTCATGGTAGGCCGTTATATACTGTTTTCTCCATTTTGACTTCCTTAAGCTCTTTTCTTGTTCTTACTGAAAATTGCTGAATTTTTAAGCCACGTTTTCCTCTAGTTCTATCTTCTTGTGTCTTCATGTTTTGAGGGCTTTAGGGAATATGACTGTTTTGAATGGTCTGTCTTTCTATCTTCAGATTTTTACTTAAAGATATGCTGTGTGGTTAAAGATTCCTGATTTTTCCCTAGTGCACGCACTTTATTAATTGTTAGGAAATTTTTAAATTTCCTGCATTGCTGAGCTATTTGAGCATTGCTACATCATAGCTATGACCATGCATGGTTGCAACCAAAGTCAGATGACAAAATCCTGAGTAGGCCACAGACACATTTAGCTACAGTGAAAGAAACTGGTGCAGGTGGTGGTCGTTATTGAGAAGTTTGTGCTTTGTTTCCTCTGTCATAATGTCATATGAGATCCTTCATCTTTGCTAACTCTCCTCTTCCAACAATAGACCAAAAAGAACGATTTAAGACTACCCACACTGTGTCCTTCTCTTCTACTTTATAAATTTGAAGGCTTCCCTTGATGTCAGTCTGACTTGCATCTCTCTGGGAACACCCACAGCTGTTTTCACTGGTATGCTAATGAAGGTGGGATGGCTTGGCTAATGGTAACCATTAGGCTCAACTCAGGTAACCAAGACATTGATCCTAGTTTACCTCTGACTACAACAAAGTTATTCAAGCTATTCTATAAAGAGGGGTTCAAACGTCCCTGGGTTAAAGCCATCCCTTCTTATCAATCAATATTGCAACAAGGAGAAAATCCACCTATGACTGTGAATGTGCTCCAATAACATAGTGAAAATAACCGTGAATTTATTTGGGCAGATAGACATCACAGATAAAGGGTACTGTGGCAGGTGTATGGAATTGGCAAAGTCCTTCTTTTCCATCTGTTTTAGGATGATTTCTTTAACCATCTTTCTTTAAAGAGACGCTTTTACCCATTTAGATGCAAACAAGCTTGAGACAAGATGCAAATCTTATCACCTCAGATTTAAGTTGCACGCAAGTTTTAGAAACTGCTAGCAGTCAAGTCTTAGGAGTGAGACTTAAACCTCTAGACTGCAACTAGACCTGAAGATGAGAAACACAGTTGGCACCGTGTTGTTCTGTGGGGTCTTATTGGCATTTGGTTGTGTTGTGTGCATCTGTACTCCTGCTATAAGACTACACTTATGACTGGTAAGACCTCTAGTATTAAAAATGAATAAGAATGACAGAAGGTATGTGAGAAACCAGTTATGTGCTAGCAAAACTCAAGTTTTCTAGAATGCCCTTCTCTCTCTCTCTCTATATATATATATATTAATTGAAAGCTGAGGTCACTTGATGGTGCATGTATCAGAGAGTATGCTGAATATTCGTGCCTAATATCTTGCCCATGGAAGTGACTGTTTTACGGCATTCACTCAAATGCTTCTTCATGTGAACTGAGATAGATTTACCACTTCCTGGAGCATGTTGTACTCATCCCCAGTATAGCCATCTGATAGCTAAGACTAAGTGAGAAGCAAAACAATGGTTGTTTAGGGAACAGCAAGTGGTACCATAATGCATTATTATGTGGCATGTGGAGCAGTTAAGCCTTAACTTGTTATCACAACTCCCATGGCAGACCTTCAGGGATATTAGTGGTGTACAGTCATAGATTAGGACAGCTGAGCAGAAAACTCTAAAAATATTTATTTAAATTCCCATCTGGGCAAAATTTTGCCACTGTGCTAAATGTGATGCTCAGGTGAGAGAATATAATAGTTCCCATTGGCATTATATGTACAGATTCTCTCATGTTGATCTATATCTCTGATTGTCTGAATATGCATGTAAGTTAGTACGGCCCTGTTTATGTCCTCCATATGTTCTGTACCTTCAACATAATCTCCATATTGCAAAGATTGTTGGCATACTTTTTAGCTGGAAGACTAAGTTTGCAGTGTGTGTGTTTTATTTCTTACCCTAGTACAAAACTAGTCGGCTGCAGGACCCAGAACCAGGATATATGGGAGTGGATAGACAGAAATACATGTACAGTTCATTTACCCCATGTAAGCAAATAGATCTATGCAGACCAGATCTTCCATCCTCTACTATAGTACTGTCAGTTAATTTCTTTATGGGTAAAGGTATTCAACAGATGGCAGATGTGTATATATCAGCTATAATGACCTGGGGAGCAGTGTTCTGATAAATTCCATCAGTGAAGAGAATGGGTTGATATCAGCTCTTCATATTGCAACTAGCTGGAGTAACTGAAACACTTTGCTGAATGGCTAGCAGGGTTTTTCAGCATCTTTTGTGATGACATTAGAAAAAAACACTTAAGACCTAACACCTCTACATACTGTGTTAGTGTTATCACTATTCCAGTTTCTCAGAAAAGTATGTTATGCCCCTTGGAAAATGTAAACATCTGTTTACCAAACTGCTACACTTTCTTTTAAAATAAAACACTGTACCAGATTCACTCATATGCTCCAGAAGCCATCCTGCAGCCACAAGAACAGTAAACATTATTTAGCTCATTATTTGGGTGTTTATGACTGTTTTGCATAACCAGAGCAGTGAAAAGCAATATGCCTGCTGACTTTAATTATTTTCTTTCCTACTTTCTAAAAAAATATATAAAACCCAATTATAACTATGAGGTCTGTTGTTCATACCTCTTTAAATGTTAGCGGAGTGTAAATTATTTTACATAATGTGCAGCTGTTTCCACTAATCTGGTAGTAGCCGTTGTATCTGCTTTAAAACTGTTCCTGGGTTGTATAGTTTCAAAGGGGAAACATTTGTTGGACATGGAAAATTGGTCAAATCAAAACAATTTCTGAACAGTTAAAATGGTTTGTCTTTTTAATGCTTCATGGATTTTATTTTGACTGTATTGCTTTGATTGGTGATATCATGTTAAATTCAGATGTTTAAATTACATTGTATAGTATCCAAAGCAACACATATTGAAACATCATATTTCAGAATGTGCAGTGTTAGTGCTGGTTGGGAAGAAAATCTCAAAATGTCTTAAAAATGCCAGTTCTGTTTTTCATCCAGCTCTGCCTGTTGAGTCCTTTTTCAGCTGACTAATCACATTGAATGGACCCCACTCAGTTAAAGATTGCTGAGAAAGGTCACCAGAATTTTTGGGGCATTTTGAAGATCACAGAAACTAGTACATAGGCACACTAAAAACCTAAAAGTGACCGCACTGAGTCAGATCAAAGGCCCATTTAGCACAGAACGCTGTTTTCAGCAGTGGCTAAGACTTGGATGCTTGTAAGAATAGGGCAAGCAAATATGATACTTTTGGCAAATGCTCACTGAACCTGTAATCTTTGTAGCTTAGTGACTTCCTAACCTGAATTGGTCTCTCCATATTTAATAACCATCAACTGATTCTTTTTTTTTTTTTTTTTCCCATAAACTTCCTCATGAGACTTCATCTTCACCAGTTTTGATATCCTCAACACCATGTGGCAAAGAGTTCCTCAGCTTAACCATGCACTGACAGACTATCTGTCTCCTTTCTCTCTGTTTTTCAACCATATTGTTTATTTGATGCTTAGTAGTTGATGAGGCAGTGAATGATCAGTTCCTAGGATACATAATCAATAATCTCAATTATTTTCTTCTTTCTTTCTCTCTCTGTTTTAATTATCCATTACAGGTGTAGAAAAAAAGGTAGCAAATCCTTTAAAAACAAACAAAAATAAAAACCAACAAACAAAATGAAACATGAAAATTGCTTTAAAACATGACATTTCATGAAAAATGCTTTACATTTATAATCTTGGTCTCTATACTGACACAGAAAAGCATGTGTTGACTATAGTTGCTAGTCAAATTCACCAGCCCCAGTCAACAAATGAGAGATTCCAAATTAGACAGCAGCAATGCTCCAGTGGTTAGTAGCATGATTTAAAATCTACCAAAGCCAATGAAAAAGTTGCTTCTGAAATCAGTGAATTTGCAGTCAGGTCTTCAGAGATAATTTCCATTTCTTGCAGAAAAATATATGTGTCCATGCCACATGCAGACTGAATGATTTTGCAGGCAAGTGTATTATGCAGTTTCATATGTGGCTTTTGTGCGCTTGAAATACCGTATCAGCTCTGAGTTGCAGATCTTTTTCAGAGTACAGCCATGCTACTAAAACTGGCACTACATGACTCTTCAGTTTGCATGGGCCAAAATCTAGCAAAAGAATTATTTATTACAAATAAACTTGCCAAGATCTTTTTGGGCATTGGGATATTTGGTAGTGTTTTGAAATCCCTTGTAAAGTCATTTAATCACACTGCACAAAACATTAGAGCACATCAGTAAAGACAGGCCTAGGCATCAGCAGTGGGAGACTTATTTTCCACCTTTCATTTCTGTGAATCTGTTGAAAAGTAATTATTCCCTCTGTACTTTCTGTGTAGGGTTGTGGAAAGACCTTCTAGCTGCATGATGAAAACCAGCTGTGGACCATCAAAATAATATACTCAATAAAGCATCTCTGCTAACCGGACTGGGCAGACACTGGTCTATTTTATTTCAGACTGGCTGCCCAAAATAATATAAATGGTTTATTAGATCTTTCTCTCTGGAGCTCTAATATCAAATTTCATCCAGTGTTCACCTGTAAGGTGCTCTCTTTAGAAAGGACTTGATCCACAGGAACATTCAGGCTACAGTTTTGTTTCTTTCTGAGGAAGTTGCTCTGTTTCTGAACTTGAAATAAAATCTCTTTAAAAAAAATAAATAAATTTAAGAGTCTGAATTGATAAAATAATAATAAAAAAAGCTTCCTTAGAGAAAGATGTGTTGAAAACTTCCCACAGCCTTTAACTTTGGTAAAAACAGGGTCAGATAAACAGTTTGGCATAGGAGATGGTCCCCCTGCTATCAATAATTCTGCAGTGACGTGTCCTGCTCTGTGGGAAATGCCTTTATGTCAAGAACAGTTTCAGTCTCTCAAAGTAATGAATAGGGCATTTCACTCACTGAAAGCAGTAGGGGGTTATGATTTTTCAAGATCATGTCTGCTACTTGCAATGGGTTTTATAGGAGTGGGTTTTCTCTTCCAAGGCTAAGGCAGATAGTATTCCAGGAGAGACCTAAAAAATGTTCCCAATAAACAAAACACATTTCTTTGTAGGTGTTTACTGAAGAGTGATATCCCCATATGATAGCACTCTAGAATTTCAAAAGGAAAGGAGCAATATCTCCCTGTCTTCCCTTTAGGTTTCCTGCATGAGTCCTCAGAACAACATTGGGCACATCTCCTCTAAGGAACTATCTCTGTGGACTATTTCTTTGAGAGTCAGTTGAGTTTCTGTAGTATTAGAGCTATATCATCACAGCGCTGCACCTAAAATTTGGGTTTATCTGCTTAGGGAGTCAGTGTGGTGGTTTTACCCATAGTATGTTTTGAGGAAGCCAATCCTGCTGTCTCATGACAATCTTGGGAAAGCAAATGTAGGAATGTCACCTATTTCCTCTCCTAAATAAGAGATCATGGTACAGAGGACTCATTCCAGCAAAGGGAGATCTGAGCCTGCATTTTTCCATAAAAAAAGGGTTTATTTTGTTTGCAAATTCCATGTGTTTTGTTCTCAGAAATTTGAAGAAAGTCAAGGAAGAGCCAACAGCAAAACAGCCTTTTATCAAGCTCTGCAAAATTCTCTTGGAGGCGAAGACTCTAATAAGTTCATTGAAGATGCAGCTACATGGTATTACTCCCTTGAACACTCAACCGATGATTATTCTTCTTTTTCCAGAGCTTTGGAAAATGCCACCCGGTAAGAAACTCATCCTATGTATGACTGTATGATATTCAGTCATGCAATTGTATGATTAGGGTTAAGAAAGGTTTGTTTTGCTGATCTTCCATGTGCATTAGTATTCTGAATAATTTGAGAAATTCCTATGCAAATGCACAGAAAATAGGGAACAGGATTTCATTTTCTATAAGTCTTCCAAAGTCATGGTTAAACAGAAACTGAAGTAATTTTTATCCTTTGTGAAAAGTTTGAGTCGGTTTTCCTGAAACATATGTTGGATTCAAATTACTAATGCTTCTTTTTTACACTCTTTCATATCAAAGATGTCTTGGTAGTATGCACACTCTGCATCAAATTTTCCCTGAGCCTTCTTTAAACTGGCTTTTGTTCAAAAGCAATGACCCAATTATACATTTTGCTGCTTTTTCCTACTTTTTTGAAATTTGGAGACATGACACTTGCTGTTGCAGACTGCAGAAAAAAAAAAAAAAAGTTGAGAAACAGTATTTTTTATTATTATTTTAAGTGCTTGTTTAGGTATGTGCTAGTGTTTTTTGTTTGTTTGTTTGTTTTTTCGGCAGTCAAGTTTGAAAATTTTGATTTCAACAATTGTGTGAAGGCTTATATTATGAAACCTGGAAAATACATTTCTTCAAAATGTTAGGCTTTCTGCAGGTGAGTCTCCAACATAAAGCACTTTGTGAATGTGCAGAAAATAGGCTTTCAGCACAATTCTGCCTCTTGCTAATCTCCGTTTTACCCATAGCAGAAGAATATATTGGGTCACATAGTGGCTTTGATATGTTTTACCCAGTAGCAGGTGCAGAGCTACCAAGTAGTCTCAGATCATTTCTCTGAAAGGAAGCAAACTGAGAGGAAATCTTACCTCCTTTTTCCAGCCTCTGTGCAAACTCTGGGGCTGAATGTTTAACTGGAACAGATCTTCAGAAAAAAAAAAAAAAAATCAGAAAACACTTTCCTCATTCCTTTCTCTGTTTTGCATGCAGATTAGTTACAAAAACTCTTTCCGTTTCTAAGGTGGTGTGTTTTATAATCTGGTGATCTGAACCCAATCCATTTCACCTCTGTTTTCAAGTGTGGCACCACATCTACAAGCTCCCAGTATCTGTTCTCTCAGCATTACAGCTTTCTGGCACACCATGGGCCTCTTCACGGGACTTCAGAGACAAGGCTTTCCTTTCAGTAGGCCTTTGTCCTCCATGAGAATCGCAAGTGGTTGCTCCAGGGGAGCCTCAGGGAGTGGAAGATGAATAGGAGCCAAGAGTCACTTGGAAACATCTGATCTAAGACAGTCGTGACTAAATCTGTTTGGGAAGTCTTCTGGGTGGTCCAGGTGTGCTGGTGGACTGTGGTCAGAGAGTAAACAAGCCCAGGAGGCTGTGGGTTGAGCTGTGTGCCATTTCTCAAGTCCTGCACTGTGCCACGTTTGCCCAGGGACAGGACACCAGTCTCTGCAGTGTGATCTTCTCATCTAGAGCTTACCTCTATAAGGAGCTGTTACAAGCCAGGGCTGCCACATTTGGTCATCCACGTTCATCCCAAGGCTCAGTGTGGTGCAAGTGATGACCTTTGCAAAGCTACAGCAGGTAGCACATCACTTGTTTGCAGCAAGGATGTGCTATACAAAGAGCTCTTCTGACTCTGAGCCTGTAAGTGCCCAACAGCAGCCTCATGGATGTAGGAATTACCTAATTACCTGCTTATTTACAGCATGAAGGAAATAACTTTGCTAGGAAAAGAAGTGATTGGCTTAAAGAGTCACTCCAAACAAGCAGAAGGATCAGAAGTGAAACCACGACATCTGAAGATAACACTTTTTTTTTTTTTTTTTTCTTTTTTTCTGTAAACGATTTGGAAATAACTTCAGCTATAGCATGATTGGAGACAGCAGTTACAGAATTACAGTCACCTACATTAGTATTATGTACAGAATAGAGAAAATAGTTTTGTTTCTGTTTTTAACAAAAAACTTACCACTAGCATACATATTTAATCACAGAAAAGTTCTGTGTGGGGAAGTTATTAGTTGCTCAAGTTTTAACGAATTTAAGAAGTTTAAGAGGAAAGCAACATAAGTAGTTTTTATAAATTACATATATTATGCATATTTTATGGTTTAAAAACATTTCTACTTTTAGCCACAATTCTCTGATATTTTTCCTGGGTATAAAATTAGTTTCACTTTCTTTTTCCTTTCTTTTTTCTTTTAAAAACTCTGGTACCCAATGCCTATAAGAAACAGACATTTCATTTTTGTGCTTTTTTTTTTTTTTTTAATTTGCCCAGAATAGCTGACCTTATTTTTTTTTTTTTTCCCCTCATAACACCAAATGAGAAACAGTTTAAAATAGTGAATGTATCTCAAAATATTTCTTGAGAACTAATGCTCTCCATAGATTCCCAAGTATTCAAAGGCCATCTGCTCCTGTAAAACCTCATGCTGCTAGGTATGCGAAGAATGGTAATTTTCATTTCGTATGGGTGTTGTCAACCATAACCGTCAAAGAACATTGTGGTCAGTCGGCCCATAGCTTGTGGTCTCAGAGATGGGCTTAAAATAAACTCTGCTGAACCAAGATAGCTACCCAAACAGTGGTTTTCAGAATCATATTAGTTAAATATAGCAACGTGTTTTTATGCTTCTTTGGTACTTCTTGCCACCAGTCATTCTTTTTTTATCCACCAAGTTTGAAGGAGCAGCTAGTGTTTCAGAGTCACTCGACTGAGAAATGAAACCTCCCACTTCTGCAGCAGATACATTTGTGTGCTCATGTTGTTATGGATATGTAAACACCCAAAGAGGGTCCTGATGTGCATTTAAAATGAGAAGTGGTGATACATTTTTGTATGTAAGATATTGCCCTGAGGAGTCATGATGAGATATCATGCAGTAATGTGTCTTGCTGTCTTCCTGCCCCTCTTGAACTTCTTGTGCTCTTTCCAGCTACCACTTATCCCACTTTCCAGACTTCAAGCCTCTCTTCTTGAGGCAATGACAGCTAGGAAGTTTTGGATGTATTTGCTTCGCTCATACCTTTGTATTGCAACATATAATGATGAACTGATCATTTAACTATTTCCTTACACTCTTGTTTAACCTTTCTCTCCCAGACATGCAGCTGCAGCAGCTGTTCCATATTGCAGAGCCCTGCCAGAAGCCCTGCAGGACATCTCAAAAAGTGGTCTCTTACCTCCCTCTGCCAGCTCTGGAAACTTTGCAAAAAATCACACAGATCTAATTGCTGAAGTGATAGCATTGATCCTTACCCCAGAAATATCTTTTTACTGGATATGGTTGCAACCCACCAGTGCCAGAGGAAGGAACTTTCTACTATTACAAGACTGAGCCCCCATCAACTAGACTAAAAAGGGGCTGCTTTTGTCCAGGATGCTCCTTTCATGACAGATTCTATGTATTTAGTATTACTGTTGTTCAACACTCCATAAAACTGTAACCATGGATAAACTACTGAATTCTAAAATGTACAGGGTTCACACAGTGCATGTGGTTTCTTTCAGTTCACTTGAAGACAGAGATATGAGCTGTTCTGGAAGACTTAAAGAAAGCTGCCAGTACAGAGAGATGCCTGATAGTTGTGTTTTTGCTTTTGTTTTTGAGTCTTTGAGTTTTCTTCTTTTTCTTTAATGTGACTGCCTGTTCCCTACTCCTCCTCTTTTATCAGTGACCAGTTTATCACATGTCCCATCATAAACATGGCAAATCACTGGGCTGCTAACTCCAGAGGAAATGTCTTCATGTACCACGTACCTGAAAGCTCCTCACAGAGCAGGTAAGGAGATACGTTTCATTGTTTTTCTCAGATTTACAGTTTGCAGAAACATGGCTGCTTGTTTCGGCACCTTGTGGAGTAAATGGGTAGATACATATACCTCAAATGAACAATTTATATTTGCAAAGGAAGTGTCAGGCTCTGATAAATTATTCCTCTTTGTTGACGGTATAGGAAAGTTTTTCTCAACTGATGCACTTCAAGTAAGATGTCTAAGTTGGGTTTCACTTTTCCAACTTTCATACCTTTGCCAGTTTTAGTTAGAATTTTAGATTTCATCTCTGTTTCTGATAAATCCCTAACAACAAACCAGAATGTTGTCTAAGTCACATGGAGTTCACAGTTCTCAAGGTAAGTGGGGTAAAATTTTCTAAGGACTGAACATTAATTTAACGCTGCCCCCTTTTGAGGTCACTGCAGTTGCATCACAGTTGCACTGCCTGGTCTTCATTGTGGTCAGGGTCTGAGTTTTATTCCTTCCCTCTCTAGCATCATGACTGCTGATCAGCTGGCAGACTGTCTCGTGGGAGGAAAAATATTTTTGAACACGAGCATTTGCAGACTGATGATCTATGTCATCCTTCACATTTCAAGCAGCTTGCTTGGAAAATTTTCAGAAGTTGCATCATATAGACGGAAAGGTTTAAATGCTAGTGAGAGGTGTAAATGAGTTGTTCTGTTGGGCTTAGAACAAGCTGGTAGGCAGAGACTATTAAGGTGGTCTTTTTTTTTTTTTTGCTTTATTTAAACCCAGCTCCTCCTAGAAGTCTGGAGGAGACATCGAGGTCTGTGGGCAGTGGTTAGCACTTTGTACTGCTATTTGACACAGCACAGTAGCTCCTGGTCCCTTCCTGTTGCAGCCTGAGTGCACGGAAGCTGCAGTGAAAGCAGCCTCTCCTGTTCCCTAGAGCCACACATCAGGGCAGCAAAAAGCCCGCAGGGATGCTTGACATGAGGGATCTGCCATTTCCTTACACAGTAGCAGTGTTTGCCCCCTGCACCCTGTATTTCCCTATTTATTTGTCCAAACAAGATTATTTTTGAGACCCTTTCTGCCTTCTGAGATGTACTCTGGAGAGATGAGGGGCCAAGATTGTTTGGAAGACCTTGGGAAGGTGGGGGTCAGCATGCTCCTACTGGCACCATTTGATACTGAGAAGTTGTCTGCATACTGTGTATTTCTTTCCTTTCCTGATAGCATAGTGAAAAAGCATTTGAAAGAAGCCAGCCAAGATCTAGGTTACAGATGAAGGCTATTATTCTGTGGTAACACAGGCTGGCTTTCTTTTTAGTGGAGAACTCAGTCCTCCGGGAGCCATTATTTCGCTGGCAGCTCCAGTGGGAATGTTCACAGTGCTCTGTTTGGCTACCGAGAGGCTGAGATAAGTGACTTTTACAAGGTTCCAAAAAGAGCCGAGCCATGGTATGCCAAACATCTAACCACACAGAAAGAAGTATTCGCAAAAAAAAAGCTAGCAAGTTTTCTCTTGCTTTGGAGAATGACTGTAACCCAGTCATCTATGATAACATCTTATTTGAATGTAAATGAAATAGTCCTTTTACAATTTAGAGTCACTGGTTTTGAGGCAGTGATTTTAAATTAATGTGAATTTCCTCTTTTATCTAATCCTATTAAAAATATTTCTCATGCTCCTGTTATTTACGTCTCCTCACACTCTCCAGGACAATAATCACAGAATCACAGAATTTTCTAGGTTGGAAGAGACCTCAAGGTCATCGAGTCCAACCTCCAACCTAACAGTTTGCATAGAACTTAGCTACACATTTCAGTAAAATTTATGTTGTCGGCGATCTTCCAAGGTAATTTAAATTTTGGTTCTGAACTTGCTAGTTTACTTTTCACATAACCCTCTTTAAAAACAAACAAACATACAATAGAGCCAGTACACTCTCTAAAATGTGTTGTGGGAACATAAGGCAGAAGCTCTAATGCTGTAGGCTAGGCCACTTGCAAGAAGAAATGATCCAAAATTGGTATTTTGGATTGGCATTTTTGCTGCTCTTTGTTTATGCTTAATATTGCTAAAATAATGTTGTTTAGGTTGCAAATCCAAACATTAAAAAAAAAAAAACAAAAAACTGCAGAATTCACCTTGTGCATATACCTACAGACATCTTTTCACAGTATCACAGGACTATTTATGAAATTATACCCTTGTTTTCCATAAGGCCTCTGTTTCACAACTTTCCTGAAGACCTCCCACTAGGTCTGTTGCTGAATATACTCCAAGTTTTTTTGTTTAAACATTATTGTTGTTCATTCTTAAATGAAGCCTTTCTTATTCTCCATCCCATTTCTGCCATGTGACCTCCCTCCCTCAATCTCCCTATGGCATTCCCCCTCCATACAGCATACATGCATTGCAAGCTACCCAGCAGCCTCCCTGCAAGCCAAAGCAGCAACACTGTGGAGGCTAGGAGCTTCACTTGGGACAGTGGCTAAAATTTGCAAGAAACCTCGGTTTACACAGGATATGAGCCTTTTGCTCTTTGTGTTTTTTGCCTATATCATTAAGATGATAGTAATACCTATAATATCTATAATGACTACTACTAACAACCTCACAGGGGTTCTGGAATGGATACATTAAAATAATATAACAATGGAAAACTATTTACTCTAACATAAAATATTCTGAGTGTGGAAAAGGCCATTCACTAATTAGGCTACTGCACAGTATAGCAACACATTTCTACTCTGTCACCTCTCTCCTACTTTATGTGTGTCCCCCCCAGATGTGTAACAGAAGACAGGGTTAAAATGCAGAGATGAAAAAGTACTGGTATTTCCTCTTTTTTCACATGGAGCAGTCCCTTAATAATTCACAGCAAGATAAACAAAAGGGAGGGAGAAGTCAGCCAGTAAAGACAGACCCAACTGCAGTGATGCAAAGTAGACAAAAATTTCTTAAACAGAGAGGAACTTTTAGCAGTACAAATCAATTAGCAAAAGCCTGTGTGACAACTGGATGTTTCTAAAATGTACACACACACTCAGACATGAACAGATGCAAGGACAGGACTAAACATCCCACTCTAGACTGAAGTCTATGGCATATGTGGAAAATCACATAAAACCATAAACGGACAGTTGTCATATAGATAAATTGATCTTGCAGAGAGCAAGCTATCCTCGTCCACGTGGTAGCATTCTCCCAAGCCTGGCGTGGCACAGTGTCTGCTTTACTCTTCAGTTCCTCTTTGAATGAAGTGAGATGCGTCGCCAGCTCCTGCATTAATGATCTGTGGCAAAAATATATGTAGTCCAGATGCCATTTTGTCACTCTCTTTCTGAGAACACTTAGGCCTTGGAGTAAACACTTACTGTAAACAATGCAGGAGGAATGTGAGTGCTCAGCATTGCCTAGGATTAGTGGGAAGGGCTGGGGTACAGTTTTAGTTACAGTAAAGAAATATGTGATAGAAGAAAGTATGTTTTGAGAGATAATATTATGAACTATACAAAGATTCGCCTTGTTAACCCTTGAAGAGGTTTCTGGGTGATTTTTGCATGCTACTGATATATGAAGTAGCACTGTTTTCTGGGCCAGCATAGTTTCCTAGTCACACTGTGGCACCAGATGTGCTGTCTTAAATTTGATGATGGATAAAATTCAGTGCTCTGCTCACTGAGGAGACCAGATCATCAGCTGCATAGGACAGCAAAACATCATTATTATCAATGGAGAAGTCTAACCTGAGAGTTAAAGAGGCTCTATCTTATTAATATTACCATCATAATTGTCACAAAAGCTTTAACAAAACTCTTAAACTCTTGTGCACTGTACAGATTCCTCTAATATTAATGAGCTGCTGTCTATTTTGAGTCATTTCGGTTAGGGCTGTCTTCACCTCCTGACTATGCACTCTTATGTGTGTTATTGTGAGCTGTTAAAAGACTGCTCCATGCCAAGGTGAACATAACTGGCTGGATTGCGGTCACACGTTATATGAATCTGTAATTCTGAAGATGAAAACTCCTGACTGACAAAAAAATGTGTCTAAATCCATTAACTATGTGAAGTATTTTCATTTTTTTTAATTTGCTGTTATGCTAAACTAGTTCTGGATGCTCTTAATATCACTTTAATTAAAGGAGATCTCTTCTGCTTTCATAATGAACATAACCCTGGCAGATTACTCTGCAGTCCTTTAATCGACACTCTCCCCATGACTGTGGCTATTAGTCCATGAGTACCAACACATTGTAGTATGGAGGACCACTGTTGAACAGGGTGCTGTGGAGGCAGACAGAAAGGCACAGATCAGGTCTCTGGGCTTCAAAGGAACTCACCTAACCACAGAGGGCAGGTGAGGCACTAGAGAGGTGGTAACAAGCATAGATATGATGCCTGTTGCTTCCATGGGTGGGCAGGCAACACAATGTCCTTAGGTAGTAAACTTGCTGCAACAACAGCTTGTCACTGTTTATAAAGCTGTCCTCCCTCTCATCCCTGAAAAAGTTGTTTTGCTGTTCTTGGTGGAATTGCCTGTCATCCTTCTGGCTTTATCTGTTGCATTATGCCTGCTGCAGCTATGAAAACACTCGCTAAATCAACCACATCACACCATTCTTATGTCTGTAGACAGCATCTGTGTTGCTGAAGTTTTGAAGTCTAGACAACTGGTTTTTTCCTCCCACAGAGTGGCTTAGTGGCCTTTATCATTCAGCTGATTTTTTAGTACTTGGATCTGATCTTGGAAGTTAGACATAAATGTACAAAGCACCAAACTCAGAAGCATCAGAAATCAGCTTTATGTTAATCAAAATTCAGAAAAGTACAAAGCTCTTTTTGGAACTGCACGTGCTGCAATGGGATAGGCTGTTTCCAGAAAATGTAATCTAGCAGATAAGCCCACAGTCCGTATACATAGAGAGACCTTCTGTATTGCTCCGGGGCTTCAGAACAACACATCCGTATTGCTAGCTTTTTAATACAGTAATTCACTAGCAAAACTCTGTAATGTGTTATTTAGGAGTTCTGAGATGATTACAATGCTTCCTTCCTTTATTAAGATCAATGATATATGTGTATTTTTTTCATTTAGCGTGAGATTTCAGGATCTTGAATTTATTGTCTGCTGCCTCAGTTTTATTTTCTTCCATTGGCACAGCCATAGCGCAAAGTAGAACTTTGCGTGTATTGGGAATAAAAGAAGTGGAAAAGACACAGCAAACTCCAGGATACTTTTGCAAGTAACACGTATCTATAGGATGGTTTTGGTACAAAATGGGATAAACTTGGCAGTTTAATACCACTAGGAGTTAAGCTTTTTCCATATGCCCTGATTTTCCTGAAAAGAAGAAATAAAGAAAGAAAAGTATTCATCTGTTTTTCACATGCTTTTCCCCATTTGTCTGGCAGGACTTTGTAATGTGAGGAGACACAATGAACTGAATGTATCCCCAGAACTGCAAAGTTCACACCAGGCCTTACACTGGCTCATTAGATTTCTATAAATATCCAGCTATCCCGTGATATATATTTTTTCACCGTGCAATCATGTACCATTTCATTTTCTAAGATGGGTGGTTATATATAATTTATTCTTTAATATTTTTGCTTATCTTCAAAATGAACATTTCAGTCCAGGCAAAGGGCACTGCAGTGTTGGCAGGTTGCTCCTCCTGACGTTGCTGAGATGGTACCTGTTAAAAGCTCTTGATACTCGATCTCTATCTGCAAATCTGCTAGTATTAATAGGAGAAGAATTTATCTGAGCACAACAGCAGGGTCTGATGTTAAATTCTTTTCTATGAATTTCACAGTTTGGGATTTTGTCACCTGTTTGCTGTACACTGGATAACTGACCTGCAGTAGTGACTCCTGAAGTGAAGTAATAATTCTCCTTCAAAGGAAACTCACTTTAGTGTGAGCAAAATGGCAGGGTCTGGCTCTCAGCTTCTCCATGCTTTACATTACCAGTCATTGCACCACATCAGAACTGTCAAACTGTTTCTAAAAATTATGACATCCTTTTATATACATATTTATATATACACAGAAGATTTGAAGCAATATCTTTTGCATTAAGTACTAGCTCCATGAAGTCACCAAAACCAAGAATAAATCCTTACATGTAACTACATTCACTGTTCTTATTAAAGAGATCTGTTGCTTGAAAAGTGGCTTTTTTAGTTGATATAAGTTTTTATTACTTAGAAACACTTAAAAAATCCCTTTTCCCACTGTCTCTGCAGTCCTTCCCTTTACCGAACTGTCCTCCATCAGTCGTTAGGCTCTGCATTTCCCCATTTAGAGTTGACACCGATGAGTCAACTACGTGGCACCCTGGAGTATTGGGAGTGCAGTTTGGAGCAGCTTAGGAAAGAACAGCCTCCATGCAGAGCTATCAGGGTACCACAGCTAAGCTGTATATGCTTATCTGTCACTTCTCTATTTCTCCTATTCCAGCGAAAACACTGTCACTACCTGATGCTAACTCGAGATCTCTCTGTCTGCTCAGAAATCCTACATTCTACTCAAAATCTTTGTTTGGGCCACTTTGTGTGTTTGTTTAGGGCTTAGGGAAAAATGTTTGTTTTGGTCCACTTTGCTCTCCGCTCTGGTACTAATAGATGATGATCAGAAAAGTTCCCCTGATATTTTCCATCTAGCTGCCATTTAGATGCTGTCTTAACTTTGTTGCTGATCTGTGCATGCATATATGTGCCTCTTTCCACTCTTAGGCTTGTGTTTTCTTTCTCATTCTCTTACTACTGATACTGGCCAGGATATGGTACCACCAACCAGGTATATCGAAAGCAGCCCACCAAATTGTACCACTTTGTGTTCTGTATCAAATCCACTATAGTCGTACAAATAATTTTATTCCTATTAAGATCTCAGTACAAGAGTTTGCAGAATTTTAATCTGTGCCATAACGTTATAAGATTTTACCTCTAGGAACATGAGGGCTGAAAACACAATTGCATTTGGGTGAACACCCTTACTTGATTTAGATTTAGAGATAAAGTCACCCTTCATATGACTTCCTTAATTGGGTAGGTTTGTCCCTTCATTCCATCCATCTTAACTAATTTCATGTCATCTTTCTATTCAAAAGTGAGTTTTTATTGAAAAGATAATAGCTCCTTTAAGTACATAATACCTTTGCTGCAATGCTGATGTTAAATATTGCTGTAATATATTGGGCCAAGCAAATTATTTAAAAAAAAAATAAAATTATTAAACTATGATCTTGCTTAATCCTTCTATAAACATTTGGGGAAGAAAAATATGCTTTAATCTTGTTTCAGTTCTGCATTTTTTTGGTGAATAATCTGTGAATAATTCACTTTCCAGATGCAAAGTATTACTGAGGTATTATGATAAGACTAAGGAAAATACTACCAAAGATGTATTTCATTTAGAGGGTTGTGTGTTTGTTTTTCAAAATAGAGGCTTTGAGGATAGGGTAGTCCCACCACTCGTATAATGTGAAGGAGTCATCTTGGTTCCAGTCCACCTGACCATGATGGCTTGAAATACAAGCCTTGTTCTCTGAGAAGCACTATGTGGATTATATCAATGCTGTTGCATTTCACGTCCAAAGATAAAATAGTTTCAGTTGTGCCACCTTTCAACAACAACCTTTGCAGCCACTGCAGATGAAATCCTTTTGAGTGGATCTGGGATTTGTTTGTCTCTGCCTTACAGACATCTGTTCCTTCTCCCAGGTCCCCTGGCCCTGTCTGCCTTCCTGCAGCATTTAACCAAGTGAATTGGACCTTTGTTTAATTGCATGATACCAACAACACAATTGGACTCCAGACCACAAATATCTTGCTCTGAGTTGTGGTGAAAAGCTATATGTTGAGCATACTGTAGTTTTAATTTTATTATCAGAAGTTGACTCTTGGTTTTCTGCAGGACATGTGTTATTATAACCTTTGCTACTATGTCCTGCAAAGGTTGTTGTCTTGTTTGGCCAGTCTTGTCTTTGAATTGTTAAAATATTACTTACTATTTGTGTTAATCATTAGCTGGAAGTAAACAACAATGGTTCTTTCTTAAATCTGAACCAGGCAATTATTTCAAGCTGGTTTGACTTGACTGCCATATAAAACTTGGAGAGAACAGACTGCGTGAACTAAAACCACCCTCCCAGCCACCACAGAAATTAGATTAAAAGTACCTCTAAGAGAAATCTTCATAAACATCTCCTATTACATCTTTCCTTATCCAAAGACTTGGGGCAGAATCCTGGCCCCAGTGAAATCAATGGAAAAACTCCAATTACCATTAAGAAGGGCCAAGATTTAATTCCAAGTTTGTGAAATAAACCATAATTAACCTTCCATCATAGCTGCCAGATTCCATGTCACCATTTACTTCTGCTTTTTGAATTTAATTTTAGTGAAAATCTGTATAACCAAGTACAACCAAAATCTGAATACCAAGTGACTTTTTAGCTCTATCACTTGAGGTTACATGCCTAGTTAATTCATCAAAGGTGCCCTGCTGTCCAAAATTTCCACTTATAGGATATGTTAAAGACCCTTTACAGCAAATTCTCCATGTTATTGATTGTTCTTCTTTTATGTTTTGGTTTGAAGAAGTCCCACAGTTCAGAACATTGTAATTAATGGTTATTCATTATTTAAACTCTGCTTTATTCTTTGAATTAAATTATCTCTGTTTCTCCCCCAAATACATAAGTGATAGTTTTAATTATCTTTATATAAATATATATTTTTTTAGTTCAGGTCTGGAGCTCTTGCTTGATGTTCAGTATGCATTTGGACTGCCTTTCTACCCAAAGTATGAAGAACGATTTACTCTGGATGAAAAGCGCCTTTCCTTGCAAATTATGCAGTACATCTCCAATTTTGTAAACTCTGGGTAAGTATATGACTTTTAAGAGTTGCTATGGTTGGGGAGGGGGAAAGGAGTAGAGAGAATACAGGTCATCTTCTGCCCTCATTCAGGTAGTCTCCATTTCCTCTAGCAATTTGTACCCCCACTGAGGAATCTTTGGTTAACAGTACTGGAAAGTCATGGCCAAGATGTCAAGCAGGTACTGAAGATTTGTAGTATGTTTTGTAGCTAGAAGTAATAGGAAATTTATTTCCATGGAGCACATGCAAATTCTACTTAAATATATGGGGCCCACAAAGGCTTCAATGTTGTTTTCAGAGCCTATTTTTGGGACCACAGTTCTGAAGGATCTGGGCTGAGAGTTCCCTTATTCCCAAAAGGAGGAAAGCACATGAAGACACAGTGACCACTTTGCCAACTACCCTGAGAGTAACCCTCAGCTTTATTGAGTTATGGCCATACTTGTGAATAAGCAGTATCTCTAAAAAGCTATGGTGGGAACTACAACTTTACATGCTCTTTTGACGACCTTGGGATGCTCTGTGACTGAGGGCTGTTGAGGGTGCTGATGATCCTGTGTCTATACAGGCTTTGCGTACCTGTTCTTTAGGAAGTGAACCAAACTAACAAAAGGCTGTCAAAGAAGACACTATGAACAATTCAGCAGTCAGGGCTGAATCTGAAGCCTGTTGGTCAGAGAGACTGGATACACATTTCTTTGACCCCACTGATCTCTTTCTGCCTTCTACTGTTTACATCATTGTTTTCTAATAGTCATTTCTCCCCTTCCCTTAGAAATCCAAACTACCCTCACAGTTTCTCGAGAAGAATGTCAGGGTTGATGCCACTCTGGCCAATGTTTCTGCCAAATGATCATGGTGATAACTACAAAGAATTCACCGCTTCCTTGCCAACTCTTAAAGGATTAAAAAAAGAGGACTGTTCTTTTTGGTCTGATTATATCAGAAGACTGAAAGAATCCACAGGTGAGCAAAGTGTTTTCCATCATTAAATAAATATAAATTATTTGTTTAGTGTTTTCTTTTGTCTGGATCCCCATTAATACTACAGTTACATCAGCATGAAAAAGACTTTTCAGAGATGAAACATCTTACACTGTCCAGGGTATATGTTTGGGACTACACTAACATGGAAAGCATGCAATATTGAACATATTTCTTTCACAGTAGTTAGTCTGTAATAAAGTTTCATTGTCCTGGTGGTAGAATGAGAGAAGTCTTCCTTCAGTGATTATAATGATGAAGCCATACCTTATAGTTTGCTCCCTATTTGCAGTCATAATATAGACATTGCCTAAACCAGAAGACTGGCCTCTTTTGTCTACTGGAAGCAGGTAACACAAGAGTGGTGAGATTTAGATAACTGAGAAGGAGCACAATAACTTCTATACACTGCTAAGTTGTAACTGAGGCTTTAGATATGTCTTAATATGGAAATATGGATTCTGCATGTCTTGACTTCACACTAGATAAATTCCTTTGGATTTTTTTTTTTTATAGTTGTGCTGGTTACACCCGTTGTAGTTCTTCTTTGTATTCATAAATTCCCATGCAGCTGTGAGATTTTTTCCTCCATTTTTTTCTTATTTCTCAGAACAGTAGGACTCACTCAGTTGAGATTTCAGTCTGCTGCCCTGTACTGAACTCTCAATTTATTTTGGTAACTAAACTTCTCTTCATGACTTTGTGTGTTGTTAATAAATTTGGATAGCCTCAAGAAAAGCAAACAAAACTATCCCTTTTTGGCAGGCTCAGATTTTTTGAGCTGTTCTGCAAGCTTACAAGTGTTTTTTATGTCCTAAGGACTCATCTTTACAGTGAACACAGTCCAGATCCTTTCTGATTTGGGAGGGCAGTTGCATTTTGGTGAACAAAATGTTCTGTTCAAGACACTGAGCTGCCCAGGCTATCTCTGAATCATCTCAAATGGACTGAGAATGATATTTAAGTGACATAAAACTATAATATCTCAGAACCATCAAATTAGTGCTTCCTATACAAACATAAAGAATAAATGTTATTTTTCAAGGGACAGCCTAAATCACCACTTCTGGTCTTTCTTCAAAAGTGGACTAAACATTTTACTGCAGGCCTCTTCATCGGTTTCTTGGTATCCTTCAGTGTCTTTCAAATTCAGAGGGGCCATTTTGATCTCTCCAACAGCTTTCTGCTGGTCAAGATATTCCTAGGTTGTAAACCTTGACTCTGATTATTAGCGTTAAGCAAGGTTGAAATTTTGTTCTGATGCCCTGAGTAGAGCTTCTAGATCTTTTGGGACTTAATTTTCTAGCATTCTGCTTGTGTAATGGTAGTTCAAGTTGAAGTCACTGAGCACCACGGACAGAGGCTACTCTCAGCCTTTACAGGAAATCCCACCAACGGTGGGAAAATATCTACCAGGGAAGATTGTTGTTGAGAACTAGAAAGTTTAAAACTGTCCAAAATGGCATGAGAACACAACGACATTTGTATATGGGACAGTCCAAAGGTCTGTCTGGCTCAATATCCTGCCCTTGTCAGTGACCAAAGCCAAATACTTAAACATAAACACTGAGAGACGGAGAGAAAACAAAAATACTGAAAAATCTTGCAAAGATGAGTCAAATTTTGGAAAACAACACATACAGTGAGATTTATGGACTACATATTGTCAAGGAGAAGGTTTAGAAAGTACATGTCAACATGTTATCCTGCAAGCGGAAGTGAGTACGCCCTGCCTGCTCTTCAAGCCAGTGTTTCCTTGGCCTCAGCTCCATGGTAATGCAGCTACACAGTTCACGTCTATTAAATTCCATCTCATAGTAATGTTGGCTTGTCACCTTGCTTCTATAATCATCTTCAATCTTATCTTGCCCTGAAATACTGAAACTTCTCCTATGAGTTCTATTTAAACATCAAGTACATTTCAGCTCAAGACCTCAGTACAAGATGGGGACTTAAAGAAACTCCTGATGTGGGCATCTGGGTAATACTTCAAGCCCAATTCCCTATTAAAAAACAACTCCTAATGTCCATCAGTTTAGCTATCAGAATTGTATGAACTTTGTATGATGCTGATTGTTGAACACCCTCAACTTCATTTGAGAGGAGGTTGTGCTGAAATGCATGTCAAAGCTGTGTCAGCCTATCAGTATGCAAATATGGGATCACTTGCATTGATCCTATAAATCACACTCAGCAGGAATGGACAAATAGGACTGTAAAATGTGTCCAGGTCAGTTCAGTCAAGAGAAATAAGGTCTTCAGATTTTTATTATTATAATTATTTTAAATCACTAAGCATCATTTTCCTGTACAAGGGGTAGCTTGCTCTACCTCCCTTCAGAGCTGACAAACTGCATTCTGTCTTTACATGACTGCTCCAGACTTTCTGTTCCTGGAGAGCTGCCAGGCCATCATATGGGATCCTTACTTTATGTTGGATGATAGATTAGAGACAGCAATGCTGCAAACCATTTCTGTCTGATGCATTTGGCACTCTGTCCTGAGGGGGGACTATTCAGCAGTCAGCTACTGTGAGATCCAACCTAGCACATATGGGGAAAAAAGAGCCTTTCTATATTTCTAAATCTCTGTGATGGTGTTTTGGGCTGCATGGTACACTGTCCAGTCTGACCACTGAGACCCAGTTGTTGTAGAGTGCAATTTGTGGTCTCATGCCAAATAGATGGAGTTCACAAGCATGGCAGGATGAGGCATTGCTAATAAAACAATCCAGGTTTCACATCCAAGTGCAAAGCTGTAGAGTCTGTTCTGATGCAGTCTCAACCAACTGTGATGATTTCTGTTTTTTCCATTTCACCACTTCCTTCAAATCAACATCTTTCTAGCTTCATATATTTCCTGTAATTTATAAGAAAAATATATATTTATATATATATATATTTCAGTAAAATGGAGGTTAACTGGATGAGCCAGTAGCCATAAAATATAACTGCAATTGATGTTTCAAAAACTTTTCTTGATCCTTTATTTACTACCATGTGAAATGCCTTGACTTAAAAATGACAAATAAGGGATGATTAAAGCTAAAAGCACCATATCTTAGTCCCTAGGCATCAGTCCAATAGAAAAGTGAGCTACACCCAAACTCCTAAATTCAGGTATCTGGAATAGAACCTCTATTATTTAGAATCTCTTGTACAGATGAAGTTACATGGTTTTTAGGTTATTCACTGCTAGATCTAGATTCTGTTGTATATATATATATATATCCAGCAAAAGTGTTACCTGTACTTTTATTTCCATTATGTAAGAATATTGTTCAAGGTTAAGTAGGTGTTTCAGTATGCAATCAGACTGTAATATTTAATGATGGAATGTGTCATTTATTCCTGGTTATAATTGAAATGGATGTTGTTGTAATTGAAGATAATTTACCAAAAGTAATTCCAAAAATGCAATGATTCTTCATTGTATTTTCTGGCAGTGACTTAACAAGTTATGGGGAAAAGTTTGAATCTGTTTCATTGCAGATGTTTTATAAATCTGTTGAGATTTTGTCTGAAGCCAGTTTACAAATTTGGCAATTTGGGGGGCAGTTCACCTGGAGAATTATGAAAGTGATAGTGCTTGAAAAGGTTTGGATTTAGTAAGTGGAGTTCCCATGGTTGCATTTCAGCATGAATCCAAAGACATGATTTATATTCTAAATCATGATGGTTTCCATGGGGATGATCAAAAACAGAAACAAGAAGAGTGGCCATTGTGGAAAAAAGCTGTGGATGTCTTTTTCCAGGGAATGTGTTAACAACTTGAAATTCAGTTAAAAACAGGAACTCTAGAGTGTTTATGGATACTCAGACAGTATGTCTGAATGCAAAAATTCCCTTTGCATAGCGTGGTGGACTGCACTGCATAACAGTGAGTCACTTTACAAGGGACCTTTCACTGCATCCCAAGCAGGTTAGCAGGGATCCAATCCATATCCCTTACTCATCTAAATAGTATCTAAGCAGAACGAGTCCTACTAAAATAAGTGCCTGTGCAAGCAATGATGTCACCGTGGAGAAGGAGATACCTTTAATGCCTCCAAAGTGAAATCTTGTCTGCCTAATGCATGTGCCTAAATGTAGACATCTGTGTATAAATTAGCCAGATTTGACCACACCTGTACATTTAGAAAATTCAAAGGTTAACAAAACTGAAGACTTCTCCATTAGCTCTGACACTATGTGTAGCCATGCAAGAGTCCAAACAAAGCAACAGTATTCATAGTTCAGACTTCAGTCAAGACCGAATCAGGAATGTTGTGGTTAGCATTCATCTTTTACTCATTTTATTCACACCTTCTTTTTGGAAATCTCTTCTAGAAAAAAGATTCCTTTAGTCTGAGGGACATCTGTGCAGCACAGAGAGCACTCTGACTAGGTTACATTTAATAAACACCATCGGTACACTTTCTTGGCACAGTTTGGTCTTGTAGAGGCAACTACACTTCTGAAATAGGGTGGAAGACTGAAATCACTGAAGGTAAAGAATAAGGAAGAAGAGGTCTATTAGAGATGAGTCCTTGGGGTTTTATGCATTCCAGATGGCCAAAAAAAAAAAAAAATTATGCTCCCCACAATTCCTGCCTGGTAGGTAAGTATGAGATAAACAATATAATAATAATAATAATAATAATAATAATAATAATAATAATAATAATAATAACAATAATAACAATAATAACAATAATAATAAAAGAAAACTAGACTTGCACAGGTGTAGTGCAAACTATTTTCAGTGGCAGTTACTTAAAGCATGCTGGAAGCATGATAATTAATTACCAAATTACCATTAGGTGATCTGTTGTTACCCTAAAGCATTTTGCAAGTGGACTGGAACTCAGAAATATAGGTTCCTGAACATTTACAGCTGCATAAAAAGGTTCTTATTAAAGTGTCATTAATAACACATATACCTTCTAGCTTGCTGCATAAAAGATGCTACATATATTTTAATCTTAATTATATTGTCTTTGCAGGAAGTGCAAGTAATGGAGAACAATCTTCAGAAAACAGCTCCAGTGAAGCCCCTAGTGAAGGAGTTACCCCCCAGGAGAGCCAGCCAGTGGGAGACAAGGTGGCTTACAGCAGATAGATGGTCACAGTCCTATTGGATGGGTTTGCCATGTAATTGTACATCCATGCAACTGTGTCAAAACAAACTTCTTTAATTAACACTCTGAACAAATAAAGTAGACCTTTCAAGAAAGTAGCCTTTCAAGAAAACTTTTGAATATGGCACAAAATAAGCCCAATGGATATTATTTTAGTTCAGAAGAAACTAATTTGCAAAACGGTATATCAATAAAAGCTGCAAAAATTAAACAAAAGTTCTTGGACTCTATTTCTTGCCCACACACAAATGCCTATACCTTGTAGTACCACCAGCCAGAAAAGGATGAATTTTGAAACTCTGAGAATTCCCTCCGTTGATAAGGATTAAATTTGCTCATATCTGTGTCATATCTGACATGTTCCTTTTTTTCATCGTATCTATCACAAGCTGCGGATATGAGTGGGAACATGGTTTGACACTGCAGAAAATTGAAAAGCTTCAGAATAGGGATGGGTTGGTCCAGGAAAGAAGGATGTAAGAGGGACTCAAGAGAGTGAATTGACTATGTCCTTATGAAGTCAGATGCATGCACATGCTATATTCAGCTCATGAACACTTGTGGAAATATGTATAAGACCATTTGGGTAAAGCACAGCACACAACAGAGATAACGCAAAACTTTGACTAAAGCTTAGAACATCCTGTCCTTGGAACATAATCTTTTGTAAAGGGAATGTGAGATACAGAATAGTTTTGGAAGGGAAAAGAAAAGCATATTGATAGGTATCTCTAAAAGCTCTGAAGTTAGTTTGGGTTAGGTTGTTAATCCACTGCTAGGATCATTTGGCAATAGATAATCCTTAGTTGGCAGTATATCACACACTCGTTCATAATATTTGAGAAGAAATGAAGTTACATCTGCCCTCAGTCTAAGAGCAAAATTCCCATTGATTTCAGCAGGACACAAATTTCTTTTGCAGTGTTGAAAGGATTTAATAAAACAACTCATAAGGTTTTGTTTGCTGCTTGGGACCTTTGCCAGTGCATGAAAAGTTACTGCTGCCTACCATGTATCCAGGTTTCCAAGGATTTTACCTAGTTAGAAAAAAAACAACTGTATAACACTCATAGTTCTTATACTTGCACCCTGTTCAATAAACAATTAAACAATTAAAAAGAACAGAAGAATCAAGGAGCCTGTTAACTAGTTCAGTATAAAAAAGTAAAGATGGGGCAATTAAACGATGTTGCCCATTATTATCTTTTTATATGATAGCTAACAGGCAAGGAAAAAAGAAAAGATTTAAGGCCTTTTTAAAAAGCCCAGATCTTAATCATCTAGCTCAACAGTGCATACTTTCTTTCCAGTAACTATAGATGCTGCAGTTCTTATTCCTTGGCCAAGGCTGGTTTACTTTTTCCTCTTTTGTGGCTGCTCCTGGAAATGGATGCCTGACAGATTCTATTTAAAACTTACCGTACCCTGCCAAAACCTCTTATATTAATAACAGGTATAAATTTGCATACGTTCACATATGCAGTCATGCACACATCTCCAGCCTTGGAAAGACCCAGAGCCGAGTTCAAGTTTTTCATATTTATTTAACGATAACATGGGTAAAAGAACTGTGGGTCTCTCCAGTACTCTTAACTAATTTTTACAGCATCAGCATCCCTCAGCTTAACCCTAAGAGTTCTATGAATATTTACTGATATCATGCTTATTGATATATATATATTTAATCTTCAGCAAATATGAAAATTTCTTTTTCATCCATTAAACAGATGCATTATAACTCATCTAAAAGTATTCTGGGTCACTGTTTGCTTTCTACAATGCCCCTCCCGTCTTTCATTCCAGATGCTGAGGCAACTTCCCCATCTAATGTTCTTTGTTCCTGCACTGTACTGTCCCCTAAAATCAAATTTTACAGAACACCAGCCAAATCCCTGTGAATTAGTGACATTAAATGGGGTATTGTTTGTGGAGAATGGGCTTGGCATTGGCTGTTTTGTTACACTGAGTCAAATAAGCACTTTGGGGGAAAATGGACCATCACACTAACAGTGTTGATCAATCAACCCAAAATCCCACAGTTACTGTTAAAGAAACATTAAAAGGCTATTGTATGGACACCGGGGTACTAAATATAGTACTTAAATAATTCTAATCCCCGTAAACAGTAAGCATATGCTTTTGCTTTTTTTTTTTTTTTTTTCTTTTTTTAATGTAGGTGGATATTTATAAATATAATTGTAAATGAAGAAGTGAGGTTTTTTTTGTTATTTATTTGTTTTCCACTCTGTGTATAACAACTTTGGTAGCATCATTCCAAACAAGACAGTTTTGCAAAAAGTAATTAATCTCAGTTCTAAACCATCAAATCCTAAAACTAACTAACTAAATAAATAAATGAATAAACCACCTCCAATAAATTTAATAACTGTAACAGGAAATGCTCAACTAAACATTAGGGTCCTTTTCATAATACTGTGACCTCACTGTCTTCTGCACCACAATATCGCTTCATTGGGTTAGAAACTGGCTGGATAGCCGGGCCCAAAGAGTCGTGGTGAATGGAGCCAAGTCCAGTTGGAGGCCAGTCACTAGTGGCGTCCCCCAGGGCTCGGTGCTGGGGCCGGTCCTCTTTAATATCTTCATCGATGATCTGGACGAGGGCATCGAGTGCACCCTCAGTAAGTTCGCAGATGACACCAAGTTAGGTGCGTGTGTCGATCTGCTTGAGGGTAGGAAAGCTCTGCAGGAGGATCTGGATAGGCTGGACCGATGGGCTGAGGTCAACTGCATGAAGTTTAACAAGGCCAAGTGCCGGGTCCTGCACCTGGGGCGCAATAACCCCAAGCAGAGCTACAGGCTGGGAGAGGAATGGTTGGAAAGCTGCCAGGCAGAGAAGGACCTGGGAGTGATGGTGGACAGTCGGCTGAATATGAGCCAGCAGTGTGCTCAGGTGGCCAAGAAGGCCAACGGCATCCTGGCTTGTATTAGGAACAGCGTGACCAGCAGGGCTAGGGAGGTGATCGTCCCCCTGTACTCAGCTCTGGTGAGGCCGCACCTCGAGTACTGTGTTCAGTTTTGGGCCCCTCGCTACAAGAAGGACATCGAGGTGCTTGAGCGGGTGCAGAGAAGGGCGACGAAGCTGGTGAGGGGCCTGGAGAACAAGTCCTACGAGGAGCGGCTGAGGGAGCTGGGCTTGTTCAGCCTGGAGAAGAGGAGGCTCAGGGGTGACCTTATCGCTCTTTTTAGGTACCTCAAGGGAGGCTGTAGCGAGGTGGGGGTTGGCCTGTTCTCCCACGTGCCTGGTGACAGGACGAGGGGGAATGGGCTTAAGTTGAGCCAGGGGAGTTTTAGGTTAGATGTTAGGAAGAACTTCTTCACTGAAAGGGTTGTGAGGCACTGGAACAGGCTGCCCAGGGAAGTGGTGGAGTCACCATCCCTGGAAGTCTTCAAAAGACGCTTAGATGTAGAGCTTAGGGATATGGTTTAGTGGAGGGCTGTTAGCGTTAGGTTGGAGGTTGGACTCGATGACCTTGAGGTCTCTTCCAACCTAGAAAATTCTGTGATTCTGTGATTCTGTGATAATATATACAAAATTGAATACCATTGAAAACTATTATACTAGGCAACCCCAGTATTAATCTGCTGCCCTGGAGCTGGTAAACAGAGGACAGATTTAAAATGCTTCATTACTGACTCATGTTTGGGAAAAACAAACATATAATCTTTCCGTCCTCACTCCAGCCTGAGCATGGATATGCCTCTGGAATTTGAGAAAATTTTCAGCTAGCAGCTCAACAGCTTGGCCTTAGAGCCTCCTAATTACAGTCTTACCCATCTGGTAGGCTTGGTAGGTATGTATGACCGGACTTTTAGATCACCCCTCCTGAGGTATTCAGCTTGATTGTCAGTTTGGTAAAAGAACTTTTTAAGTACATATTTTTTTGTAAAACCTTTTCATTTTATTTGTGGCTGACTGCTCCAAATCCACTCTGTTGCACTGAAAGCAGCTCTTTGGTTCATTGTCTCTCTCCCAGTTTTCTAGATGCACTCACACTCCTTTCTATAGTGCAATATATGTTTTCTCTTTTAAAAATGCAACGTGTTTTCCTTGTTGTCTGCATCCTTTCCTTCCCCTATGATAGTCCTACATTCTCCAAATTGCTTTTAACTCCCCTGTGCCACAGTGAACGTTGATGCAGGGAAATGCAGTCTCATGACCCTGTATATTCATCTAATCTCACACTTCACCATTCTTTAGTCCTTGGTCCGTAAGCTCAATCTTCTTTGAAATCTGAAGTGACTTTTGCGGCAGCACAAGTTATCCGGTCCTTGGTTTTAAATCTGGTCACCTTCCTGCTTTTATTAGGGTTTCTCATGGCGAATCACACCAATGGAAACAGCCCTGTCAAATCCAATAGGGAGACATAATATAAGGGTGGGCTGGCTGACAGAGAGGTCAGGCAACTTTAGTCTTAATGATACTGAGAGGCCAAGTCTGCTCCCACATATAATTCTTAGTAAGAAAAATACATTCTCAGACTATTTAGGTCATTGTGCTTAAAGCTGAAATACCAAAGTCTTCAGTGATCTGGTACTGAAACAATGCATAGAAGCATGCTGACTGGAGCCACTTTGGATACTTTGAAGCTTCCTTGTGAGCACACACACACATAAAGTAAGTTAATGCCAATTAAGTCATTTAATTCAAACCTTTATTCAAAGACAAGCCACCAGAACCCTTCAGTATACAGAACTGTGTTACATTTTAAGGCTTGGCTATCTAACCTACAATATTTTATGTGATTCTTTTGCACAAAAAGTATTAGGCAACAGGGAGAAAAAACGTATTGTATTAGAAATATTTTACCATGCAGAGCTGGAAGGAAAACAACCGACTAAATGTCAACACTGGAACGTTAATGGTTTTCATAAGTATTTGACACATACAGCTGGAACATCACGGTGTTTTCCTGCTATTGCAGGCACCCACATCATATAATTCTCTGGGCTAAACTTAATGATTGAGTCTTTCACCACTGCAGCATCACAGCCAATGCTCTTTACTGTATGAAAGGCTCATACTATCTCTAACTTGCTCCAGTTACAATATATGGCAGTGGCTTATATAGTAATAATTATAGATTTATGCACCATTGCTCCTCCTCACATGAAGCTAAAAAAATAAACATGATAACAAAGCCAAAGATCCTCTTCCACATGGTTCTCATTTGGTGTTTGAAACATAGACACCCCCTAGCAGGGATTTTATATAAGTTTCAGGTGGTGAGAGAATTTGTTTAATAGGAAGTGTGATAGTCAGTGTTTTAAGCTTTTTCTCTTCCCATGATGTTGGTCTGGCCCAAAGACGAGAGGTCACCAGTTCCTGCCTCTGCAGATGTGAATCCTCTAGTGTGGACTTTGGTCACGCTGATGTAAGCTCCCTCTCCCAGTTTTCCAGCTGCCCAAGAAAGATGTTTTGATTCCAGCGGTGACCAAAACTTAGCACACTTTGTGCCATCAAGGAGAATTAAGACAGTTTTGTATCAGGATTCCTGCCCAATTTACTCATACTTTAGGAGTCTGGCTGTGCTGATGGTGTGGAAAATGCCACGTTTCACAGCACAGGCTCTAAGTCATCACAAATGCTGTTTTAAGGAGATTTCTCTCTCCTTACAGTTGTTATTCCTCAGGTATTATGCTATCATTCTACCAAAGCCAACATCTCAGTAGCTTATCTTGGCTGTTTCCCATACAGTCATTCTATAGAGAAGGCAGTGAGGAAAAGTCAGAGAAGCTGATAGTATCTTGTAGGCCACTGAGCTGGATATTTTTAAACATTACAGCTGGTTTTCAAGCTGCCTAAGGAATTTTCTAAGTCAGATCCCACTAACCTGTAGGGAATTTGAATGCCCGGTTCCCATTATGGCTTTGGAAACCCCACCCTACATCTGTGCAATGGTCAGTGCTTATTCAGGAGTCTTGGCCCTTTTGTAATAAGCGGATGTCCATGTTGAAAAGCACCATTGCAACTGGCAGCTGTTAGAATTCCTGCTGGCTTGTACAGGGACAATTCACCCTTTTGCTTGGCTTCCCTGATGAAGACTGAGATGTTTAGCAAGAGAGATCAAAAGAAGTTTGCCTATTGTTTTTGTTTCATGTGAGTAGTTGGCCAGTTTTCAGGGGTAGCTAGCTCTTTTCATGAGTTATTAACACATATATACTCTCTCGCGCACAGGAGTAATGCAAACCTACATACCCTTTTTTGAAACCACAATATAAAAGGAGTCAGTGGGGTTGCAATCAGTTTACAGCACCGTCACTGAAGGTAGTGACCTAGTCTGCATGTGTCAGGCAGAAACAAGAACCTAAGCTGAAGAGCAAGGAGACTTGCTGTTGCTTCTCAGTTTATCCCCTGTAGATCAACACATCACGTGCATAAACTAGTATTGCTTTTTCACACCAAAGCAAATGGAGTCCACTGGGCTGAAAGGCTAAAAGTCAAATATGGTCAAAAAACGCAGATAAAATGATTTGAAATATCATTGTGTTATAATATTAATATATAATTATATTAACAGTTTCTATTACAGAATCACAGAATCACACAGAATCACAGAATTTCTAGGTTGGAAGAAACCTCAAGATCATCAAGTCCAACCTCTGACCTAACGCTAACAGTCCCCACTAAACCATTTCCCTAAGCTCTACATCTAAACGTCTTTTGAAGACTTCCAGGGATGGTGACTCCACCACTTCCCTGGGCAGCCTGTTCCAATGCCTCACAACCCTTTCAGTAAAGAAGTTCTTCCTAACATCCAACCTAAAACTCCCCTGGCTCAACTTAAGCCCATTCCCCCTCGTCCTGTCACCAGGCATGTGGGAGAACAGGCCAACCCCCACCTTGCTACAGCCTCCCTTACATTACAGTACATTACATCACATCACATCACATTACATTACGTCACATCACATCACATTACATTATATTACATTACTTTATATTATTGCTAGGGGAGCAAAGTCCTACCCACTCCAAATGAAGAGCAGGTTCAAGACCACCTGATGAAACTGAACAGGTACAAGTCTATGACATACATCCCTGGGTCCTGAAGGAATTGGCTGATGAAGTGAGTGAAATAAATAGGAACTGCACATTTCTACACCTGTTGTCCAGTCTTTAATTCTGAAATAACTAATAGGGAAATATTTCACGGAGGAATATTTTGTTAAGTGTCCACTTAAGATAGAGGTACCAAATGAGACCTCCCAGGTTATCCAGACTGGTAGATGACTGCTCTGTTTCTTTGACTCTAATGCTGTTATTTCAGTTTTCGTTACAGACCAGTGGGCTGTGAGGTCTTGTGCTGTGAGCCAAGCCCCTTGGATGTGTGGGGGTCCTGGAAGACAAATGCTCTCAGGAGACAGGGTCTCGTGGAGCCCTTTTAAAGGGTCAGCCTGACAAATTGTTTCCAACACAGTCAAACATACAGTCATGAGCCTGACTGCTTTCAAAGGCAGCAGACGGCTGACAGGCAGATCGAGAGAGGTTAAACTTTTGACAGATGTATTTGCTTCACATCACTTGCACGTTGCTTTGCACTCCTTTCACACCCAATGATAAATGACTGAACAAGGGCTGAAGGTCTTAAATTTGGCAATGATCTTTCTATCAAAAGCTGTGGGCCTACCTTGCAGCCAAAATAAGACATGTCAGCATAGCCAGTAAGCTACACTGATTTATACCAGTTCACTCAGAGCAGTGTCTGTGCTTATGAGGGACCAAGTTATTACTTTGCCAAGCTGCCATAAACTCTCTTCCTCCTGTAGCAGCAGTTGCTTTAAAAAGCCTTTTCACAAACAAAAAACAAACAGCCCTCCACCCTGGAATCGAGGTCCAGATTTACACCCTTTTGTCACCTTAAAGCATATTTTAGCATGAGTATTAGAAATATGATTCAGTTAACTCAGTGCTTACATGTGCCATGGTGTGTGAGAATGACTTACATGGCACATCCCACCAAAGGCTGTGACAAACGATGCTCAAGAACAGGTACTGCCCAACAGCAGACCTTGAGGCAAGGTGAACACTCTGTCTTCAGAACTTCTGTAACTGAAGAACATTTTTCTACTTTTCATGAAGAAACAAACAAACAAAAAAAAATGAAGCTAAATTAGAGGAAGCCACACTCCCACCCTGCTCTTGGTGCTGCCTTAGGTCAGGTCTATACTAGAAAAGGTTTGCCAGGTCTCTAGAACATGGGCAGTTGGTCCTTGTAGACCCTTCTACACAAACCAGCTTGCACTAATGAAGAGGAACTGTTATTGTTCATGAGATTTTTTTTTTTTTTTTTATAAAAAAGGCTCTTTTCATCTATAACAGTGGTGCTTTTCCCAGTATTTAAATGTTTCAAGAAAACCAAATTCCCCGGCTGATTCTGCTTTAGTCACAGCCCCTGAGTCAATGGGAAATGCTCTCCTGGAGCAGTCCTGCTCTATATCCACAGCCTTTCCATGACCTGTTGGGGCTTAGCTTTTGAGAACAGTTTCTTTCCTGCTCTCACTTTCTCCTGTCCTATTCTCTTTCTCTCTCTCTCTCCTTTTTTTTTTCTTTTTTTTTTTTTTTTTAATCCCTAATTATTATGTCCACTCTCCTGTTTTCCTGTTTCTTCTCACTGTCCATATTCACTTCATGCAAGTCTGTTGCCCTATCTGCAATCTGAGTCCATGGTGCAAAGACAACAGTGAGGAAGAATTGCAAACTCCCAGAAAGGTATCCCTCTTCTCTCCAGATGGCTGGCACTTAACAAGGAATCCATTGCCTGGTTATTTTTACTCGTGTGGGGATGCTGTCCTTAACTACTTCAAACCATTACAGAAATTTTTTTACCCACTATGCTTTATCATTGAACAGTTGCTTGTCATTGTGCTGGGAGAGTGGGGAATTTGGAGCTATTCTACTTCTATTTTTCATGAAATTTACTTTGTGGTTTCTGATGACTTTAAATATAAAAGTATAGAAAGAAGTAAAAAAAAAAAAATAGTGCTTATATTGTTAAAAGGTACTTGGGGATTCAGTTTAGTGCTAATTAAAAGAATGGCACTCTGCAGAAATGGGTTGATTCACAGCCCCAAGGAGCAACATTTAAGGTCAGTAGATTAAATCTGGTGGTAATTGTATGTGAAAAAAAAAATAAATTAAAACTGCATTGCAGTGGCATCTGAGACAAAACATGGTTAATTCCCATTCAGCATTTTCACCCATCCACCAGAGTAAATAAATCTGTGGAAGAAAGTATGCTGAGATTAAAAAAACAAGCAACAACAAACAAAAAAAACAAAACAAAACAATCCTGCATCACAGCTGACATCAAAAGAAAAGTTTTGTTGTTTTTTGTTTGTTTGTTTGTTTTTGTTTTTGTTTTTTTTGGTCTAACACATTGGAGACATTGTTTGAGAACAATTTATCTACGTGAAATTCTCACCACTTGTATCACAGCCAGATCAGGAAGTCTTCTTGCAATTGGCCAGAAAAGTGTCTGGCCCTGGAAGCAGCCTGAATTTCTGTTCTGAGTACTTTGAAAGAAAGTAGAGGGTCTAACATATCTGAAGCCACTGAAATCAATAGCAAAGCTCTCTGACTTCAAATCAAAGTCTTCCCTGATGAGTAGACAGGGAAGAAAATAAATGTACCTGCACTGCAAGCCCACTGAGCCCCAGCTATAAAGAGGGTATGATGTCAGGCTAAGCATGTCCCATGGCTGGTTTAGAAATTTCTGGGGTACATCTCCACAGTCCCCCAAATCCTTCTGGCTGCACTGCAGACAGATCCAGGACAAGAGGTAAAAGCATCAAGTACCAGATCATGATATTCGTTAACTAATTTGGGTGATGGCTTCTTGCAAGAGGAGAGACTGCAGATCCTCAGAGGCAATGACAGGGGGACAGACTGCCCCAGGCAGAGACAGGGGGACTCTTCACAGCACCAGACATCTGTGCTGGGGAGGAGGAGCAGGACTGGGGCTACATGGGGTGCTCAGCTGAGTGCAGCCTTGCACAGCAGCACGGAGACTCCCTCTGTCAGTGCAAGCTTCCCACTGAGGGTATGAATATGATCTCATTGCTATAATCACAGTGGGGGACAAAAATAATTAGCTATTTGCTAAGGCACCCTGCAAGCATGATGCTCGACTGCAGTGCATGTTTCCTGCCTCTTGCTATTGTCATTTAAACAAAAGCCCAAGACAGCATTTTCAGCAAATCCTGGGCAGAAGCAGTGTGCTAGTTTCTCTTAGAAGAAAGTATATTTTATATATAAACTCATACACACAATATCTTCTCACACTAGTACGATACAGGCGGTGTAAATCAGTCCCCATGACAGATGAAATGTTCACACCACTCTTGGATGCACAGCTAACAGCTCATTAATGCTCTGTGGGCTTTCTCGTGCATCATCATCAGTGAATCTTTCACAACACGAAGGCATCAGATTTAGTCATATATTTGTTTTGCCCCAGTGGCCTCAGTCTTCACTAGGTACAATTTATTCAGCTGTAATCTGAACCTGTGGAGTTAGTGGCATGTTAGGGATGTCATTTTTTATTACAGCTTTGGGGAAATCCCTGCAGACAGATGGCAGGTAGGATGAGCATAGAAATAACTTGTAGACACTGAGAGCTGCAACAGAAATTCTTATTTAAAATCACAAAACACAGATAAGGCCTGTGGAGCCAGGCATTTCTCCACAAACACCTGTCCACTTTTCCCTACCATTTTGCAGGTTCCTAACTTTATTAAGCAAAATATGCTCTGCAGAAAAAATATTAAATGACATATAAATCATCTACAGAGTCCTGACTTGGAATTATGGCTTGTGACAAATGAGGTTCTTGATAGATCCAGAAAAGTGTATATCACCTCAGTTATTAATGGTCAAAACTGTCAGAAGAGTTTAAAACTTTCCAGATTGTCATCCAGTAGCTGGTGAGTCAGACACTACTTTCAGATGAAGAGATGAAGGTTTCTTTCACTTTTCTTCTCTGCTTAAGGAATCCAAACATTTAAAGGTCAGAAGTGCTACCATTCAGGGGTCCTTTGGGATTAATTGTTATTTCTCCATGAAGAAAAAGAAAGCATTGATTTAAAAAAAAAAAAAAAAAAAAAAAAAAAAAGAAAGGATATGAGGATATGGCAATGAACTTCTTGCATAAACACTTGGCTGTTTGAGGAGATTTTCTTGTGAAGGCTCCAGACACATTCTAACCATTAGGGCTGAGGCAAAAGTTTTTGATCTGCAAACCTTTAGTTTGAATAGAAGAATACTTTATTCGTTTCTGAAGAGCAGCAAACAATAGAAAATGCAAGTTTCATTTTTTCCTTAAGTGAGTGCTTTTGCAAGCTGCTCAGTGGTCTTCATTTTTAATTCTCCTGCAAAAACCAACCACCCCAAAAAGCAGAGACCAGCTGGGGCCAGGTGTTTCACCACATTACTCCAAATGTCTGGATGATTTCAACCAGTTACAGTCTTCATCTACAGAGTGTTTTGAAATGTTTTCTCCTCACAAAAATATTTCTGTTGCCTCTTCCTGTGCTCCCTTATGTTGTTTACAGTCCCCCAAAACTAATCATCCTGAATGGGAGGATGATGTGAAGTGATGGTGATAACCCAAGGCCTTGTAAACATAGGAAACATTGCCTGTTTTGCTACCTAAAATCCTCAAAACAGATCACTGATGACTGGTTCACTACTATAATGTATCATCACAGATGCACAGTAAATAAATGTGTGCAATAAGCGTATAAATTTGTGAGACAGGTGCTGTAGACATGGTCTGGACCCATTCTTCTGGGGTTATGTCAGTACAAATTGATCTACTGCTGAGGCCATTTTTCACAGAATGGCCCATGGCCATGGTTAGAAACCTGTTTCCTTTCCAAAAAAGGGCACTACATATAATAAATCTGCTGAAAATGGTTCTTGGCCTGTGCTAATTGCTGTGAATAGTTTGGGAAAATTCTAGTCATCTTGGGACAGACATGACCAAGACTTTACTAATAACTTAATATTATAGAGTCAAGATTAAGTACCCTGAGTTGTTCCCTACATTAATAATTTTACTCTTAGGCTATAAGCTGTAGTTTGCAGGTAGGGCTGCCAGGGAATCCCTGCTGCCTGTGGGCCTGGAGCCCCTCCTGCCCTCCTCCTCCTGGGGCCTGGGCCCTCTGCTGCTTCTCCCTTGCCCTGGGCCTCCTCCTTGGCCTGTGCCTGCTCTGCCCTTTCGGAAATCTGTTTTCCCCAAGGCGCCGCCAGCTTGGTGCTGGGCTCAGCTGGGCCCTGCTATGGGGGTGTTGGAGCCACCACAGAAGCACTGCAGCCCCCAGCCAGCATATAGGCCTGGGCACCCATTGCACACAGTCAGGACCAAAATTCAGTTAAAACTACTTAAATCACTAGTACAGCTATAGACAGCACAGATAATGGGAAGAACTGAGTAATTCCAGAAAATGGCTCAATTTTCTGTGACCTGTTAATAATATCTCTCTTTGTTTTCCCTGTAAGTGACTAAAGTTTGGGAGTATCCTTTCCTGGAGCCTTTTAGAGGAAGGATCACATGCAGGTGTTGCAGCAGATGTGCCCCTATCTGGGCAGGATCCTCTGCAGGCACAGAGAAACTGTGTGGTAGAGGTAATACAGCTTAGGGCATGGCTTAAGGGCTTCTCCTAGGCCTGCTGCATGTCACAGATGACAGGTTTCATGGCCTACAAGTCTATTGCCTGGTAGACATCTATTAAATGATGCCTATGGGGAACCCTGATGTAGCCTGATGAGTACAAAACGGAGATCCTAAAATGTCAGAGTGAGCATGAGACCTCCCAATTCAGCCATCAAAGGGAGATACTGACAGTCCCATCTGATGCAAGGACTATCTACATGTCAGGCTACATTACTTATTTCCACTTACCTCTGCCTTTAGCCACCCTGAACACAGTTTTCAATAAGTTCTGAATTTTATAAAATGAAATGATGGGATTATTTCCACCTCATGATTTTACTCTTTTTTTTTTTTTTTTTTTTAATACTGATAGAAAGAATGTTAGTTTTCTCATTGAGCAATGCTCATTATGTCTACATCTGAGACAGAGTGGTAGATAAAGAAGGAAAGAGGCATAAAAGAGAGGGCAGTTGAAAGACCTATTTCCAATCTGATCTTTCTCTTGAAGGTCAGGCTTTATTTCACAGCCATCTTTCAATTCTGGGGCCTTTTCTTCAGAATTCTCTTTCTCAAGATTTGTCTGACTACTCTAGAGTTCATCAGCACTCAGTTCTGAATGTGAATGTGTGAAATGTCACAGCGGCTTTGTTTTGGTTAGTGAAACATCCATCTCTGTTGTCCCTTTGGCAGGAGACCCGGTTCCACAGTTTGCACCAGCATTGCACAGTAGCCTGTCCCACCCTCTGAGCAGCCCCTCTGACCTCTGAGCCTGAAGATGTTCCTTGCCATAAGCCTCTGAGACACTCTCGCCTTCTTCTCTAATGTGCACACACCAAGATTCCTGGCTTAAGGCGCTTGGATCAGTTGCAGCTGCTAAGCTTTCTTGGAAATTCAACCACAGTTTCATAATTCCAAGGCATGTGATTATTTTTTATTTTGCGTTGAGATGAGAAAACATGGGTTTCTGGTCTGCTGTGATGGAAATTCCACCATGCCTATAGCAATATGTTCCTTTTGCTCCCTAACCCAGAAAATGCAGGTACTGGAGACTACTTGTGCTTTGTGTTCCTCTCATTTGGGAAACACAGATTTATTCTGGATTATGTTTAATGCCTGCATCAATGAAAAAAAAAAATAATCATTTTTAACTAAGCTAATTTGTATTTCTGCAAGAAGGCATTTTGTTTTTAAGTGTTATTCATTCCAGTGTGACTAACATAACCTGGAATCCTGGAAGCTGAACAAATGTTCCCTCTACTCCAGTTTTCACACAGCCAGGTTCAGGAAACCTTTTTCTAAAAGAGATCCACTTCTGGACATTTCCCCTTGTCATCACATTGCTAGTGTTGATTACTCTACCCCATTATCTGTAGTAAAACACAATAATAATCCTGCCCTGGCTGCTGTATTTTGCAAAATCTTGTGCCACTGCCAGATTGATTTAATACAGTGCATTGATAAATACTCAGTACTCAGACTTTACTGATGCTATCTATTTTGGAACTGAATACCAATTGCTCTTTTGAGGCTGTTAACAAATGATCAGACACTACTGAAGGCTGAAAACTTTAGGGCAGTCCCTCATTTTAGCTTAGCACATTCCATTTGTTACTTCTGGCTGGAATCAGATAATCAATAATATGTGATCCTACGCAAGCTGTAGGCATTTTAGATGTACCAGAGAGGCTCAAGAACACATTTGAAATTGGATGCTTTTGAAAACCTTACTTAATGAAAAGCCTAGTGTCCTTAATACTCAAGAGCTCACCATGCAATCTCAGTTGCAAGTCTCAGTACTTCCTGAAAGCTGCCATGCTTAGAAGGAAGACTAAATGGGATTTGTGATTGATTACAGAGCATGAATAGACCTGTTTACAAATGCTCCTTTATAAAAATCCTTCCATTCCCTAAGATCCTCTTGAACAATTCCAATGATGATTTCCCTGTTGCATTATTTGTTTATTTATTTATTTCCTTGGGGAGATGGCCAAGGATAGTTTACCTTATTTTCCCCATTTTCTTTGTTTAGATGTTTTATCACCTCACAGTGGTACTGTTGATTTCTGAAAGGGTTGTCTGAGTTTCAGGCATAGTGAGAAATCACTCTGAGAGACAATGCCAGCTTATCTTCCTAGATTCAAATGTCATGGTTCAACATCTGACAAAGGTTGGCCTTAGCTCCTGGACTTTTAGGCCATGAAAATGGAGATGTGTTTCATCAAAATCTCCATTTTCGATATGGCCAGTAAAGCTTCTGAGTGTCTTTAGTTTACCTAGTCTCCTAACCTACCTTAGTGTTTAGCTAATCGTAGGAGTATATATACAGAGTAGCTGCCTTTAACACAATGGCAATATACCGTTATCACAAATCACATCAATACATTTCATTGCAGAGACGGGACTGACATAACAAGAGGCAATGTAAACTATGAGTACATTAGAGGAAGAATCAGAAGATCACTTAACCCTCACTCGTTATTTATGCATATGTTAGCCTATCTGTTCACTCATGTATGAAAAACAGTGACTTCATACATCACTGCTGACATAAATGACAACCACATTTCTTATGCATTGCCAGAGAAAAAAGGTGCACTTCATTCATTCACTCCTTCATTCATTCATTCAATAATTTGTTCGTTCGTTCGTTCGTTCGTTCATTCATTCATTCTCTAGTATGTAATTCGTATTTATCCTCCAAATATAGAATTTCAGCAAATGCCAATTAATCTAAAACATTGGCTGAACTACCATTACAGAATGCCTGATAATTACTGAAGATTCAAGAAGGCTCAGGTCATTTCATTAATGGGAAACATCACCAGAATTTTAAAATTTGTACACATTTAAATGGCTTCTCTAAAGTATTATTCACTTTTTTTTTTTTTTTTTTTTTTTTTTGGAGTCTTAGTTGTTAAGACAATCTTTATTTGTAAATTATGAATGCAAAGTGTATTGCTACATCTACATATTTTAACTACCCCTCTTATGGGCAGTTAAACTACTCTTCATAGGGATTACAAAACTGGGGGGGACTGGGCCTCTGCAAAAATTAATACATAGTGAGAGGAAATACAAGATCTCCATTGTGCAGAGAGAAGGAGATCTGGGGCCCAGGTCTTTATTAGCTCTGAAGGATCTTATCAGTGACTTGATGAAAAATATAAAACAGGTGTCTAGAAGAGACACAGTTTGAACTTGGATTCCCTTCAATTTAATATCTTAATTCTAAAAAAATGTTTATGTTTCAGGCTGCACTAGACAAATACATTTTCACAAATCCCATCTGCCATCTTTATTCTTCGTGCATTTCCACCCACCCTGTTTGCATTAGAGATTATGTTTATAATCTCTTTGTTCAACAGGCTTTTTTTTTTTTTTTTTAATCTATTTCAATGTACACATGGAAGATCTGCTTTTGTGGTGATTCATGAGTGCTGAGACCCGCCCGTCTGGAGGTTGTGACTGGCTTTGGGCCAAGGGCTGTCTTCAAGCTATGTCTGCAAACGTAGGTCAAAGTTCATGTTCTTTTCATAGGACTATAATTAGCACTGCAGGTTTAGACAGGAAAACTGCTCTCTTTAGACCCAATTTCAAGGTAATTAGGGTTGCACTCTTTCACCATGGTGCTTCTGTGCTAGACCCTGTTGGCCCCACAGTAATAATAACATCGGAAGTACCCATTACTGCACATTGTTGAGGTTTGGCTTTTTGTGACAAAAGAAAGCATATGTTCTAATTATACCTCAGCAAGACCAGGAGAAACTTGTGGTAAAGATGGAGTTGAAGATCCTCTGCAGAGTTCTGGTGTATTTCTGTTTTCTAAAGATACCAGTATACTGCAAGTGGGAATTACTTGCACAGGGTAGAAAATCAATACACTATCTTAGAGACATTTCTGTCCTGTGTATAATGGCTCTCCAGTACCATTCCCATTCCATAGGCTTTGGGCTTTTTTAAGATGATGTGTTAAAGGAATTAACATTATTAGTGAAATATGTGAGCCACATTATCAGGTTCCAGTGGGCTGCAATATCCAAAGCTTGGCAGCAGAACAGCAACGCAACAGCAGAACTCACCTTGCATAGAGGACATGCATTGCTTATGGCTACTTCAAAGCTATTTTAAGGCCCTCTTTCATGTACGTTTGCTGCTCTGGCCTTTTGTAAAGGTTGGGATTTTCCCATAAGATGTTTATACTGCAAGGTGATCCATGACTTCTTGGGCTATGTTGAAGGCATTTAGGGTAGAATTAAGGTCATCTAAAATAATTAGATAATGGATCTGTTATGCATGTATTCCAAATAGTGAGCTAGGCTTCCTCCTTGGTCAATCACAGAGGGAAGTTTTTCTCATACTAAGATAGGTGTTTAAGATAAATTGGCTCAATCCCCTATCCCTACCTTTATTTTTATTTATTTATTTATTTTCCCCGTTGACTCTGGAATGTGCCTATCATTAGTTTAGCCTGGATATCTTAACACTTTCGTGGTCACACCAATGAGCTCTGTTTCTCTCACTCTCTCTCCTGTCAGTGTTTTGCAAGAGACGTAAGATTAGAATACCTGGAAACTGATAAGAATAAATAAAGGAAGGAGCATGGTTTCGTTGAAAAGACCAAGTTTTATTTTTCTTCAAAAAACAAACCTTTTGCAAAGGTATGCCTGTTCTTTTTAAATAGAAGTGCATTTCTAACCCTCATGAAAAGGGTTGAAAAGGTTTGCAAAGGCAAAATCTGTTTGTGTAGAAATGTGGAAGGCAAATGAAAACAGTCACAAATCCTGAGTGCTGAGCAGTTTTAATACAGGACTTGTCCTGTGGTTTTTTTCATCATTGGTGGAAATGGGATTGCTGGTGAAGAACTATCAGAGAAAGACCCTATTTATTATAGCATGTCTATCCTCCATGCTTTCCGTAAGATAATGTGTTGTTAAAGAGCACCGCTTGGCAAATGGACAACAATCTCTTGGAGTCATATCTTTTTCATGTCAGGGTATATATGATATTTAGCTGACAGTAATTCTATCCATGGTTCCTGAGCAAATTACTGTGATTAACAAATACTCAGAAATAAGAGCAGTGAGATTCCAGCCAGGATTTTATAGGGAAAAATCATATTCAGCACAGAGGAAAGAAATAAAAAATACAGAAAAGATCTTCAAGTACAGTATGTCCATGGCATCATAACAAATATTATTAGTTACAGATGAATAACTTGCCCAAATAAATTTAAACCCAAGAACAATAAAGCCTCTCCATCCCATTCCCCATAAACAGTGACACAGAAACAAGAATAAAAATAAAAATAAATAAAAATAAAAGAAAAATAAATAATAATAATAAAAAAGAGGCACAAAAGGTTTGCCCTTAACTGGTCTTATCGTAAAGAAAAAAATGCTATGAAGCTGATTAGATCTTTTTGAGGTTTCAGTCTACCTTGGACTTTCCACGTTATGACTAGGCTTGTACTTTTCCTCTGTTTCTGTGTCCTTTATTTTGGAAGACATTACCTGCTTTAGTCCCAGTAAATCCCTAATGCGTTGTCTCAGAAATGCAATCTGTGTTCCTGTTTTGAACCTTGAAACTGCATTTCATCTCAGGCCAAAAGCATGTTGGCCATCATGTAAGAGGAGTGTAGTTGAGTACAAAAATGCTTCCAGTCTTCCCATCATTGCTGGACACTTCCTAATGAGCCGTGAGTTAATTTTTTATTGTATCTTGTCCTAAGAGAAGAGATCTCATGTGTTGGGTTTATGTGGCAAGGTTTTGGTTGCGGCAGGATTGCAAGAGTGGCGTCTGTGAGCATAGCCCAGCAGCTGCCCCATGTCAAATCAGAGCCAGCTCCAGACAGCTCCAAAAGGGACCCACTGCTGGTCAGAGCTGAGCCAGTGACTGACCTTGTTTGTGCCTCTGTGAGAGCAGATTTAAGCAAGGGAAGAAAATAAGCCTGCTGCACAACAGCAGCTGGGAGAGAGGAGTGAGAAATGGTAGAGAACCAGCCCTGCAGCCCCTTAGGTGAGTGCAGCAGGAGGGCAGGAGGTGCTCCAGACATGCAGCAGCAGTTCCCCTGTGACCTGTGGAGAGGCCCCTGGTGGAGCAGGCTGTCCCCCTGCAGCCCATGGGTCCCACATGGAGCAGATCTCCATGCTGCAGCCCCCCCATGGGTGGAGTAGCCCCCGGTGGAGCAGGTGGATGTGGCTTGGAGGAGGCTGCGGCCCATGGAGAGCCCCCGCAGGAGCAGGTCCCGGGCCGGAGCTGCAGCCCATGGAGAGGAGGCCACGCAGGAGCAGGGGGTCTGGGGGGAGCTGCTGCCTGTGGGGGACCTGTGCTGGAGCAGTTTGCTCCTGGGGCATGGACCCCGTGGGATGGAGCCGTGTGGGAGCAGTTCCTGAAGAGCTGCTGCCTGTGGGAGGGGGAGGGACCGTGAGGGAGCAGCGGAGATGAAGCATCAGGGACTGACCGCAGCCCCTATTCTCCAGTCCCCTGTGGAAGAGGATGGATGGGGAATGTATTTTTAGTTTGCTGTTGGTTTCTTACTAATCTAACTTGCTAGTAATAGTAAATAAATTATATTAATCTCCCTGTGCTGAGTCTGTTTTGCCTATGACGATAATTGTTGAGTGATCTCTGTCATTACCTCACCCCTTGAGCGCTTTTAATCATATTTTCTCCCCCTTTCTCTCTGAGGAGGGGGACTGAGAGAGCTGTTGTGGTGCTGCTCAGCTGCTCAGCAGGGTAAAACCACCACATCCCAGAATGTGAGATGTTTCAGCACCATTGTCTTCATTGTGTGCTTGTTCTGCAAGGAAAGAGGGCATCCTGTGTGCGTAACAGCTGTTAAATGTTTAAAGATGTCAAGTTATGCAATAGTTACACTCCACCTCCATACATCAACATTTACGCAACACAGTCCCCTTTTGCAACATAACAGACATTCATTCCATCATTACACCAAGCATCCTTACCAGGCCCCTGAGCTCCCCCCCCCCTTCCCCCCCCTTCCCCTTTTCTTTTTTTTTTAGAAGAAGAAGAAGGGAAGGAAATATATTGTAATCATGGAAGGACAGTTAGCTGTGAAAAAGGAATGTAAATTCTCAGTGCCTCTGCACAGCACTCATAGCATTTTATCTTGTGAAACATCTGTGATACATATATGGAGTGGTAATGAATACATCCAGTCTTGGCAAAATGGCTTCTTTTTGTCTTATGTCTTATAAAAATGTAAGCTTCCACTGTCATGAAATTACACTGCCTCATCAAAAAATATGAGGTCTCAATAAAGTATGACCCTCTGGCTTTCTTTGTGTCTGTGCTAACTTGTAGTCATTCATCAGCGTTAGGAACATCGAGCTAGATTTCAGACTTGTTTGTACAGCTACAAGAGTACTGTTAAAATAGGGGGATGGACTTAACCATGCTATCAACACGCATACAGTCTAATTGCTAGCACAAATGGTGGTAGAGCTTTGGCCCATGCCAATCAGCACTCCCCTTCAGATGTTGAAATCAGCTTGTCCATGGCCTAAGGGCTCATCTGTGGAAAACAAATCCGCATTAAAGTTCTTGATACACATCCAAGTCAGTTTGAGACATATGTGGGTAACTATATGCTATGTGTCTGTTGCTTGCTGTGGACATGGTTTACAGACCTCTTCAGACTTGAAATTAGTTTCTTGGCTCGAAAGGACTATGTTAGGTCAAGCAGCTCAACATGGAAGTTGCCAGAGCCAAAATATGATAAGCTTGGGTGTAACAGTAGTCCACTAGGTTTTGCTTGCTAATGGAACAAGCTTTTGTTATTGAAGTGTGTCCTCCATGTGCAAAGGCAAAAATGCCCCTGTTTTTGGGAAGGCCCTCTGATTTCTTTTTTCTTTTTTTTTTTTTTTTTTCGGGGATTATTTTGATATTTTTTCCTTTACTAAAGACAATCTACAAGATTATAGTGCCTAGAGAACAAATAAATGTTCAGAGAGTAACAAAAATTGGATATGGAAAATGCCTAGGAGGATATAGTGGCAGTTCTGTAAGAAGTGTGCTGCAGAGTAATGTCCTTTTTATTTATTTATTTATTTATTCTCCTGGAGAAGGGCAGTGCTTTTATTGACTGAGAGAGAAGTTTGAAAAGAAAGACTGTCATTTCTGCAATTATGTACAATCTGACATCTTTAAATTCACTTCTTGCAGAATTCCTCTCTTCCTAGTGTCTGTTTATGTGCATGTGGAGGAAAAAATGAAATTGTGTTCCTGAATTCCTTCACCACAGTTTGGGATGGGAAAGGGATATTGGCACAGCAGTGAAAGAGGATACAATTTACGAATCCAAGCCATTTTGCCCCTCACTGTCACTGGGCAGCCCTCTACGAAGGAGCAGGTTGAATAGACCCTGCTATCTTTCAAACATGATCATCTAGATTTGCATTTAGCCTGCAATTCATTCCTCTGTGTTTCTAGTTCTGTTGGTGATGGGTTCTGGGACAAACAGGTACTCTACTAGCAAAAGGCTGGTAGAGTCAGTGTGTGGCTCTGCAGCTTGGCTGCATATGTTTTGCATTTTAATTGCCTGGATAAGGGTTAATTGCCTTGATAAGGTTAATTGCTTGACAAGGGTTAATTGCCTGAAAGGTTAATCTTCTGCCTCTCTTCTAATCAGGTTGCAAGATATGAAAAACAGGATAAACAATATCCCAATAAAAATAAATGCTGTTGTCAATAAAAGTCAACATTGCACTGAAACAGCTTTTCAAAGGAAAAGATATCTCACATTTAGACTGTATTAAATTTACTTGTCTCATTATGAAAGAACTATGCATGAGGTAAATAGTAATTTGCAATGAACAGGGGGATTCTTGCTGATAAATTGTAATCTTAGAGTAGACCAGGTAAACCAGGCACTAACAGGGACTGCAACAGTGAAGCTTCAATTTGTCTTCAGCTGATCTGTTGTGCTTCTCTGGGATATAGCAGTTATCACGAAAAATGCCTGAAGTCAGGCAGGTGAGCCTTGGAGTCACTCTGCAGAACTCTGTTGTGCTTCTGTATGATGTCCCAAGACTCCCTGCAGAATAGTGTTACAAGCAGTAGAGAACCTGCAATGGGAATTCAAGGTAGGCCATACTTCTATGCAGAATTTGGTGAACCATTTACAAATTCAGGATCTACTGACTGGGTATATATGTTCAAATATATGTATGTATCCTCTTTAACTTCAATCAGGATGACTGCAGCACCTCAATCAGGATGACAGCTGGACACAGTTCCCTCAATTTAAAAAAAAAAAAAAAAAAGGAAGTCAGTCATTAACATGGAATGAACTTCTCTTAGAAAGTCTCTACTTACCTACTTCCTCATTTTCTGTTTATCTTTCTTATCCTTTGATAATATAGGAAACCTAGAATCAAAGCTGCATAGACTAAATCTGGACCGAAGTGAATGTCCAAAGTCACCTAGTAACCTTGTGAGAAAGCTTTGCCTCCTAAAACCTTTGTTTAGTGCCTGATCTTCAAACACATTCATCTTGCTGAAAAAAATAAATAAATAAATAAAATTAGTAATAGAAGGAAAAAGAAAGAAGCACACATAATTTTGCTAAAGAGGTTGCTTTAGTTAGGTTGCCCTTGAAATATTTGAATGCCATAAAAACAAAAATAGGTAATATTATCAAATTGCAGTATTTAAATAATGTTAACTCAGAAAGCCACAGAAGTAATAAAGCTCAAGAACTAAGGTAAAACCTTTTCAATTCATCCAAACTGCTTGGGTGTAGAGACTCTTCAATCCCTGAGAGACCTCACTGTAAGCCCAACATGAGACATATGCTGTAATAGTTAAGCAATGTGGAGTGAATTAGGGTTAAACTGGAAACCTTAATTGAGTATTCTCATTACTAGTCATGGGTCATAGCCAGGCCTGTAATGTTATTTAAATATAAGGTTTGTGGGTTTGATTCCATGACCTTTTTCCAAGGGAAGTAATGGGATTTAAGCACCAGAGAATGCTTCTTGCAGTATGTAAGGAGTATGATGTATCTCAAATAGCATTTCCATTACACATTGTGATAGTATCAATCATTTCTTTATTTTTGGAGAGTTGCTGGGGATTCCAATGTTCTTTTTCCATTTATGGATACTGGTATATTCAACAGCACTGGAAGACTACTTAGCGAAAAGTGAAGTGGGTTATTTGTGTGTGTTAAAGATGGATAGAAGCATATTTAGATATTTCAACTTAAAATTGTTTAATCTGAATATTTTAAGAGGAGCAGAAGGGTAAAATCTTTCTTAGGCCTAAAGAGCTGGACACAAAGCAGTCAAGCACAAAGACTATAAGCTGCATAGTTAAGGCAAAAACACTACAGGCAACATTTGTATTGTTAAATGTATGTATTACAGCCATTCAGGGAGTGAACATGGGCCAACAGCCAAATGGTGCAGAGATTGTGTATCCACATCTTTCAGTCTGGTGCTTCCTAGGTGTTACACTGCATAGCACTTGGCACTGGTCTCTTACAGGCATCGGGTGCCTGTTGCCTGAAAGGTATCATTATCCATTTATGTGTGTTATTTTTGTTTTAGTTGTCTAAAACAATTTGTGGACCACTCTATAACAATCCCAGAGGTGTTCTGGTGGCATGGATCTGGGGATGTACATGACATGCCTTGGAGGACTGCCTCTGCTGGAGAAGATGAGGACAGGGACAGCCACATACCCTGGAGCCTTACCCATCCTGCTTTTTGGGAAGGATTCTTGATCTGAACTATCCATTAAGATACATGTAGGTTTTATGTTGGATGAAGAGCTAGTCACTCCAAAAGAAATCACAAGTGAGAATTAATATTTAGGCAATGTTAATGATAAGGGAGTAGACTTGAAAGTAAATTTTGGAGAATATTATCTAGTATTGTACCTCTCTGTTTTGCTGTATCTCTGAAGATTTGCTACAGAAGTATAGAAATAGACAAATACATCACTCAGAGATTAGGGTCAACCAGTAGATCATGCTGACCTGTGCTGGTGCCCTTTCATATTTTGCATCTTGCTGGGTGAAATCATCAACACAAGATAATAAATCTGGAATTAATAAGTGGCCTGGAAACAGGACTTTTGAGTTGATTAGATGTTGTTTGCAACTTTTCAATAGATTTTGCAATAAAAACTTATTTTCCAGAATTTTCAGCACAAGAACTATTTATAAAAATGTTGAGGACAGTAATGAAATACAGCCATGAGTTCATGTTTCCTATACAAATGTTCAATCTTCAATTACTTTGAATGACTACAGAGATCACAATTTCTAAGTTTCCTAAAAAGTGTTCCAGAGTAGGAAAGCACATCTGGTGTCACTCAGCTCTCAAAAGATCAGCCAGTGATTGCTCTACAGAGGAGAACATGACCTGCCAGGAGCAATCCTATCATCCGTAAAGGAATCCTCCGCAGATTTCAGTAGCTTCCAAGGGGGTAAATTATTTTTCCTCCTCTGGTCCCTGTGTCTCCTGCATCGCCTTCAGAGCTGGTAGTTCACAGCATGCTCAGAAATATCCATAACTGTGAACCAGCTTAAGAACTGAGCAACACAAATATTTATGTTGACCTTGTCAAAACACAGGGAGAGAGAGATATAAAGACACGGCAGACGTCCTGAATTATTCTCATCTTTCTGAGAAATGCAAAAAAGCCGTGCTGTCTGGTAGCCTTTGAAATTTCACCACAAGAAAGCCTAGTGTCTAGAGATTTGCCTGTTTTCCTTTGTTGTGTGGAATCCAGCCATATTGTAGCTGCATTTATTCATAACAAAATCAGCATTTTTCCTTCATGGCTGATTCTCAAGAAAACTGTGAGCCTGCTATAGTGCTGGAGTATGAATTTGTGTATATATGTATTCATGCTTTACAGAGCGGGGCCCCTGCCACTGAAAACTCACTGGCAGTAGTTCAGAGACATAAAAGAGTGGGTAAAAGAGGAAAGACAAGATCTCTCTGTAAACTCACCTGTGCCTACCACATCAGCCTCAGCAGCAGAGCGCTTCTCAACACCTGGCTGGCTGTGGCCGACAGACACTTCCTGCTAGTGGTTAATATTAGCTCTAGCTCCGCTCTCTGCTACGGCGCTGAAGACGTGGTTGAAGCTGTGGTGCTGATACATAGTACAGAGTCTGATGCAATACATTGTGGGATTCTTGGCATCCCACAAAAAAGGAGGAATCCATGGGAGCAGCAAATTAAAAAACCGAGCAAACAAACAAAAATGTAGGAAAAGAAAGCAACTTTCTTCCCTCAGTAAAAAAGCACTAATCTATGGGAAAAAGCGTATTAAAAACAACAACAAACAAACAGGAGGCAACACTCAGAAGCACATTATTTTGTTGCAAATCAGGTCTGTACACAGTTAGTAATAACAGATTTATGACTGCATCTGCAACCTCTACTGAAACGTTCTTGGGCTTACTATATATTTTTCTTATTCTTACCTATTTTTTCTTATTGTTACCTGTAAGGACAAATAGAGAGGAAAAATGTTGACAGTGGCCACTTAGCCAGGCAGTGGTAGAGGTCAGCCTATGCCATAATTCTCCCAGTAATAGAGCTGGTGCATAGTATGCTGCTCTGATGCCATCAGGGAGGTGCTTTAGCAAAATTGTCAGTATATTAATTGAAGAATCACCAAATGGCCAAGGTTGGAAGGGAACTCTGAAGATCATCTAGTCCAACCCCCCTGCCAAGCAGGATCACCTAGAGAACATTGCGCAGGATGGCATTCAGGTGGGTTTTGAATATCTCCAGAGAAGGAGACTCCACAACCTCTCTGGGCAATATGTCCCAGTGCTCTGTCACCCTTACAGTAAAGTGCCCGTTCATATTCAGCTGGAACCTCCCGTGCTTCATTTTGTGCCTGTTGCCTCTCATCCTGTTGCTGGGCAAAACTGAGAAGAGACTGGCTTCATCCTCTTGACACGCTCCCCTCAGATATTTATACACATTGATGAGGTCTCCCCCCAGACCTCTTTTTGTCTAAACAGGCCCAGCTCTCTCAGTCTGTCCTCAGGTGCTCCAGTACTCTCATCATCTTCATAGCCCTCCTCTGAACTCACTCCAGTAGTTCCATTTCCCTCTTGTACTGGGGAGCCCAGAACTGGACACAGTACTCCAGATGTGGCCTCACCATGGCTGAGGGGCAGGATCACCTCCCTTGATCTGCTGACAACACTATTCCAAATGCAGTGCAGGATACCATTGGCCTTCTTGGCCACAAGGCACGTTGGGGGCTCATGGTCAGCCTGCTGTCCACCAGGACTCCTAGGTCTCTCTCTGCAGGGCTGCACTCCAGCAGCTCAGCCCCCAGCCTGTACTGGTGCTTGGGGTTATTCCTTCCTAGGTGCAGGACCCTGCACTTACCCTTGTTGAACTTCATGAGGTTCCTCTCAGCCCAACCCTCCAGCCTGTCCAGGTCCTTTTGGGACAGCTGAGCCCTCTGGGGTATCAGCCACTCCTCCGAGCTTTGTGTCTTCAGCAAACTTGCTGAAGGTGTGCTCTGTTTCATCGTCTAGGTTGTCAATGAGTAGGTTGAACAACACTGGACCCAGTACTGACCCCTGGGGATATCGATAGCTACTGGCCTCCGACTAGATTCTGCACCACTAAACACAACTCTCTGAGATCTGCCGTACAGCCAATTGCTAATCCACCTCATAGTCCACTCATCTAGGCCGTACTTCCTGAGCTTGTTTATGAGGATGATATGGGAGACACATGAGGATGATATGGGAGACATGGTCAAATTAGACCACATCCACCACTCTCCCCTTATCTACCCAGCTATTCATCTCATCATAGAAAGCTATCAAATTAGTTAAATGTGATGTGTTGACAAATTCACTTGTTCAATCCACGCTGACTACTCTTGATCACCTGCACTTGTTTTTATTTTATATTTATCTATTTACTTATTTATTTGATTCTCACAGATAAGTCTGTCTGTACATCAGGACTCTCCTGCTGAAGTTTCAAACTCTTTTAATCATTTGTTCAGCATTACCCAGAAATGGAAGCAGTGAAGCTTGCCTATAAGTGTGTAGCTTGTAACCATAAGTGCATTAAAATGAGTTAAAAGAAAGAACATTAAGTATTATCAGGAATAACATTGGGTCTTATTTATGAAAATTGTGTCAGAACATCAGGAAAAAGGGAAAGGAAAAAGAAAAAGGAAAATAAAAGGAGAAAAGAAAAAATAATAATAATAAAACAATCAGACAGTTTTAGTTAAAAGTCCATTTGGCAACTAAAGGCAACAAGTGGAAATAATTTAAAAATAAGAGTAACAAATGAGAGGGATGGAAATCTGCTTTGTGATTTCTCTGCAATATCAGGAACAAATTAAATGATAGTAGCAATAGTAGTAGCGTGCTTCTAATCTGTGTTTGGGAACAAGCAGAATGATACATGATCACATGTTGCTGATAGTCTACTTTCTGAGCCTTTTGTGGTTCAGGAGGACATGAAACAACTCTTTTTGAAATCAGCAGGCCTGGATAACTTTGAGTAGGGCATCTTAAAGTGAATCTGATGCAGTCTCTGGTTTCTTGGTGTTTCCTTTTAGTCTTATAATACTGGGGAAATTACAGATGACTGGGAAAATGTTAATTCTATGCCAATATTTTCTGAGGACAAACAAGACAATGCAAAGGTAGGCTGAAAGCTAACCAGCCATTTGTATCAAAAAGAGACATCTCCATATATTAATGGAGGTTAAACACTAGGACTACAATTCATGACAATTAATGACATGTTGATCGGAAACAGCTCTTATCTAACAAAATTGACATTTGCATATGCCAGAAAACTGACTGATTAAAGAGACTGTATAGTTCGAATATACTTAAGATATGTTTGCAAAGGCTTTTAGTAGCACATAATATTCTACATAAAATAAAATGTGCTTTCTACAATATCAAAGTACATTTTTGAATGGATTAAAGAACCATTTTCCTGACAGCTATTAAACTTTTTTTTTTTTTTTTCCCCATAAGTGGACTTTGTCAAGCAATACATGTAGGTCTTCTTTCACAGATATTTGTCAAAAAAAAAAAAAAAAAAAAAAAAATCCAATTTATTTCTCAGTAAAATGGGGTTGAATTTAAAGTTTCCAAATCACACAAAGTTTGGCAGACTAGTAATTTATCCAGCCATGGCTGGATATTTTTCAAGATTACCCTTTAACGTGAACTGATTGCAGACAACTGGGTGATATTTGTGACTTGCAATTCACAGGAAACAAGAAAGGCCATCTTAAATCCTGTAAGAGTAGTCATTTTTTGTTGTTGCTGATAATACACAAGGTATTTATGTTACCATTGTGGTGGTTTTACCCTGCTAGGCAGCTGAGAACCACCACACCACTCTCTCAATCTCCCCCTCCCATGTTTTACATTTAACATGTCAAACAAAGATGGTCCCTCAGACCTTAATGTATGCATCTAACATTGCATATCCATCAGTGCTGCACTTGAACCATGTAGCAAATTTCCTACTACAAATAGGTAGATAAATAAATAAGTAGATGATATAAAGAAACAGACAAAACAAACAAATGAAAAACCCTATGCACGTCCATCGAAGAATGACTACTGCAGATTCTTGTAGAATTCAGTGACTGGGTTTGTCATCATGTAGTGTACATCTCTGCAAGAAGTCCATGACTGAACAAACCCAGGCTACCTTTATGGTCAATGGAAAGCCATTCAGTACTGTAGGAGTTTAGGAAGTTGTTTCATCTCCTGAAGCACACCTATATGTGGGCAGAGGAACTGAACCATAAGCTCCACTGACTCAACTGGCTATCATGGAAAGCCAGGCAGCCAGCTCAGGTCTACCTCCTACAATGGCATATGTGATGAATTCTACCTTTCATGGTCTTACAGATCTTCCCTTAATGCTATTGCTGAAGCCTTTGCTGTAGATAGCATATAGAGCCAAACCGAATGCAGTGCTATGGCATATATTGCTATGTCTGTTACTTCATATAGTAAAGAAAATTAAACCTCTCTCTCTCTCTCTGATGCAGCCAAAAAAAACATTTCAACACATGCAAAGGACTTCATCACATTAGAAACTTTGGCCACACTGGGGGAAGAAGGGCTTATATTTACACCATTGCACTATCTGTCTCAGATAAGAAGTTATTTAAAAATTAAACTTTCTATCTTCACACAGCTCTACCTGACACTTGGTTCTTTCTCCACTCGTCTGATCATGAAGTTAAGGATTTACACTCAGAATTCCTGCCAAATGCACATGACAATGTGATGATGTAATATAATTTCCTCTCCATGGCTCATATGTGCTAAGGCAGAGACTATGCAGATAAGCCGTTTTTATGGGGTAATGACAATATTTCCTAAAATAAAGCAATATTTTTCTGCTTGTGCCAGGTTCTATGTCATTACCACATCTTTCAAGCAGTATTTCCCTAACCTCATGATTAGTAGGGTGAATGTGAGTGAGTGCTTCAAGGGACTACTCTCAGACAGAGCCAGTCATAAAAAAACTCCATCACATTTCATTCATGTTTACAAAGAGAATACAGCAGACACATAATCTGTGGTTGATCTTAGATATTCAGCTCTGCTACATGTGCTCAGACCCACCTGAGAGGCCTCTGTCAATCAGGCATCATTCTTTTCCACCAGTGCAGCTGGAGGAAGGCTTTGCCTGGTTCCTAAGTGTGAGGTCACAATCCTACATTGGAGGACAAGACTAAAAATTTGAGAGTCCTGGTTCAAGTCCCAGGGACTGCTGATAAAAGGGTGTTTTGCTGCTGTCTCCAGTGCTGTTTCCTGTCAGCTACTCTACAGTAGTTATGAAAATCATAGAGCAAACATAAAGAATATACTGAGGATTTGGTGTGTAAGTCTCTTCTGAGACCTTAGCCTTCCTGCATGTGCAGTTCAGTCTCCAGAGGTAGGTTAGGTAATCAACTTCAGTCTTAAAAAACACATAAGCAGACATCATCTGTTGTGATCTACCTCTAACCTTGAGCCCACCTCAGTGATGTCCAAAAATCCCTTTTACTATTCTGTCTGTGACTTTAAGGATTATGTCTTCTATGCAACAAAACTACTCTGTAAATGGCAGATTCTTCAGGCCACTCCAATTCTTTAATGTTTCTCTGGGGAAGCGGAGCAATTATAAATTGCCTTAGCTTGCTTTGTAGCTGCTTTGTGTCTCTGGGGTAGTGTAAATTGTTTGATGCATTTTCTCTTGCAAAGTCTATGGCATACTAATGGTACGTGTAAGAGTAAATATTCTCTCCTGGGAGTAGGCAACAGAAACAATCATGCCCAGAAAGCTTCTGTTGCACTGATGGGCACTGGGCATAGTATTAGCTGTGGAAGCAGGAATATATATTTTATACAGTTTTCCAAATAATTTGCCAAATGTCTCACTTTAGGTAAGAATAGGTACAGAAATGCTACTTGATGTGTGAGGACTAGCATGTGTGTGGTTTAAGGGATAAGCTGTGGAAAAAACTGTGTCATCAGGAGCTAGATCTGAGACTTAAATGCCCACTACAACTCCTTGTTCCATGCTGTAATAGGATTACACATTTCTTGAGTCTTCAGCCCAAGATCACGAAAAGTTCATACATGTGAAACATCTGTTTTATCATTCATGACAATAACTCAAACGACAGATAATTTGCTCCAGCACTTCCTTCACCATGCTTCTCCATAGGAAAGTACAGTGGAAACAGCTATCCCTCAGTAAGCACATGCAGCTCCCAGGAATGCTTAAAGAGGAGATGGCAAAAGAAATGCAGGCTTCGGGCTTTTTGGTACGTGTGCTGCCATTTTGACTTTTCCTAAAGCAGACCTTTATAGAAAAGCCAGGAGAGGATCCATGGACATCAATATATTTAATATCTTGCTTTTTAATAGAGTAAATTTAATACTTTTCAATTTTGCTATTTAATATCTTAATTCCTTTTCAGAATTTCTCCTCTTTCTGTTTTCAGGGACAGCGTGTAATTAAGGGGTATGGATAATTGAACACAGCAGATTGATAGCTGTTGCCATTTGATGTCACAACTCTTTTCTTAGGCATCTGGTTCTCCAGACAAGTGCAACACTGAGTTTACTCTTCAGTTTCCTCACAGAAACAGTGATCTTACAGCATTTTCTTCTTTGTAACTTCATCCTGGTGAGAATGAGTTCGTAAATGATCCCAGTTCCTCCAGTTTCCAGACTGGAGGTGAAACACAGCCTGTGCTGGTAATGGTTGGCAATTACATACATCAGATAGATGGTCCACAAGGACATGCAAGAGATAGAAACTAGGTCAGTTTACTAAGGATGCAGATAAAAGAATTGCTGGAGCATGTATGGACAAAATTATAAAGCCTAAAGCACAAAATGAGCAACTGGCAAGGGACATGAGAGGTAACAGAGAGTGTTCTATTAATATTTCAGCAGAGAGAAACACCAAGGAAGAAGCTGGTCCTCCACTTAGTGAGAAGGGAGAGCTATTAATGCCTAGAGGGCTGAAGAGGTTAATGCCTTTCACATCTCAGCCTTCACTAAAACATTCTATGAGCCAATGACTAATACACTAACACCCATGAGTGGGAAGAAATAATTCAGCCTACAGTAAGCAAAAGGCAGACTAAGGGTGTTCTTTGAAAAGATGGAATTTTTGTTCAAATCAGAGAGCTGGCTACAGCCAGCCAGCCACCATCTTGAATATGTGAAGCTTAAGAGAGAAAAAGGTAGACATGGGACTGTTGATGCAGAGGAAAAAGAAAGTGCTAAGAAATTATTAACATATCAGTCTACCTTTGATGCCTAAAAACATGTTGATACAAAAAGTAGAACAGACCATTTCCAAATACTTTAAGATCAGAAGGAGCTTGGCAACACCAAGCATATGTTGTTTGGAAACAAAACATGGTTCAAAGAATGCTAGATCTGTGACAGAACTTGAGGATATGGGAGACAGAGTATGTACCACAGAAGATGATGAAGCTGCTGTGATGTGATTTGACCATGGTAAAACTTCTGACCCTGTCTTACATGAAATTTGCTCAAATGAGTTGGGAATTTAGGCCAGATTAAATACTGTAGTGTGGTGGTTATCTGGTAGGAGAGTTATCCTTGAGGGGGGAGGTGTTATCCATTCTGATCGCTTACTCTAGAAAAATATCTGGAGTGGGGCTTCTGGGATCTTTCAAAATCTTCCTTTCTTGGGCAAAAGCACAGATGAGCTACATCTGCTGATTATGCAAGTTTAGAAACAAAATGAAACTGGAGATAGCCTGTGAAAGAGTCATTTCACAGAGGAGTTCAGGACAATAGTAGGCATGGGGTTGGCTCAGGATCCTCAGTAGTATTGGCAACACTGCCTTTTATTTTTTATTTTTTATTTTTTATTTATTTTTTTTTATTATTATTATTTTTTATTTATTTTTTATTCTGCAAGGATAATGGAACAGGATGAACCTGCCTTTTCCATGGGAAGACTAACATAGGGGAAATAACAGCAGGGAAGAGAAATAAAGTCTTGCATGTGTGTAAACAGGAGGTCTCCTTCTAGTCCCAGTGATAGTCCAGATTTTTGGCACCTCAGAAATTAAAGCAGGGTAGTAGAAATGATAAGGGAGCTACAAACTGTGATGCCTAAGCAAAGAGTGGGAGAATCAGGGAAGGAGATAAGGCTGCAGCAGAGAAAATGCTTGTTGTCTTGAAATAGGTTAAATGCTTCAATAAAAAGGAAAGAAATAATTCTTCCAACGTGTCCAAGGAATAGTGGACTTACGCTGCTGCAAGGGACATTTAAGGCAGACATTAGGCTTAATGTTCTAACTTTGAGGATGGTAAAGGCCTGGAGTAATTTGCTGGAGGGTGGCTGGAGGGAAGAGCCTTGATCCCTGGAGGCTATTAAGACAAGGTTAGACAAACATCTGTCAGGAAGAGTTTAGTTAATATGGTTTGTGCCTTGGAGCAGGGGAGGAATAAGAGGTCCCCATGTGTCTCTTCCAGCCCTTCTTTCCCTCTGACTGTGCCTCAGACGTATTCCCTTGCCTCCTTCCCTGTCACATTACCCTTCTGCAGCTTCTGAGTCTGCTCACTAGAGGCTCAAAGCCTTAGCCTTGCTAATAGCCCAGGTCTTTCCCTGCTCCAACAGCCAATAAGCCTGGGGTCCTGAGGAAGGTGGGGGTTGTAGTGACTCCCATCCAAGCAGGTCCTTTGCCAGAAGCTGCACTCCAGCACTGCACTGATCCCTATGGGATGCAAGCCCTCTCTATAACCTGGCTGGACACATCCCACAGGCACATCTGATCCAGCCTGTGGTGAATGAATAAAGCTAAGAGGCTTTTAACACATTAAAGCTTTCCTAATCTGGCCACATTACTTCTGGTCTCAGCAGCCACCCTGAGGCCTGAAATAGATCAGAGATTTTTTTTTTTCTTGTGGTGCCTCTAGGAAGTGATGCATGATGGGGACAACACTCCCCTCTCTGCAAAGGGAAAGGTGGCTTTCCTGCAAGACCCCTTACCTTTGTGGCCAGCAAGAACTTGAAATAAATGAAAATAATGAAAACTAGCTACCTCCAAGGGTATTCAGGTGTGGGGGTGAGCTGTGCATTTTCCTGGTTCCATGCAGATCCTCACTCTGTGAGGTGCTGGGAGTGCAGCCAGCCAGTCACTCTTGGTCTGCCATTAGGAGATAAGGACATCATGGCATTTGAGTCTGAAAAGGTAAACAGAACAGGTTGAAAAAGGCAACAGAAAAAAAGCTTGCAAGTCAAGCTAGAATTTAGTGGTTAAAAATGACCACTGTTGCTTGAAATTCCAGGTTCCTCCTTTTAAACTGAGCCCTTATGCTTGCTTTGGAAGGTGCTCCTGTGGGGTGCCTTGAAGGATAAGTATGAGATGTGTTGGCCATGCTGTGATGGACTGAATGGAGGTCAGGGAGTCAGAGTGGGAGTGATGGAAAGCAGCCCCTATGGAGCTGAAGGCCCCTGGGGGAAGAGGGAGGACAGCTTCGCTGCAGCTAAAATAGTTCCTACTGTATTGTAGACTGAAGGGATTGAAATTGGGTTGTGATAGGCTCTAAACAACAGTCCTTAGCTCTGCAAACTTATAGATTATAGCTGGTGACCCAGCAGAAAGGAACAACTTTCTCAAGTAGGACTGGAGCAGGAACAGAGTGAGAAAGGCCCTTTGATTCACTATTCAGTCCTCAAAGTCCTCAGCCTGGGATATCCAAAGTCAAGTTGGACCCCTTTGGACTATGAGCCAGCAAACTTCTCCCTTGTCAAGTAAGCAGTGGGTATCATGACAGTATTAAAGCAGAAAATGATTTTGTGGAACATGGTGAAGAGTTTTCATTTTTGGCATCTCACAGTGTTACTAACATCTAATTGAATTCCAACTTGTGAATAATACGTGCAACCATCTCAGTAAAACTGGATGTTTTTCAAGGCAGATGGATGTACAGGTTTCATTTTTAGCTTTCCTTTAAAACAAACAAACAAACACACTGGCTACATTTTTTTTCCAGTTGTGGAGTGTACAGATTTTACACTCTATATTTTTTTGTTGTTGTTGCTTAAAAACAGGAATAACTGATGCAGCCTCAGGAACAGTGCTATGGATCCAATGTGTGGATCTTCTCCTCATTCCTTCCCCATTCCTTTGCTGTGTCTGTCTCCCCCAGTGTCCTGAAACAAGTCCTCCTCCTCCAGATTCCTTTCAGGAAGCCTGCCCTGGCTGAATGTATGCAGGCCAGAAGTTGCTCGTGGACTCAACAATTTCAGGCGTGATTAAAGGGAGATGGACCAAAGCCATGTTAAAGAGAAAGAAGTACTGCCAGACCCTGTGAACCATTTTATTGCTTGATGTAAGAAGAAAAACATTTACTGTTTCCTTCAGTTGAGCGTTCCCAGGCCCACAAGAAAGCCACTTTCAGCCACAGGGGAACTGCCCGCTTCCTGTTCTTGGATCAAGGTAGACATCAACTGTTGGGCCTGGACCAACCCTTTTTCTGAGTGCGTGGGCTCAGGGCCTTCTTCCAGGGCAGCCAGTTCTGCTCCTTTCCCTCAGGTTGGAAGCAAGCCTGTATCATTCCATCTGCTCCGAATGTTGACAGGAGGAAGATGTTGGATGAATAAGGCCAGAAGTAAATGGTGATTCTTCTCTGTGGTTGCCTCAGAAGGGGGTGGAAATTTTATCGCACAAAGCAGGGATGGATCAAGGTGGACATTGACCACGAAGGACAGAGCTGAGGGAAGTGACCTGCTCTGATACATTATCTCTTATGTCCCATTCCTTTTCTTTACCTCAGGACTGTCTTTTGGGTTGGCAAACAATGATGATCCAAGTGAAATCAGAAAACAAAACCATAATGCTCCCAATTTAGTAAAACTGATTACTAATGCTAACAGGAATTGTGGTCAACACTCTCCAGGACATGAAATGTAGTTTATTGTCTTCATTACCATCTCAGTAAAACGCTTCAGATGCAATTATCAGTGGTAATAAAAACACACATATCCTGAATGTTCACCATAGGTCTCTTCTCAGGTCTCCTCTAAAACAGTCCATATCAGAACCTCACTTTTATTCACCTTCCTGAGGCAGAACCTCTATATATACACTGGTAAGTTACTCAGTCTTGACATTTTGAAAGAATCCTAGTGAGAATTTGTGAGAAAAATAATATTTTACTTCCGAAGGTGGTAGTGTGAAATTTGATACTGTTGTTTTCATCTGTTTTGGTTCTATAACCAAGACTAAATTCAGAAAAAAAATATTAATGTGTGCTGGGAGGAGGCTTAAAGTTGCTGCTTGCAAAAATAAAAAATAAAAACACAAGAACCTGAGAGAATGTGGACTGCCTGTGCCTAAAGTAAAAGTATTTTTGTGAGCACTACATCAATAAAGCCGCTTTCCCTGCAGATTTGTGTCTGGTGGCTGACTGCAAACTCCAGCTGAAGTTGTTTTCCTGCTGTTGGTTGTCTGAAAGGTCTCAGCTGTGTGGCTTCTCTGACTTCCAATAGAACATGAATAAACACTCTGCTTTTCCCAAAGGTGAGATATTCCTACCTACAGCCTCTCTCTTCCTCAGTGCCTCTTTTCACAAAATACACAGGAATGTGATCATCTGAGATTTTGATCTTTTTATCAAGTTTGGCTTGATTTTGGCCAAGAGGTTCAAATATTACCGGGAGGGGACACAGACGGACATGAACACGTACAAAGCGATTGCATAAGCTCCATTTCCCCAGGAAACCAGGACTGAAAGCCGCTCTGTTGAGAGAGAAACATTTACTAACCAAATACCAAAGGAAACTTTGAATAAAAATGTTGCCAGAGTTAGAACATAGAATTTGGATACTCAGGCCATAGAAGGAAAACAAGTACTTGAACGTTTCATGTTTGAGGCAGATTGGATCTTTCAAGAGTCTGATTATAACTTTTGATAAGTAAATAAATGTAGACAAGTCATACAAATTTAAAAAACAACACATGGGCTAGAAGGGTAGATCTGCATTCCAACAGAAAAATCAAGCCCGCTTGAGAGAGGAGATTGTTATGCTTTATAACCTTCATTCTTTTGCACTTAATGCAATCTCATTGGTTTGTTTTATTCTTTTATTTTTATATTTTTTTCCCAACCAAATATATGTACAACCCAAACTTGGAAATGTGCTTACGTATTTATAGTGCTGGGAAGCCTCAGGGTGTGATTGAAAAGGGCAGATTTGATTCCAGTCTTACCTAACCCCAACTGGGAGCAACAACACTAGTCACAGTGAATTTCCAGCAGAACTGAAGAGCTTTCCCTCCTCATGTGGCCAACTCCATCCCAAAGACTGGAGAATATTGCTGCATTAGCAGAAGGAAAAAAAAAAAAAGTCCCAGAGGAATGAATAGTTGTGTAATTTTGTGGTCGCTGATCTAGAGAATAGAAATACCAGGGTGTAAACATTATCCACAGTGGGTGAAGTCATTTCTTCAAGTGAGTCATAAAATTACTTGTCAAGACCACGATATAAAGCAGGCCAAACTATGGAGGGAGCAGACTGTGCCACTTCAGGAATGCGTGCTGTATTTGCTGGGATTCTTCATCCTTTTATCCTCTCTTAGTTTATTAGTCAATATATTTTCCTCCCTCTTCATGTGCATCAAGGAGAACATCTGCAGGAGGCAAGCCCGAAGGTTAATTCCTCCCCTGCACTTCTCGCATTTGTTCAAATAGTTGAACTAATATTTATGAATAATGCATTGCACCCATGAATGCCACAAATCAACTCTAAGGACTTCATTTTTATACCAGCTGAGGCTCAGACTCAATATATCCTATTAATCCAGCTTCTTTTATTGGTTAGTGAATATTATGTAAATCTTTATTTCCAGAACACAACTATTCCATAGCAAGGATTTCTCAGAGCTTGTTCATATTTCTGGCAGGTTTGTGTTTCTCTGTGGCCTGTTTGTTTTGGTTATTAATTATTCTTGGATCTTGGCATTTTCATTATGTGGTGGTCATTTGTTTATTTTACTTTTTCTTCTATTCTATTTGTTTAAAGTTTATATTAAGAAAACAATATTTATTTCAGAGAAGATATTGAGACACATGGAAAACATTGGGTGCCCTTAAGTGCTGTTGCCATTCTCCTGAATGCCTGGTACTGGTTCAAAAACATCAAAATATAATTTTGCCCACATATTGGCCACATAAATGTCCAATAGGAAATTATGAAAATTTAAGAATAGATGAACACAATAGGCCATTAATTTTGAGGGGAAAATCTAAGAGAAAAAAACAACCAACCAAACAACCAATCAACCAAAAACAAACAAACAAACAAACATGGAATTATAGAAGAAAATAAAATATTTGAAGTTGCTGGCATCAATCACTGATCTGATATGACTCCTCATATTTATAAATTGATAAAATGTTCTACACTGTCTTTAAATAGGAACTTAAACAATGTAATATTTCAATGGCTCTTTTTTTTTTTTTTTTTTTTTTTTTCACTACTGCCATTCAAACCATAGATGTTTTCACTCACAGTGGAAGAGCTCAACCCCTGTAAGCCAGGTTAATACTGCTGAAATCAACAGTCACACAGATTGACACCAGCTGAAGAGCTGTCCTAATAGTCTGAGTCTATTTATGGGGGCTGAAACCACAGTCATGTCTCCCCAAAGGCAGTATTCTCACTTGAATATAAATGGTTTTGGCTGCATGAGTGAATTAAATATTGAGGTTTCCATTTTTCAGTTTTGGCTGCAGGCTGTTTGGAGAAATAATCATTCAGTCCTGGAGTGCTGCCTCTCAGACTGGTTTACCTGAACCAAATTATATATATATTTTTTAACTGTTGGGTCTATTATCAGCTTGGGGAAGGCAAACCACAGAACTGTGTGTGCTTGCTCAGAAATGGAAACCTGTCTTGAGTAACATTTCAAGGTATCTCACATCATGGTATTTTTGAAGGGACTGAGGGAATCCAATAGTGGCTTTACTACATTATCTCATCTCCACGTACAAAATACCATCTGGTACCTTCTACATCATGTTACCATGGCTGATCGAGACCAAACAAGTTCTTGGATGTCTACCTGTATTATGATTCCTATTCTTTGTCATCTCTGGGAAGACTGTTTAAACAGCAAAGACTGAGTACTACTGTTGTATTGCAGGTTCTTGCACTCTGTGGTGTCATCTCATCTCCAAAGACATTCAAAGGGACAGGCTTTGAATGCAACAGGACGTAACTCTCCTTCCTATCACCTCAGTAATAATGACAACAGCAATAATAGGAAGTGCAGTTTGACTCCTGCATCTCACTTCCCATTCCATAACACGTCATGAAGGCGGTGTTGTTACCAGCCTTGCTGCTGTTCTCAAGCCCAGTGGAGTCTCTGCTGTCCTGCAGGTAAATCCTGTGTGAGAGGGGAACCTCCTCCATCACCCGGCCTGAAACATGGGTACTCTGATAGAAGACTAGCACAGCTACTTACATGTATTTGGCTTGTTTAAAATCCAGATTCATGACTCAATGACTCAGCCTTTACCTTTTATGAGTCAGGAAATTCCAAGGTACTCTTTTATTTATTTTTTTTTTTCCCTTGGACTCACAGGCAGACTGATCTCATTTATTACAGGGTAAATCCACTACAGGCAAGGAGTTATTCCTGCCATGTATTTGCAAGCAAGAGCAGCATCCATCCTCACTAAACCCTCTTTCTGCTCTTAGTAGGTTCTGTGTTCTTTGGCTTGCTACAGCTCTCAGTAAAAGTGTCAAGCACATCACACAGCATAAAATAAATCAATCCATTTCCCAGTTTATTTAGTCTAAAAAGACTGTAAAAAATGATCAAATCAAGAAGCATATTTATGTGGCCAAGAGGGACACATTGAGGAAGGAGTGATATTAAAGTGCTGGGCTTACAGAATCAGAGCTGTTTTACACAGGGGCATGCTACCTGTTTCAGTTCACTGTGGATGTTCGCTGTGACTGCAGAGTGACAAATAGTACCATTCACAGACACAACGTTCATGGAAAGTGAAAGGTAAAGAGGCAAAAGTCATTAAAAACATAAAATGACTTCAAAAGCCAGAAAACACAGAAGCCAGAAGACACTGCAACTGAAAAGCAATGTGTCATCTTGGTTTTATTGAAGAGAAGAGTAAGCAGTGATTTACTGCACCTTTGCAAATGTATCCGCTGGAAGGAGGCACAGAATTCTCATCAGCCAAGCAGACATTGGCAGCAAGATTAAACTAGAAAACTCAGACTGAAAATGCAAGACAAATTTTTAATAGTAAATGTAGCTGAACTTACTGAAACATGAAGTAGATTTTCCATCACTTGAAGATCTTAATTTAAGCTTTAATTTTTGAACCACACAGAGTCTTTAGAACCTACATTTATGGAAGTCAGTGAAAATATCCCCAGGATTAAACTCAAGTGAGACATGACTGGAGAGATCTTTTTTAGCATTGTCATCCTTGGAAGGAGCTGAGCCCAGGATGGACTGCTGCTACCTTTGAGTTAAAGAAAAAACTAAATGTCCCTGTCATATGAGACAATGACATAACTGTACGCCCAGTCGCACCTGTAAGTGCACTGATTTGCCATATGCATATAGAAATCACTATTAGAGAGGCTGCTGAAGTAGCTGGATGTCTCAGCACCTTACTGTGGAGCTGCAGGTCCACTCCTTAATCCCTGTCTCATTCGAGCTGAGACAGAGGTTTATGGTCACCACATGACAAAATCCCACAACTAACATGAGATGAACTGTGGAGTTGCAAGCAGCCAGATGTCCACATCTCAAAGATTTCATCCTCACTGAAGCACTCGACCACAGCACTAGCTAAGGCATTCTTGAAGGGGAATGAAACACGAAGGGGAAATGCCCAAAGGAGAATGAGATAACCAACTGCTTTGTGAAAACAAAAAACCCAAACACACACACACACAGAAAAAAAAAAAATAAATCTTCAACTACCATTTCTGGTGTCATTCATAAAGTGTCCTTTCCCTCGATTTTGAAGTCTGATAACTTTGGAGCTTTGAACTCTTTTTCCTTTTGCATTTACAAAGCAAAGCTACTTTTGCTAAGACTGCTAGCATGGTCTCTTGAGCTCCAAGCCTGCAAGCACCACTTGTGAGAGGTAACATTTATCCACTTTGCATCTGAGCCTATTGCCCTGCCTGCTGGTGACAGAGAGGGGTGAGAGAGAACTACTGAAATGGAAAGATACGGAATGAATGAACAGAGGGGAAAGTGAAGGAACAGGGAGAAGGGTGTAGAGGAAGGAGAACATAAACAGCCCTGGAGGAACCTGACAGAAAATGCATCCACCACCTGGTCTCCAGGGAGGTATGGCCATCTAGGAGGGGGCTGTGGTGGGCGTGATGATACAGGAGGAGCAAGAGAGGAGGCGACACTTCCTCTGGTTTGCAGCCAAGCTCTGGCTGGATCATTTCCCAGAGCAGCCAGATGTCCAGAGTGTCACAAGGAAAACTTGGTCCTGCTAGAGCTCCCTGGTCCGGCTGGTGTAAAACCATTAAGCTGCCCATCACAGTGGGAAGTGTGAAAGGTGCTGCAAGGATACATGCTACTGGAGTTTATGCATTCCTTGCTCTCCCCTCTCCACCCACCATCAGCTGTATATCCCTCAGAGCTCAGCAGGGACACAAACCCCACTGCAGCACCAGCTCCCCAGCAGGTTTGGGATGGCTGCCTGGGGCTGTGGGGGACTCACCCCAATCACAGGCAGCACACCTCAATCACAGGGGGTAGCCAAGGGTGAGCAGAGGTTTAGGCACTGGTTCACTTCTAGTTTGGCCACCAGAACACTCACCCACCCATCACTGCCCAGCCTGCCACGCCAAGTAGGAGGAGTAGGAGGGTTTGCCTGCTTTCAACTTTTCCTTGATGCCTCTTTCAGCCCAGATCTTGACTTTTTTGGTTTTGGGTTTCAGACATGTAAAGCTGTTTAATATGACTTTTTTTTTTTTTTTTTTTTCCCCCTCTGGGAGCACTCATTTTCATTATCCTTAACTATTTCTGTTTATGGGAGAGATGTTAAATTCTTTCAAATGTGGATTTAAAAGGGTAGGAGAAAATAGCATGCCTGAGTCTAGGTAGGTGGAAATAAGAGAAAGAAAAAAAAATCAGAGATGACACAGGTAAAATCCTTCTAATCAGACCAGGATATGCACTACGATGGATAAAAGTGATCAGGGTTTAGCTCTGTTCACTGTGGGGTTTGCACTCCTGTACCTGGGCAATATTCATTATGCCCACTGCTGGCATGGGATAGAAATATCTGGAGCTGGCAGAGACCCCAACAAACACCACCAAAATCACCGAGGGGATACAAAGCATGGTAGGGGACAGTGTGCCCTTCCTTTTGGAAAAGAGGGGTGCCCTGAGGAGCCAGCAGACTGCTTCCCATGGGATGTGCTCACAGGGCTAACCTCCTTCTGCACTGCAAATGGAGCCACTCCTTGTGAGCGATTACACGCATCAAACATCTGGGGATATTTGTATAGATGTAAGCTCGTTAATCACAGTCAGGAAAGCCTGGCTGAATGTTTCTTGTCCTAGCTGAGTTTCAAGAGCCTGAATGCCACAGGCAGGCTCTGAGCCTTGGACCACTGTGCTGCAGCTTTCCCTTTAAGAGCCCTTTGGCTAAGGCGATGCTCTGAAATGCAGGAGGTGGGACAACACTACACACAAAAATGAAGAAGTGAAGGCAGGAAAAGTTTCTCCAGAGGAAAAATGCAGGGCTTGTCCTTCACCCTGACGTCAGATCTGTCTTTAATAAAATCCCCAAAGAGCCAAGAGAAAAAGGCAGAGTGCCTCGGCTAGGTTGCCAGTTGAGGATTGCTCCGCGTTCCCCAAAGTGGTGTTTTTTTCAAAACGGCTCTAAATCTGGGTTCAATCAATGCATTTAATCCCGGCTTCCAGGGATGAGGTGGCTTTTGCCCTGGATTCTAGCAACAAGCAGCATTTTGCAGGTGAGTTTGGAAACTGCAGGAGAGACTTGTCCTCTGCAAACACACTTGGATTTGGTGCGGGGTGGGCAGAGCGTGGTGCGTGAAGGAGCCTGGGCACGGGTAAATGCACGGGAGATGGGAGAGAGGGGAAAGGTGGGAAGGAAAGGAAAGGAAAGGAAAGGAAAGGAAAGGAAAGGAAAGGAAAGGAAAGGAAAGGAAAGGAAAGGAAAGGAAAGGAAAGGAAAGGAAAGGAAAGGAAAGGAAAGGAAAGGAAAGGAAAGGAAAGGAAAGGAAAGGAAAGGAAAAATCTCAGAAGTGTGTCTGAACTGAGTCCGTCTCCACTCAGCATCCAGGTGGATCTGCACAGAAAACCGTGGAGTTTTTTGTTTGCTTGCTTGCTTCAATCACTGCCATTCTTACTGTGGAACAAAACAAGGAGAGAAAGATTACCCATTGCTGTCTGAAGCGGCCAGGGTCAGGCTGCAAGGGGAGCGGCTCGGGGACGAAAGGGTCCCCGGGGGTGCCAGGACGGGGGCTGGAGCCGTGCCGAGCCGTGCCACAGCCGGGACCGGCACCGGGACGGGGACCGGCACCGGGCGCCGCCGGGCGCTCCCCGCAGGTGTGCGGCTGCCGGAGCCGCCTCGGGGCCGGGAAAGGAAGTTTTTTTTTTTTTTTTTTTTTTTTTTTTCCCTGCTTCTGCCGGATCTCTGTTTTCTGGTTTGGGCGTGCGGTAGCTGCTTTCCTTTGCCTCCTCTTTGGAGGGAAAAAAAATAAATAAATAAAAGAAAGAAGAAAGAAAAGTGTATGGGAGAGCCACTCATTTCTGGAGGTGTTTTCGTTTTGCTTTGCTTTTCCCAGTGCATTCTTGCGGCTTGTGTAAATTCCCCGGGGGTAAGAGCAGTAGAGCAGTTGTGTTTCGGAAGGTAAAAATCAAAGCAAGGAGGTGGAGGGTGCGGGGGGTACCTGTTCCCAGCGGAAGAGCCACTGAGCAGCCATGTGTCCCCTCATCCCCATCCCCATCTTCATCCTCATCCTTATCCTCATCCCTGGAGCCCCGGGGACCCCAAAAGAGGTGCAGAGGGGATGCTTGGACACGCTTGGGCTGCCCAGCGTGAGGTTGTGGCATTCTGAGATCTGTGAGGCTGTGTGAGGCTTCTGCCCAGAGGGGTGGGGGAAATCAGCTGCTTCACACAGGGGGGATTTTGCTTTGCAGGGCTGCTGGCACCAGGGTTGGCTTGCATATAGAGAGATAAAGAGGGGCTTTAAAGCAAGAAAGTAGGAAAGTAGCACGTGTGGTGTGGTACACCAGACGCACCTGTGTGACAGCCGATGGCAGAGCGATAAGTCCTGCTTGAATGTGGAGATGGACTGATACGGTACCCTCCAAGAAAAAAAAATAGAAAAAGAAAAAAAAAGTGCCACAAAACTAGCAACAAACAAAATGCATCTCTCCAAGGTAAGAATCTACTCTGTTTTTTGTTGAGCAAGTAAAAAGTCACCCAAAGGGAAGGGGGACCCCAACTCCTGCCCCTACCCCTCCACAAGTGCTATTCCAGAACATGTGTGTGAGCCCTGAAAATTTTGTCGTGGTTATCCTGGGTTCCCTTGATATCAAAGACATTTGTCAGAAAAGCAGCTGCAGCATGAAAGTATGTGTGAGTGCATGCAGACACATGCGCCTGCTGTGGGGATGAGTAAGTGCAATCCAAATATTGCTGGCAGTATGCTTGGGCTGAAGACTATCTGAAAGAGCATCAAAAATAGCCTGCAAAGAGTCCTGGTTCTGGACAGTTTCCAGGTCAAGACCTCCACCCAACAGTGCAGGTGGAGCTCTGTCTCTGCCCTGGAGTAGGGAAGATTTCTCTCCACTGAAGATTTCTCTCCAGGCTTTCTGTGGGGTCTTCTCCACACCTGAACTGGGGTGGGGTGGGTTGGTAGGCTGATGAAGGGCAGATTTCTACCTAAGAGGGTGAGGGAGTGGGAAAGAATAGTGTGACAGGATGGAGGGATGGGAGAGGTAGGGGACGGCAACTGGGAGGGATCATTAATCTGTGCAATATCTAAAGGACTTTTGAGAGAAGACCAGGCTTGGTCAGGTCTGCTTAAGAGAAGGATGTCCAAAGGTGGAAGAGATGTTACAAAGTAGTGTGGGGTGTGGCCGGCATGGCCACCCTGCCCAGGAGAGAGAACCCTTCTAAATCACCCAGGTCACAACAGATGAGTGCTGATAAAGCCATGACACAGCCCCACCTCATTGTCCATTGTGTCTTTGGTAGCATATCCCAACAACAGTAAATATCTTTCCAACACTGTGCACACATCCATGGAGTGATAGCACCAGGCAGGCCACTGTGCATGTGCAAAGTTCTGTGGTATCCCTGGGGACCTGTGACATCCTCAAGAGTGATGTCAATATGATGAAAAAGGAGAAAAAAAAAAAAAAAAAAAAAAAAGCTACACTAGGATCTGGGAAGGAGACGTGTATCTTAAAGTGTGTTTCAAAAGACAGCTCTTAGGTTCTCAGGATGGACAGACCATCACTCCTAGTTCTGTATTCAGCCACAGGCAGTTTCTGAGCCCTTAAACAGTTTTATTGATGAAGTTTTGTACTGGACCACCTGCTCCAAGCCCTCACAACTCAGCAGATATGAGACCCATAATTCAGATTGGACAAAATATCCCAGACCAGGGTGATTAGGAAAGCAATTCTGCATTTTGTAGAAACTTCATAAAAGAGATTATATGTGAAGAAGAATAGCACTAAGAGTTTCTAAAACACGTGAAGTAGGGGGATGAGGGTGTATAGGTAAGGAGTGAATGCAGTTCTGCAGACTTCTCCTTCAATGATGCTGGTAAACAGCAGGTCAGCTGTCAAAGAGAGGTGTTGCTCTTCATCACAGGGATCTGGTTTAGTGGGCAATATTGGTGGGAGGGGGTTGGTTGGACCAGATGATCTTGGAGGTCTTCTCTAACCTTATGGATTCTGTAATTAAGTAGTGACTTGTAGGTAGGTTTTGATGCTTTCATTTGATGTGATGGCAGTCATGGCACACAAACACCGTCCTTTTGGCTTTAGTGGGTGGGAGGGAAAAGAAAGATGTTCAAAGACAGTTTTATATAGGCACATTCTCCATTTGAGCATTAATTTCATTAGATAGTCACCAATAATGACCTGAGTTCAGGGCTGTCACAGGTTGTGTGGAAGGTGGTTTGAGAAATGTAATATGTTTCTTTTTTCCCTTCCCCTCTTTTATATATTAGCACAGATGTGAGGCCAAGAATTTCATTTGCAAAATATTTAGATTTGGTGGCAGGAAAAAATGATTACATTTCTCTCACTTCTTCCAGGAGAAATCACATTCTGACCAAGTTTGAACCAAAACAAATAAATAAATAAAAGTTAAACAATCTACAGATTGATTTATTAATTTATCTATTTATTTTGCTAGAAGCTCCCAAATAGTTCAGTACTAAATGCTCCAAACATTATCCTTACCTGCAAAAATCCTGTGGCCCTCCAGGAGAGGTGAGCTGAGGTTTGTCTGCTGAGTGCTTTATAAAGGAAGGCTGCAGGCTTGCAACACTGGTAATGGTGCATGGCTAATCTTAGACAGCAGGGGTTCAAGGCTGATATTACTTGTACCTCTAACCTTCCCACCATTCCCTGTTGCTTAACAGAAGCTGCTTACCAAAAAGAGTTTGGCTATGATTCTCCTTAGGATGGTCTCTATGTTTCACTTCCCTAAACTGTGGATGACAATTAAAATTACCCTGATTACAGCAGCTGAAGAGCCATACAAGTGAGCATCCTGTGGCTCAAAGTTGCATCCCTGTGGATATGGCTGGGTGGGCTCTCCCAAAGCTGGTCTTTGATTCAGCAGACCCCCTCACAAATCCCCAGGCATAGCAAAATCATTACTATTTCTGAGGCAACATCTTGAAAGCAGCAATGGATGGTGCTTCAGATGGATCAAAGGTCCAGACCCAAATTATTTTTTTAGATACCCCCTATGCCTGCTTTTATGCATGCTTTTTATAACTTCTCCCATCGAGCCTCCGGGTTTGCTGTGACAGTGATCAGGTGCCCATGTGTGACAGTGTCTTTGCCAACACTAACCAAAACAGAGAACCAGGGAAAGGGCTTGGCCTCCTTGCTCCCCTCTCACCAGTGCCATTGCCTGTTCGTGTCACCTTGGGCAGGTCCTGTACATATTTCCCTCTGCAGCAGCACTGCGAGTACTCCTCTAGCAGGGCTTCCCTGGGGAAAGCCATTTAATAAAGATAATAGATGTGGGGTTTAGCAAAATCGTGCGATTTATATTATTGTGCTGTGTGTCTGTCCTGTGAAAGAGTTGCACTTGTTTAGGTTCTTCTGCCTTCCTGAGGTCCAAGGTGCTGGGAAAAGGCACTGGCCAAAAATTCAGAAGTCTTCCACATCCACACGGAACATTTGATTTCTTTCTTCGGAAGCTCTGGCCTCCCATGTTGGGGAGCTAGGAGTTGCTTCAGCATCTTGCCAGTGCTCATCTTACTGAGAGCTGCTCTTTTTGGATGGCCTCAGTGTCCCAGCGGGGTCTTGAGCATTCCTGTCTGGACAGCCTTGGCTCTCATTTGTGAATGGAAACGAAGCTGTTTAAAAAAAAAAAAAAAAAAAAAGGCAAAGAAATAGTATTATGCATGTGAACATTGGCAGCAGTGACCTGGCAAAAGCTGAACAGCCACGGCTTCAGCTGAAGATACTTTAGGGTATCAAGCCTGTCAGTCGCTCAAACTGGGGACCAGAAAGCAAGATAAGTTTTTTTTTTTTGTTTGTTTGTTTTTGTTGTTTTGTTTTGTTTTGTTTCTAATTTGAGTTTATCACTAGGAGGGGAAGGTAGGCTTCCTGGATTAAGATGTCCTTCTATATTACCCTTTGGTTTCTTCCAATATAACTCCATCATCATCAGTCTTAGGGCACTTATGTTAAAACGGAATTTTCTGTGTTTATTAAGTAAAAACTTTAACTGACAGCTATCAGTTTGGTGGTGGTGGGCCCAAACAAACTCTACTCATTTATTTATCTTTCTGTGTTTATAAAGAGGTCATCCCTGGCTCCTTGGTCTGGACTAACAGCACCCAAATTTCCCCATCAGTGCCTCTTCCAAGCTTTGTCCTGCGCAGGAGCTGCTGCCTGCAGAGATGGGTTACCTTCACCTTCCCATTGCTCCATGTTGGCCAGGAGATCACAGAGATTTGATTTTACAGGTGTGTCCCTGGGTCAAGGGTCTTTGAGTCTGCTGCTTTAGCAGCTCTGTGCAGATGTTCTCCAGTGCTGCTCTGGGATTACGAGCTGTGGGTGAGGGTCCTCCTGTAATCTCATTGTCTCTCAGTTCTGGGAGGTACCTCTGTTGGTGTCTCTGTTACTCACTGCCTCTCTTATCCAGTGCATCCATACTGAGCACTTTCTTTTTTCCCTTTTGGCTGTTGCTTATTCTGGAATCCTAGGTGGAGCTTCTGGAGTCCTCTTAATCCTTTGTACTTTCCAATATACTTCTGCTGGACTTTGATTTGTAATCCTTGCTTCTGGGCTAGGTGTGGGAAAGCAGAAGGGAGAAAAGGCACCCTCTCTGGGTGCCAACAGCTGGCTCTACTTTATGAGTAACTTCTTGTGGATGGAAAGTAAAGGAGAGCCTTTAGGCTGAAACAGCTGTGAAGAAGATAACATTTAAGCTAAGCTTTGCAGCACAACCTGAGCAATGAATTTCTAATACTTGGGCTGGTAATGCATTCCAGGACTGTGTGGTCATCTCTGTGTTCCTCTTCTCTTTCTCAATAGCTCCCACGTTGTTCTTCTGTTTTATTAGTCTGGGTCTGTCATTCTACTTAACCTAGAAAGCAAATGAGAGATGAGCAAGTTGGAAGGCCAAGTTTCATGAACTCCAGGATGGCTTGTAATGAGCCCAAGAGGAAATCTGAGAAGTATTTTCAGAAGTAAATGTGGGCTCATGCATCGTCCACAGAGGGCTGTGAGTCAGAGGAGCATACCTGGGTCCTGACATTACTGGACATGTGTTCAGTTAGGATTTTGCTACCATGGATCAATGCCAGCCCTACAAAAAGACCTTCTCCTAAGAGCTTGCCTTCTTGCAGATTTGGAAGGAATTGTAAGAAAAAGAAAAAAAGAACAGCTTGTGCTTGTTGAATGGAGAAGCACTGCAAGGTAGCTTGGTCCAACATTTCATCAATGCTTGGATGAACAGAACTACAATACCTGTTCTGCATTGATTGTTTTTACACCTTTTTCACAGAGATTAATCAAAATCCTTCTATTCAGTTTATAATTACTGATATTTAGGGTGAATCTGTTCTTTCCATTCTGATCTTACTGAGATCACCTCCAGTGAAATGCTTCCAAGTGTATATGAAGCCTTGGTTGGATTATTCTATCTCTAGCACACAACACTGACTTGACTGAGTTATTAGTGTTAGATATAGAAACATGCAACTACTACATGGAGCACCTGCATATAACAGAAAGAGCATGGCGAAGTCAAGAATAGAAAACGAATTGTGTACAATACCTGAAACAAAACTTGCTGCTGTGCAACCCACATACATTTAACAACTTTGACCAAAACTGCTCTGGATGACATAGGGATTTTTTTCTGTTAGAAGGTAACAGTTATTTGAGTTGTGTGTGCACAATATCACTTTCCCTTTTCTAGAACCTACAAATATAACTCAAACTTTAATTTCTAAGTTGTTTAAGAGTTTTGATTCCTTTCTCTGCTCTACCAGCTTTCCAGAGTACCTCCCTCCTTTTGCTTCTTGTGTTTCTTGTGTTCTTATTGAAGTTTTTCAAGGAATGACAGCAAGAGAGGGTGGTTGTTTCTTTCTCTTGCTGAAGTTTCTTCATCTCCATAAACTTTTACTTGGCCTGTGACGGGGTGATCATAGTGAAAAGGAGGAAGCATGGTTTCACTATAAACCTGTTTGGGGCCTTATGGGGACAACACTAAGCACCTGAATCAGTGACCTCTCTGAAGAGATCAGCCTTGCACTGGGCAGACACTCACAGAATCAGAGAATCATAAAATCACCTGATTTAGAAAAGACCTTCAGGATCACCTTGTGCCAGGACTCTGCAAGGAAACTGGTGACTACCCCAAAAAGTGCAGCATTGTCTTAAAGTATCTCCTGATTGTGCTCTGAATACTTGTGTCATTGTCACTGCTAAATGGTGGTCTTAACATTCTCATATTTGTAGTGCTTTGTTTATTTTAATTTTATTTATTTATTTATTTTTAATATATGTTTGTGTGTTTTTTTTTTTGACTTGTGGATCCTCCCTTCTGGGTTTTGAAGTCCACCAAAACATTCCTGGATATGTGTGATAACCAAGGAGCCTATATCTCACATTTATGATCACCAGATTTTATCTGCTGGGACAGAAGGAACCTTCTGTATTTGGGATGATAAGAAGGCAGAGGTATCAAAATCCATATGGGGAGAATAAAACTCTCTTCCAAATGGCTGGCACATGTACTTGGCTGCCTGCAGGCAACCAAGTCCTCGGTTTTAGAGTAACAGCTGGATTATTTTATCTGTTTAGCAAGGAAGGACCAAACCACAAAAACTGCAGCCAGTGCTGAGAATCTGCAAGTGGATTGCACTATAAAACTCCTTAGTTACATTTTTATGAGGAAAAAAAAAAAAAAGTGGAAAATTAATTAGGAAAGTATCCACGTTCCATTAACTATTTTGGCCACTCATCAGGTGGTTTATTTATAAGCACTGCTGGCAATATTTCCTGTTGGATCTTGGTCTTGGAGGACTAGGTCATGCCCACAGCAGCTGTGTGTGGGCTGATATATATTGATACAAGAATATCGGTGCAAATTCAGCTCCCTTCTTTCTATGAACTTTTCTGTCACATTTGACCCTAGATATTGCAGTTACTGTAATTAAATAGCAGGGATGTCACTATATATTTAATACTGAAGTTAATTTATGGAGATCATTCACTATTAATTCTCACTGTTTTATTAGAGTGCCAATTGCACATATTAAAAAAATGACATTTAACTGAACATTTCTGTGAGGCACAGATCTCCGTGGGCCTCGGAATGGGGTCAGAAAAGCTGACACCTATGAGTTGGTGGATATCTGGGGGTCACTTGACTTGTTTTTCCAGATTTTGCATCAAAACCTGTGCTTAGCTTCCTTGGTGTGCTGGAGTTCCCCCAGGAGGTGGTGTGACCGTGCTCATGCAGGCTGGTGAATTCCTTGCTCGTCAATGTTGCCTGAGTGTGGGTGGGCTCCTGAGCTTGCAGTGGGACGATGCACTCCATGCCTGCTTTCAGGCTCCGATAAGAAGCTTCTGCTTCCTTTAGATGATATGTTTAACTCTGTGTGATTTATGTACACACAAATATATATAACACACACATATACAACCTACACGCTTGCATTTTTGTCGTTTGTGTCACTTGTTCCATATGTATCATATAGGCTGTCTGTTTTCAGTCAAGGAGACGACCATGCCGTATTTTTGACTGATCATCCACCCCCCAGTGCCAGCTGTATGAAAATGCTTTCCAGAGTGTCGTCTGGGAGGCTGGAGTACTTGATCAGAGGAATAAATGGATATTACAGCGGCGCAATTAAGATCATTTAAAAACCTCTCCATCTTTGATGATTGCACCATTTTAAAGAGAAATAATTAAAGACTTACATCTGTCCCATTTCCCATGTCATTATATGCCTGTAAAGGTGTTGATCGTGGTTTTATTGTTCATCATGTAATACAGAGGGGAAGCTTTCTTAGAAAAACAGCCTTTACAATGGGAGCAGTGTGGATACAAATATTTTGGCCTAACACCCCCCTCCCCGTACACTTCTCAAGTCTGTTTTTATTTTATTTTATTTTATTTTTTAATTTAATTTTATTTATTTTATTTTTTTTTTTTTTTGCATGAATTGTGCAAGTGGAGCAGCCTTGGCCCAGGAGGATGCTGAGCAGCAGCAGCAGGGTGCTGTGCAGGGCTGCAGGAGAGCACCAAAGCCCTGTCATCTGTGCACCAACACTGCCCTCACGTGTCGGGGAGCTGGGAGACCAGCCCTGTGCCTGCTCTGCTCTGCTCGCAGCAGCCTCTTGGCTTGCTGTAGGCAATGAACAGCCAACACCAAGGTCATTTTTCCAGAAACAAGCAAAAATGTCAGTACCCATATAATTAGTAATTCATCTTTTGCCCCCTGGAGACAAAACGCCTAGTTGATGTCCTCTCCTCTGTGGGAAAGCAGCAGCATGAACTGCTTAAGAGTTGAAATGTTTTTTATCAGTTTGGGGTTGTTTAGGATGGGGAAGAGGCAATGTTTGCATGGAGTGCTTTTGGGGAGATGTGTGGGTGCTTTGGGGAGATGTGTGGGTGCAAATATCTCAGCGACTTTCTCCTCGTGACCTGCCAAGGAACTTCACTGCTGGGGTGCAGGACACCCCACATCAGTGTGTTGCAGTGGAGCTGCAGCAGTACCCTGAGCAAGGGTTTGTTTTTTCATTCATTGGTCCGCTAGTTTTGTGGCTTTTTTTTTTTTTTTTTTTTTTTTTTTTCTTTCCTTTGGTATGATGCTTTTTGAGGTCAGGAGGTCTCTGGATGAGAAAAGGAAATTTTGTCATCTGCTTGGTTTAAACTTGAGCCCCAGCAGGTACCACAGCAAGCAAGAATGTGTAGGACCCCTTACATCACTGCACCAGCACAGCAAGTTGGAAACTGCTGATCACCACTGATTTGTTGGATGTGAAGGCATTGGAGAGGTGAAAGAGTCTTGCCCTTTTGCAGGCATCAGATGCATGTGATGTTTGAAAGATAAAAAACAAAGCAAGTGATTTTGCTGAATGGACAGCATCTGAGAGTTGGCTCAGTGGAACAATTTTTTTTTTTTTTCTTTTCTGTCTTTTTTTTTTTTTTCATCCAATAAGAACTAAACAACTAGTTATATTAGTTACGTGTAGGAGGAGGGATCATGGTATGGTTACGATGTAGGAACAAGAAATCTAGCTGCTATTTTTGGCTCTGCCACAGACATCCTGTCTGCCTTTGGGACAGTCACTTCATCTCTTGGGCCCCAGATTAAAACAGGGTTATTCAATACTTTCCTCCTTTCCTTGCAAAAGGTTCTGCTTTCCACCATAAGCAATCCCTTCTGCTCTTCTTGCTCTTGCAGATGTAGTCCATGCATTCCCATCCAGAGAGCTGAGACCTCTGAGTTTATCAGTGTGCATGTTTACTGCTTGCATAAGTTATTTCTCACTCTTTCTCTAACATCTTTTTTTTTTTTTTATTTTACCAAAGCCCTGTATTTCAGTTTTGTTTCCACTGACTTCAAGGGGCAAGAGGATTCATTCTCCAGCACAATGCATAATTTTCCTTTACTAATAACTTCACTCCTTTTTTTTTTTTTTTTTTTTTCTTTATGAATTCGTGCCAGGAGGTATTCTATTTTCCCCACTTGTAGTTTCCATCTTATTTAATTTGAAAGCAACAGCTTTGTCCCCAAAGCTTTGTACAAGTCAAGGGCAAATCTACTGGCCTCTTTTTTTTCTTTTTTCTTTTTCTTTTTCTTTTTATTTATTTATTTATTTATTTTTTTCCCCATTTGCAGGGTGTCGGCTTTCATTTGTAGGGGATTGGATGGAAGGTACAAAGGTATAGATGCCTTTTGGGTCTTTCTGTTGCATATTAAAACAGGATCAGAGCTTCAAATGTGTCTGGAATAGTGTTTGTCGTGCAGAGCTCAGGCTGATTGGAGAGCTGGCTCTGTCCTTTTCCAAGCCTCCCTCCTCTCCATTGCCTGTTTGCTCCTTTTGCTGTTTCTGAGCCAGCTCTTCAGGAACAGACTGTTCCCCTCATCACCCCATCCTCCCTTTTCATAGCACATGGACAAGATGTTTGCAGCCATTGCTCCGCTGACTGTCCTACAGCGGTTCTTGATTCAAAAAGAAGCAAGTACCCCTTTAAAGTTTTTTGGATTAGCCTGGCCATCAGGCCTCTCATAGTGGACTTAATGTCTTATCCCCAAGCCCACCTTTGCTATTGCTCCCTGCAGTCCTGCGGGCTCCCCAGCATCAATGCTCTGCTTAGTCACTGCTACAGGCACTCAAAAAGCATGTGAAAAGACCCCACGTTGTTAACTGGTCAGTATGGAGGGCACACTGCTTCCCAGTGCTACAGCACGGGGATGGCCAAGGCCATAGAACCAAGACTAGACAGGTGGCATCCTCCTGATAAAGGTAACACCAGAAAATGGGCAAGTGCCTGCTGCAAAAGTGTGCTGCAATGCAAAGGTCCTGCAAACTTACATAAGGGTGTAACAAGCTTTCTGCAAGTCTCATAAGCCAAATGCTCTGGGCCAAGCCATGCTAATTTTCAGTATTTCAACTGTGCACCTAGCCACGAGGCAGGAGCCAAAGGAAGGAGAATCCCTCCCTTGCCAGGTCTGCAGGATTTTAAATGTGGAGCTCTGTAGAAATCCAGGCCAAAACAGACAAGAAGTAGAGAAACTGTCCATGGCAAGAGTGCAGAGGGCAAGAAAACTTGATGACTGTGAGAGAACACCAAGGTGAATATTTTGGAACTGAATTCAAGGTTTTCTTTAAAGAATGCTGTGAAGCAGCCAAGCTATTAAAAAGAAGCTTCTCTTAAATTCAGAGTTGCAAAGAAGATCTCAGGACATCTGCGGATGGGAACTTCTGCGTGAACCCCCATTCCACGCTGAAGAAGCACTGTTTTGGAACAAAAACATGCTTTTATTCTCTCCTTATTCATATTGAGTAAATATATATGAGGTATTTTAGTAATTATCATTCTGAATGATCTCAATGTTATGAATGCACCTGCTGCTTCCTAGCAGTTTCCCTGGCTTTTCAGACTCTGCCAGTGGAAAGCCCCAGTGCTTTTAAAAGTCCTTTCATCTCTGAAACTTTTTTCTGGTCACATTATTTCCTTTTAACCCTATTAAAACTACAGTGTTGTACATTCCTTATCATTTTCATTAAACTGTTGATAAACTGCTACCTATAGCATTCATCTGATGTTATTAAGGTCTACTGGATGAAATGATGGATCAATATTTACCCTGAACAGGGAAATCATATAGGGGAAAAAAAAATAATCAAAACCCAAACAGATATGGATCTAAATCACTCTTAAAGACAAAACATAAGAAAAAATGTAGCAAAGTTATCCTAAAACCCAGTCATCCTTTACCAAAATGCCACTAAAAAAGCAAGCAGCATCTGTTCCCTTCTGTTTTGGAGAGTTAATGGTTGTGGGCTCTCTAAATATGGGGTATGAGACCCTGGTTCTCAAGGGCCAGCCCTTAACCAAAGTGCAGTTTGTAGCAGGCTTAAAACTATCAGTCAAAGGTATAAATAAATGAATGTATTTAGTGGGAAAAAATATTGTTCCTTCTCATTTTGCATTAGACTCTGTAAAAGGTTCACTTGCCTGTGTGTTTGTGTTTTGTTGTTTGTTCATTTGTTTGTTTGTTTGTTTGTTTTTCACTCAATAAAAGAGGCGGAGTAGGAATGATACCCCAAATACCATGTGAGTGACAAAACTCATACCTTTTTTGCTCATTTTTTGAAAAAGCCAAATGCACTTGTATTTTTTTTACCCTTCTGATGATGTAGAGGAGTTTCAGACGATGAACATCTTCCCAGGCTTGCACAGGACATTAACTGATAGTTTCTGTAAAAGAAATAGGGTGTGGGATGGAACCAAACTAAAAACCCACAAAAAATCTAAGCCTTGTGTGTTACAATCAAAATACTCATTTCAACTGTTTTCCTGGAAAGCTAATGGGAACTCCATGTAGGGTCAAGAACCTGAGACCAGATCCACACAAAATTTCAGTATCTCTCTGTTTTTCTCTACTGTGCATCTCAATCCAAATGGAAAATGATGACATTTGTACACTCCTGAGGCTACGAGCTTGGCTGGAAAATGGAAATCAAAATTATAACATTCTAGGGTTATTAGCTTAGGAGACTAGGGGAGAGGGGAGACCAGGCAGAACGTGGGGGTGTATGCTGAGAGATGAATAGTTGTGGGAGGTCTGGTCCAGGCAGCTTTGGCTGCTTCTGCCTCAGGTTGACCTCAAGGCCTGGCAGTTGTCTGCCAGACAGTAAATTCCCATCATGTGAGCTTTCTTAAACCTTGAATAGGCTTTATTTCTTGGCTGTGGTCTGGGAAGTGGATGCTCTTGCTGATAAGCACTGTCCAGCTGCCAGCACACTGGAGCAGGCTCTCCACTTTGTTGCTGCAGGACATATGCAGTTGAAGTCTTTCTTTTTGTTATTAAATCTCAACTGTTAATCTTCTTGGTAGATTTAGGGACGAAAAGGACAAGTTAAAAAATGCACTTTTGACTCCATGTTCCACTTTCCTGTTGATTCAGCTGCATGTTTCCTACTCAATGGTTCAGTAAACAGAGAAGTTTAACTCTTCAAATCTTGTGGTTGTGTTGCTTCAGCATCTCTGGATTCTCTCCTTAAAGCAAATTTCCCCTCTATTCTCTATCCAGGGCAGCCTTTTTTTTGCTTTTTCTTTTCTTCACACGTCCCACACATTTCACATCCTGTTGTGGTTTAACACTTTATTCAGAAAGAACAGGATTTCCTCTTGCTTTTGGTGAAAACACTTCTTCCCTTTGCAACCCCCACTTTCTGGTGTTGTGCTCGTGAAGGAGAAAGTAGTTAAAACTTCTAATTTTATTTCAAAGTATTTAAAAATCAATTGACAAATTCCCTGGAAATGGCAGAAGAACAAGATACCAATCCTTGTAAAGAGAATTTTGCCTGTATGTGTTGAGAAAGTGTGTGTTGGATTTCATCTTGGGAGAGAATACATACTAAGGGTATTTCAGACCTTCAGAGCAGAACAAGATCACACCTGTCTCTGTTTTCATTCTTTTGTTGCAATGGATACTTTTGATGTTGTTGATGGCATCAGTGGTATCCCACCAGTTGGTGGTGACTTGGCTGCATCTTTTTGCAGCCACCTGAGCAAACCCTTTCTGTAACTGGTGTGGGCTGCAAGTATACCCGTGCTGAGCAACATGCTGGATATGACAGTCATTCATCTCAAGCGAACAAAATGGTTCACTTTAAAACCTTGTCTTTTTTCTAAAACAAATGTTTTTCAGGTTCTAACTTGTGCCCTTGTGCATACAAAATCCAACAGACGTCTGTAAGTCACATTCAGCAAATATTCACATGCTCCTGATCTTTCTGTATGTGAGTAGAAATCTGTTCTTCCCAGACACACACCAAGATTGTTTTAGGCCTAATAACAGGCCTAAAGGCCTTTTAGCAGATCTGGCTTTCATGTTTCTTCATATTAACACTGGCATCTTCACAGAGGAACTTGCTTGGGGGCTCCATTGACCTTACTCTCTGGTGGTGATCTGCTTTGATGGCAACTGCGCATTTCTTCATACTCTGGACAGCTCACAATCTTCAGTGTTTGTTTGTTATAGCCTGTTCTGAGTTCAAATAGAGAAGTTGTGCCCTACTCCTTCAATCTAGAGTTCACTTTCTGTAGCCTGAGCTGCTCTGAAGTTAGGCATTTTGCCTAGAGCAGCTATCAAGTCTCTTGTGTAGTCACTGCAATGGTCTCCTCCTTTGCCCTCAGGAAAGAGGCCTGGGGTCCACATCCCATAGCTGAGAGTGCTGCTAATTGCACAAAGAAGCCAAGGAGAGTTATGCATAAACTCTTCACCGGTGCAAGAGTGAGTGTCTCACAAATATGTTAGCTGCTTCTGACCAGCTCTGCAATCTTTTACAACACAGAACAATAATCTGGTGAGTTGCAGAGGGCCAATTTTGGAGCCGTTGTGTATATGCACTTGATTCTTGGTGGTTTTTATTTGTTGACTATCTCTAAATTAACTTTCCTGCATAAATCATCTGACTTTCATTAGCATTGATATTCTTTTAAAGCATTCATATTTTAGTCACGCTGCCTTGGCTGCCAGTTATCCTTTGCAATGACAACAAGAACCAAACAAGATACATCCATGTGCAATAACAGAGTGGCTATGTGGTCTGCATTAGAAAGGAACCTCCTTTCTCTTAAGCAACTGCTGTTAAAAGCTAGCTGCTTATATTGGCTCATTATAGTAATCTTATTTGTATCCATGTCTTACTGTATTAGCAGCTCTAGGTCACAATCAAATCCGATTTCCTCCCACTCGCCTTCTCTCTCCAGCTATGTTCATAGATAAACAAAACTACATGTGTCTTGTGAGAAGGCTTTTTTCTTTCTGGCCTTTTCTGAAGGAAAGCTGGTCAGATATCCTCGTGGTTTTGTAAAAACTGAGTAGCTTCTACATTCATGCACAACAATAAACTTTATTTTTGTGTCTTTAATGGGATGAATTGACCCTTATATTGTTACTCATGCCAAAGCTTTGCCCTCCTAATCGACTTGTCTTGAAAACAGCATTGTTTTCTTTCTTAATAAATATGTGGAGGTTAGCTTGCTGGTTGGTTTTTTGAGCCTGTAGGTCAGATTAAGTTAGTAGCAACATTCAAAAAATGAATAATAATATGTAGGTATTGGTGGATGAAAAAACAAATATGAGACAGCAATGTATGCTTGCAGACCACAAAGCCAACCGTATCCTGGACTGCACCAAAAGGAGTATAGCTAGCAACTTGAGGAAGGTGATTCTCCCCCTCTGCTCCACTTCTGTGAGACCCTACCTGGAGCCCAGCATTCAGCTCTGGGGCCCTCTGCACAGGAATGACATAGAAGTATTAGAACGAGTCCAGAGGAGGGACACAAAGATGATCAAGGCGCTGGAGCACCTCTCCTGGGAAGACCGGCTGAGGGAGTTGAGGTTGTTCAGCCTGAATAAGAGAAAATTCTGGGGAGACCTTACAGTAGCCTGCCAGTACCTAAAGGGGGCTACAGAAAAGCTGGGGAGGGAGTCTTTGTCAGGGAACGCAGTCATAGGACAAGGGGGAATAGCTTTAAACTAAAAGAAGGTAGATTTAGATTAGATATTAGGAAGAAATTATTCACTCAGAGGGTGGTGAGGCACTGGCACAGGCTGCCCAGAGAAGCTGTGGATGCCCCATCCCTAGAGGTGTTCAAGACCAGGTTAAAAGGGGCTTTGGGAAACCTGGTCTTGTGGGAGGTGTCCCTGCCCATGTCAGGGAGTTTGGAAATAGATGATTTTTAAGGTGCCTTCCCATCCAAACCTTTCTATGATTCTATATTGAAGTATTTAATGTTTTTTTCCCTGCTAGTAAACCTTTGTCTTAGTAGATGTTCTATTAGGAATTGTTTCATTATTTTGGGTTTTGACTGAAAACAATGATGAGTGTGATTTCTAATATGCTTCCCAGATAGGTTATCTCTCATGAAGAGCAGATTTGTACCAAATTGATGCCAGTGTTATTTCCATAATAGGGGACATTCAGTTATGTAGGTTCCCAATGCCCTTGTGTACCTCCCCTAGGCTCAGGTACCATACAGCATTGCACACCCAACTGGCACTCATACAGACTGACCTGAGAAGCTGGGTGAGAATATCTGTAGATCTCATTTTCTCAGATATTAAAGAAATAAGAAGCTTCAGTCCACCAGTGTTTTCAGTAGACCATAAACTGTTTGGATAGGCTATTGTCTTTTGTAACAGATCATAAAAAATGGGCACAGAATTGTTACGATGAATATGTAGAGTGTACTCAATTTGCAGTTTCTTCCTTCTGCTTACAAAACCCATACTTCAATCTACTTCAGGGTCTTGACTACCATCTAGAAAAGTTAATGAGTTCCAGATTTGTTTACCGGTTTCTTTCATCCTTGTAGCATTAGTCTTCATGATCTCTAATATCATCTGTGTGAAGTGTCTTTGTACACATGTTTTGGCAAGTAATGTCTCTGCTCCACATGTGGAGCCAGTAAATTCACTCAGCTAGGCTGGGCTTGTTCCAGGGATTTAGGGCATATAAACTTAGCAAAGCTTTAGAGAAGGAGGCCCTTAGCTGATCACTGCACTCCTGCTAAAAGATTTCACCATAAATTTGGCAAGGTTGTTTATGATGGTCTTTCTTTAACCTCTAATATGAGCATACGGCACTTCACCATTTCTCTAGCCTGTGGGTTGTCATGGTTTTGGTTTGATATCTACCTGGTGTACGTGTGCACAGACTCCCTTGCAGCTCCGCTCTGAGTGGATCTGTGCATGTTACCTCATCCAGAGCTGGAAGCTACATTTCTACTGATTTTTCTGTTTTATTTACAGGTCTTTAGTCTTTTGTTGTTGTTGTTATTGTTCTGTAGATATTCACTTTTTAAGTCAGCAGAAGAAAAGCTCAGAAATGTGTGCTTCACATTCTGCTGTTTGTTCCTCCTTTAAGCATCAGGCATCACTGTAGCAAAGGTCTACAGAGTTCCTTTTAGAGTTCCTTTTTGGCACACTCTAAAACACAGTGACAAAACGCCTAATTAAATCAATTGAGGGAGATTTTAAGAGGCAGCTGTTTGACATTGGTAGCCCATAATATAGCTAAAGGCTTGATATCAACTTCAGGAAGAAAACAATTAGGAAGATAATGTGTCCTCAGGGAATTCAATACTTATTTCCTTGAGGAATTGATTAAAAGCAGCATCTGCTCTGTGCTGTGCACTGTTGTACACTTTCCTTCCAATCCCTGAACCTGAAGTGGATTACTTGGATATATGTCTATTTGTGTGAATCATTTTATAGCACTCAGAGAAATGTAATGGGAATGCTTTCTAGGATTTTGCAATAGGCAGAGAGGACTTAGATTTATGATGAAGACAGAAAATTTGACTGTTGGAACTAGCATTGGCTATGCCCGCTGCCAATGTAATGAGGTGCCAGGAGAGTCTGAAGAGTTGTCAGCAGAAGCTGTAGAAGGTATTCAGTTTCTTTTTCCTCTTTGTGACAACATGGGCACTCTTGTTATTTTGTGTTCATGTCAAAACTCCCCCCACTCTGTTAACCATTTCATATGTTTTTACCTGGCAGGTGGTGTTTGTGGTTTGTCTCCTGACAATGCAAGCCTTTTTTTTGCCCCTGTGTCAAAAATCTTAGCACACCTATAGCTCAGTTTTCAGACCTCCAGATACCTGGGACCTGTTTAGAACATGAGGCAAAACTCTTGTAGTCTGGATGCATCCCATCATCTTTAACTCCTGTTTCCATTCCTTGATTTAAATGTTGCTGTTCCTAGCTAAATACATTTTTAATACCATGAATACTTCCTTTATCCTCCTGAATCTTCTCCTGTCAGTCTTTGCATACTGCGCACAGTCACTGCTAGGGAGAGCTGCAGCTCTTGACATTTCTTCAGTCTTCCTTATATCTGCCCAAATTAGTGTAATCAAAACCATTTACCTAATAAGCCCAGTTTTTAAAAGAAGAGTCTGTTTTTCATTAAAGCTCTTTACTTTACACAGAGATTAAGGTTGCTTACTCTGCCATAGCCTTATAAAAGAACGCTAAGCCCTCCATACTTACCAGTAACCCAATATCATCTGTAGCAATCACAGGAACTTGTTTTTCCATTTTCTGATAAGCCGTATACTCATTTCTACCTGCAAGCAATGAGTACTGATGATTTCATCGATTCGTGCACAGATGTTCCTGGGTGTAGGAAGTTCAGTGTGATAAGCATCAGTCCCTGGTGTCTGGAAGTATCTGTTTATTCTCAGTGGATCTCATGGTGGGTGATCTCAGCTGAACCTTTCACAATACAGATGTGAATGTATCACAAGGCCTCCTAGTATAGCGATATCATTATACATGCTGAACGAGGGTCAGAGAGGTTTCCAGAGGATGCAAGGGAGGTTCTGCATCTCTCATCCTTCCCCTAATCCCTTGTTCCCATTCTGTTTGGTTTTAATGGGACGTTGTCTTGGCCAAGAAAAGCTTCTTTCTTCTCAGGAGTGTGATCAGACTACATCCAGCTCAGATGATCAGGCTGTGACAAATATTGTTATGGATGCCTTTGCTTCAAACCTACTAATGCTGCCTTACTGATCTCTCTGCATGCACTGAGCTAATTCACTTCAGATGTTACAAAAGATTCTTGCCATGATTTTTCCTGGAAAGGGATAAGATAAGACATTTCAAACTGGATGATTCTGTTCTGCAATTGGAAGTAATTTCAGGTCCTTCTAGAGTGTACAAAAGCCTGGCATCTTCTGTTGGTCCTAAGAATGCTACTGACCTATATCTTTTTCATCTTCATTTTCTGCCTAACAGATTTCATCAAATACTATGAGCTAGAACTGCCAGAATATGCCATTCTTGGAGACAAAAAATCCTTTCACTGTAAGACTCTGCCTGGAAATACTGATGTTTATTCAGACAACTTGTAGGCTCCATCTGTTTTTTACTTAACCACAATAATTTAGCAATGCAGTCTTACTGCTCATCTTTCATTGAAAGTCTTGAGGTGGCTTTGATATAATGATATGACACTACATTAAATGGCAGTTATGGTTTTTTGGATGAATCTGCACATGCCATGTGTTCCAAAGGGGCCATTAAAGCAGTAGTAGCAGGTTCTCTTTCTCTCTATTGTCTTGAAATCCTCCTGCTATAAAACCAGACATATGGAAGATTTCCTGTTATCAGATAAAATATTAATTAGCTGCCAAATAGCATTTTGGCTGTGCTCATGATATAAGAGGAGATGGATCTACAAAATAGGAATCATTTTCTTTTTTTTCTGCATTACATTGCATAACAAAAAGAGATTATTTATTTACCTTTTTTATTTATCTTATTTATTTATTTATTTATTTATTTATTTATTTATACACCTTGTCAAAACTATACTTGGTTTTGACAAGGTATGCAGTCACACAATCCCAGAATCACTGGTCATCAGTGTCCTCTGGAGGTCTCTACTTCAACAAGTAAGGATGGAGAATTCAGACACCCAGAATGACCCAGGGTTGCAATTATCTCCTTGTGAAGTTGCCCTTCTGGTATTCAGACTAAACCTCCCTGAATGTGGTTTGTGGCTGCTACCCATTTATATGCCCTCTGTTACCACTGAGAAGAATTTGTCTCAGACATTTCTCAACTTCAAGTAGCTGTGGGCTGATACCATTTAGCCTGTTCCAGACTACAGAAGCCCAGATCCCTCAGCATCTTCATCCTGGCTTCATCGTCGAACTTTCAGAGGCTGCATTCAATTTCACTGTTCATGTCACTAACAAAGATGTAAAATAGTGCTGGTCCCAATACTGACCCCTGAACAACACCACTTGTTACTGACCTCCACTTGGACATTGAGCCATAGACCGCAACTCTTGGAATGCAACAATCCAACCAATTCCAGCTGAGTGGTCCACCCATGAAACCCAAGCGTCTCCAATTTAGGGACAAGTATGCCATGTGGGACAGTGTCAAAAGCTTTGCAGACGTTTCTAGCCCTTAGTATGTATTTAAGGAGAAAAACACCTTGAAAGTTGAAAATAACAAAAGATCAACTTGGAAAGCCAAAGCTAAGTGCAAACAGCAGTGGAAGATCGACCTGGGAGGAAAAATTCTATTTAAAGAAGTAGGGATGCATAGCTTCATCAGTTCATCAGCAGCTTGAGGAAAGTGCATATATTAGGTCAAGAAAAAGGTTACAGATTTGAGAATTTAAATAACGATGAAATTTTGAAATGAAAAGCTGTTTTAAGTCAAGATGTTCTGCATGGGAAATATTGGTAGGAAACTGCTGATATTTAAAAATGCAGACTTCTATTTTGAATAAAATAATCATGAAAACCAATATGATTTGGAAAAATGCCACCAAATTTTTGCACTATTCTTGAAATAGGGGAGGGGAAGGAGAGGTGAAGGGGAGCCTTTGTTTTACTTTGCTTTTTGCCCATCTTGGGACAGAGGGTAAGAGGACAGAAAGCATCTTCCCTTTGATTTCAAGGTCATGACTGAAAATAGGAGATAAGCAAATGCAGAACATGGGTAACCGCAAAGTAAAACGCCAAAGCAGTATGATCTGATTTGGGAGCTGGACCTATGAGACTGTTTTTGCCACCCAACCCATGACTCATATGTCAACATCTTGTTCTGTACAGTTTTAGGATTATTTGTAACCTTATGACCTTGGATGATCCAAATGCAATCTCTCTCTCTCTCTCTCTCTCTCTCTTTTTTTTTTTTTTTTTTCCCTGCACTCTACTTTCCAAAAATTTAAGTCTGTCTATTCGTCCCTTCTGAAGACTTTACTCTGCTGTTTCTCCAGATGTTCTCTGATGGTTTTCAAACTCTAGATCAAGCTGGTTTTACCAGATGAGCTCATTAGCTGCACAGATGGAACATGTGCAGTGCAAGACTTTGAAATGTTCTCAGAACACAGAAAATATGTTGTTTAATATCCCAATTAGTGGAGTATGTAGTGGCAGTGTTCAATTTGTTAAGAATGTCCAAATATTTTTAGGTCACTGTGCTCTTAGAAAGTGTTACTCTAACTAGAAGAACACTTATGAAACATCAGGTCACATTCTGACAGGGAAGTTCTTTTGTTCTAAACACTCCATGAAAAAAAAAAAAAAAAAAAAAAAGTGAAGAAAATGAAAGACCACACTGAGTTTGCCAGTATAAGCAATATTCTGGCAAAGTAGTGAATATATGTAATATTTACTCTGCAATTGTCTAAACTAAGTTAAAAAAGGCTATTCCAAACATCTGCCTATACTCTTCCCACAGATATATTTTATGAAATAATGTTATGGGAAGTTGATTTTTCATCACTCACAGATTCTAGAAATATTAGCGGTTGACTCACTGTGGATTTTTTATTTTCTTAAGATATTGAATGTTATACTTCATGCAGAATGTTCCTTTCTGCTCAACCTACAGTGCACAGGAAGGATAAATCTGAGTGGCACCTGACATCTATAAAACTATCTTACATTATCTGGGTTCAGAGTCTGTTATTTTACAATATGTTATGGAGATTTCATGTCTGGAATCAATTTTAATAAAATATCTAGAAACTCATGTCTGCTCTATGGAAGCTGAGTCCCCAGTAATAATGTTTTCCACTTAACATTACTTGTCCTGCAGAATCTGTCTTATACCTCTGTCCTGATGCTAGCTCACTTGTCACTAGTATTTTCTTGCGGTAGAGTTTCTGAGAATTCATGGGGACTCTGAGATTTGCAGCAAGAGCATAAAAGTGAGGAAGGCCTGATAGTACTGTAATTACTACTGATCTTGCTGTTAGAACTGACTGACTCTGTCAACCCATCTGTCTTGTGTGTGATAATAATACAAATATTCAGCAATATTCATTCAAAAGTTCAAAGTGGGCAAGGCAAAAAACAAGCTTCTACTTTGATGACATGGTTTAAGCCTGTTGATGTAAGCTTTTCATTACTAATGCCCATCAGAGACTCAGGACTTGACCTTGTATTGAACAATGCTCCTGCTATCACACCCCAGCATTGTATAGTGAGATACCAACTCTTTTGAGCTACTCCTAAATTCCTGTTGTCCCACATTATTTCCTTGCTCCCAGCATCTATCTTGAAGTCCCTTGGAACTCATTAGCCTTCAAAATATTCCTTCCTTGGCATGCCTGCTTCTCTATCTTACATGTACAATCACAAATTCCAGATACATCCTGTTATTTCTCCTTCTCATTTGTATCTCGGGGCATTTAGAGGACTGTAGACAGATGTAATGTCATTTGTGTGGAAATCATGTAATATTTAGAAATCAGTTGTTTTTCATTACAAGACAACCAGTTGTTTCCATAAACTGGTGCCTTTGCTGTAGCAATGGGATCTAAGTACCAGAAAAAAAAAAAAAAAAAGAAAACAAACAAACAAACAAACAAAAAAAACTCTTACAGTGTAAACACCACAAACAGTTTGTCATTTTAGATTAATTTTCTTATGTTAGCCCAGAATGCCAGCTGTGTCCTAGGCTGCATCAAAAAAAGGTGTGACCAGCAGGTTGAGGGAGGTGATTGTCCTCCTTTACTCTTCCATCCTGAGTACACCCCTGGAGCACTGCATCCAGGTTTGGGACCTTCATCACAATGAAGATGTGGATCTGTTAGAGCTGATCCAGAGGAGGGCTACAAGGATGGTCAGAGGGCTGGAGTACCTCTCCTATGAAGAAGGGCTGAGAGAGCTGGGCATGTTCTGCCTGGAGAAGAGAAGGCTCTGGGGAGACCTCATTAACATTTTAATGGATAAAGGGAGACTTCACAACATTTTAATACTTGAAGGGGTCTTATAAAAAGGATGGAGAGGGACACTTTACTCAGGATAGAACAAGAGATGATAGTCTTAAACTGAAAGAGGATAGATTTAGATTAGACATTAGGAAGAAACTTTTTACTGTAAGGGTAGTGAGGCACTGGAACAGGCTGCCCAGAGAAACTGTGGATGCCCCATACCTGGAGGTGTTCAACACCAGGCTGGATGAGGCCTTGGTCAACCTGATCTAGTGGGTGGCATCCCTGTCTATAGAAGGGGGGTCGAGTTAGATGATCTTTAAGGTCCCTTTCAACCCGAGCCTTTCTATGATTCTGTTACCTATTGTATAGTGAAATAAAAACTATCCCTTTTCTTTGTCCCTCTGTGCCTTTGCTTTTCTTCACCTTAACTGGACTTGGGAGTATTTTTTTCAACAGGAAAATGTCTTGTAATTTTGGAGAAAATTAATTTGGACAGGAAGAATATTACAAAATTTTGTTCTTCATATGTTTGAGAACAGCAAGATTCTCAAGGCTTTCAGACTGGACCCTCAACAGTGCTCTTACCTTTCTGTCAAGGTTAATGCAAACTTGCCTCTTCTCTTGAGTGGTTGCACAGTGGGCATTTACATTTTCTGTGGATGGGGTGAAAATGCTTTGGTTTGCAGTGTCTGAAGGCCTCAGTTTCACACCTTTGTTTTAGAGAGGCTGATAAAGTACTTCCCTATCTCTGGGGTTGTGCCCCCCATTCAAATATGCATACACTTCTCCCTTTTTGACTGTAGAATGGAAAGATAAATCTAGACCTTAGATGTGGTTAAAGCAGGTGAAAAGGCAGGATTATGCACTGAGTTGTTGAACTCTTTTTTTCTGCTGGGATTACACTAAGCAGTCTATGTGCTTGCGCAGAGATGACACAGAGACATGGAAAGTGATGTGGATTCATTCAATATATTGTTTATATTTCATTTTTTCTTTCATTTTAACTTCTTTATTAAGCTCCATCCCCTGTGTTCCCTTGTGAACAGCAGCGTGTCAGGTTGGTATTAAGTTGTTTGCAATGTGAGGGGAGACTTCTGGGCTGCTTTTTAAAATTATTTTAGTTTTTTAGAACATTTGGAGTTACATGGTATTGGAGTTGTCTCTACAGGTGTTTCTGCTTGGGGTGGCTAAATAGTTCAGCCAGTAAACGTAACCAGGAGAAAGCAGATGCATTACTTGGCAGAGGAAGAGCACAAATTTACAACCTTTTTCCTGGAAGTGCATCCGCAGGTGTCGTCTTAAATTTTATTTATTTATTTATTATTAACCTCAGTGTCCAGGTTTAGGACAGTCAATCTGCAAAAAATAAAGGCATTTTGAGTGATTAGCTGCTGCTAGCAGGCTTTGCTGCACAATCTTCCACTGTTTGGGTCAGTCTGTAAATCAGCTGATTTAAACACATAATCTCCTTTTTGTAGTAAGGAGGATATTTTAATAAAGGTTTTATCACCGACTGTTATTTATAAATGTGTCAGAGATGGAGGACAGGAAATAATCCAGATCACATCGCTCCGTCAACAATATCTGGCAGCATCCAGAAAGGCAGCATCAGAAATGTAACTTTAAAATACTCATTTTAAATGTTTACTGTCAGAAATTAAAAGGAGTCCACTCAACAGTATGTGCCCTGAAAACCACAGCTCATACTTTTACAGCTAAGGATTGGCTCAAGGGTCCTTTTAAAGCAAATTACTGTCAAGGAGAAAACAGCATATGTGATAACCCACTATGATTTGAGCTGATTTCTGCAGGCCATCTCTCATAACCCTTTCTCCAGCAATGCCAGTAGCCAGATGAAATGGCTTAAAAATGGCTTAGAAATCACCATCCTTTTGAGACTCTATCCCATCAGTAAATGGAGAAGAGCATGCATAACTTTTCTCTCCTCATCTTGATGAGAAAAATACCTGAAATGAATACACAGAAATGTCAGAAATGTATTTTTAAACACCTATATGAACTGGAAGTGAAGGAATATATTGCCATGCATCTAGAGCTTTAATGCTTAAAAACAGAGATTGAGGTTTCCTCATATGTTATGTGAAAGTGCTGCTGTATCTCTGGCTGTCTTGCAATTTGGAGTGTATACACTAAGTTCAACACCATAACTTGGTCTTTCCATTTTTCAAAACTAAAACAAATTTACAATATCGTATTTTCCAACAAATTGGAAATATACCTTACTAGGCAGTCAGTCATTTTTTATTTTCTCCTTCTGTCCTCTTGAATATGAACACAGAAATTTGCAGGGAATCGTTGCTACCAAAATAATATTATCTGCATATGTACACAGAAACTAATTTTGGAACTTGTCCAGCATAAATTGGGAGCATAAATATACCATAAATCTGCTGACTCTAAGCTTGAAGAGTAATTGTAGAAAACATGTTAATTACCAATATCTGGGAAAAAAAAAAAAATCACACTAGATACTTTTTTTACTTTCTCTGACATTTTAAAATTTACTTGTCAAATCCCCAGCATTGTGTTTTGTTGGTGTTTCCGTTTACTACAATGTTTAAATTTCTCTTCACTCTCATGTTGACTTTCATAGAAAACCATTGTCCTCTTATGTATTATAATAACATTGAAGATGTGATTCATGAAACCTTATATGTGATTTTTTGTTGTTGGTGGTGGTTTTTGTTTGTTTGTTTGTTTGTTTGTTTTCTTTCTAAGGATGGCTGTTGCTGAGAACCATTACAGAGTATTAGTAGGAAAGTAATAGTATTCCAAAATGTTTTGAGATACTGTACTAGTGGTGTTGGATGGCTTTTCCAAAGGGATTTAAATATCCCAGTAGCGACAGCAAAACACAGAAGAGGAAAGGCCAAGAATTTTATAAATCTGCACAATTGCCTCTTCTATAGCAAAGCTCTGAGGGACTTCAGAGGGCAGAGGAAGAGGGTCTTGAAGCTGTGCATGTTGTACACTTGTTCTGGTACCTGGTGGACATCATTTTCCAAAGAAAATCTGGTGGTGATGGAGCCTAGGACAGGATGCTCTTTCCGTCTCTCCATGGCTTCTCTATTTGTAAAATAAGGGAGTCAAAAATATTTTGACACTTATTCACACTGATGCTCGTGTAACCTACACTAAGTTTCCTTCCTGTGGCTTGCTCAGCTAACACCACTGGATATCTAAGTATATCCAACAGCCACAACAGCTACAAGTCACTACAGGGACCCTTGAAAAGCTTCCCTGGTCACCTCAGGCTTTAACCATAGTGGAAGCACTGTTAAATAATCTACTTTAAATTCCTGTTTATCATGAGCCACCAAATAGTTCCCAGATACCCAGACCTTTGCAAGAATGCAGTCTCAGCCCTCACAAATTATCTACAATCACTGGACTGTCAGGACTTACTGGTTCCTCTTTGCTACATGTGTTGATTCACATATGTTTTCATATCGTCACAGGATGGGAACTGTTTCTTGCTCATATTAACAATAGGAACAAGGAACTGTGAAGGGATTTACTTATGGGGTTGAGCCATGGCAATGGGCTATTTAAATAGTGTGACTTTTGTCTCTATATCTGGATTTGATTATTGAGCACTTTTTTACTCATCAACAAAGTAAATAGGTTTATTGCACTTGAGGAGGCCTCTCTTCTCAAGTGACAGATTATTGCACCTACTCAAATTTTTGTGAGTGGAATGAAAAATGCTACTATTAAAGGGCCAAGTCTTTTCATTGATCTGAATGTTCCTCTTTTAACAACTTTGGCAACATCAAGGAGCTTTAAAGTGGGAGTAAATTATATTGGTATGTTTTAGTTTAAACATGAGTTTAAATGTGGTTTTAAGCCAACTTTAAGGCCAATTCTGGAGGCCTTAATAGAATTGGGAATGATGCCCAGAGCAAACACATTGCCTATTTGGCAGCAATTAACAATGTGTTAACAATTTAGTGTTCTAAATAAAAGATAACTAATTACTGAGATGCTTAAAAACATCTTCAAATGCAGCAGGAGCAGGTTTAGATTATTTATTTATTTATTTAAATACAACCTGAGACAGCTAGCAAAGAAGCTGTAGAAGACAGTCAAAGAGCTGCGCAGAGCTATCCGGACAGACGGATGGATGGATGGATGGATGGGTGGATGGCTGGGTGGATGGATTATGGGCTGTGGGATGGTTATTCTTGAAGATGCTTTTCCCAAGAAAACCCTGGGTTGCTGCATTTTCTCCATGGACAGATAGTGAAAAACTTTTTCATTTTTTTCATTCATCTGGAACTGTAAATAAGACAAAACACTGGGGCACTAGGGAATATATAGTACAATATGCGTTAGCCAGGAATAGATGAGAATACCTTAGCAGTTTCTAGACTTTGACTTTCCTTGTCTGTACTTTGTAGGGTTATACACTCATTCTTTGCAGCTGTCAAATTTTATAACTAGAAAGAGTTTCTGGACCACATGGGGCCAGGCAGAGTGCTCTGCTTGATGCCCATGTGCAGTTCCGGTTTTCTCTGCAGTAATCCTGGTAGCAAAGACATATATTTGCTTTGTTACTGATTTGACTTGTACCCTCCCTGCATCATGAACATGGCTGCTGCTGTTAAATATCATGCAGGAAGCAGATTGCGTAAGGTAATGAACTTTTGCCCTCTGTGTGTTTTCCTATGAGCTAAGGTACCCCAGAAATCTTTTTTTTTTTTTTTTTTTTTTTTTTTTTTTTCTCAGTAATAGTGACCAAAATCTGTGTCCTGGAGCGGCATCATTGCATTACATGAAATTCCTTTTATATCTCAACTTACTAAAGCACTTCCCATATTTTTCATTAATGTTGTAGTTTTTGTTTTTGTTTTTCTAATTTGATGAGGAAGTGTAGATCAGAAGGTGGAATCTTGGCAGTATCCTCCTCATAAAACTTTTCCTTTTATGCTTACAGTGATGTCAAATATTTGTGCACTTCTAACAGGTGAAACTCTGAAGTCCTGAAGCTTCATTTGCAGTCATCTAAATTATATGGCCCACAGTGACTCCATGTACAACAAAAGAATGTGCCAAAAGGTGAAGGTGGTAAATCACTGTAGAAATATCCCAGTTTTTTGGCTGTGTGGATGAAAGCAATCTCATGGGAATTATAGTGTGAGACTTTGAAGAGCCTATCATGGGCAAAGGGAAGACCTAAGACCCTCATGATGACCTTAGTATGTGGTTGTTTAGACGTTACAAAGGATGGTTAAGGAAGTTCATCACAGTACTTAGAGGAAATGCATGTCTTTTTTTGTTTGTTTGTTTGGTTTTTTTGTTTGTTTTTAATTGTTATAGACATTGTATAGCCTCATTGCTTAGCACTGGGAATCTGTCAGGGAACTAAACTGCATGCATATTTTGTTACAGCTGTGGAGATGAACAAAGCATTTTTCAGACAGAGATTGGTGTCCTTGTGCATCAAAAAAATATTCACAGCCAGTTAGCCAGATTTTGATTTCAGAGGTTTATTTGCCTTTCTGTAACCTTGTCCCTATTCAAGTGAAAGGGCTGGTTTATTGTAAGAGGGCACTTATGGTATTAGTGGTATTGCAAGAAGAGATGAAATGACCAAGCCATCCTCATAAGATCCATGATAGGGATGGGTTTCAGATCAGGTTGCCCACAGAGGCTGTGGAGTCTCCTTTGGAGATATTCAAAACCCACCTGGATGCCATCCTGCTAAACGTGCTCTGGGTGATCCTGCTGGGCAAGGGGGTTGGACTAGATGATGTCCAGAGGTCCCTTCCAACCTCAGCCATTCTGTGATCTTGTGATTCTGTGATCATCCTCACAGCACGGAGGTTCCTTACCTATCACAGGAGCCTGTGGAGTTGGTGGGCTCACAGGCCTTTTCCCTGTCTCCTCATGGATTTATGGGATGCCTTGTTTTGGATGCAAGACATGCACAAATATGGATAAGCCTGAGGAGGAGAAGGCCATAAAAGGGCCCCATCTCATGTGCTTTCACACTGCAACACTATGACCTTTATCTTGCTGAACAGGCAACAACAACTACAGGGTGGCATAACCCTCTGCCAGAGCCAAATAACCAGGGTGATACAAACCAGACATATCACAGCTTCCTGTGTATCAAGGGGTCTTGACATATGTGCCTATGTTCCTACATGGAAAGAGATCTCTGTTCAGAGAGCAGAGATCTGAAAAAAGTCTGAATACCACCAAACTGGGCCTATGTGGTTTGGATGCCAGTCCAAGCTGCAGTGTATTTGCCCCTGGCTGGTATCAGAAGGGCTATACAGAAAAGCAATGCTTTTTTGATTTTTTTTTAATTTGTTTTCCTTGTAGCCTCTTTGAATCTCATGGGATTTTTATTAAGGACATATCACCACATAGTTCACAGCCCCCTTTTCTCTCGAACAGTTTCCAAGCTGTGTTTCTTTGTTTGTAGGCCATTGCCCAGACCTCCACCACCATGACCCCCACCGTCCCTGCCACGACAGAGGCCTACACACGGACTCAGTACTGTAAGTGGCCATGCGAGTGTCCGAAGTCCCCTCCTCGGTGCTCAGTAGGAGTCAGCCTGGTCACAGACGGCTGCGATTGCTGCAAGACGTGTGCCAAGCAGCGTGGAGAAAGTTGCACTGAGGCCGATACCTGTGATTTTCACAGGGGCCTGTACTGTGACTACAGTGGAGACAGACCTAGGTACGAAATAGGAGTATGTGCACGTAAGTGATGTACATATATTTTTGACTTAGATATACCTTGGCAGTTCCCCTTGGTCTGAGCTGAAATTTATCTCATTAAATACCTGACTGTAAATTCGTCAGCTCCTTCATTCTTTTTCTTCCATGTCCTTATAGCTGTCTTCATTCTCAGGCCAGTTGACTGGATGAGAAATGGCATCTGTATTCTTACTCTTTCGGTTAGCTGCTGCCAAGAACAAGGAGCAATCAGCATTGGAAGGTCTTTGGATCTGCAAGCAGATGATTCTGTATTCCCTGTAACAGGAGGAGGTGCTGTAGTGGGTTGGGGCTGTAGGAAGGATAGATGTGCAACTGGCTTTAACAACAAGCATTACAGGCGTCTGCATGAAAAGCATGCCACTAAGGAGAGTCTTATGGCCTATTCCTAATAGTGGATTCAAAGGAAGAAGAGCACACTTTGTAGGATACAAAAAAAAAAAAAAAAAAAAAAAAAGCAAACTGGATATTGTCTCAAAGCTACCACAGCCTTCCTAGACCTTCATGCTGCATCATGTTTACTTACTTTTATGTTTGCTTTCTTAGATGGATTTCATAATCTGTAGTCCTCCAGTACATCTCAGACATTTGGTACACTTGTGGCAACAGCACTGTGGTGTAGGAGAATTGATCCCCAGCCTCCCTAGTGAGGTCTGGAAGGTTTCCCAATCCCATGCATGTTCACATCCTTACTGTCATGACAATATAACTCCATATATGACATTTTTGGTTATATGGTGAAGGGCCTTGTGGTGTGCACAGCTGAGGGACATGAGAAGCTAGGTTAGACGGTGAAGCTGTTTATCTCTGGCTGCCACAGAAAGTTGTGGCCTTCTTCTTGCTTTCAGCATGTGGGTGGATGCAGATGACAGGATGTGCTGACATGTTCTTTCCCATACCCTGGGCTGTATACAGGCTGCATCATTCCATTCTGAGTACACCAGATATTGCCCTGACTGCAGGGGGAATGAAGGCAAGTGTGGGACTCCTGTGCTGGGGGTTGGGAGCTAACTGCTTTGAGGAATTTGCTTTGCAGATGGATGCCAAAAACTCTAGCTCTAGAGAATTCAAGGCATGCAGGACTGTAGGAACAATATAATTTGTGGAAAATAAAGAGCCTGAAAGACCAAGGTACAAGTGTCAGGAAAAGAAATTGGGTGAAACTGTGGGAAATTCAGGATATAGGTGGACTGGCATGTTGCAGTGTGGCCCAGACATCAGATAGGAACCTGCTGGGAGTCACTACAGCTCTCCTTACATTGTTGGATTATCTCTGCACTGAAGCAGAGACAGCAGGGTGCAGAGCACACATCCAGGTGGGGAGGTAGGCTTTGTGTACGTGGGGATGGCAATTTTGAAGTGCTCCCCAGTAGCCTAATTTACTGCAGACACAGTGTGATTCTGCATGAAGGCATTCTACTATGCCTATGTCTGCATTTGGGGATGTTCTCACAGTAAACGTCTTGACGTGTGAGGCCTTCAGGAGGCTGAGTTAGCACAATACTGGATGGGTATGCTTGTAGCAAAGAGGAAATCAACAGGAAATCCAGCATTTTCTTGAACTGTCATGTGTGCACCTAGAAGCATAACTGAGCCCTCTGCTCTGGCTCCAGAACTGAGTGACAGCTCTTCAATACAAAGGCTGAAGCATTATCAATACTGGAGCTGAGCACAAACTGGCAATCTGGATCTGTGCTTCAAGTTCCATGAAGTCTCTTTTTAATTATTTTGTGCAAATGAAGGGTTTTGTGTTTTATATTTTCAGTCAGCCCATTATAAAAATAGGCAGCTTTTGCGGATTTTAATCAAGCAGTTCAATTTGTATTGGCCTTGAAGCACAACCGCGCTTCAGCTCCATTTCCGACCAGACATAAAACTAGAGCAACCCGATCAGTGCGTGCACACTGCCTCCATGTGACCAAACGAGAAACTGAAGCTTGAGTTCCATTAGATTCCTGCCACTGATTCCAATCATTGTTCATAACTTTAAAAATAATAATAATAATAATAATAATACAAATTTTGTCTTATTTCGTGGATTAATATGATTCCTTCTCAGGGGAAATGAAAGGGTTTGATCTTTCATGCTTTTATTTACGAATATTCATCAAATAATAATTTTCATAGCATTACTATGTTTTTCTTCAGTTTCTAAGGAAACTGATTTATGATAAAGTGGTAGGGCTCTTGTTGCCTAAATATAGTCTGTGCCATTTGAGGTGCTCCTTTGCTGCCTTGGCTGTCCTCCTACTGCTGCTTCAGAAGGGTACAAATGTTGCACAGATCTCTAGCATATTTGCAACTGCATGTAATCCTCTCATGCATCCCAAAAAATGTCAAATTTCACTCAATATCAGCTTTAATTACTTGGATTTCTCCTATTGTGAACAACTTCTAACAACATGCCATGAAATGATCATTTGAGTGAGAGTTTGTGCATGAAACGTGTTTTGTTTTCTAACCCTTTTTCCATGATGCATTAGAAGATTCATTTTTGCTGTGATTCAGAACAAAAATAGTTTCCTAGATGGCATGACCACATTTGGCTTAGCGTCATGCTGAACACATCACCGCAGCACTGTCATGTCTCCACATTAGCTCCATTAGCCCAGGGAGCAGCTTGATAAATAAAAACTTTAACACTGTTTGTTGACAGCATTATTTTAATAGTGCTCTGTCTCTCTCTCTCTCTGTCTCTCTCTCCCTCTTTTTTCTTTTTTTTTTTTTTTTTATTCCTTTCAGAGATTGTTGGTGTAGGATGCGTCCTCAATGGAGTCAGATATAATAATGGGGACACATTTCAGCCTAACTGCAAATACAACTGCACTTGCATTAATGGGGCAGTGGGCTGCATTCCCATGTGCACAAACTCACGCCCTCCCCTTGTCTGGTGTCCAAACCCAAAGCTGATTAAGATGGAGGGGAAATGCTGCGAGCAGTGGGTTTGTGATGACTCCAAGAAAATCAGGAAGACATCTCCACGCCACATCTCCTCTGCAGGTATGGCAGGAGTTTGGTGGAGCTCTCCTTGGCCATCAGGGAGCTGAAGTCAGTGTCTGCAACCAAAGCATCATCTTGCACTGTCAAACTTGGCGAGTGTCTTGCCTTTGTGTGAGCAAGGCACAGATACTCTTATATAGAGTGTAGTGAAGCACAGAAGATGCAAACACCAGTCGTGCAGCAGTATGAGACTCATTATACATGCTTGTATGACAAAAGCCCCTCTGAAACACACATCTGCTGACACTTTTAAGATGTGACAAGTCCTTTTTACTTCACCAGTTTTTCATCAGTGTAGTTCCTCTGGAAAGCAAAATTATCTCTCTTTAATTTGGCACTGAGGCTTTCTGTCTGGGTTGTTTTGTGCTAGTCATATGATTTTAAAACTCCTGTAGCTTAATAATCCCAAACTCAGACACACCTTGAAAGCAGTTATTGGAGTAGAAGTTTCACTGACAATTTTAAAATTAGGCTAAATTGTCTTTGCATTTGTATAGCTTTTTAGCAATTATGTTCAACTGCATTGATGTCATTATTAAACTACCTATGTTACGTGTCATATGTTATCTTCTTTCCCCGCACCCATATTCACAGTGAGGATCACTTAGCTGTCTGTGTAGTGTTGGTACCATTTGCCTCACACATGGTGCCTAAACTTTAGGATGTGCCTGCTTTTCCATATATGATAAATTTATCTTCAAAGCACTGTGATGCAATGTAGTCACATTAGCCCCATTCTACAGAACACCTCACAAAAGCAGAGCTCAAGGAGATGTAGGGTATTTGAACAAGGAACTGGGATTTGTTTTCTTAATGGTATGTTTTGTTTGTTTGTTTGTTTTTCTCCATCAATCAGCATGTTGTAAAAAACAAAGCCATTTTGTGGGTTAAAACCACCAGAGTTTAGCTCTCATTACTATTTCTAGTAGCTTTCGAAAATAAGTCCAAATCAAAAACATCTATTACTGATTTTGGCTTTTTCTCTTCATGAACTATGGCCTCAAATGAGCACAATGCAACTTCTCTTGGCTAACTTTTTCTCTTAAAAGTAGAAGTGAAGATAGTTTTTACAGTATTTAATATAACTATAAATATAGTATTTAATATTGATGATTAACATTATAACGAGCAAGCTCAGCCCAGCAGTTTCTACAGAGCTGTGCCTGTGGGCTGTGCTGTGTGAGCTGCAGTCCAGTGGGGACTTCTGCCGAGGCCATGAAGGAACCTGACCTGAGGTTGATGGCTGCTTTCATAACAGAGCCCACCCTTTTCTCAAGTGATTCCCGAGCTCTCTGTGAGCTATTCAAGCTTCTCTTCCTTCCAATGAAAGGCAGTGGCTGCTTCCCAAACCCCTCAGCCGTCCATCAAAGACTGTTGACCACTTTCTGCTAGAGGGAATCAATTGAATGGGCTCTTAAATAACCCTTCATGGTGAGATTAGATCTCATCTCTTTCTGCATCAACTGGTGCAGACTTCTGTAATGAAGTGTTTACATTGTGGTAGCACTTGGGAGCCCCAGACAAGGACCCCCTTATGTGAGGCTACAAAGAGAAAAAAAAGAAATGAACCCCAGCCCTGAGCACTTGAGGGTCTGACACAAGTAGGTCAGTGGCAAAGGGGGTGGGGTGGGGAGGTAACAAAGCAAGCGGAGGTTCGCAGGGATGCTGAGCCACTTCACTGTGATTTAATTATTTGGGTTAGTGGCCTGAATGTGTAATGAGCTTGGGCGAGGGTGTTTAATATGGAAAGTTGCCCAGCTGAATAATGTGTGGTTAATCTGGTTTCTGCAGCATACGAGGGGGAGGATGAAGCCTGGCAGAAGAACTGCATTGTTCACACCTCACCCTGGAGTCCCTGCTCAAAGACCTGTGGGCTGGGCATCTCCACCAGGATTTCCAACGACAACGACCAGTGCCGGCTCATGAAGGAAAGTCGCCTGTGCAACATGCGGCCCTGCGAGGTGGACATAACCAAGCACATTAAGGTGGGGACTGTTTCTCCGTGCATCCCCTGAGCTTTGCCTGGACATGGGGTCAGATGTGTTTGGCAGCATTCTGGCCTCTGAGAGCTGCACTTCTGAACTCGGAGGCCATTAGCAAGCACATGTGGACTCACTGTGATGCAGAGAGGTCAAAATGTCTCCTCCCTGTGCTTCCACACACCGGTATGAAAACCTTCCCCTGAGAGCTTTAATTCCAGCCAAAAATGCTCCTTACAAGGAAAGGCAAGCCAAGCCCACTGTGCTTGCTGCTGGTGCAGACAGACCTGTGACTCAGCTAGTAGAAAAGCAATAGTGCACTGCTGGTCATAGTTATAAACTGTATTTTGCAAGTGTCCTACCTGCAGCTTCTTGTTTCGTATGTCTAAAAGTGTCAGTCTGTCACACCTCTAGATCAGGTCTGTAAAAAGCTTTCTAGCAGCTTCACAATATTTAAATACTAAAAAAGTTGTTTTCATATCCCACCTGTGTCAGCATGAAGCAATGAATATTAATCTGACTCTCTTTGTGTTCTCTGATATTAGCCTGGGAAGAAGTGCCTGGCTGTCTACAGGGCCAGCGAACCCATGAACTACACCATCTCAGGATGTGTGAGCAAAAGTCCTTATAGACCCAAATACTGTGGCGTCTGCACAGACAACAGGTGCTGCACACCCTACAAGTCCAAGACTATTGAAGTGAGGTTTGAGTGCCCAGATGGAACTGAGATTTCCTGGAAAATCATGTGGATCAATGCTTGTTTTTGCAACCTGAACTGCAAGAACCCCAATGACATCTTTGCTGACTTGGCTCATTATCATGATTACTCTGAAATTGCTAATTAAATTGGCTGAATGCTGGAATTGACCCATTGCTCTGATTTTACAGAGGTTTTAAAATAAAAGGAGAATCTTTCATCCAATGCCAATGTACAATTTTGTTTATATATTTATTTATTTGATTTTCCTGAGTTAGGATGTTAAGTCTCCTTGTTTTGACACGCTGTTCTTGGAGAGGCCTTGAACAAACAGGGATTTCAGCTCTAACAGACCTCCATCTATCAACGGCAGCCAGAAATTCCTCTATACACAGACTCCAGGACTTAAATGACAGTCCCATTGGCACTAACATTTATTAGGCCAGCAGTTTAATCACCCAAAGGAAAGAATATTATACTACTATGACAGCAAAAGTATGGCTGTCAGTAGCTTACACAAGAGCTTCAGGCATCCTTACTGTCATTTCTTGAATAATGTGTTCTAATCTGGAAAATGAGCATCGACATCTACTTCACCTCCCACAGTAGACTTCAGTCTTTGATGCTGGTGACCCTCAGAACTAGGCTCATTCTCTGTCACACTGAAAATAGTCCTCAGGAAATCCTCCTCTGTCATTCTCATTCAGATCCCACCCCATGGTGAACTTCATGTGAAGATCCTAAGAACAAGATGGTTTCTCCTGAAATCTCTAGGTGAGGCACCCTTATCTCACTGCACTGGGATGGGTGAAAGACCCTCTGTGTCCTGTTCTCCTTGGTCTCTTGATCTCTTGGAGTATATTATGGCAGGGACATTTTCACAGTTTCACTACCAGCTCTCATTTTGAACAGCCTGAATGCTCTGAACCCAAAATGCCCACCCCAGAGCTCATATTTGTGGGTATTCCTCTTGCCCATAGATTCCATATTGCTCATAGGCTACCTATGCAGACCTGCAGATCTGTAGGAGGAGCTGTAGAGAGCCAGAGGAGAGATGAAGGACAGAACCTCACTTGCTCCTTTCTTCACATAGAAATAGTGAAGAAAGGTCTGTGCCTGGAGACCACCTCTTCTACCCTGTGGTGTTACCAGCCAGCAGGTCCTGCTTCCTACTGGCACCTTGTCAGTGGCACATACCTTTGTTTTACATGGCTGAGGTAGAGGAAAGGAGCCACGTGCTAAAGGAGAAAGTAGTTGTTAGGCTTCCCATCAGCTTTGTGGGTGAATGCATGTGAAAAGAGAGGACAGCTGCTGTCATAGCCTCTGGTACATCAATCATAAATGGGCTGCTGCTTGGAGTAAAATGTTCCGCAGAAATAGTTTCACACACAAATATTATATAGGAGTAGAAACCCCCAGTTGTTAACATTTTAAGCAATACGTTTCTCATCACCGAAGCCTGCTGGAGACAGTTTTTCTCCAGTGAGTTGTAGCTACAGCCCTCATGTACCATGGCACGTTCACCATTGCTTCACTTGGGAGAGCTGAGCAGTAGAAATGTGTTTCTGCATGGGAAAGTATAGTATATGTTTGAAAATTCCCTGGGGCACAAGAGAACTGCTGAGTGAGACATGGGCTGAGGATTGACCTGTACAGGGCTGAACTTCAGAAGATGCAAACTGTTTTTAAATCAGTCATTTATTTTGCTTTAGTTCCAGTTAGTCTGACTTCATCTTGATAAACCAGAGGAAGCTAGATTACTTCCCAGGAGACATAAATCTTTCTAGCCAATGACAAATTAATGCTTCTTGTGAGTAGTCTGAGAATAATGCAATTCCTATGTAAATCTTGTTGGAGAAATGCTGTAAATTCTCAAACCTGGAATTCAAGAGAAGCTTTGTTTGTATACAAGGATTTGGCCCCTACTTTTTCCACAGAGCTGGGTTATTCCTTAATCCAAAGCTCTTTACTAATTCTTCTGAAGCTTCTCTGAACTCCCCAGTGGCAGAAAATAAGGGTGATACCTGTCTGCATGTTCCAGCATATATGCAAAATGCCTGTTCTGTTCATTCCTCGGGTGACAAGAAATGGAAACGTTACCACTTGGCAATATTCAGCCTCCCAACTGCCTTTAGCTGGGATGATATGACAGGATAGATCATGTCAGATCTATTCATCTCAATCCAGATAGCAGCTCAACACTTGCAAGACTGAGTATGTCACATTTTAAACTCCATCACCTGGAAAAAAAGCTCCACAGAGACATAAGAAAATGAGGCCTTAGCCAAGAAGTTGACAATGCTTTCCAAAAGAAAAAATAGTTTGTTTTGAGATGCTTTGTAGGGAGGCCAGCCTAGGAATTCAATAAGATCACTCCTAAATGTGATTTGGAATATCGTGTTCTAGATTTGGACCACTCAAAAAAAAAAAAAAAAATATATATATATGTATACACACACATATATATACATATATATATTTGTGCATATCTACATATGTATATATATATGTAAATATATATGTGTACTGTAACGCATATAATATCGTATTTAACATTTTATATAATGTTATATATAAAACATACATGAGCATGTCCATGAATATATACATGTATATTTATATATATTTTTCCTATTGTGAAGTCTGTGGTGCATAAAATAAAGTGCACATATAACATGTATTTATGTGTATAATAAGTCATTCCTACAAGTACACATAGAGAAGCAAAAAAACAGGATAAAAATACAGACCCAAAGCTGTGGCACTTAATATGCTTGCGTAGCTTTGCAATTATCTAACACTGTAACCATCATAATCAAATTCTGCAGTGGCTGAAACACACAGCTTTCATTGAGAGATAAAAGAAGCTATTGTAAGCTAATGCATGACCAGCAGCTCCAGTGTGTGTTGGTTTTCAGTGAAGTGAATGCCTAGAAACCACAGATCTTCCCCCACGCATCCAAGATGTTTCTGTTTCTCGCCTGGTTTCCTTAGGGAACCAGGCATATGCAATCATGCTGTCCATTTGTTCATCTGTCAGTCACTCCCTTGGTGGGGAATTTCAAACAAAGTAGGCAGAAGAGTAAAGATCTCAAAAACATTGTGATTCCTGAAATAAAAACAAACAAACAAGCAAATAAATAAAATAACAGAACAGAGGAAACACCCAGCACATTGCTCGTACCAAGCCCACCCACTTCTGCCAGAAAGCCAGAACAGCTGCAGCACGGCCCAACCACAACAGCAGCATTAAGACGTTTTGAACAGATGCACCATTTGGAAATGCGCAGCCATGGTGAAGGGAATGCTGAGGGCATCATGGACAGGAAATATTGGTTGTTAGAGTGCTGTAAGGGAATTTCTGACAAAAAAGCTATCAGAGATCAAGCTTCATTAGCTCTGCTGTTTGTGCAACTGCTTTTCTTTCTAGTGACAATGAAAGAGGATGAGGAACACTTATAACGAATGACCTTGTCTTGCAGTTTGTGGTGCTTTAGAGCTCCTTTATTTTAAAGGATATTTACAGGAAGACTAACTCTAGGACTACATAAAGAAACTAGCCTTTAGAAACTAGCCTTTAGATTCAATTCCTTGTCTCCCTGAGAGCTTGGGCAAGTCATCAATCTTTACATGAATACCTTTGTGGTTACTATTTAAATGTGCTGAGGAGCTAGATCCTCAAAAACTTTCATGGATCCAGCCCTTTGCTTCACTTATCCTCAGTTCTTCATCAGTGTAGCCAGAAGAACAAAGCCCTAGTGTCCATCTACTCTGGTGAGAGTGAAAACTCCTCCATCAGCAGGAACTGATGCTCACTGTGCAATTGTACAGTGCCTCATACAATGGGTCCAGGTCTCTGCTGGGACCTGAAAGTGGTACTATCATCCAAAAAAAAACCAACCAAACAAACAAACAAACAAAAAAAACAACAATAATCCTATTGTGGAGATAGCAGGCTCTGAGCTGGTGCTAGATCCCTTTGGTGCAGTAGTCCAGGGATGGGCTTGAGAAAGGATGGAAGTGATGATTTTGCAATCCAGGCTAAACTGAGGCTGTTTGACCCACACCCCTCTCATGCCAATCATCATGTTGGTCTAGTAGTCTGTGAGAAGGATGGAGGATGGGATTTTGAGGGGCAGCTCACATTAAATGTATTTGCTATATTTGCTTTCCACAGGGGCTTTCCAGTGTCAGTATGGTGGCTCAAGCTGCTTTGTTTGAGAATACCAGAAAAGATTCTACTCACTGAAGGATGAAAAGAAGCAATCGTGTAGCTTATAAAGATGCCTTTTACCAGAGCTCTGACTAGAATTTATAGCAATTTCAGTGTGCATGCAACTGAAAACAGGGTGTGGTGCAGTTGCTTTATTTTTGATGTGTTCACAGGGATTGTGCTGTATATATGTAATACAGCAGGACTGCAACATTCAGAAACTCTGAGTCATCCAGTAAATTAAACCCTGTGACTTTTTCCCCCAGTTTTTTGAAGTTTTAAGACAGTTCATTAAACTGTTGGAGGCAGAGTTCTCTCATTAGCTACAAGCACATATCCATACACGTATCTTTTCAAACTGTTACTTTCCTAATTTAACAGTCCTGCAGAGCTATTTCTGTAAGCTTCATATGCTGAAATATATGAAATATTAATGGGAAAAACAGATCGGGTTGGCAGTGTCAGTCTGAGTTACACCAACAATGTAAAATGTATAGTTTGTTCATACAGCTTCATGGTGAGGTTTTGTAGGTGGCATGCTGCTGCTATGCTTTAAATACATTAAATAACCTCATAAGTGGTAAATGATTAATGGATCTATGACTGACATGTCATTTAGAGGCTTAGACAAGCAAAAGAAGATAAAGTATGTTTACCACTGACATTTCTTTTTCCTTTTCCAATCTCCTCACCTGGCCAATGTCCAAGTGTGGGTTTGCAATATGTGACAAAACCCTGAGCTGAAGAACACGTACAAATGAAAACAAAGAGACAGTAGTATAAAGAAAAAAAAAATAAAAAAATATTGCTCTGACAGCAATTCCCTTACTGTGAATATTTTGGCAGCTTGAGAATGCCAGGTATTCTCCAACTCGTGTCGTTTTGTGATGGTCTGTTTCCAGCCTTTTTTTTTTCTTTTTTTTTTTTTTTTTTTTTTTTTTTTTTTTTTTCCATCACCCTTACTAGATCAGTCTAAGAGTCTAGACTCTTAGAGCAAAGTTGAGTGTGTTACTTAACCTCCATAAGCCTGTCTTTTTTTTTGTCATCTCTCTTGAGAGTCTGTAAGAATAACCTGTTTGCAGCAGCCATATGGACAGAAATTATTCAAACAATGATAATGATGACAAGAGGAAACACATTTAAATTACAGATTCGTTATTCCATACCCCAGCATTTACAAATCCTCAGAGCTAACCCCAGTAAGGATTCCACCATTTAGTTATAGAAGAGGTAAATTATCACTATCTGGAGGTTTTCAGAGTTTTCCCACAAACCAGGTTTGCCTTTCAGCCTGAACTGTGATACCCACCAGAAGGAACTGGAACCAGCTCCAGTAGGAACTCAAAACACTTTCTGTGGCCTCCTGCATCCTGCAATGATGGGTCTGTGTGCTGGGATTGCTCATGGCTACTGGGGCACTAGGTGAGAAAGCAACCTCTCCCCAGCCTTCTGTGCCTTTCTTTGGTTGGGAAGGGAAGTCCTCTGCAATGTAAATACTTTCTGACCAGCCAAATCTCCAGAACAGATTTCAGCAAAGGTAGCACCCTTTCCTTCTGCCTCTACAGGCATCAGAAGTCTCATCTAGCTGATGCTTCTTCTGCTTGCACATATGGAGCCTCCAAGTACACTGTCTTGCATGAAGAGTGTCTTGGATGCTTTCACAGCCACTGCATTTGGACTCGTCTGGAAACCTATCACCTCCTAAGTACTTTGCACTTTCCAAATGAAGTACTGACAGCCAAGCTGGGCTCTGCTCCCATAAGAAACCCCACCCTGAGCCTCTGTGAGCAGTGGGGAGGGAAGAGCTGAGGGATCAAGTTTTATTGGCAGATGGTGGTAAAGAACTAAGACTTCTTGGAGTTATTCTTTAGCTACCACTAACAATAAATGAAAACACATGGTAATTGATCAAGTAAAAACTATTCCCCTGGTGGGGAGATGCAAGTGTAGACAAAAGAGGCCAAGATGAGTCTCACCGGTGTGTGACAGGCTGGGTGACACCACTGCTCAGGGCAGTCTTACCAAGCCCTACAGCAGGTTGGCCATGCTCCATGCCAGGACCACCCCATGGGATGAAACCACAGCTTGGCAGACTCACCTTTGCTGCACACCTTGCTGCATGCAGGGTGCTGGGCCTCGCAGGGATGTACACTCACAGGAACAAACACCAAGCTGCTGGCAGCTCTTGATCTCTTTCAAGAGCCACCAGTCATGGCTGTAGGCTTTGTATGGAGCTGCCCTGTGTCTCTGTGAGTGCAACCACCCAGCAAAAAGCCCTTCCCTGCCCCCAGCTCTCCCCACACACTGACCTTGACCTGAATACCATAATCCCCTTCAGCCATAAGCAGTAGCAGGGAGTGGCAGGTCACCCAAGGATAGTTTTTCAGCTGTACTGTGGGTCAGAGCCCACCATGGTGGCAGTGACTGCGCTAGGTGCTGCTTGGGAAGGAATTGCTGCCTGATTATCCCCTGTCCCACCCGTTGAGCTCTCCTGGAGATGCTCAGTGATGTTTGTTTCCGGCGTTTGACATGCATCATGCAGCCATCAGTGTCAAAAGTACACATGGTAAGGAATAGGGGATTGCCTCTTTAATTACACCCAAATAACAGCTCTCCTCCAGCTTCCTGCAGGTGCTGGGTGAGCAAAAGATCCCCATGCTGGATTGCAGGGAACAGACATCAGACTGTTTGGCAGTTGCAATCGAAAGCCTTTTTTTTTTTTCTTTCTTTCCCCAACGCTGGTCAGCAGCTGTGTTATTTATAAAATGAATGGAGCCCTTAATGAAGGAATAGATAGAAACAGTGAGAGGCTGTGTCTCTCTGTTGCAAAGGGTTGAGGGGGAAGGGTTGATCTCTTAAAATACCCTGACATCCTTTCTCTTGGTTGTTTAAACATCAGACAAAACAGTTATCAGCTATCAACATAAAGCCTATATTTGGCTCTGTGGAAACACTAAATCCACACATCAAAACAGATGCTGATATGTACAGACCCAGAGAGACTTACAGGTCCAGCAAATGTGGGATAGTGCAACACAGTGCAAAACAGTGCAAAAAATGCAGCTGGCATGTGGAAGGGGGCAGGCCAAGTTACTCATGAGACACTGCTGGATGTGTTGTTGTGGTGAAAACAATTACGTTATACTGGCACATCACAGATTGCAACAGATATTCTGCCCAAGATGCAAAAACAGACAGGAAGAGGATTCCAGCACTGGAGAGAAAAATAAGCAGCTTTTCTATAAACTGTTTTCTCTGCAGCTCAGTCCATCACTTGCAACACGTGACATTAATCATAAACCCCCAAAACACATCTAGGTTAAAGTTTCCAGCTGTTTAGTTTCTAGAGACTTTTAAAGAGAAAAGCAGCATCCTTCAGCACAAAAGTCCTGCTGTGCTGACATGGTATTGGCGTGTCCAGATCCACTCCTGCTCTGCAAGGACAGGGAAGGGAAAGCTCTACTTAAGTTCAGTTGATTTTTGCATAGTAGATCTTGAGACCCAGGCAGAGGTGGGAAGAACTGATTTCAGCAATTACACTCTGTGTACTACAAGTGGTTCTGAAGAGCAGTCAGGAAACCTATTGGTCCAGGGAAGCCCATTCTCCTCTTAGTAACCCCCAAAACACTGTGAAGGCTGAACTGTTTATTTTCTGGAAGCCTCCTGTTATCCACTTGGAATTTCCTCTCTGCCATAAGATCTCCTTGCTCCCTAGTGGCCATTCATCCTTTCAGGAAAAGGTGAAAATCCAACTCATCTTCTCTAGTTTAATGTCACTACAGTCTCCAAGAAAGAGGAACTGAGCATTTTCAAAGTGTAGGAAGGAAGTTATTTAAAAATAAATTCTAATAAAACTGGAAGCCACTTACATCTCTTCAGTTTAAGTACCATTAAAAGATGCCAGAAGACCAGTACTGTGGGTAAAAAGGAGCCATAACTCCTTTTAAAAGGTAAGGCACCTCTCCTCTGTACTGTCCTCCAGCTTTTCTGTACAGGTACACACTGTTCCTCACCCAATGAATACTTTTTGTTGAAAAGCTAACATTTATAGTGGTCCTAGCAACTCCTAGCTGCTCAGAAGTGCTCGCAGATCCCTTTGTGCTGCAAGAAGGATTGGATGCATTCCTCCCTGTTAAACAATAATAAACTGCCAAGGCTTGACAAGCACACCACGGTGTCCTTGCGGAAGGAATGATTAGCCATTCCCAGAAAAGCTCAGAGAAGAACATAACTTTGCCCTTCTTTTGTAAGATGAGCTGGCAGAGATCCCTCCCATTTTTCACTGGCAGTGGCATGGGCTGTGGATGACCAAATCAAGCCATTTGCTGGTACCAGTCCAGTGACAACTGCTGAATAATCACATTTAGCAGAACCTGGGCTCTGGCAGGCCAAATATTTGCTTTTGCCTCTTCCTATCACAGGGTTTTTATTTTATTTTATTTTATTTTTTAAATACAGAAGGAAGGAGCCACCAAAATAGTTCCAGCAAAGTCACAAAACCCACCTACCCCTGAAACTCCCAATACATTAAATCAGTCACTAGGTAAGAGCACCAAGGTAAGTAAAAAGGTGACCAGAGTGGTCTACCAGCACCCAGACTGGCATAAGAAAGGAAACCTGTACTTCTGCTTTAAGGATAGAAGTAAAATCCAGTTCCTGTGAGGAAGTCAGACCACAAACTGCAGGTCTATGTGCTAGCCAGGATTGTATCTAAGGATACAAAGAAAACTTCTAACTTCAGATAAGAAGTACTCTGTACTGAGGCTTAATTTTTTAATGCATTTGTTAGAGCAAAATTATCTTTTGAATAGTCAGTAACACTTGATACTGAACTACATTGTGTTTTGTTAAAATAAAAGTAGGCTGAAGTGAAAAAAAAAGTGGAAAAAAAAGTTCACAGCATGAACGTAGGGAATGGCAGGGACAAGAGCACAATTAAAAAGACTTTGTTGCTAAAAAGCAATGACAAGGAACTACTAACCCCATTGAGAAAGATCATTGTACTCCTGGTAAAAGATGAAGACACATACAAGACATTGCAAAGTTACAAATTTATTTGTTTTGAAATAAATACAAATACTTCATTAAGAAACTTTTCTTGATAGACTTTACACAATAGCTTTATTCTTTCTTGAAATTGTCTGTTCTTCCCACAAACCACTATGGATATTCTACACAAAAGCTGAAGTTAGTCAATATAAAGTAACCTAGACGGTGTTCTTCTGAACAAGCAATCCCAAAGTATTAACATTTTCTATTTAACTGTTTTCTTGTTTATGCAAGGACTGCAATGCAGCAGGTATGCATTGGAGCTCAGGAAATCCCATCCCACTACATATGGAAGGACAAACTTAAGAACACCCAACTGTGAAAATCTGACTGGTAGAAAGATATCAAACCACTAGCATCAACACAAGTAACCCTAGCTATCAGGTGGCTATGTAAAGATGCAGAACCAGCAGATCATTACATTTATGCAGTCATTAAACACTGTATTGCTCAGTTACAGTGTTGCCATTCCATCACTTTGTGGAATATACTTCTCAGCACCAGCGAGAACTCAGAGTTTTAATTCTAGTAATTAGTGGCAGTTGAATGTACAGTATCTAATTACATGCCATTCCACAGTTATTCATCTCTCTTGACAAAGAACAGCTGGATCTGGCTTTGCTTACAGAATTCTGAATTTCTTACAGTTGTGCTGGACACAAAAACTTGAGCTGCAAAGATAAGAAGCTGTCTGAAGTAAAAATCAAGCTGCTTCTGCTTTGCTGGCATGTATGGCTACCCTACTCGTTCAAACTACACCAACTTCTGCAGTATTGTAAACCCTTTGACCCAAGATCCCAAAGAGGAGATGCTACCTTTCTTATAAAATTTAAATCTTGTCCTCATTTGGCTAAGTGGGGTTTAGGGTCTAGGAGGTGGGGGGGGGGGGGGGTGGGAAAGAAAGGAAGACCAGAACTAAATCTCAAAAAAGTGAAATAAAAAAGCTTAAAGATTTAGTTCGTCTTAAAGTCACATTAAATTTGTCTATTTTAGTAGTATATTATTATACATAGGAAAACAGGCTTGAATACTAATGAATTAGAAGATCTATAAATGCATGATACATTAACTTCTCTATCATTTGAAGTCAAGCTATATACAATGCATTCTACTCCAGCTTCAACATGAGGCCGTAACACATTTGTTTCATTTCCTTTTTTTAAAAGCCATCCACAACAATAATTTCTCTCCCCCTCTTTGAAACTCATCTCAAATTGTGCCAGTTTACTTCAAGAGAATTAGGAATAAAGGGATGTGGAATAGTTTTGATTTTAAAGGAGGATATTAAGCATGTCTGGTTTGACTCTGAAGTGTTTACAACCATATCAGCTTTTGGCAAGTTTCCTTTAGAATTTGGCATCCATTGAAGGAGGGCACAATAGCAGCAGCTGTCTGAGTTACAAGAGTAACGATAGAGGAAATGAGATGCTTCTTTTCTTTGGTCCCCATCAGACCCTGGTGAACAGAGCTCATCTTACAGAATAGCTTGAGATTAATACCAGTTATGTTTTTGTGGTACACAGGGGGCATCCTTTACTTTTCCAAACTGTGACCAGTTTACACCTCCTGCACACACTTAACAGGACACTTCCATGGACTTGGGGCCTGATTGCTCAGCATTGCTTGCTGAATTCGGTGTCAGCTCAATGCGCGTGTCTGTGTGGGAGCGGTTCCTGGAACCCTCCCCGGTGTGGGATCGGCTCCTAGTTCCCTCCCCGGTGTGAGACCGGCTTCTTGTGCCTTCTCCAGTGTGAGACCGGCTCCTCTGTCCTTCCAAAGAGGTTACACTGGAGCCAGAAGCTGTGCGGGACCTCATCAGCCTGGTCATACTAGCAGAGGGCACTGGAAGAAAAGACTTTCATTAACTCCTTGTTGTGTAGACTTGGTAGAAACCCCTTTCTTACTTCCAGCCCTAACCACCCTTGGAGAAGCCTTCAGGGTTGAAAATAGTTTTCATGGTAGCTTCATGTTTAGAAGTAGTAGCAACGCTCCAGACATACAGCTAATAAACCCAAATTGCTAAGGCAAAATTGGTGGTCAACAGTGAGGGATTCAAGACTATTTCATGGCATGCTTTTGTGGCTGCAAAAAGCCTGACAAAAACTGAGGAGACTCATTAGACCTCTTTTTACTTTCAGATGGTTAATTTTTGCTGGCAGCCCAGGCTAGAAATGCACCTACCCAACAACAGCTGTCAGAAGGGCATGTAATTTTATGAAATGTTGCCTGCTGCTTTCCTTGGGACAAAGCAGTTTTGTTTAAGGATACCTTTATGCCTTCTCTCAAGCATGGAAATGTCCCATTCCATGACCTATTGGTCATTAAAGAACTTACAGAATAACATGAGTAATGTGTATTAGAAAACATGGCTTAGATAAGATGCATGGGAATTACAGACAATTGCTTAAATAAAATAAAGGCAAAAGAGCTTCACCTTCATTTTGGAGAAATACTTGGTGATAGCTTTGTAGATAGACTTCTATCTACTATTTAGTAACATGATTTGGACTAAAAAAATCCTCTTCCAAACACCACAGGTTTTTTGTTTTGGTTTTTGTTTCCCTTGCAAATGCATATCCAACAGGGAAAAGACAACACATCTGCGATCAGAAGGCTCTCTGCATGCCTAGATACCCAACAAACTCTGGAAGCTGAATGAACCATTCCATAATGCCAGTACTTACTGTATCCCATGCCTTGAACAAAGTATTTGAAAGCTTCTGCAAGCTTTGCAGGCTGCAAAAGAAACAAGAGTATTATTGTACATGATGATCAACAATTTAGTTTCATTACAATGTAATGCCATAGATGTCTAATCTTAATAAGAACATCTTAAATATTCTCTGTGTTCTTCTAAATTTGCCCGAATTTTCATTTACATGAGAAAATTCCACCATTGTTCTCTCTTGTCTGTTCACTCACCCCCATTGTTTTAAATGAAAAGTCATTCAAGAGCATTTGAGAATAAGATTTTTGGAGAAGTGACTACAAGTGGTCTAAGCCGGGTCCAAACTCTACTAGTGCAGTTACTTAAGCTGATGAGCCAAAGTAAAACAACTGGCCTCATAAATATGAGGATCAATAATTCAGCAGTTCCTAACACCACATTGTATTGTGTAGAAATCTCGTTAGAAAACATCACATCCTAAAGCTGACTTACAGATCAGCTCTTGAAGTGAAGCAAGACTAGAACAAAGGTAAGTTTTTAAGTTTCCCAGCCTGCTTTTACTAGCAGCCTTGGAATGTATGCCTAAATATATTTTAGAAACTCCAGTTCATTCTCAGTCAAGCCAGGTCAGCGTATGTAAGAACACAGAACTGTTATTTCCTGCCTCCCACTTTCCTGATCTATCCTAAAAATAGTCCAAATAAAAATACGGTTTTAAAATGCTGGTGCAGAAGTCTTAATCCATGTTAGCTTAGTAGACAGGCATAAAATAATACCTCTGCATTCCCACCTCAGACCTTTACTTGGTTAAGACTTAATTAGTGGAAATAATATCCCCTTCTAATCTTAATTTTGAGCTTCATTGATCTTTAAAGAAAGAAGAAAGCTCAGATGACCGACTGACTTCATTACTCATGAAATCATAACTGTCCTTTTGGCTGACATTTGGGAACAGCCAGTACCCAGAAGGAAAACACCCATTTATTGCGGTCTGAGATGCTGCAGAACAGGATTAGTAGGATTTCTGTCAGCCAAATCATACCTGGGAAACTTGGGGGAGCCCACCACAGTCAGCCATCTGAAATAGGGATGAGAACAGCCAGTTAGTGTATTGCCAGAGAAATACATTTATGCTGAGGATATATTAAAATGACCTTTTTAACTATCTGACAGAAAAACATTTCACTTTGTTGTATGAGTAACGTTCATGTAGATGAGTGCATCAAAGTAGCTCAGCATTCATGAAAGCTACAACTGCACCTCAGAAAACATCAAATTACCTTGATCCCCTGGCAAAGCATCAGCTGGAGCTACAAATAAATGTTTTTGATAGCAAGTGATTACCAGTTTCTTAGAAAATAGCCCATTAGTCTTTATTACAGGTTCAGTTCTGAATTACAATAATGTGATGCAGTATTGGCCTGAACGACAAAGAGAGAACAAACACCTAAACCTCAGGGGTGAGAGGGAAAAATGCTTTGCTGAGATTGTGGATGGCAAGCATCAGCCTGACTTGCCAAGGGAAACAAGGAAAGCCAAATTTAAAAAAGCTATCTTGAGTGCATGCAGTATTTTTGGAGCACTTCATTTTTCCTGCCACTCCACCCCTCAAAGTCAACCCAACAAAAACAGTCCTGTTCCAAGGAACACCACAAAGTGAAATCAGTTAAGTTGTGAATTACAGGAAACCCCAAATCCTATCTAGGATTAGTTAGCAGCAAAACAGCCCTGTAACAGGTCTGGCATCAGCTGTAACCCTGAATGAGGAAAAGTTGGCCACCGATAAGTGTTTCGGATAGCGTCAGATTTTTCCTTAGAATAAGTCTGCCATGGCCATGTGGTAGGTCAGCACTCAACCGCCTCACCATTAGGAGGAAAAATTACTTACAACTCATTGTTTATTATCATTATCACTGCCCAGTTCAGTAAACAGAGATACAGTAGAAGGTCCCAGTAGAAGCATGACAAAATTTGTGTCACTGTTTGTAATCTATTACACTTACTGCACTTTATGTCATCACTAATGAACTGAAGACTGCACCCATACTTAATGCCAAGAAACAGCCAAAGATTTGGCTTCATTCTTTGCTGTTTTGACAGTCCATTTTATCAACTTTTTGGAAAACACAGAAGTCATTTCCAAATGTAAGCTGTCCTGGACTGCATTCAAATAAAAAGCAGGATGACAGAACTGTGATGGATAGATTAGTTATCTATTCACCTTACGCTGCTGTTGAGGAAAAGGCAAGGACAGAAACAGAATGTTTTTGCAATTCTACTCTGCTGAAGGTTTTTTCAAACCTTTCCAAATACCAACATCAACTTTGCTGGCTCTGGTCAAATTCATTATTGGTATGTGAAATACAGAGCATTTCAGGTCTCACCTCTAGTGTTTCAAAATAGAGGAGCTGAGAAATTCCCTGTTGTTAACCTTGATGAGAAGCACCCAGCTTGGTTTATCCCAGTAAAATGCTCTTATCCTGAAGGCACTGCTCTTCCACATCAGAACTGAATTTTGATCATGTTACCAGTACTGTAGCACATTGGTTTGGTTCTGCTTTTATAGTTAATTGAGATAATATTAAATGAGGGGAATGTTTATTTAAAGAAACAACTTTTATTATTACCTTCAGAAGCGTTGTCCTTGTTGGGTCCAGCTTTGAATTGCATTCAACCTATATGAAATAAGAGTAACATAAGATATTGTATGCAAAATATTAATTATGAACTGCTGGATGAAAACAAACTAAATACCTAATCTTCTGTCTTAATACTGACTAAATTGGGTTTCTTAGTCTTCCGTATAAGGACTTTCTTTATGTGTGCATATATCATTATAAGGGATCAATTAGGTCAGTTAACACTTATGGCTATTCTTTTCCATGTACAAACAAACCCATTTACTGGGAATTAGATTTTTTTTGTGTTTCTGGGACTCCAGTGGCAACCAGGGTTGTTTATCTTGTGATTCAGGGTCATCTGGTAGCATCCCAAGAGGTGAGTAGCCACGTGGCCAACAGCCAGCAGGCGGGCATGCCTGTTAAGGCACAACAAGAAGTCATCCAGTCATCTGGGGCGAGTTATAATGGTCAAAAAGCAGCTCTTCGCTTCCATAGTGACCCAGGGCAGAACTCCAACACCACAGAACAAGTTAAAATGCCAGCAGCAGATTCCTCTCCGAAGGAAAATATTTGTGTTTCACTGGAATTGCTCTGGCAATTGTTCCTAACACAGTAGCTATTAAATAGTGGTACACAGAGGGTACAAACAGTCAGGAATAATGGCAGCTCTCCTGCAGCCCGAAAGAGGATAGCCATCTGATAGCTGGCGAGATTTGCTGCGCCTCTGGGAGCCCTGCCGGGCTCACTCAGCATCTTGGGTTGCCTGCCCATTAGCACAGTGGTGAGGAAGGCTCGATATACACACCACAGCATCCACTGCCGGGGAGCTGTCGCCAACCACCAGGAGGACGGGGCATCTGCAAGGAAACACACAAAAGCTGTGTTATTTCTGTGGTCCGGCCCAGGCTTGCCCTCAGCTTTACTTTGCGTCCAGGGAAGAATGAGATGGTTAAATGTGGGAAAATTGTTTATTTTTTATTCCAGAAACTTTAAGGACACATTAAATCTCCCATATTATGGAATCACAGAATAGTTGAGTTGGAAGGTCTAGAGGTCATCTGGTCCAGCCCCCTGCTCAAGAGGGCCTACCTACCGCAGGTTGCCCAGGAGCACATCCACATTCCTTTTGAAGATCTCCAAGGATGCAGACCTCACAACCTCTCTGGGCAACCTGTGCCAGTGCCCAGTCACCCGCACAGTAAAAGTGCAGATAAACTGACATACTCTGATACCTTGCCTGAGAACCTGTCCTTTTCCTCACCTTGTGGTAATCAGCCCTTCCCATTGCTCTTATTCCCTGTTTTATAAGGAATTGAATGTGGTAATCAGCATCAAAGTCTCACCCTACTTCTTGCTCCTCTCCCAGCTCCAACTTTTGGAATGTCAGCCAATTTCAACCTCTGGCAGAAAAACAGAGTCTCAAGGCCTGCCATGTTTAAACATCAGCAGCTGGGCAATGGACTGGACAACTATTTTGTTTACAAATTGCAGCATAAGTGAAAAGCCATCAGTAGAAAATCTGGTAGATAAACGTTCTCTGCCATAACTGCTCCATCTTCCAACCTAGAAATTCTGTGATTCTGTGATCTTCTTGAATTACTGTTTTTTAATTGGTTCTGGTCATGTTTCTTTGGCTGCATAGGCATGGCTTAAGTGCATCCAGAGCCATAGTTTACATTAAGTCTCCGTAATGGGTGTCCCTGACAATATATCAACATATCAATAACAATATATCTCCAAAATGAAGCTACAAGACCCTTTTCTAGCACGGAAGCAGGGCAACTCAGCAACATCTTTGCAATGTTTGCATACCACACCCCCAGATCACATCTCTTTGCTCACATCATGTAGAGGTGAACTGATTGGAAATAAAATACTTACTGAAGGGTGACAACATTTACTCCAGGAACAGGGCGTTCAATCTCTAGGTCTCGCCGACTAAAAAAAAAAAAAAAAATGGAGAGGACAAACATTTTTGATACACACAAATTGAACATATATGCCCATATTCTAATTTACAGAAAGCACAGGGACTCACATGTGTTAATCTTATATATGTTGTAATCTCCATAACTGATGGAGAACCACTTTTAAACTGAAACATCAATATCTTTGTTCAGTCCAAGTGTACCATCTTTCGCCCCACAAACACACAAGGACCTTCTCCCATAAGCAAGCCACCTGAGATCCCTAAAGGTGTTGTCAACCATAACTTTATACTGGGGGAAAACAAGTAACTCCACCACACAAATAGTACTGGCTAAAAAAAGAGCTGGACAGACTCTTAAAACAGTTTCCAGTTAGAAATCAGGTAAATGTATTTACCTGGTGTAAGAGTTGACAAAGAGATGAAGGTTGGTTTGATTCATATCATTAATAATATGCTGACGGTAAGTATGGATCAGGTCAGGGTTGCTGTGAATCTCTTCCTACAGGGGAGACAGAATCATTCAGAATAGGGGCTATTTTCTGAAAAGATCTGAAGACATGGCACAGCAGTCGTGTATCAGACTCATCTCCACACAACAGGAGTGCACCCTTAGAGAAGGGAGAACTTGCAACACTCAGTGGTTTCACCCAGAGCTAACATTAGCCTCTGACTGTCGTTCCACATTTTTCAATTTAAGTTATCAGTGTGTTGTAATATCACAATCATACAGTTGCAAAACACTGTTGTAGTGCAGATGGTTACAGTCAAACAAGTGTGAGGTTCTAAAACAAAAGATTCAGAGTAAGAAGCTCCATAAATGTTTCCACGATAAAGCTGATGTTCAAAGCTTACAAACATATGTAATGTGAAACTCATTTTCACAATAATAAATAACTAAGCTTCAAGGACTTAAACCACTAACATTTTCAAACTGTTTGGTTCTATAATCTTTACAGATTAGTTCCTTGTTCTGCTGGAATGGAGTTTTCCATTGCATTTACTAACAGTTTCAAGTCCAGCAATATGGCCTTATAAAATAGTATTGAAATAGGTTTGCATTGAAGAGCAATGTTTCTACTAGTAACCACTTTTCTCAGAGTTACAAGCATGTTACGGTATAAAAGCCTTTGGGCAAATTCTTCTCAGAATGTTACCACATACAATGCTTTACTCATGCTTAAGTATCAACTACCTAAACAGGGAGCTGCCACTTCTGGAGTTGTTATAACTGCAGTGTGCTTGAGTCTTTGGAACTCAGGAAGCCTCACGGCAATATACACACTCCAAAGTGCTGGGAACGCAAGTATTCATCCTATCCCACAGTTTAATTTTGTATTTTGTTGTTTAAGTAAAATGTTCTCCCCTCCTCCCAGCTCTAGGAGGTAAATAAAGATGACTGAATACATCAGAGGAATGTTTTGAACATGCTTACCTTTCCAAAAAGATGTGAAATGACCAAGTCTGGTAAAGCATTTGTCCAACCTGAAATCTGAAGAGCAGGATTATCTAAGTATCTGATATTAAAACAATCTTTGAACAATTGAAACCTTTTAATTACCCATAAGAAGACCAATAGATATTTCTCTGCTGCTCTTATGTACAATATCCTGGACTGATTTTTTTTCCCTCGAATCCTACTATACCATCAGGTATTGTTTACGTTTTGGTTGTTCTCATAGGATGTCTTTACTAATTTGATTACATAGAAAACACACTACCAGTGACATGAGTATATACAGAATCACTCCCTGAAAGAAAATTAAGTAAATCAGCCAGATATGTGTAATTTAACCAATCTTGTCCCTAGCAATCAACACAGAGTACTTTGGAGCTGATCCCTAAAGACCATGGAGCTCTGGTGTTCACACAGTGCATGGTCTTGATTTGGAAGGACAGAAGGATACAGGGGGCACACTGTACACCTAAGGTTGTCAATAGCTAGGAGAGGTAGACGGCAGTGACACAGATGTGAAAGAATTTAATTATGGTGAGATATTGGATGAGATAACTAAAATGAGTCAACTGGTCTATCTCATTGTGGCAGAGATAATAAACAAAATTCCAGTTCAAACTTACCAAAATAAACTGGTATGCTAAACTTTTTTTTTTTTTTTTTTTTTAAAGGAGTAATCAGCATTGGAAAAATGTTACATCCCTGCTTTGGAAAGTTTCTCCTAGTACTACAAGGCTGTCATTGCACTTAATATCCCCTTAACACACTTAGAATAGGTTGATTATATGTGTGGTTAAAAGACAAAACACCAATTTTTGAACTTCTGTGTTTATAACAACCTCCATTCATTAAAACATGACCCTGAATGATACAATAAATGTATTCCATCAGCTTACCCTGAAAAAAATGTTTTCATAAGTTAAGTGAGTGACATGCAATGTATCAATTATACCTATTTCTCCATTAGCTCCAGGAGGCCATCTGAAACCAGCTCTCAACCTGTTTTCCCACACTGTAATCTTACAACTACAAAAGAATAAAGTGTACAGGGGCTTTGTTTGTGAATAATATCACTTAAAAGTCTGATTGTACAGACAATCTGACTATTGTTACTGTAGCTAATGCCCTTTTGAGTCTTTTTAGCATCTCAGATTCAGCTAGATGACTAAAACCAGGAATATATTGTTTTGATTTTTTTTTTCTGTGCTCCAATTCACTTCTTGGACTATGCTTGTAAACAAAGCCACAGACAAGAGAAAAAAAAAAAAAAAGAAGAAGAAGAAAGAATGTTACACTAAGATTCAAGTTTAATTGGAAGAAAGTTGTTTCCAAAACTATTCCATGTCCAAGATAAAGTATTTTTTTCATTACCAACTCTTAAGAATTGTCCGTACCCGGTAGCTCCATTATACCATAGGTATCTGCTTCCTAGAAGTACCAATTTTATTTTATTTATTTATTTTTATCACTGGCTCTACAGGAGGTATGTTTGTAAATGGAAAAAATAAATCCAAAAGGAATTAGTCTGTGATATTTTGTGTCTGCAGCCATGCCTTAACACACAAGCTTGCCCAGCTCCTCATGCTTGTCATGTTCACAGTATGATTTATTTTTCTAACATAAGAATGTTTACCTTTGTCGCTGCCCAGTCCATCCAACCTTCAGCACAAGGGTTTACATTAATGAGAACTAATCCCTCCACCATGTCTGCATGGTTTAACTGAAAAAAAAAAAAAAAGAAAGAAAGAAAAAAAAAACCACCTTTGAGTTAAGATTTATCTTGTGTCCTTTGCAAGCTGACAGACATCATAAAATTTAAATTAGCAAATTATCTCCTGGGAAGGAAGGCAGTAGGTCTAGTTTTATCTTGCACAAAACAAGCATATGTATGGAAAAAAAAAAAAAATCATTAAACCAATTCAACGGAGCAGCTGGAGAATATTAAGATTTAACTTCTTCTCCACCCTCAGTTTAAATAGAGAACTCCCATTAAAAAAACCTTCTGCAGACTAACTGGCCTTAAAACGGAAAATCTAGGTCTTCTGGATTAGCTATCCCGCAGACCATGGTATTTCACTTAAAAGCCTGGCTGCTTACTTGGATGGATACAGTAGAGCAGGAAGTCTCTGCAGACCCTATGGAGGCAGCAATACATCTAGAAAATCAGGTTCGAGACTTTAAGAAAGCTCCATGAAATGAAACTTACAGCAAATCTGGTCAGGATGTAGGCACCAGCTCCAGTTCCCATTCCAATAACAGTCTTCAGCCTGCACAGCAGTTGCATGCCATGAAATGAAAGAGACAAATCAGTAAGGGTGCACTGAAAATAAGTAAAACTCTGTCAGCAGCCTTCCTCTTGCACATGCCAATGGAAGGACAGGTTGCACATTGGGCAAGCTGTGGACCCTCAGCAATGCCAGTAGCTCCAGTAAGGAGCTTGCAGAGCAAATTGGATTTCAGCAGATTCTTGGGCCTATGGTCCTCATATATTGCAGTGCAGCAACAATCCTCACTTATCTTTAAGTAAATACACTGAGCAACCACAGCATTGTTCTGGTTCTGTAAGGAAATGGCTACTCTCCACCAGAAAAACTTCTAAGATACAGTCCTAAGGTCTGCAGTCAAAACATAAAGCCCCCCACCCCAGGCTCCCCTATCCTCCACGACAAAGCTATCAAACTGTGATGCTGATTCCTCTCTAGCAGGGAGCTGGCAGGGAAACCTCTTATGCTATCCAGCTGCTGGGGCAAGCAAATTTAAACTTCATAACTAAGCAGGGCAGAGACAAACTAAATATTTGCATTCACTGAAATTGGTTTTAAAGCACCACCTTCAAGGTCTTAGAAAATACATGGAAGGGGAGACTAGACAAAACCACTCAGAAAAACATGCTATACGATGCTTTTAGGAAAATGCCTAGAGAAAGGTTTAATTCTCATTACAGTATTAAATCGAGGTTCCGTAAGTACACTCCAGCTTAGCTGATTTTCAAGATATTGACATTATGTTAGCATTTTTTTTTTTTTTTAAAGAGAACAGCAGAATTGCCAATACTGTGCCTTGGTTTAATAAAAAGGAAAAAAAAGTGTTTCAAACAATACATTTGTTTTAAAAATGTAGAGAGACCAAAGAAGTAAACTAGTCCAAGGTATTGCTACAACTAGTTTGCATGCTGAACAATGTTTAAATTCATGTGCTGGTCTAAGACAAAAGCTCCACCAGCAGTGCAGCCTGTCTGTTCTCCAAGGCTCCCTAACCCTGAATGTCAGATTCTCTTCTTAGTTTGAAAACCCACTGGAGGTGCCTACTTGCAGTCTTCACTGCACATCAGGAGCACTAGTTCCTCAGAGAAGGCACTTCTCATGCATAACTTCTGCTAAAACTATGCTTTAAAGGAGGACACTTGACTAAACTTGCTGCAGGTACACAGCAAAGGAACACTGCCTGTACCAGGTTCCTCAGCATCAGCAGTCTGGCTTATGTACTAGTAGTACAAGAGGCTTGAAGAAGCAGGAATGACCCCTAAAGACACTCAAGCCACAGAAACAAAACATTAAGTGTCTTCAGATGGGTCTACATTTTTTTCTACTAACCACACAGGAAAACGTGGGTTGTTACAGTGGGAAGAACAGATTGTCTGTGTCCTATCTCTGTCACGGCTACACAGAAAATGTACTGGAGGAAACCCCTAAATTATGCACATGTGATTTCACTTGAAGCTGCTTCCTGTTTAAAAATAAACAGACTTTTCAAAAACTGAAAGGGCAAAATATAAGCTTCTTCAGAAACAAAGGCAAAATAGCCAACTGTAATAAAAGAGTTAAAAAAGAACCACAACAGAAATTATAACAAAATGCCAGGAAGCTTCAGGGGCAGAACAGAGGAATACCTGATCTTCCCTGCTCTTTCTTCAGTGTGCCACATAAAAACAAGAATGAGGAAAATAAGTCAGGAATTCTGCACTCACCCAAACTGTTTCAGGATTCCAGGAATCATTTCAGCCAGCTGATCCATGGAGGGATATACATACCTACAACAAATACATGTTTGTGGAGTTACTACACACATTCAGTAGAGTAGTCTGGTATATTTAGAGACACACTGGTCACTGTAGATTTAATAACAAATGTGCCTATTACCATATCATTAACAGCATGAACTGAATTTAAATCAGGAGCAAGTACAAGTAAGTGATTTAGCAGAAATATGTATGTACTCAATATGGTGCTTTATGTGAGTTACAGGATGATAGTCTAGTCCAGCTAAAAGCAAAACAGACCATAATGAATCTCTTCCAAGAAAAAGTTAACATCAAAAATTTATTAAAGAGTTTGGACTTAAGAGGTGAGTTTCCAGCCACATTCACCACATTTGTACTTTTGGTTTACCACAAAAAGGTTTCCCCATGTTGCAGAATCACAGACTACAGCAATGCAATCTAGATCTTTGGCAAATAGTTCGCATGCATATTTTCAGGGACATGCATTTCTGCAGATAGAAAAATTAGGATAACTTTCTATTAATATTCATGGAGTAAATGAAGCCATAGAAAGGTCTGTGAAGCTGTTGAAGAAATTCGACAAATGGCTGTAAGTTAATGTCTCTGGTCTTCTGCAGAGTGGCAACAAAATTCTGAGAAGGATATATTTAACAAAACTTTGACCAAGCAGCACAAATAAAAAAAAAATCCACCCTAAGAAGCCACAGAACATCTGCCTAGGATACATACAAATTTCTGCTTTCCATCAGGACTATACTTAATGATTCTCTAGTCTTACCCACTCCCAAAAACAAAAAAAAAAGAAAAGAAAGAACATTGCAAAACTGTTTTACATGGTTTTCTTAGATTTTCTTGTTGGGAAAGTAAAGCTTGTCATGACTTTCAGCTGGAGGGCTAAGAGATAGTACAGTTTCTTGTGCTGTCATCATGATGATTAAGTAGTGGTCTTTACTAGCACAGACCACGATCTTTGCCCTGTGCAGCTGACAACCCAGAAGTGTTAATGCCTGTTCAGGACATGAGGGTTAAGACACTTAAATGCTTTTGGTTCAAACATATACAAAGGGAAGTGACTAAAATAGCTTTGTCATCTGCTTGGGTAGACAACTGGGCCATTGCAGTTAACACTTGCTGAGCACCTGGCCCATGATAACCTCCTCAGCCAGACTAGCTTAACAATTAAGAAGGTAAATAGACTGGCTCATGCATTAGGGTATGTACAAGCTCCTTAATACCTAGTTCTTACTGTCTCTTGACTTCTGCCCTTACTTGGCATGTTGGCTACTTCCTTCCTCAACCAAGCTGACTCCTGTCCAAGAGGCATCTTCAGGCAAACCATCTCCTCTGACTAAATGGGACAAGTATTTTGGCAAAGACAGCACTTAACGACATTCAAGTTTCCAAGAGTTACAACATCATATATGATACATAGTCGGGAGGATGCAGGAATTTACAATATCCCAAGGGTTACATCACTTTGTTACTGTCCAGCCACTTGGAATTTCTAGTAAGCTTATCGAGTTTATTTATCAACATCTACCATGCTAGTATTTCCTAAAAGCCACAGACTTAGGAAAGACGTGATATAGTACTAATGCCTATTTTGTTTACAGAAACAATTTAGTTTTGTATTTGTATTCAAGATTTCATTACAAAACATGGCAACCCATTATTTAAGCTGACAGATGTAGAGATATCACAGAATCACAGAATTTTCTAGGTTGGAAGAGACCTCAAGGTCATCGAGTCCAACCTCCAACCTAACGCTAACAGCCCTCCACTAAACCATATCCCTAAGCTCTACATCTAAGCGTCTTTTGAAGACTTCCAGGGATGGTGACTCCACCACTTCCCTGGGCAGCCTGTTCCAATGCCTCACAACCCTTTCTGTAAAGAAGTTCTTCCTAACATCTAACCTAAAACTCCCCTGGCTCAACTTAAACCCATTCCCCCTCGTCCTGTCACCAGGCACGTGGGAGAACAGGCCAACCCCCACTGCTTTACAAGTGTGGTTGTCAGCAATAAAACACAAAATTACAGCCCCAAAGTTTACTGTGAATTGGTAAGACAAAACAGAGATTAAGAAAATTAGAAATAGAATGTGTCAGTGTTCAAAAGCCAATTACTCTTCTTTCTGCAATTGCTTTTCAATTGAATTGCCGATTAATGCTCTTTTTCCAGCCACTGAAAGAGGATAACTCTGAAAACATGGGCTGTTTCTGTGATAACTCACCCAGTTTGGAAAGATGGTGCACCATCCTGCTGACCAGGTGCATCCACATGGCAAACTGCAAAGTGCTGAGTGATTTCCTGCATATCCTCAAAGTTGAACAGGGGATTGAAGCAAGTTTTATCTTGAAAAGAAAAAGAAAACATGGAATATTTGTGCTGAGAGGAAATTTGTTCGATAGTAAGTCTGCATCTATAATAAAATCATTTATTTCATTAATGTTATCTCTAATATAAACTTTTCTTAACTGCAGGCCAGGTTTCAACAATCAGCTGAGCTATGGTATAGCCTGGAAAAAGTGACAATCCTTTATTTCTAAGGAGGAAAAAACAGTAAAGCCCTGCTACAAAGCAACCTCTGAAAAGTTGTTTTAATTCCTTGAAGAGAAAAAAAAAAAAAACGAAAAGCTCTCTCTTCATGGCCAGCTAAGGTTTATCCATGTTATTTTGGTCCTTGCCAGAAGTATTGGCTTGGTGCCCCAAAATCTAAAGAAATCATTATTTATGCGAAGGTAAAATAGTCATAAAATGCCATCAGAAATATTCACCCTGGGTTTTGGCTTAGGTAAAATTATTCATTTACTTGTCCAGTCATTTTTCTTTGGATTATGTCAAAACAGATGGCGAGAAAAGGTATCCAACTCTGAGATCGTGACTTGTGCTTTTGCCCAAATATTACAAGATAAACATAATATTCATGTCTCTCAAGGCAGGCAACTCAAGACAAAAGTGTCCTTTTGGGATACTTAATTCTGTAGGACCCAACTCTGAGATGATTTGATTTCTGATGTTTAATGAATATTAATGTAGGGAGAAGGTTAGCATACTTTCCTTCTGGAGTGGAAAGCATGAACTCTGCAGCACCATCTTTAAGACGCATAGAAAACAGTTCAATATTTTGTGTGTGTTTCTGAATGTCCTCTTACTACACAACATGCAAACAAAATCATTAGAGAATATACAGTATTTTTAGCTAAAATCCAGCTTTAGGAGAATATATGAGTTAGGGATAAAGCTTCCTTGCCTTTTAGAAAGAGAGAAAGTTTATTCACCATACAGAGTTTGTATCTCTAGAAAGAAAAAAGTTTTATTCAGAAGTGAGACCTAGATCTCTTCTGTGATCCACAGAAAATCCAAAATAAAGTAAATCAGGTCTACTCAAGAAAATAAGAAAAAGATCTTTTTCTTATTAGCAATATCGTCCCCTCTCCTTTCCAATCCAGGCTTTACAGATTTGCAGATGTTTTTAATATTAAAATTCATATCTCATTAAGAAATAGCAAATTGTATGAAGCAAACAGTACTGTGAAAAGAACAAACTTGAGCAGATCTGGACATATAGGTCATTATATTCCTATATAATGACCTGGATAAGATAAATGGCACTTAAAGTTATTTTATTAATACTGATTTGATATGCAATTCATATAAGCGCATCGCAGCATAAGACTGGTTTTCAGACAGGAATCTACAAGCCAAAGCAACAGCAATGTCCTTATCAATCCTGCTGGCAACACAGAATCACAGAATGGCTTGGGTTGGGAGCCATGGACCTCAAAGCCCGTCCAGTTCCAACCCTCCTGCCATGGGCAGGGACACCTCCCACCACATCAGGTTTCCCAAAGCCCCATCCAGCCTGGCCCTGAACACTCCCAGAGATGGGACATCCCCAGCTCCTCTGGATAACCTGTCCCACTGCCTCACCACCTTCAGAGTAAAGAATTTCCTCCTCATATCTAATCTAAATCTCCCCTCTTTTAGTTTAAAGCCATTATTCTTTGTCCTATCACTGCACTTCCTGACAGAGTCCCTCCCCTGAGCTAACATAGCCTCAGCCATTCTTTACAGATATTTTTACATCATTTATAGAAGGTTGTTACAAGCTACCAGAGATTCTTTTCCTCCCTTAAGTGAAATATTCCAATTATTTACATTGGTAGGATAGAAACTGAGAATTAAGCTGTCTGTAAGAAAAATATTAGATTAGGCACGTTTGTATACAAAGAATGGTGCCATGTAACAGGTTGCAATGGACGTAAGTTGGCAAGGACCTGGGAAAGGTTTCCTAACCTCCGCAGTTTCCATACCTTTGACTACAGCAATAGTGTTAAGTAACCAGGCCATAGCTGTACTATAAAATAAAAAGCCTACTTACGATTCAGCCCAATGTCGTGGTAGGTGAGAATAGCAGGTCTGTTCCCTCTGGGAGTCCCGCACATGGTGACATGGACCGAGCCATGCACAGTCTCCACATCTTGCTCCTGATAAAGAACAAGGGGAATCTGTCAGCAGCTTGTCCAAGGGCTCTGATTAACACCCACCGCAGCAGTACAGCTCCTGCCTTATCCCAGGGCTGTCTGCAGCCCCTCTGGCCCCAGGATCTCTGCAACTCCTGTGCTAACGCACCCCATGCCTCCCCACAGTGTGGGCTCTCTGCTGACATTTTACATGTGGTTGTCATTTACTGCAGTCCACAGACAACTGCAGAAGCACTCAAGCTGCTAGCTCTAACCAGATATTGAGGAAACACTTTCTGACCACAGCAAAAGGCAGAGAGGAAGAAAAAAAAAAAAAAAAAAAAAAAGCAGTTCGGTGCAATGATGCCTAAAACAACAGCTTACAACTATGGCCAGCAGCATTTGCAAAGGTGCAGGTTGCCAAAAGAAAACACTTCTGCTTTCTAGGAAAATGATTTTAACTGAGCAAGCAATTATTATTTCCCTAAAGAACAGGCTATTAAATAGCCTGTATTCACCATAAAGACTTATCACACTCCGGGACCTTGTGGTTTTAGTAAAAACACAGTAAACATAACAGCTACATGTGTTAGCTTTATGGCTTGCTATTGTTTAGATCTAAGCACAAACACAAATGAATAAAGTTTGCTACAGAATAGCATGGCTATACCTTTGTTATGGTGATTATCACAGAAACAACCTTTAAAAGCCCAGTGCTATTATTTGACATAACTGGATTTTGTACTATTTAATGAGATTATAACACACGTAGTATCAAATCAGAGACACTCTCACTACCATCTTTTATTTACTGGATGTCTGTGTAGGTTAGAGAGACTTGGTGCATACTAACATTCTTGACATATGGAATAGTCTTAGTTTCTTTTACACTTGCTCTTAAGATAGGTACAGTTTGTTAAGATAGATAGAGTTTGTTAGCTTGTCAATGTGTTTAAAGGGAATCACAGAACAACAGTTGGCCATGACACATTTACAGTACTGTTACATTTATGTTATCAAAGCAGTATGTATTTAGTAGCCAGCCTTAACATTTCATAAGAATGTTTTCCGTATAGGATACAGACATCATTGTCATTCGGTACAGTATACAGTCTGCTCTGTGCTTACTTGACTTGCTCTGTGCAATAATGCCTGGAGACAAAGTCCAAGTTAAATTCAAATCTGTTACAAATTACGCCGTAAAAATTAGCAGCATACAGCCTCTACAAAAGCCTTTACACAGGAAAACTCAGAAGCTCTTCAAAGATCTGAAGTATTGATTCAATCTAAATCTCAGCTCAGACATTTCATACATGAACTATACCATGCATTTTGTTGAAAATAAGGATGCTAGGCAGCACCACACCACATTTCACCTATTTTCCTTGCAATTACACATTCAAATCAGTTTTGAGTTGCAAACATACAAAGACTCCCCCCTTCTCTTGAACAACAGGCGAGCTGTGTATCTCTGCTAGCTGAACTATACTATAACTAATGCTTGGCTTTTATGTCTCCTTAGAAATTAATTTCTCTGCATACTCACTGCATTATTTAGCAAGTAAGCTGTATCTTCCATATCCAGTACCATCTTTAGCAAAACAGGGTGATAAATCCAGCAAGTCAGACAGAAGACAGTAGCTGGTTTCGAATTTGCCCAAGCAGGAAACTGGGTTATATAGGCAAGCTGCTATTCTGCATAGGCTTATGACTCCCATAATGCCCAGCTAGAAAAACCAAAACAGACTAATTCAGGACAACGTCATTCTTAAATAGGATTTGAGTCAGGTTTGACCAGGAGAAGTGCTTATTCAACACAGCTCAGACATCAAAGATGAACTAAGTCTCTGCCACATAATGTACAAATGGCCAACTTTCAAACCTGGGAATTAGTTATTAGTACTGGTTTTCCTGCTGTTGTTTCAGTTAGGCTTTGATAAGCTTAGATTCATTTCAGATTTTGTTAACTCAAAAATTAAAAGACATTAAAAATATTCTGAATTAAATTGGTAGCAAGTTCTTTCCTGTAAGTCAAGAGTAAAGTTGCCAATAAGAACACAGTGCAAAGATTTTAAAAACTTACTGCAACTCAGAATGATCCTGTACAACAGCACGAGAAGAAAGAATCTGACATTCAGTATTTGAAATCTAGTATTTTCCAAACTAGATAAGCAGTATTTAGTCTACAGTATTGCTACTTCAGTCTTGCTAAAGTTAACGTAAGTTTCACTTTTGGTAGAAAATAGCATGTTGTTGTTATATTCATTATTTAATACTCCAGAATGTATTTGCAGTAGCAATAGATAGCAATTAATAAAATTAGCAATTAATACTTTCAACATTCTACCTTCCTTCTGCATTTAATCATAGAATAATAGAATCATTTCAGATGGAAACAGACCTCAAAGATCGTCTGGACCAACCTAGGTTATTCAGGTAATTTTCAATACAAAGCATAAGAATTGATAGGTTGGAAACCTTAACACCAATAAGGAGAGTAACACGCCTTCTGTTAAATGTGGAATATTGAAATTATTTCCTCCTCAGTTAGAGTCTAATGAGCATTTCATATTGTCAGGTTTTTATTGTTGTGAATGCTAGAATTTTCCAGCACTGAAAAACCTAGAACAGTTTTTCTGAGGAGAGATCAACTTTCAAGATTCGGGTTCTTCATCCTTTGCACGCAAAAAACAATCTGTTTGTGCCAGATAAAGCCAGACACTTGAACCTGCGCATCCCACTGACCTCCACAGCTAATCATTCTGGAACTAGAAACCTGAGACTAGTTCAAATTCAGTGTCAACTAAAAATAGTTCAGAGATGAACTGAAGACCATACTGCTAATTACTGGCACTGTCAGTTTAATTCCTCATTATCTTCACAATAAGGCTTCTGTAATTCAAGAATGTTGTGCTGTTTTTCATTAGCATGAATTCTTAGGTACAAATACCCAGAAAGTTCTCCTAAAAAACAATTCAAGCCAGTTTCTTCAGTGATGTCAAAAAAACAACTCCACGTCCCTATTGATCCTATTAAAGATCAAGAGATTTGTCTACGTGATGTCGGGATGGATGTTTTCAAAACACAGAGCACTGAAAACAGATGGCAGCACATCCCAATCAACGTCAACATTGTAGTAAGAAGCTCTTCACCAACTGATTTGTATTAAAACACTATCTTAGAAAAACATCCAAGGTACACTAATCCGATAGAAGGATAAAGACAAGCATGCCATCTGTTCACATCTCTCACTTTAACAGAGGTGCAGCCTTTCCTTAGTGCCCTAAAAGCACACACACAAATACTCACGATACATGCAATTGAGTGGTCATCTTAGTTTAAAAGGAGTTGTTCCCTACTAAAGAAAATTTTCTCTTTTTGACATGACATTTTGTCCTGCAATTAGAAGGGGGAAACAATTTAAACACCAATAGCACAAGAGTTTATTTATTCCTTCTCCCCTTTATCCTGGCTAAGGAAGACATAGATTGAGGAACATGTTTATGAACAGTTTACTGTTTTCTAAAGTATGGAATACTCAATGCTCTCTAGAAAGAGAAATTACACACATGGCCCATTTTGTTAAAACAATGTATTTTTTATTTTAAATTAAATACTGTATTCCACCAAGATTATTTTAAAGCTTTCAAAAATACTTAATCCCCAATTACTGTCTCATGCTTTTATTTAATTTAAATTATATTATGCCTGTCAAATATATTTCCCTTGTCTTACCTCAGAACTGAGAGAAAAGCTTCAGAGCTCTTTAAAAAATTGCTAGGAGACAGTGTATTTTACTTGAGAAATTTAATATACTAATACCTGCTTATGCTATTTTTTATTTTTATTTTTTTTACTTTTTTTTTCCCCTTCATATCTTGAAGATGAAAAGCATTTGAGCTTTTAATGTGAAATTACAATGCTGTATTTCAAAATCCCCCTTATCCTTGTTATTTTTCCTCTAGCTTTTTCTACTCTAAAACAATTATTTGTATTAATCTTAGGTTCTGCTAAAATCCCAATGCCCACCCTTCCAGGTATTAATTTATTTATTACACTTAATTAATATTTGTTTTAAATTAACTATTAAGAAAAGGTTCTCCAATTTGGGTTGTGAGTTGGGTACTTTAGTGTCATGACCTTATGTTTAAATGCAAACCATTCTGTTAAGGTAGAAACCAGGACATTTTTTGGAATGTTTCTATATGTACCTGTTACACAAGCAACAAAAACATTGATATAGGAACTGCAGCAGATGATTATAATAGTTCTGTCCTGGCATTCTTCCTAGTCTATTTTGCATGGGGTCACACTGCTCTGCAAAACAAAAAATCTCAGCTGTCCCCCCCCTCCTTTCCTTCAGAGACTTAAAACGATCCTAAAGGAAAACCAGGTCTAATAAACTGAAAAGCCCCCAAAACTACAGCCATCATGCCACGAGGACCAGCTGATTTGTCTCCCGTTGCAAGGTGACTGTTTCCTTCTCCCCTTGAAGGCAGGAGGATGAGGGAAAACAGAAATGGCTATGCTGATGACCATGAGCCCTGAACTGCAAGGTACAAACTCATCTCTGCCACCTACTGCTGTCACATAGCTCAGAGTTTTCCTTTGTTATTGAGAAAGCGGTCTCCTGACACTGCTCATTTCTGAAATACAAAGCCAAGGGAATGCACACAGGGATACGGAGTCAGTCCTCCATCAACTCCAATATTACCAGGTAAGTGAACAGGCAAATATACTAATCTGCAAATACAATAAAGAAGTACTTGGCATTAAGCCAACATAAAACAGCACAGGGCATGCTGCCCTGCACTAATTGATCTTGAATTGTGCTAGAACAGGCTTCATGAGGAACACTCCCCTTCCTGGGAGGCAGTAACTTCACTCACATTTTCAGGTAAGTGCCACAGACAGAAATACTGACAGAGAGTACAGCTGTGGTACATCACAGCTGTCAGTTCTTCCATTCACCTCTTGTCTTGGCCATTCCCTAGTAACTCTGTGAAAGATTTCCTCCAGAGAACAAGCACACATATCTTGCAATTTGCAGCATAATATTGTGTCATACAGTGGGTGACTTCAAAAATAGAAAGTATGTTTTAACTCGGGTCTGTCTAAAATAGCATGCAAAATAAGAGCCTACTTCTTTCCAAATCTGAATAACTAGATGAAATGTATTATTGGAACAAAACCACCTCATGGACAGCCATTACTTTTCACTAGTGGCAGAAACAAAATTATTTGTACATTGCTTAACTTCTCTGCAGAAGGACCAAGCAAGTGATACAGTGGACATCCACATACATATGTAGACACATATGAGAAGCTCCATCCTACCAGGTCCTGAGAACCTACTGTCCTGCCCAGGTCCTTCCTTCTCCCAAACATGGCTCATGAGACAGGTTGTTCATTAAGCTCATTTGTTATCTTCAGTGTCAGTCCTAAGTGACCTGGATCCTCCAGGGACACTCAAACTTATCTAATGAACTAAGCAGTCAAAGCACTCACAACATCTTCAAACCACTTTTTTCATAGGTCAACCACAAAGAAACCTAAAGATGCATAGGTAGGGTTTTTGTGGTTTTAAGCACCAAAGCTAAGCCTCCTTTCCAGTAGTAGTTCTTAAAATAACAGATTGAGGCTGTTCTCACACATTTTTCCTTCTTGAACTAGAACAACCAAAGATTAAGGTCTAAGCAAGAAAGATCATTAAAAAAGCAGGAGCTGGCAGAGCAAGGCTAAATGACAAGAACCACGGGCCTGGATTAGCGACATTTAATCCAAAACATGGGGAAAAAAAAAAAAAAAAAATGGCTTAGAAAATTTGATCTTGCAAGTTAAAAATCTATATATACGCATGGTTTACAAGCCAAGCAAATTTATTCCAAGAATAGAAATGAAATACAGGTCACTTCTTGATTTTAATCAAAATGTTGCAGTATTCCTGTTCAAAGACTTAATCCTTGATTCAGATTTATTTAGAACAAGTGGTCAATCTGGGACAAAACAGTGAGCTTCTCCCATGCTGTGATCAGTCCTGCAGGAAGTCTGATGAGGAGAATTTTAACCTATATTTATCAAGACTTCAGGCAGTGGGTTTCATCATTAGAAAGGATGAATGAAGAATTAATATGAACTGTATTTTTGCTACAAAAGTAAGTGCCATTGAAAGAGGATGAGATGTTTGAGAGACTTGCCTCTCCTGGTTTCCAGGGAAAAGACTGCTGCATTTCTACTAGATTTTTAAACAATTTGGACAGCACTGAATAACAAATAGAGAAGTACTAATAAAGTGCAACATGTCACAATGTTCAACAGGGTTATTTTTAAAGGACCTCCACTTGCACATACAAGAGACTAGAAAAACTCAATAGCTCTCCTTACACCCCTTTGATAGACAACCAGCAAGCCTCATTGCTCAACTCATACTCATCCCCAGTGGTGGGAATTCAATGCTCACTCTTCTTGTCAAGGCAGGTACATGTTCACTGCTGTCTCTCTCAGTTCAAACCAGTCTCCCTCCAACACTAATCCATTTCCTTATTTGCAGTTTAAGAACCATCAAAAACAAAAACTCAGTTGTAATCCCAAATAGAGATAAAATAATACAAAGAGGGAACTACAAGAATTATAAAGTCACCTCTCAAAAACAAGACATCTGAGGAAAATGGAAAGCTATTACCATTAGCTACATTAGCTACTACCATTTGACCTGGTAGTGCACTTTACGCATGTTTATGTGCTGGCTGTAAATAAATATACAGAAACTGCTGTCACTCTTGGTACAAACAAAATTGATTGCTTAGTGCCTTCCTCCAGTCCCCATGTTTCAGGAATCTTTTGGAAACTTTTAATGACATAATGGGATACACAGAGAGACATTTCCTCAGAGGAAATGCAAGCACACCACTAATGAAAGCAAATTAACTGGGGAAATTGTGTGTTCATGTGGGAGGAGTATATTTTGCTTTCACTGCCATTGCTAAAGAATCTTTCTGTTAGCAAGAACAGAGCTGCTTGCAACTCATTCACCTCTTTTGGATGAGGCTTTCCCAGCTTTAGTTTGAAAAGACCTCCTGCAATCCCCTTCATATCATTGCATAAGAGCCCCATTCAGACCCTGTCTCACAACTACAGTACTTTTGATGAGCAGTCACTTATTTCTGATCACATTTTGCCGTTTTCTCAAATGTCAATTCAGTTTCCCTTTATACAACAACAAAAAAAGAATAGCTTTACTTGCCTGAACATCGAAGTCTGGTAGGAGGCGAGTGATAGCCTGTGAAGAGATTTTAAAACATTAATTCATTTAACTTTTGCAGTTACAAAAATCTGCACTTGCATATACACTCTGACACATGTTCTAACCCACTGGTTCTGCAGCAGAGAGCTCTGTCACATACCCTTCACTGAATTAATAGTTTTAGTGCTAAATATCAAACTTCACCCAAGAGCTTTACCCACTCATCACCACAGATTATGGAAGCAGTAAAATAATAGTCTATAGAAAAGTAAAATAAAGTACAAAAGCTGGCACAGGTGAAGTTATTACTAGAGTCACTGGAGAAGTGATAGCTATAAAAATTGAATGTTTCTCCATTTCTTGTGGTAGCCACAGGACTGCCAACAGCTCACTTAAGTCCTGTCTAGAATGGAAAGTCTTTGAACATGCCCTGTGCTCTTGCAAGATGCACTTGTTTCTGGGATTTGGTTGTGTGATGTGGAAGGTTGGAAGGGTTTTACCCAGCCAAAATTAAAAGTTCTTATGCTCGGGAGGCTGGCTGGACAAGAAGAAGTCCATTCCAACCTGTGACTGGCTATTGCTGTTACTGAGAAGCTCCTATGCTTGCCCTGCATCTCCACCAGAAAAGGAGTAATGCAACATCCTCCCCATCTCTCATCTCATTCCTTGAGGGAAGAAATGCCTTCAGGCCTCAAGGAAGAAATGCCTTAAAGTCACCTCCACCTAGTAAAAGACAAGTAAGAAGTCAGTTAGCTTCACTGGGGGTATGAACAAAGTAGGAAGAGCACTTCTCACACTGCAGACTATGGCAGGGAAGCCAAAGCCTGAGAAAGAAGTACAAAGATAAAAAGAAAAATCTAGAAACCTGGCAAGGAGATCATGCAGTCCCAGAGTCCTACATAAATTAAGGACAAAAGATGTCAAAAGCAATGCAACTGCTGTCCATACCATCTCAGAGGATGGACTTCAAAGCATTGCAATACAACCCACAATTATGACACATCTCTAGAGCCATGGTAGTTAGGTAATTAAGTAGTATAATGTATATGCAAACAGGTATCTGAGGTGCTGACTGAGCTTGTGGAAGTCATTTTACACAGCCTGAACACAAGACTTGAAGTTTACTCTTTACACTGTTTTTAATCTTGAACAAAGTGCTGACTTAATGGCATCCATCTAGACAGTGTATGAAATAAGAATCCATCACTGTTCAGAAACCTAGTACACAATAAGCCAGGATGTAACTTCAGAGAGTATCATACACTCAACACCAGCTCCACGACTAACCCCAGCCCATGCTGAGTGTCCTTCAGGGCAATCATTTTTTTTCCACTTTCTCAAAATATATTAACAAACTTCCTTCACTCTGTGATAAGAATGGCTGCACAGGTGATCAAACCAGAGTAACTCTGCTAGTTTCCCCATGTAGACAAAAATTAAGGCATCTGTGAATAAAAGCATACAGGGATCCTTGTCAAGATACCAAGTTTTCATCTACATGCAACAGAAACCCAGTAAGTTCTTCAGTGTTTTAAGACATTTCTGAACTTTGAAGCAAAGATATTTCATTAATATTAGGACTTCTCCTTTGTTTTGTGGTTACAGAACAACATTGGCACTAAAAAGGGGTCTTAGTTTCTGAAGTTTGAGTGGTACTTTCACTGGTATCCAGACAAACTCTGCTTTCATGCAATGTTCTTGGCAAAGAAACTGTGTTTAAAGTTTCTCTTTTCATTTCATTACATTCATAAATAGAAATCATTTTCTGAAGTGTTTACCCAAAAGAGTTAGGAAATAAAAACTTGAAGTAGAAGATAAAGCAATGAGCAATCCAAGTGTAGAAATCCAGAAAAAACCCTCACCACATTTATATACACCATTGTCAGGAATTACAGGCATTGGGAACAAAAGAAATATCTTAGCTTTGATTCAAGAAAAAAGCTGAGAGTTTCCGTCAAATATTGCACTGAATTAATATGCAATGAACACACACAGGGTATGACTACCATTGAACAGAGTCAGACGGCCAGTGACCCCAGACACTGTGGGCAGAGATTTGGAGAAAAATATTGCAAACAACAAATGGAAAGTTAACAATGGAATAAAGACAAAAAAAAAAAAAAAAAAAAGACACCCTGCAGATATTTCTGTGCTGCAGTCCCAGAGGCATGGCTGTAGCTTGTGCACCCCCAGCTGGCTGCAGACCTGGTAAGAGTGTGTCTGTAGCAACTCATAGCTCAGGACAACCTGAGCAGACTAGGTGGGGCAGAGGTACCCAGAGGAAATGTAAAGGCACTCTCTGCATACCTGCACCTCTTTGAAAGACAGCAGATAGAGCAAAGTGTGTATCTCTACATTGAGGTGTCTACAGGTGTAGATGAGTTTGGCCATCTGGAATTGTTCAAAATAGTTAGACACTCAGAGCTGTCATTATTCAGAAAAAAAAAAAAAAAAAAAGAAAAAAAAAATCACAATCTGATTAGAGAAACACAAAACCAAAAACTGAGAAAGCAATAAATAAAACTTAATTTTGCTTTATTATTAAAACACCCCTCTCATTGCATTTTCAGTTTCTCTTGTCTATTTTTCCATAGGAAAAAAAAAGTTTGTTAGAACTAAGAATACATGTGCAGTTCCAATGGTAACCCTGAAATAAGACAGACAAGCTCTAAAGAGCTTTCAACTAATTACCTCTTCCTTCTCCACCAGAGGTTTCACCTCTGCGAGGTGGGCATCCTGGAACTCTGTTGACATGGTCAGTAGCTGGTATCTGTGAAGATGAAAAAAAAGATTTGTTTTCAGCTTGCACCAAAGATTAAATATAGAAACAAATTTCCATCAACCTCCACTTGATATCTCGGGTTATAGTTTGAAAGACCTTTGCAAGAAGGTTATGAATCTGTTATAAAATGCCTCCCTGGTTTATTTATATACACGCTCCTGCACAACAAGAGATTAAAAAAATGTTAAGGCTGCAAGATCAAAACAAAGCTTTGGCAGCTTCAGAACTGAAGGTGCTGAATAAAATGGGGCAAGGACCAGCACCGCTCTTAGCATACAATCACACAACAACTATTGTTTCACAAGTGAAATGAGGCATAACCAAATCTGCTCAAACGCCTTCTCTTGAGCTTAAATGCTCATCTCTGCAACTCTTTTCTTAGATGCAGACTCCATCTCCAAGATCTCTACTTTAAGCAAACTGAATTGGATGTTCATTAGAAGAATTTTGCTCTTGTACCAGTGTGCTCCGTTCTTTGGGACAGAAACACACTACTTGATCTGAACAAACCAAGTAGTAGCAAGTACTGAGTAAAACCAATATTCCTTTAATTACACACTGAGATGTATGCAATAACACTATTTTCACGCTCATCAAAGAAGGGAACAAGACTGCTGTATCCTGCCCTAGGAAAGTAACAGCAACACACTACCCAGGCCTTGTCTGTGGAAAGCTTAACAGGGCACATGGATGTGGCAGAACCTGAAGGACTGTGAAGACGAGGAAATTCTTTTTTATAGTTTTATTTGTGTCGTCAGATTTGAGATGTTGAATATATTTTGCCAATAGAAATCTTTTGACTAAACTGCAACCACATTCCCAGCACACTTGCACCACCCCAAGTGTGCAGACAGACCTCAGGTTCTGGCCCACACTTCCATGCTTTTGGCCAGACACCTGCTTAATCTTAAAATGTAACTGTTTGAACTAAATTCGTGTTTTAACAAGGCTTATATTTAAATGCTTAGGCAATTTTCTGCCAAAGGGTGGAAACAACCGCTATAGCCCCAGAGCAGATGACTGCCGAGACAAATGGAGCAGCAAACTCTTCTGCAGATGTAGCACACTTTCTGCATTTTGACCAAGCTGTACTTCAGTCCAGTGAATGTATCAGTCCAAAGAGGGAGTTCAAGAAGAATGGCATGTTTTCATTCACAGAGATAAAGGGCAGAGGGCTGTTCTGTGAAGCTCAGATGAATGACCACAAGCAGTTCTCAGAAGAGATACTGAGAGTGTTTTAAAAGCAAGATGACAAATACAGAAGTCAAAGAATGTTTGTTACATATCCTCTTGCCCGCTGGAGAAATTAATGCTATATTGTTTTTGTGCATCTTTGGACATAATTGAGAGTTTATTAAGTATTCATGTGTTTTATTGTGTAATTATTTCTTTTAAAAAGTTTAGAATCATCTCAACCGAAGTATATGAATGGGTACTCATAAGCCAAAGCAAAAGTCTTTAATATGTTTAGGAATTACTGACTAATTGCAACTATAAACATTTCAATTATTAACAATTTTTATCAAGAGGGATATAGAATAATAAAAATGATTCTTTAAACCATGATTTGCCACCTCCTGATTTAAAACTGACTTAAGTTAATCAACCCTGTTTGCATAAACAACCTAGTGCTCAGGAAGGGCCGTGAAGCCCACAGGAACAGTCTACTATGAGCATTCTTTACTATCAGGGTGGTGAGGCACTGGAACAAGTTGCCCAGAGAGGCTGGGGATGCCCCACCTCTAGAGGTGTAGTAGGTAAGCTTGGACAGGGCCCGGGGCAACCTGATCTAGTGGGTGTCATCCCTGTCAATGGCATGGGGCTTGGACTAGATCTTTAAGGCCCATTCCAACCCAAATCATTCTATCATTGTATGATTTTATGATTCAAGAGCTGGCAGTATCATTTCACTCAGCCCCAAGGGTTTACTCCATGCACTTTTTCCAGGGCTATAGTGAGAAAGTTTGCAGGATGTTGGGATGCTGCAGGAAGCTATGCAGCAGCAAACATTGATTAAGAGAGAGAATGCTGAACAAACACTGGTGTCCCTGAATGCACAAACAGCTTCAGATTTTAGGAAATCTTCTTGGAAGCTGTACAACTGAAGGAATTTTTTGGCAAAGAATTATGATGGGGATTTTAAGCTTAGAGAAATACTTCATGGGTATTTAACTCCACCAACTGAGGCCTGGGGACAGAAGCAAAACTGTCCCCTTCCTCGGTAATTTGTAATCCAAATTTACAACAAGGTGCCAGAGCTACTTAAACAGTCAGGAAATTCAAGACAGAGTTAATTCCCCAGCACTCGCTCTGGTTCACCCTTTTTCTACAGGTTTTCTATTAAGTTTTGCTCGTTAAAGTTTTTAATCGTAAAGAACAAGCAAAACCAAGTTTTCCAAAGTTTCAAGCAACTGAAAGTGACACTTTAGAAACAGTGTTACATATTTTTAAAGTTAGAGCTATCTACGCAGTGTAGTATTCTAAACAGTCAGCAATTATGTATGGCAGAAAAGGAAAACGAATGTTGCTGCAATATTTTCAAGTAAAAAATATTTACGTGCAACTAGCTGCTTTTTTTTTTTTTTTTTTTTTTTTTAAATCAGCTAACTATGTGAATATAGAAATAGCACCTTAAGATTCCACTTCAGTCTTCAATACAGGCTAGAAGTACAAGAGATTTTTCATGTTTTCCCTATGCAGGAGGAAAGTAAGAAGCCAGGCTCCCTGCAGTTTTCCAGTAAGAAGTGGCTCAAGGAACAAAGCCACAGCTAGTGTTTGTGGAAGAAAGTTGTTTACCCAGGACAGCTTCAGATTTTCAGGGAGTCACAGCATTGACTACAAATGACCAAAAAACTGTGCCAAAAAGAACATGGGTGCCTTTTATAGCTTTAAAAAACAATCCTGTTTTCATAATAGTTCAAAGTTGTTGCTCTATGTTTCCGAAAGAACCAGCACTAGGAAGTGCTGACCAGCAGATTACACTACTGCCATCAAGCCTGCTGAACAAAAGCCCAACGTGCACCACGTTCTCACTTTTGGAATGATACCAGATCTTCAAGCCACATTATGTTTTCAGGTCAGGCATTTACAAGCGCTGGGTTTTCTCTCTCTGCATCAGGAATACCTTTAACATTCCCATCAAGGAACAACTTTGTGATAAGCCAGCACAACAGCACGTTATTTGTTCATGAGAGCTAGCAAACAAAGCTCTGCTATCTGACACCGTTGCAAAAACCTTCTTGTTTTCTAAAGAGAAAGATGCTGGAGAAGTGGTTTTTATACCACCCATGTTCAGCACAAATTTTATAATCTCTAAATAGGTGCTTTGTGCTCCCCCCTTGTGTAACAGGGTAGCTTGAAGCTATTGTAACTGCATAACTTTCCTAAATAGATAACCATACAAGCATTCCTTTATACGCATGTCAAAAGCGCTTGCTTCACAGAAGTATTCAAAATACAAAGTTCATTTATATCTGCAAGCATTAGTGTGAAGTTGCCAACTTGGAGAAAAACAAGTTTTTTCACTCCACTTGGCCAACTCAGCCTGCAAAGAGGTCCCGAGTTCTCCCCTTCTGGATGAGCCACCTCTACCCAGTGGACTTCTACCACCTTGTACCCAGCTATCAGCTGAATCCATTACAGATGCAGCTCAGAGGATTAAGTTTTAAAACAATAATTCTTCTGACTAAGAAAAAATAAAGGTTTGAGACACCTTTGCAACTGGCAAACTGCTTTAAAACTGATTGCATATCTGACTTTGCCAGTTAGCAGGAACAGCAGCAAACAAGCCTATGGAAGCAAGGGGTGCATAGGGAAAGGTGAAGTCATATGTGCAATACTGTGTTCACTAATTTCATTCAAATAGACTTTTGCGTACCCATTCCAGCTCAAACTCACTGCTCCAAAAATGCCAGAGTAAGTGTCCTAACTAAGGCTAGTAGCTCAGAAATGATTTTACTAAACCTGGTTATTTTGCTCTTAACAATTGAGAATATATCCCGTCTCTCCATACCATTGGTGGAGCCTTGTTTTGGCAGCAGGGGATACAGGATTGATGAGCAGTCTGGCTTTTCACAACAGGGATGCCAACAAAGGAGCTAAGAAGCCACATGTCAGATCATCCATCCTCAGACACCATCAATGGTGCAATCATAGATAATCCTAATATACATGATTTATTTCATTCCAAGCACAGAAACCAAACAAGTTCAAAAATCCCTCACTTCAAACATTCCTCTGCTAAAGACAAACACAGGGATGTTCATGTTAATGCTACAAGGTGCATCAACCAGCAGGATGGTCTCACATCCCTGAAAGACTGGGGGTATCACTACAAGCACTACAGGATTTACCTCTGTACTGATATCCAACCTTTTTTTTTTTTTTTTTTTTTTTTATTTCCATGGTATTGTGGAAAACAAAGAACAGGAAAAGGCTCCTGCCTGAATGCTTCATAAAGAAGGCAATTTCCTCAAAGCAGCGTGTTTAAACATTGGCAGTAGACATTCTCCTTTTGAGACATAATACTGATGTACAAAAAGCTAACCTCACCACAGCAGTCTGACACCATTTCAACCACAGGCTGAGCAAGCAGGAGGGACATCACTTTACACATAGGATTAAATACTCATGACCTTTTAAAGTCAAAGAGAGGATGGAGAAGGCCATGGGCAGTGAAGGTGATGGCTCCCAAGCACAGGCGTTGCTCTCTTTTGATAGAGAGGGATAATGTAAGACTTGGACCCAGGGCCACATGCTGGAGGCATTTCCAGGTTGGCAACATCACTCAATGCTTCAACATCTAAAAGCTCAAGTGTCCTGAGAGGCACTAAAGAGTCCTCAAGCACTAAAGCAGGTAGGAATTTGGGCTCCGTTATTCTGCAGCAGCTCAAAGCCTTACTAAACAAGCTGGACTGGGGATAGAAGGTAGAAAACTAATATCTCCAGAGCTCTGAAAAAGGTAACTAGCAACGATACCCATTGAGTCCAGGTCAGAAAAATAGCCAAGCAACTCAGGCCTCTGACAGCTAAGCAAAGAAAATTATTGTGACATTCAGAAAGCATTTGCAACCTTACACATGCTAAATTAGACTTTTTCCAGTGATTAACACTAAGTGCTGTAAACTAGTCTGACTGTAAATTGGAGAGGAACTTGAAAAAAAAAAAATATCTCCACTACACAGGCACAAGTGGACTTCACTTAATAGCATGTGTATGGTTATGCTCCACAATGCATGCTCTCATTACGCGTGGTTTACATTTCAGATATTTCATAATAAACTTGACAAATCTAATCTTCCTGTTTATCATTTGTTTGAAAATTAATCATCTTGCAAGCATCCAAAACTGTTCATGCATAAGCATCTGCCCACACTATGCCCTGTTTAAGCTATTCTTTGTTACAGGCTCTGGTGTCACGAGGTCCTTTGTGTACTGTCTGACTACTGATTTTCTCTGACATAGTTTCACACAATAAATCATGAAAGAGGTTTTAATAGAAATGACTCTTCCAGAGAGATCTTCCCTTTGAAAAAAAAAAAACCAACAACAACAAACAACAACAACAACACACTTTTAATGGTTACATAGCATCCGACTAAGCAGTTTGAACAGCAAGTGTCAAAAGTTGAAGTTGCTCGGCTACTTAGGACTCACTGCTTCTCCTTAGCATGTAGTTAGTACATGATCATCTCGATTTGCAACTAGAAGTTAATAACCTGATAAGAAGGAAGGAGTGTGACGCTTACATCACTTAAAGTTTCAAATCAAAAAAGGTGATGACCTAAAGCATATTTTTAAATGTACTAATATCAGGAAAGTGAAACAATTACGCTGCCTCAGGGTGGCAGGGTACACTCTGGTTAAAATACATCCCGCGCATCACTGTTACCCAGCCTTCTTAAAGCACAGCATGCTGCTGACCCCCAATTTAATTATTTTTGTTGTTTCTATTTGGTTTTATTTCTTTTTAAACCCCTTAGTGAGTTACTCCACAATCACACTTCAGTGAAAAATAAAAGCTCAGGCTGATGTCTGGAAAAAAGAAAAAAAAAAAAAAAAAGGTTCTTAATAGCATAATGGAGCATAACAACAGTTTTCAAAGGCAAAAATAAGTAGGGCTTAAAGTTTTAGACATTTTAAAATTCAGATTTATGGTGTGTGCTAATCAATCTGATTAGGAAACTGAGACATTTTAGCCAAGAGCTTGAGTCCTGTGCCAAGCAACAGCCAAGTTAAGCCACAAGGAGAAAACTGATGATGGATACAAAAACTGATTTTTGATGGACTTCTGTGAGCACTGCCTGGGTGCAGGACCACAGCGCTCCCTGCAGCTACACTTGCCTGTGGCTTTATCATACCCCTGTGGTTAGAAAACTCCAGGCTTGTCTTTAATCCTTTTGTTCTGTTTTTTTTTTTCACTTGTGTGGTGGCTGGCACAGGCACCTGTATAGGCACAGAGCTGTTCTGCTACAACCACTCTGGGATCAGACAGAGCCTTTGAACTTACAATTCCTCATACCAGGGACTGGTTACTCTTCACATGCACGATATGCTCCAGCAGCTGAGCACTGATAAGAACATCAAAACAAAGTTAACTGGAAGCAACCCCTTTCTCTATTCCACAGATGTTGAGCAAAACTGAAGAAAACTGTTGCAACTGTGCTGTTTGCACAATACTCTTGCTGGGGGATGCAATGAAAAATGTTCCTTGGAAAGCTTGAGGTCCACCCATGCTTCATGGGAGTAAAAACTGACACTGGGAAGGGTCACAGTGCTAGCAAAAAGACATGCCTTCCATACCCCTCTCCCCTATGCTGCAAATCCCTACCTTCTCCACAACAGGCAACTGTTATAGTCCTAGTTGGCATGATAATGGAGAGTTTGCAATGTTTTATTTATTTTTTTTCCCCTCTCTCAATTGTAGCAGTCCCTGATATTACCTAGAGTATTACAGCTCAACTCCAGGAGGGGCAAACTACAGACCTTGAAAGTCTTTGAAATTCATAGTTCTTTAGCATCTGGCATCTGCTGAAACTGATGGAAACTTGTGGAAAGTGAAATCCCCAATACTATGAAGTTTTTTTCAAAGAGATTAAAAATACAATTGCCTGCCCAGGACTTTTTAGCTATGAATAGCACTGTCATCCCAACCCACCTCCTCAAGCAACCACTGTTTAGTGCTGACACGGTTGCAAAAAGTCCTTGCAGACTGTGATGAACCAATGTATTGGTAGGAGAACCCAGGGCTTTTGTGAGAAGAAATTCAACGTCTAAATAGCAGCCTAAGGTTACTTCAAAATTCATTATGCCCATCTGTTCTCATGCCAAAATTGTGCCTTTGCACAATTTTATATATTTTTTTTTTCTTTAAAAACAACTCCAGGCTGCGGGTGGTGGAACCACAGGGTGGAAAGAGCAAAGAGCAATCAGATGTCTTCCTAGACTTTTTCTTATACCACCAAAACAGCATGTCTCCTCTCACTGCCCCAGAACACTCCTACTATCCTCTCAACATCCCTCACATCCTTTCTACTCCTCCTTGAATGACTGCAAATGTAAAGGTCTTAAGCAAACATTAAAGGCAATATATTGGTTCAAACCCTGACACTCCCCCGCACCTGGGCATTAGGCTGGATTTTAGGGGCAGTTTAAATAAGGAATACTGCAAAGACACATTAAGCATTTCATAACATGCAAGAGACAACTTCTGCCACAAAGATTGCACTCTAAACAGACAAGAAACAAGCTATTGTTCCTGCAGCTCACCAGTGTCAGGCCATGCTCCCCACCCCCTCTTATTTTCAATCTGCCATGCTTTAATAGTTCATAGCTTCTGCCCAGCTGCAACTACTTCAAAAAGTGGGTGGTTCTGTGGAAGTTAGAGGCAAAAACATACTGAGATTATTCCAGAAGGGACAGGCTTGTAGTACACTCAGAGATGAAGAATGTTATCAGGCTCTAGTCTGCATCCTTGCAAGTACATAGTGGTTTCTTTATATTTGTTTTGTATTTTCATGTTGGTGTTGCAAAGATGAGCAATCATGTTGCAAAACATCAAAACTAAGGCTGATGGCATATCATTATTTTCATGTATTCATTAGGTCATCCTATATGGGTTACGGCTTCTGAGTTCATAGACTACTTGTTCTGCTCCTATTAAAATTACTTGATTATTGATGTTACAAGTTCTCTTTATAATTCTTGCCAAAATGTCTGGGCTGAAGTTTTCCATGACAAGTGTCTTGATGGTGTTTGTTTGATTTTCAGGAGAAAAGAATAATGGATGGATATCATTTTCTTCCTCTGAACTTTCAGTCCACTTTTCTGGGAAGACCTTTAGCATTCCTGAACTTCATCAGGACTCAGAATTTGCGCAAATGGCCATTGCATTAAGGACACATCTTTAATTCTTCCCAGGAAGTTCCCATTATAGTTACTCAAATTTAAGCATTTGCACATACTGCAAATATAATTTGCACATACTCAAGGCTAGATCTGGGTAACAGTCATATTACCTGCAAGCCTCAACATCTAGAGATACAATATAATCTTCCTAAAGGCTGAGCACATTCCTCCCTGTATCACCACATATGAGACTGATGAAATAAGTGTCTAAATTAGTGCTATCCTGTGCCAAAATACTCCTAGCTTATCAAAATAAAGACTTTCACATTCCTTCAGGATGGACAAAAAGCAATTCTTCTTCCTCAGATGAATTTTTGGAAAATCTCACCCATCTATGCTCCATCATCAGCATCTGTTATATCAGGAAGTAAAGTTCAAGTTACCACTTTTCAGATGTTTGTAAGAGGGGCTGGAGTCATCAAGGCACATGTTGCTATCTGGCATTTTACACACAACTTCAAAAAATACAGGGTGTTCTGAATGGAAGAAAAATATGTGATGTTCTTAAATGAAATAATACAGGAAAAATATATTTGTAATATGCTAAAATATAAAGGGTCATCATAAAGCTCATCACTGCCTTTATTTTACTGAATACCCCAATATGGTGCAACTTTGTACAAAGATACAAATGCAACCTAAAATTTAACAGGGATATGTTACATACAAAATATATTTAGAGCAGTCTAGAACTCTAGCAATATTAAAAATGACATATTATTAGTTTGACAAGGTGCACTGGAGCTTCCTGAAGGCAGCAAACCAAAAAGCCACAGCAAGAGCAATCCTTCCTTCCTCTAATAGTATGCTTCCTGTATGGATGTCTGCTTACTCTGTTAACAAATAAGGTTTACTTTTAAAGTTTTATTCTACTTTCCTAACTACTTTTCCATTGCCTACCATTCCATACATTTGTATATACATGACATGGAAAAAAAGGAGGTTATTGGTGACAGCCAACATGGCTTCACTAAGGGCAGATCCTGCCTGAGAAATCCGGTGACCTACAACAGGTTTACAACATTGGTGGATAGGGGAAAAGTAACTGACATCTACCTGGACTTGTGCAAAGCATTTGATGCTGTCACCCATGATATCCTTGTCTCTAAATTAGAGGGACATGGATTTAATGGATGGATCATTTGGTAAGGAATTGGCTGGATGGTTGCACTCAAAGGGTTGTGGTCAATGGCTCAATGTCCAGGTGGAGATCAGTAATGAGTGGTGTTCCTCAGGGGTCAGTATTGGGACCAGCACTACTTCATATATTTGTCAGTGACATGTACAGTGAAATTGAGTGCACCCTCAGTGAGTTTGCTGATGACACCAAGCTGTATGGTGCAGTTGACACATTGGAGGGAAGGAATGACATCCAGAGGGACCTGGACAGGCTTGGGAGGTGGACATGTGTGAACTTCATGAAGTACAACAAGGCTAAATGTAAGGTCCTGCATCTGGGTCAGGGCAATCTCAAGCATAAATACAGGCTGGGCAGAGTATGGACTAAGAGCAGCCCTGAGAAGGACCTGGGGTGTTGGTTGATGAAGAAGGTCAACATGAACTGGCAATATTTTCTTGCAGCCCAGAAAGCCACCTGTATCCTAGGGAAGAAAAAAAAAAAAAAAAAAAAAAAAAAAAAGCAGCATGGCCAGCAGGTCAAGGGAAGGGATTGACCCACTCTCATGAGACCCCATCTGGAGTGCTATGTTCAGTTCTCCATCTACAGAATCTTATTCAGGTGCAGATTAAGAACCCTATCATTTATTTATTTATTTTTTTTGGGGGGGGGAGGGAGGGGTTAGAGAAATAATAATAATTGTAATAATAGAATGTACAAACCAAGTGATGCATAACGCAATTGTACACCACCCTCTGACCAATGCCCAGCCCATCTCTGAGCAGCAGTCGCCCCCCCCTCTCTAGCCAGCCAACCCATATTAGTTGTTCAGCATGACATCATATGGCCAGTCTGGGCCAGCTGTCCTGGCTGTGTCCCCTCTCAGATTCAGGTGCACCCCCAGCACTTGCAGGGCAGCATGAGGAGCTGAAAAGTCCTTGGCTCTATGTGAGCACTGCTCTGCAACAACTAAAACATCAGTGTGATATCAGCATTATTCTCATCCTAAATCCATAACACAGCATCATACCAGCTACTAGGAGGAAAATTAATTCTTTCTCAGCTGAAACCAAGACAAATGGCAAGGAAATAAATAAATAACACCACCACCATGGCCGCCCCCCCCCCCCAAAAAAAAAAAAAAGCACATGGAAAAAAACACTTTTGTCAATTAGGTTTTCATGCTGCTCTAGGTTCTAAGGTTTGCTCTTTCCATTAACTTTTACATCATCCATACAATACTAGCAGACTGGCCTGACATATCCATGGTAGAAAAGAAGCTACAAGAGCTATACTTTTGAAGCTATACTTAGTTCAGACAGGAAGTAGCCAGTTAAAAGCTTGGAAAAGTAGAGAATATCCAATTTTAAAAACAGGGCTTGAAAAGGAAGATCTGTGTGGACCGACTTCCAGCTATAAAGAGAAAGAAAATGACTGGCAGATGAAAAAGATATATTAAAATTGTGACAATTAACTGAAAGGAAGTAGCACAAAACCCGAAAGAAACACAGGAAACGTGATCAGCCACACAAAATTAGAGCAGTAAAATTGACATACATCCTGCTTTGTACAAACAGATACAGCTGTGGAAAATTTCATCAGCATGGGCAGACCAGTTGTGCATCCACAAGCACACTGTGGATCTCCTCTGTGTGGAGAATGTCCCGTTTGACAACAAACTGCTGGGTATTATCCAAAGACAACATTCCCATGCCAGTTGGGAAACAAAACAGGCCTGATCCTGTATCAGCCCTTTGCTAGAAGTAAAACTCATCTTCATTGTTAACAAAAGAGCTTGCACATTTGAGTCTGAAAATTGGATAATTGCAGGCTTTACTCTCTAACCACTTGCTGTGCTGAACTAAATGGCAGATAATGGTACTGATTCTCATGGATGCTCAGAACTGGGTTTAATTATGTCATAATAACACTTAAATGAAACTTGTTCACATATCCAGGAGAAGCTCTGAATGGTTTCTTACTGCTGCTCCAACTCTGCAGCCAAAGGGAATTAGCAATAGGGATTACCTCCTGCTGACTGGCCCCACTGAAGTTATCCAGGGCTCTGGAAGTGACACAGATTAAAAAAAAAAAAAAAAAAAAAAAAAACAAACAAACAAAAAAAACACTATTTGAGAGAAACAACAAGTTCAATAGCTATTTTATTCATAGCTATTGATTTCCAAGAGACCTAACCCAGATTTTAGTAATCCATAGCGACACGCATTACCAAATCTGAAATCAGGACTTCCTTCTTCTAAGCCTTTTAAACAGTTTCAGAGTATTTCCCATGGCTTTCTAGTAGTAGAAAACAATTTATTTTGAACTTCTGAGACAGAGCTTTTGACAAGAGCGCAGGGTTAACTATTGCTTCCTTGATCTGCTGGAGGTCCCTGTGCAAAATTCTAGAAAGTTCTTCACCAAGAAGGTTACAGGGACATCACCTTCATGCATTTGGTAAACTTACAAATGCACACCTAAAAGGTGAAGCTAAAGGGCAGTCTACTTACAATACCATTTACTTGGTCAAACAGCTTTACTGACAGTAGAGAATGTGCTCTTCTGTGCTTCTTTGAAATTTCTAAATTAGATGTAAAAAAAAAACTGCCATCTGGAAGTTTTATTTGGTCTCAAGAAACAGCATATAATCACTATTAATATCAAGCAGTCACTGCATCTGTCATTATCTCCTAGTCCCTGCAGTTTACCTTTCAAATGGACAAATCAGTGCAACAAGAGAAGTCACCATTGCTGCATACTGATGGGATTGAACTAATACAGACCATCAGTTTCACAGGCTTTCTCTCTACTGATGGCAAAAGTGTTTTTGCTACCCTAAGCTTCTAGCTATATATATGATGTAAACATTGCTGATCCAGTATAATTAGGTTTTAGTATTTTTGAGAATTTTATTTTTTCTAAGTTGTCTTTTTTTCCTGAAGAACCTCAAGCCAGTTTCACCCATCTGTATAATTTCTTTCACTCTGTCTATTTTGAGACAATAAAAGCAGGAAATATCTCATTACATACATGCTCCATATTTAGTGCAACAGGTTCACAGGCTCTAATGAGGTTAAGCGAAAGAACAGTATTCTCTGTGGGAAGTTAGAAGTTTGCCAAAATCCCTTAAGCTGGTCATGAGAAGATATATGTTGCACTTCAGCCAAATAAATTAATCACTGTGGTTTAGATATATGAATCAAAAGATTTTTATCACATCAATTCACCGATTAACAGTGTTCTGACTCTTATTTTGAACTGATTCTTACTGGAGTACTGTGTTCAGCTCCAGTGTCCCCAGCACAAGAAGGACATGGACCTATTAGAACGAGTCCAGAGAAGGGCCATGAAGATGACCTGTGAAGACCTGTGAGGGTGTTGTGGTTGTTCAGCCTGGAGAAGAGAAGGCTCCAGGGAGGCCTTACAGCAGCCTTCCAGTACCTAAATGGGGCCTACAGGAAAGCTGGAGAGGGACTCTGTCAGTGAGTGGAGCAAAAGGACAAGGGGAATGGCTTTAAACTAAAAAAAGTTGATTTAGATTAGATATAAGGAGAAAATTATTTACTGTGAAGGTGATGAGGCACTGGCACACATTGCCCAGAGAAGTTGTGGAAGCCCCATCCCTGGCAGTGTTTAAGGCCAGGTTGGGTGGGGCTTTGGGCAACCTGGTCTGGTAGGAGGTGTCCCTGCCCACAGCAGGGGGGTTCAAACTAGATGATCTTTAAGGTTGCTTCCAATACAAACCCTTCTAAGATTCTTTGATAAGCCCATCTGAACTACTAGAGCAAATTAGTCAACTGCTTATAACTGTTCTTGAAGACCAGGCTACCACGCTAAACTGTTTCACAAAATACACTGTGAACTTCCCATGTAATTGTCATAGTGCAAAAAGGAACCTTCAAAGAGTAAAATATCTTCCACCAGAGTCAAGAAAATTGGTGAACCCTGCCATTTTTACTGAGCATTCATTTGATCTACCCAAATGATCTGCTTTAGTGTTCCTTTTTATTTGGGCAAGAAAAAAAAAAAAAAAAAAAAAAAAAAAAAAAAAAAAGCATTGTGCATGGGAGAAACAACAGAACATAAGGAGTCTGTTTTTCTGTGGTGAGGATGCTGATTCTCAAACACAGGTGTGCACATGTGGCAGCACACCCTCAGCAGGGGCACCCACATCACTTGTTCTGCTATTGTTAAATTCCTTGGGCACCTCACATTTTAACATCTCTATCCTACTGTCAGTTGGGGTGAAGTTACTTCACTACAGGAAATTATTTCACTACAGGAAATAAATTAAAATCCCAGCTTTCAAGACTTTCTAGACCCCTCTCCACTAGCGTGGTTTGAGGCCAGCTACTCCAGAGCATGTCCGTTCTCAAGGGCACCTCTCAGTTCACTTATTGTTGAAATTTTTCTTCGAAGTTTCCAAACTGAAGTCCAGCCTGTTCAGATGTCTGTGTAACTGCAGTGCAAGCAACTCAGATTCAGAACTCATGGCCTTTAGTTCCCCACCTATGACATAGCATCTGTTCTGTTTATACTGAAAAATATTAGGTATGGAAAACATATACATCCTAAGTAGTTTCTTATTAATATATTAAAGCCTGTTTTTATTGCACCAGTATTACCCAGGAAACTCTATTTGTCAAATCACATACCAATTCTTCCTGAATCTATTCATTAATTATTCAGGAAGGCCACAGACCTTAGTATTAGTACTTGGGAGATTGTACGAATGTTTAAGGAACACTATTTTTGTAGCATCTACTACTATTTTACCATTTTATCCACTGTCACTAAGCTCTTGCTGTGCTCAAGTCAGAGTACAGCATTAGCTACCTGCTGTTTACTTGAGTACTTGTGATAAAAACAGTGTATCAAACTTTGTTAGACTTTAGTTAAGAGAACACAAGATGTTTAAAAGCATGCTCCCAGAGCCAAGTTCAGACTGCACCAGTTTAACAGGTGTTTTGCTGTAAACGGCCAGTAACAGAGTAGACAAAAAGCAGCAAGGCAGCCTTACATGTTTACCTGAAGCCTTTGATAGCTCTTGTTTACAGGGTATTTCTATTGCTTGCCCCAATACTGTTTTTTCAGTAGCTGTATCTTTGACACAGTTGTATATTAAGTAAAAAATTCAGAAGAAATTGAAACAGTGTAATACTTAGAGAATCTGAACAAAAAGCTTTGGGTTGTCTTTGACCTCTTCCATGCCTCTACTACTGCATTTTTCAGGTTCAAAATACAGTTTTTATTTAAATAGACAACTCAGAGAAAAAAAAAAATCCAAATAACATAGCTGGTAAATACTTCCATCTCAAAGTAATAAAGAGTCCAGTTCTGGGGATTGGGTACAAGATTGGGCACTGAAGACTTCTTAAAACAGTGGGTAAGATAGGGAGTGATGCAAGCGTTTCATAAGAGAACCATAATACAATGGAAACCACTAACCTAACATCCTCACTAGCAGAAGTGAAATCTCATATTTCATGAGATCCAATACATAGGCTTTGCCTCCACTGCAAGCACTGCAGTGAAGTTCTATGAACCTTAGCAGTGCCTGGAAGCGCTCAGAGTAAACTGCACCTAGTATCACATATTAAGACAAGAACCCCACAGAAACAACTGACAAGTAAAAACTGGACACCAATCAAGTCTGTCATCTGCTCCAAATCCAATGTGGAGCTGTAACAGCACAGAATCACAAGCAACAAGCGCCAGTAGTCAACTTCCGTAATAAAGTATGTGCCTTCGTTTCACAGCTGTTTACCAGCCCAGCCCGCTGCTGTCACGGGAACCTCAACCATGGCAGCAGCATCCAGCAGCTGCCCCATTTGCCACTCCCACCCACCAGTGCACAGCCCCTGTTCTGCAAAGAGCCACTCACTCCTTCACCTCCTCAGCCTGCAGCCAGCAAAGTCCCCTTTGGAAGAAAAAGAAAAGAGATAGAAAAGGAAAGATAAAAAGAAAAAGAATAAAAGAATAGAAAAAGAAAAAGAAAGGAAAAAGAAAAAAAAAAAAAAAAGAGAGAAAGAAAAAAAAAAAGGTTAAAAAAAAAGAGAAAGAAAAAAAAAGAGAGATAGAAAAAGAGAGATAGACAAAGATAGAAAGGAAAACGAGAAAGATAGAAAAAGAAAACGAGAAAGATAATAGGAAAAAAAAAAGAAAAAGAAAGGAAAAGAAAAAGATTATAGAAAAAAAGAGAAAGATGGAAAAAGAGAAAAAGAAAATGAAGACAGTGGTTGCGTGAGTGAGTAGATAGATAGATAGATAGATAGATAGATAGATAGATAGATAGATAGATAGATAGATAGATAGATAGATAGATAGATAGTCGCGGTACTTGCCGCAACAGCTGCTCTCCGTGCGCTGCCGCCGCCGCGCTCCGACCGCCGCTGCCTGAGCCCGCGGGTCGGATTTATAGCCCGCGCCCCGCCCGCCGGGCGGCGCTGCCCGCCGCCACCGCCGCCGCCGCCTCCCCGCCGGGAGCACGGGGCGGGCCGCCACCCGATCCGCCGCTCCGCCTGGCCCTTCCCGGCGCCCCAGGGCTCCCCCAGCCGCCGGCCGGTGCCTGCAGCGGTTACAGCCCGCACGCCTGTTCCGCGCAGGGTCTCTGTATGTCAGCTGGCCCCCTCTCTTAACCCCACGTCCGCCCCTTTCCTCGGGGTCGTGCAGCCCAGGCGGGGGGAGGCTGAGGGCTGAAGGGCTGAGACCTTCTGCCCTGCTTCAGGAACTGTTTACTATGCGGGGTGTTTCGCACAGTTCGATGAGGAGAGGGGAGTTTGAACAGGAGGTTTTCCCAGTGGCCAAAGTGTAGCATTCCTGGGAAAAGATGAAAAAAGGACTGCAACTGGGGTGTTCTGGCACAGGTGGTCAAAATCATGCGGATGTGTGTAATCCTATATAAAAATAAGTCTGTTTACCAAATCCTGAATTGCAAAACTTATGCTCGTATATTACCATCACCATTAGGAATGAACACTGATTTCAGTAGAAACAAAAAAATGCCTTTGTATGTTTCTGATGAAGTTCAGAGGGTACAACGGGTGCAACAAGTGCTGTGTGAGTTTCCCAGAGAACAGCTCTTTGGCAAGAAGCGCAGCTAATCGTTTATTCCAAAAAGGGGCCCTAGCCTGCTGAGTAAAGAATATCTCTATATACACAGTTCTGCGTGTAACTCCCCGCGAAGGGACAGGTTAAACTGTGACAGCCCGGGCTGCTTTTTCTGTGACTTTTTGTAAAGCACGCTTACTCCATGTGTGTGATTTCACTTAACAGCCTCACTTTTATGACAGGTTACTCTGCCCCAAACTGATGAAATCCATAGAATGTTATCATACTCCCTCGTGTAGTGGCTTGAAGACAAAATCAGAAATTCCTGAAACTCTGGTAAACTCTCTGCCTTTGTTTTCTTGCTACACAATAAGCTTATTAAGTCTAGTCTACAAAAGCTTGCTGCTGTTCAAATGCATATTAGCTTCTCTCCTCCTAACCCAGCTTCTGCACCTGAGTCAAAAGTGCCAACTTTGGAAAAAGAACCTTGGAAAACTGGTTCCTATTTCACCGTGTTGTACAGCTCGAGCTATGAAATATTATTGTTTAATAAATCTAATTTCTTATCAGCTTTTCTTACTTTTGATTAGTTAATGTATGCAAGGATGAAAAGTATTTCTAAAACAACAAAAGAGAAGCATTTGTCATTCTAAGACAAACAAAGCTGCTTTGTGCATGCCTTTTTTTTTTTTTTTTCATAAAAGGGCTAACCTTTTTCATACTCATTTTAAACTACAAGGCCAGGAATCAAATGAAACCATGAAAAATAATTTATAACTGAGCCAAGTTTGAAGTCGGATCTTCAGAATGAAGTCATCTAATCACTGGCTCACTGTGTTTGTTATGGAAGATCTGTCTAGCGCAGTGGCTCCTAAAGTTATGGAACAAGTGCAAATACTAGAACAAGAAGATGGGCTTGACTAATTTTCCAAGGGATTAATCCTTCCTTCATCTGATCATGAAACAAAATCCTAGCTCAGAAGCATTCAGTCCTTCAGAAAACAGATCTGGGTCAGTGTCTGAACTATGTGGTCTGGCCTATCCTCAAGCAGTTTTTCAATCTGCTGTACTTGGCCGCTTTTTAGGGAAGGGGCCAAAAGCTCCAGAGATTCAAATGGAATGAACCATTCCATGGGCAGCAAATGAATATTTCTGCAGTAAAAACAAGTACTGAGCTTGGAATGAATGAGAGAACTGGCATAAAGTGTTTTATTTTGCTTTGACCTTTGCAGTTTGTTATTTAGAACACATGTAGTGTTGGACTCTCAAAAATATTGGAGACAGACAGACAGAAGCCCCCAGGAGCTGGTAGCTGCTAGCCCAGGTAAGTAGGAAAGCCTGTGAATGTGTGCAGCCAGACTGAGCCCTTGCTAGTTCAAGCACTGTTCCTACCTATTTTGTTAGTTAAAAGACTGAGAATAACACAGTGATTCACAATGTCTTTTGAGGGTGATTGGTGGATTGCAAAAGAAAATGAAGTCATTCCAAAAATCCAAGTTAGGAAGTATTTTACTATGTGAAGATGTAATTGCTGAAGTTTGTACTCAGAGTGCCAAATCCTGCAATGTGCCAGAAAGGAGCACAGCTAAAGCTTGGGGAACATTGTTCCCCTTGGCTTCAGACAGTCTCCTTAGAATACAGGTAGAAAAAAAAAAGGAATTTAAAGGCTTAATTTGCTTGAGTGGCACTGCTGACAATGCAGTAGCCACTGCCTCTGTGAGATTTTACCCTGTGTTGGGCTGCATAACTGCTCACACTGCATTCCCATAGTGGCTGAGTGGCTCACGTACCATTAGCAGAACATGTGGAGACATGTACTTTAGGAACCACTGTGCTAGGGAGACAGACAAGCTGCCACCCACATGGGACAACTGGCAAGCTAATGAGCACTTCTACCATAAATAAATTTAAATTTAATAAAACAGATTTATCTAGCTGGCATGCACTTGCCCTTTTCAAATCAGCATCTCTTTGAGAGATAGCTGTCCAGTCACTATGTCCATTCCTTTACCAGATCAACCAGGTTGTTCAAACTCGACTGAAAGCACCACTACTCTCCAGTTCTGTCTATGACTTCCACTTGAGATTGCCATACCAATCTCCAAGATTTTTAAAAATGAAGTAAACAAGTCACTGATTTACTGTTTTACTAAACTGGGCTATTACACACTTGAAGGCACATAGGCACAAAGACGGGAAATGGCATACTAGAGAAAGATTCCTGTTCAGTACATAATCATATGTGCTAAGCAGAAACCTGCCAATGTGTTCAAATACCTGGAAGTAACAATATTTTAGCATCCAAATACTAATCAATGCTTACAAGGCTCCAGGAGAAAGAGGATGGAGCAAATGAAGAAAGACAAGAGTAGAGACCTAATTTGAAGGGTAGCAATACAATCTGTCTCAATGCTATGAAAAGAGATTTTAATTATGAGACTGTTCTTCTTTCCTTAGACATTATATTTATTGCTATGCCAACATTAACACAGGAAATTTCAGTAGTTGTGCTGCTACAGCAAAGAAGAAAAAAGAGTTGAATGAAGTAGGAACACAACATTATTGTTGTTATTTAAAAAAAAAAAAAAAAAACTCCTTTACTTTAGAAAGATTTCTGCACGCTATTTACATTTAAGCAGTGGTAATATTATTAGTCACTGCAAGAGTAACTGGGTGTTCCCTTGTTCTCACTAACAATACAGCAGGGATAATTTTGGATTAAGCTACATGTTTTATGAAAAATATACTTGATGTTTGCTGGTTCATGTCAAAAGAATTCCCTGTGTGACCCATCAAATATCACACCTCATCCGGGGGGAGTTTTATTCTACTACAGCCTTTTGTTGTTGTCTTTGGATCCCTTGATGTTGTTGACATGTAGCCATATGGATCAGTTGTTCTCCAAAAATTATCCGATGCAGCTTTGAACCAGGGCACCGACCTCAATAAAAATTATAAATAAATAACACAACAGATCACAGATTCACATGCCCTTGTCACAGATTTCCCTGATATTATTCATATCCCCACATAAGTACTTATTTCCAGTTTGGAAACTGCTTTTGGCAGGTTTATCTGGTTCAGTAAGAGCATAGATGTGGGGTGAGTCATTGGTCTTGCAATATGAACTTCCTACCATTTGCAAAGGAAGTAGCAGATTTTTAATTTTATTTATTTTTCTATTCATTGGGGGGAGGGGGGGAGGTGGGGGGAGGATGGAGAGGGGTTATTTGTTTAGAAAACCAGAGTTTTCTCTGCGTATTAATTTGATGAATGAAGTAGCTGGTTTTGGTTTTGATTTTTGTTTTATTTTGTTTTCAATCAGTATGTACCTTCAAGAGATTTCTGTGGAGCATTTTGCCAAGAGGAGCACTTTTTTGCAGGACATTCTGTGAACTGGAGTGGGACCTATGAGCAAAATTCACAGCAGGACTCAACTGCGGAGTGACAGGGCTCCCCAGCTCTGCATTCAGCACTCAACACTTTCACTTCAATGCATGGGAACTACTAAGCGCCTAAGAACTGGTTTTCTGAGAAGTCAACATGATGAGTGCTAAATATTAAAGCTAGCCAAAAGAAAGTGCCAAGAAAGACAAGATCTAAAATAGACTTTATGTTTATTTCCACATAAGGTTTTTGGCTCTGAGTTTTTGGCTCTGAGAAAAAAAAAAAAAAAAAACTATAGTCTGTTAGTTAGTGCTTTCTCCAGTACTGCTGCAGTGTCCATAACCTACAGATAGTGCAGGTATCTGAGAGACTCAGTTTCAGATGCTAATGCAGTTAGGTTTGAGCACAGTTCTCCTGCTTACCAGGAAAAAGTCTTAACCACAGCCTAATGGGTAGTTACATACCCATTGCACAACATTTTCCTTGCAGTTTTTCTTGTTGAAGCTGCTAATGCATTTTGTAAAAATTCATCAAACCAGAAGGGAGAAAAAAAAAAAAAAGAAAAAAAAAGAGAGAAGATTTTTGTTCTGCAGCTCACAGATGTCATTGCAAAGGCAGGGAGATTGTTCCACATCCCTACTAGAGTTAGAAAGACTTGCTGCATAATACCCTGATACTTCCACTCCTCCTTTAATTAGGGCTCAGATTGCAATGTCCACATTAAAGCATGTCTCTCACACCAAGAACATGTTAACTTTTTCCAAGCTGTCTTTTGTGCAGAGATTAAGCCAGGAGGCACTCTCTGAAACTTGTACACAGTTAGACAAAAGGGAGGAAATCCCAACTAGGGTTTCAATTAACATCTAGAACAGCTCCTCTTCCCAGGATGACAATGGTTTCACACACATCAAGCAGTGAAGACCAGCATTTCCTGGATTTGGTAGTAGTCCAATAAAGGTTTTAAAGGTTTCAGTGGTACCTATGTTTTAGACTTAAGAGGTTCAGGTGAATTCAGCTTGCACGTTTACCACAATTGGAGTGCAATGCACTGCTACTATCTTGCCTATTTGACCTCTAGTTTTCCACTCAGGCAGGTTTTTTGCTACTATCTTGCCTGATTTTATCGTAAGATTTCTACTGAGGCAGGTTAATTGTTTTTCTCTTCTTTGTCACCTGCTTGCCACTGAGCTGAAGCAGCAGCAAAGTGCCGTTCACACTGTCCTCTGTGGAGCTGTTGAGCTGTTTGTCTGCTGATGGCCCCAGCAGGAAATGTTTGGTGACCAGCTATAAAACTGCCCTCTTGTTTGCCCAGTGGGCTAAACAGAAGTCTATTTGGGGCTTCTGGAGATTAAAAAAATTGGTTTTGTGGGTACCTGATAGCCCCTTTCGTGAGGTTATTTAGGCCTGCTGGAGGAATAGTGCAGTCATAAGACCTGTCTACGTGTTAAACACACACACCTGTATGTACAATCATATAGTGTTTGTTTCTTTAGGGATCTAGGCTAAATACACAGATGAATGTACTAGTTCCAATGCAGATATAGCTTTACTGAGCTGGCATGACATGTTATTCTTCTCTTACTCATGTTGATTCTTTTCATGCCAACTATGAGCAGGCAAGGAAATAGAGAGAGCTGTTTTAACTGTGAACTAAAAGCAGTACTGCAACCCTACACAGTAGTCAGAGGTAGGAGGAATGAAATACTTATAAAGTTATAAATGAGCAGAAATTCTTCTCAGCTCTCAAAGGTGGATAATCTTCTCCATCCCATAGCCAACAAGAAACTTTGCATTAATAAGAATGGATATACTTTGGCTAAAGAAACCTAATTAGAGAGTACTCCCTTCAGCATTTGCAACTACCATTTTCCATTCTTTTTCTAAAAGTAGCATCTTTAATGCTCTTCCAAAAAAAATGATCTCCAAGAAGACAAGCTACACAGGTCACTAATTTCTGAAGCACTGGATAGGTAGAGAATTTTACAGAGCCCACCTGATGACAACAGTTACTCATCTACAATTTATAGCATCAGTTATCCTCCTTCAATCTACCTGGCTAATGTCTTGGAGTGCCAGGAACCTGTATCCCCACTCACAGAGTAGGAAGAATTTGAACATCAGTTGCAATTGCTGTCATCTTCTGAAAATTCAATGTCAAGTTTAAGGATGTACTTTTAAGTTGCACATGCCTTTTCAGAAAAGCTGATTTCACATATTAGGAAATAGAAATAGGGATTCTATATACTTGAGCATTTAGAGAAAAACCCCGTGTACTCTAGAAGGAGAGAATTAGGGATGTTCAAACTGTGCTCATTTGTGGTCAATTCCGGCAAGTCAGGACAAGAAATATGTGACAAACCCGGAGATTTCCACTCATTTATATGAAACAGACTTTGAAGAGACTTGTTCTTCAGTAGAGACGTGACCAGGGAGGTGCAGGGTAGAAGTGCCTGGTAAGTGACATGATAAGTTAAGTAACATGATAAGTAACATGATAAGTTAGGCCATTCAGACCAAGAGATCATAGGACCTGGAAGCCACCAGAAAACCTCCTCAATCCAAACACATTGGTGCCTGTCACATCAGTCTACAACTCCTATACTGACCCAGGCAGAAGACACTAAATGCAATTTGATGTCTTTTTGATACTCTGTGATCTTTATTTGGCTAAGAAAAATTGTTCCAAACCTGAAGTACCAGTACACCTCTCTCTCTTTAGACCCCATCTCTCATGATTATTTTTTGAAAGAAGTTTTTTTACTAGCTATAAATCTGGAAAATAATTCCCTCCCCTTCACCTCACCTCCCACTCAGTCTTGCTGGGGTGTTGCTATACACACAAATATAGAGGCACAAATACATGTGTGTGTAACCAGAATGCTTTCTTATTCACAGCTTCTCTGAAGTAATATCAAATACATATCTCAGATGAACTTTGGAACCCACCAGACCCAAGACGATTTGAAACCAAGCAAAACAGGCTGGGTGGTGCCCATCAGTTTAAGGAGCACCTAAGTACAAATCAGAATTCTCTCCTTATTTAGGTCCGATAAGGAAGAGCTGGTAAAAAGGCCTGATCAATGTCTAATCTTCCTAACACTGTAGTCACATGCCCTCTGCTTCAAAAATACACTTAAAAATATATACCCTTTTGGCCTGTGCATAGATTTACATAGCAATAACACAGCCAAGCAATTAACTAAAAGTAAGTCTGGTTCTGCAAGACAATTTCCTAAATGGCATGTATCACTTGAAATAAGTTAGATGACTACAGCTCTCTTTTGGTTATAAATGCTGTTCTTATAGCTTTGAACCCAAGGTCATGGAAGCACGAAGTATTATCATGGCACCGTGTCCTCACAGCTGGCCACACCAACATGCCTGGGACCAAGTGCTTTTATATGTTCATAGTTTTGGGCTTCTGGGCATAAAACACAATCACCTATGTAACAAATACCTCATGTTTCTTCCCTGTCCTGTGTTCAGGTAGAGAAGATGGATGTTGATTCCCTTCTTACAGGGGAGAGACTTTGTTGTAAGAAGAACGTGCTGCAGTGGACATAGGACACAAAGAGCGACTACTGATTGCAATGTGGTTTACTGGGTCTCTTTAGGCATCATTTGACAAAGACCAGGTATGCTGTTTTAAGAGGAAATAATGGAGTATGGACAGGAGAAGACAGCAAAAGAAAAGCTGATTGGAGTTCTTTCAGTAAAACTGGACTTTAATTTATTATTATTATTGTTGTTGTTGTTATTATTATTATTATTATTTATTATTTCCAGCTATTTCAAGGCAGTTGCTCAGAATCAAAAGATAGCTCTAAATCAGCAGTTCATTTATTTAATAACTTTAAATGTTGTTCCCTATTAAACAGGACATGGAAAATCTGTTTCAAATTAGCAAATCTAATGAGTCAGAAAAAAAAAAAAAAATAAAATAAAATAAAAAACACTTCAGCGTTAAATTGTTGACTTTATGAGCAAAATCTCAACCTGAACTGATGCTGTGTCCATACTGCTAAATATCATAGAATCATAGAATATCCTGAGTTGGAAGGGACCCTTAAGTATCCCTTATATATAGGATCCCTTATATATAGGATATAGAAGTGTTTAAACCCAAACTCTGGCCCTGACTCTAAGTGGCCCAAACTGGCTTGAGCATCATGTCTTAGGACAAGTGCTCTATGATAGTCTGACCATGTATACATTGTATGGCACTTGACCCTGGCTTTCTTCTGTGCTATGAGTGATGTCCCAATAGTCCTCAGACATAATCATTTTTAATGGTGGGTTGTTTTTGTTTGTTTGTTTGTTTTTCAGTTCAAAGGATCTGAAATAATCTGAGGGTGGTATTCCAACCCACAAGAGTGAAATTTCTATGGCATGAAGCTGAGGGGATGTGTTGCATACCCCAGGGTATGCATGACACCATAGGAACATACTGGAGGATGCAGAGCCCCACGGAATAGCCCTGGGGTGGAGTGCATAGGCCAGTCTTATCTATAGTGCTTGGTGACAGCTTCTGGGAAGAGGCTGGACCAAGGGAGCAAACAGCAGTTAAGTGGTGTGGGCTTTCAAAGGTCTGGGTTTGAGCTCATGTCTTTTTCTCTTTTAGCCTAGACATACCCAGATAAACTAGGCAGGCTCCTCTGTAGCCTTTACCATCCCATGCATCCAAACTCCAGTTGGGTACAATGAACACAGGGTGACAATGGGTGTTGCCGAACAGAGCACAGTTCCTGCAAAAACTCTATTTTTTTATTTATTTTTTTTTTTTTAGAAACAGTCAGGAAGAAGTCAGAAGAAGGCTGACTATGTGAGTGAAGGGAGACTGGTGGATATAATAAACCTGGGCCTTTTTGTAAGGCTTTTGGCACCATCACCCAAGGTATTCTTCTCAAATTGAGGAGTTATGGGATGCATGAATGTCTTAAAAATGAATATACTGCCACGTTCAAAATCAATGACAGAAAGCCAGTAACAAGTGGAGTGTTTTGGTGGTCCAGTATTGATCAAGATCATCAAGATTTGGATCACAAGATCATCACCATCTGCTGCACGCTGCAGCAAATTCAAGATGATGTTCAGTCAAGGAAAGTGATTGTTATACCAAGAAGCAAAGGTTTAACCCAGAAGGGCTTTGAGAAACATGATTGTGCTAAGAACTTCATGATATCCTGCAAGGAGAAGAAGTTCAGAGTCTCAGAGTAGAATAACCCCACACAGGATGGGAAATGAATTGCTGAGCCTTAATGAAAGGGGATCTTGAGACTTCAGTTGATGTCAGAATCAAAATGAGCCAAGAGTGTGCTCTCATTGCATGTAGTACAAAATGCACATTGGGTTATCAGGAGGAGCATGCCCGGGAAATCAGGGGAAATTATTACCTCATTTACTCATCTCTGGTGAGACCAGTTATGAATCAACCAGGATGTCAAGAACCTTAAGGAGCCTGGCAAAGAGGTTTCAGTAGTAGCAGAGAGTATTATTAGGCCACAAGCACATCTTGGGAAGTTGAGATCAGTTCTAAGTTTAATAAATTAACATAAAGCTAAGAAAACAAAAAATAAGTTCTGCTCAGTGAAATTAACAGTCTGAAAGGAAAGTCATCACTGGAAGGTATAGTGTAGACCACAGCAAGGTTGAGACTACCACCATAAAACAGAGAGTGAACAAGGAGTGGTACCAAGACTGCTTAAAAAGGGGTATTCTGAAGTCTTCATCTTAGTAGCCAAAATAACCAGTCACTGGCCTGAAATGCTACAGTGTAGCATGTCATCTGGATATAGGATGCAGGCTAACAATTTTTAAAAGCCCAATACGGAAAATGAGGAAGCAGAAGTTCTGAGATACTGTTACAAGACAATTAGTAGTAAATGGCTATATTCCATGCCCAAAGGGCAGATTGATTTTGTGCTCTTCTAAAAAAGGATCAAATATATATTTTGTAAAAACAAATAGAGTTTTGGTAGTAACAGTGAAGAATGTTTTGGCTCTGGGTATGGAAAAGTCCAGAATTTTATCTACATGAAACAAATACATATGATGTTTAATGTCATTACAAAACTGAACAAAAAAACAATTATTATTATTATTATTATTATTATTATTATTATTATAAATTAATATACAAATTAATTAATATAAAATATAATAATGGTGTAATAATTATTATATTTAATATTATATAATAATAATAATAATAATAATAATAATAATAATAATCAGAAAACAATTTTCAGAATTAAAAATCAGAGAAAATTTTTGAAGAGAATTAGTCATTGCAGACCCAAGTCTTAAAGTTCAGAAAAAGTATCAAATAGAGCCAGCACCTCGGGTTTAATATGAGCAGGTCAATCTCACTTAAAAGCTGCACACATTGCTTTTTGTTTTGAATGAATGGTGGAACAACACTGGCAGAGCTACAGCGGTGGTCTTTGATGAAACAACAACAACAAATAACAACAAAACACAACTGATTAAGATTATTAGTAGGGATTGGCTGCATAGACTATTGCCAAGCAAGAGATCCCTAGGGAATAGAACTTGATTCAGAGGCACCATACCACAGAACACTAACTGGAACAGAGAAGAATTTAGGTAAATATGCTGAGAAGTACAGGAAAGACACAATCACTGAAGAGTCTTCAAGCTGTCTTGAGGGGTATGCGATGAACAGAGATAGCATACCAACATACCCAAAGCTTGTAATTTTACTAGAAGTAGAGGCCAAGTAGAGCAGGTTTTGTAGGAACAACCAAAACCACTGTTTACAGTAGCACTGGAAAAGTTGCATCTTAAATGCCAAGTTGTGTTTATTAGCTGGAATGTATAAGCACTTCCAATTTCTGTCCTAAGATAACCTTGTCAGGAAATGCAGCTCTAAAGCATGTCATGTGTCCCTTTACTTTATTGCTTACTAGGTAGTTGGTAATGGCCAGCAGCAATCACAGTTCTGTGGGCATGATCTCCCTCTGTCTGTGGTGAAGTACACATTAAATATGGACATGATACTGTTGCTTTCTGTGTCCTCTGTCCTGACAATTGATCACCAGTGCTATCAAATTCAAAGAGCAGCTATTCAAAATGCTGGGCAGCAAGGCAGTGTTTAGCCCTGGTCCCTTACTGAACTCTGTGGCTGCCAGCATAACTGAGGATTTAATTTAGGTTTTCATCACCCAGCACTGAGATACAACATCTAGAGATGCAAGGCCACAGGTGTTTAATAGAGTGTAGCAAAGCTTTACAAATAAGTCTAATTATTATTCATTAGCATTGCTATTACATTGCTGGATAAAGCTAAGGTTAGGAACCCTGCTTTGCTACAGTTTAGTAAAAATAAATATTGAGAGACAGTTCATGGCAAAAACACTCATTATTGAAATGGTGAGGACATTCCCTATCATCTTCTACATAGGGGACTACAGCCAGAGTCTAAGCCTTGAGTACTTCCAGGTTATTAGTAATTACAAGTATTAATGTTAACACAAATATTAGTATTGTGGGATGAGGGGATTTTGAGTGCATGTAAATACACTTTGTAGAAAGACCTGAAAGTATTAATCCACTTACTGTGGTTCCAGGGAGCTTTGCAAAAGGGGACAATCTAACCACCAGAAAACTACCTTGTGTCATGAAGCTTTCACTGGATTGCCTCACCTTTGTTGATGAACCCATCTGAGCCACAAGATCATGTTGTTAACAGCATGAATAATACTGACTTCATCCTGGGAGAATAATATGAATGTACTGAAACAAAACATTTTGATCTGTGAGGCCCCATATCTGAAAAAGACAGCCTGTACAACAGTTTGTGTCCCTTCAGCTCAGAAAGACCCTGAGCAAACTGATAAGGAATCACATGAAGCACACTAGTTTCTGAATGTAAGATTTCCTGTTTAGCATGCTTTCCCTGCTGGAATGCATTTATTGCTTTGTTTGTCCCACACATCATAGTTTATTTTCTTCTCAGAAGAAGCTCTTTAAAAATTATCAGAATTTAAAAGAGGACAAAAACCTGTTGCATTTTTTATGACCAATCTTTAAATGGGGTATCTCCAGAAATATTTGGACTGGCTTCAAAGCCATTTTTGTAGAATCTTAAATAACGTGCTGAAAGTTTTCTTAACCCAGAAAGGAAACCTTGATCATAGCTAGATATCACATTGTGAAAAGCATACAACTCTGTTTGCTGCAGTATTTAGAACAGTATGAGTTATAGTCCATTGGGAAACATGCCTTAAAAATAGTATTATGTAGCATGGACAAAACTGAAGACTATTTACTAGTTTCTTTGTCTGCAGAACCATTGGCATACCTGATTCTTTCTACTGGCTTATCACCGTCATTAACTTAAAAACATAGAATCCCCAGGAACCTAATTTAATATGATTTTCTATCTACGTCGTTTGATGCCGGTTTTCAGAAATTGGGATACGTGACAGTTCTTGCCTGCCAAAGGGGGGCAGGTTCTTGACCCCTTCCTTCTGTGGGCATGATGATTTTCTAGGATGGGTCCCTAGGATGGAACTACCTGCAGGAAGCCCACCTAGCTCCGATCCACCAGCTCTCCATGAGCTCAGGAGTTTGTTTAATGACAAATTTGTGATCAGGCAGAGGGGGAATCAGGTGGACTCTGCCTCAGATGGATGAAGTTTGTAACCTCTGCTGCTGGAGAGCAGCCTCACCATGAGGTTAAATCCTTCAGGGCTTTCTTTCTGGAAGAAAGAGTCCACAGCCTTGGCTTAGACCCTCTTTCACGTTAATTTGTAGGAACAGATTATCAGAGTGTTGGGCAAGGGCAACTGCTACAGAAAATTCATCCTCACCTATATCCAAGTGGCTTCAAAGGAGTGTCTCACTGTAGGGGAATAGCCACTTAGAGTGTTACAGAGTAATTTTTACTCCCTGTGTGGATGATAACACAGAGCCAGCCAAACACTAAAAGCCCAAGGGGAAAGAAAAAGTGGCTCATGGTAACTGTTGGTACCAAAAGCATCCTGAATTCACCAGCTGCCAGTGCCTCTTAGAAGTTTGTTGGAACATAACCTTTTTCAACAAAAAGGGAAGTGCACTTTTCCAGAGGCTGCAGGGTACTGAATTAGACATTTTTAGAGCCACATAGTTGCCATGCCCACTGCCAACACCCATCAATGATGTACTTGAGAGTTTTCCTGGCTAAATATCAAACCTCCCTGAAATAATCTTCAGGAACCTCAGTTAGTACATTCAGTTAGTATTGCAGAAAAGTGGAGCCAGCAGATTTGGTAAATATTTAAGATTGGGATTAGCCACTATTTTAAAACACTTTCATCTGATAGATGTTCACATGTTCTATGACACCCCAAATCCTTCCCAGAGTTAAATAACAATAGTTGCTTATTACTGATTCTGTATTAACTCACAAATTATTAAACTTAAATCAGTCCCTTTATGTCGGAGGTTTGCTTACAAAAGTGGAAGAGGAATTAAATGCTATTCAGGCCTGATTTATTTCCACTGAGATGGTACTTCCAGTTAGAAGGAAAAAATAAACATTGTAAAGGGTGCTTTGTTCAATCTTTATTTATTTATTTAATAGAGACAGATCCCTGAGCCTGCTTGAGCAGGGAGTATGGTTTAGGTGATCTCCAGAGGTTCCTTCCAACCTCAACCTTTCTGTGATTCTGTAGTAGCTGGCATAAAACTCACCTTCTCGTCATTTGGGCTGTTTTTCACTTAAAGGATAAATGGAAGTGGTAGCTGTTGCTTTTGAGAAAGTTTAGCTGCTTTTAAGATAGTTCTAAGTCTAGGAAAGTCTGCTGATGAAGCAAGTAGACAAGATGACAAGGGGTCAAGATGGTCATATATCAGTGTACAATGCAAAGACACAAACTGAGTAACTCTGGAAGCTGAACAATGCCTTTTTCTGTTTATTGCTTTGTGCTCAATCTACTGATAGTGCAAATATTTGGAGAAGAAAAGCAGCATAAGCATCACAGAAGCATGTAGAGAGACTAAAGCATCCTGGAAAACAAGGGATGTGACCCTGCAAGAGCCTGGAAAAAAGGGTTTTGAGCCAAATTCCTGTGGAAGGAGTCAGAGAAATTCAGGCAGCTTCTTGTATTTGTAACCACTGAACAGCACAAGTCTTCGAAATGGTGGACCTTAAGGACTGCACTGAAACACAGAGGGAATTCAGAAAAGATACTACTGGAAGTCAGTACTACTGGAAGTACTAAAGACTTGTTGTATACATTAAAAACAAAACAAGACAAAACAAAACAAAACAAAATTAAAAAAAAATAATAATAAAAAAAAAAACAGGCTGGTAGCCTCAAGTCTTTGAGTAGGAATCAAGGATTTATTCTATTGATAGGAAACCAAAGTTGGAAAGAAATTCTCAGCATTTTCCAAATATTACTGTGTTGTGTTTTTTTTGTTTGTTTGTTTTGTTTTTGTTTGTTTGTTTGTTTGTTTGTTTTTAATTATTATTATTTATTTTTTTCCCATTAAATTGAGAAGGCTGCCAAGCAGCTTCCAGAAGAAAGAACATAACCAGTATTTTCATATCAAATTGTAGAAAATCAGTGTTGAAGGGGACTTGAAGTGGGAAAATGTTTTCCTGTTTAGAAAAAGAATCATGTAAAAGTTGCCATCCCTTATCAAGTTTATTTAACCTCTTTTAAAATCCTCCAGCAATGCAGTTTGAGGATTCCCTTGGTAATGTCTTCAGAGACATATTATTTGAAAATATTATTTTTTTCCTATTAGTTCTTTCTTATCATAGGCTGAGGGCACCTAGAGAACAAATTTTCCTTCTGGCTTTTAACGCTCTTGGAAACATTTCCATGTGCAGGAGAGTTAGCTGTTTGGGGATTTTCCTTCTCTGTATTTCTGTGGTGTTTCTACTGATTGTCTTCTCCAGCAGCCTTTTGAAAAGCAAAACAAGCTTAATTTTGAAAACATTTCCTCATAAATCATGTTTCCTGAAGTGCTTGCCAGGATCCTAGTTTTCCTCTCAAGTTTTCTCTGTGTTCTTTACATCTGTTTTGTTGTTGTTTTTTAACATGCAGTCATGCAGTATCCAAAGGTGTCACTGAACTTTTAGACCTTAGAACTACTTACTAGTCTTAGAACTACTGATGGGTCTATCTATAGGTTTATTACTCAAAGGGGCTAAATGAAATGCAAAATTTACCTTCTGTGTCTGACTTACAGCACTCCTCCTAATGTGTCTCAGAAAAGTATTTGCTTAGTTGCACAACTATCTTTTTTTTTTTTTTTTTTTTTTTTTCTTCATGTTCAGTTTGTATATCTTTTTATGTTCTTGCTGCCTTTCTGGCTTTTTCCATTTGGGCTATGATTTTTTCCTTCTAAGTTAATAATATATATATGTTTTCCTTCTATTTCATGTGATCATTTTGATGACAGGTTGGTACCAAGTGCTCACTGTAAGTTTGATTTCTATTTTAGTGATACATATCACTAGCTGAAGGGGGCTATTTCATGTGCCATCCCTCTTGGGTAGCAGTTATTGCAACCTGCTATCAGTCACACCTCTGAATGTTGTGGTTGATATGCAGTAGCTTTATCTAGCCCGTATGTTGCTGCTTTCATTATGAGAATGTTATAGTGAAATTGTACCCAAGGTTTTATTACAAATGCAATAAATCATGTAAGTTTTCATCTCATCAGTTGGATGGGTTTTCATGTCAGAGAAGAAACTAAATTTCCTTAACATGCTTTATTCTTGACAAAACTGAACTGGCCACTTCTTAGCACCATATTATCTTCCGAGTGCTTACAGGCTATTTCATAATTTGTTCCAGCAGCTTTCTGAGTTCAGTAGTATTCCCTGGATTTGTTCCTCTTCTTCGCTTCCACCTCCTGAAAAGCAAATGTGACATTCCCCCCTTATAAGTCCTCAGAGCCCACCTCACAGCTGTTAACATATAAAGGTTCTCTCTTTTAAGGATTTTTCCAGCAAATGCAGGTAAAGAACACAATTCATAACACACTTGCTGATTTCAGTTATGTTCGTCTGTGTTCCTCTTTCTTCCCAAGGTTTTAGTTTGGTTGATATATTTTATCTCATCCTCCAGTGTAGATATTTTAACCAGAGTTTGGTTAAAATATTTCTGAGATAATGCCTATCCCACATTTGAATTCTGCACAAAGAGCCAGAGTTTTTGACACACTCTTGATTGCATTTTGATAACACAGTTCCTACTTTAACAATCTACCATTTGTCATAACCATGCAGTTAGCAACAAAAGCTCTCTGTTAAGCATGTAATGCCAGACACAATCCCAGAAATCAGTGCTGCTAGACAGAGAAAACTATGCAGCATAAGAGGTAGGAAGAAGCTAGATGAAAAACAAAGAAAAAAATATGGAGTTGTTGTCTAGTTTCTAGATAAATACAGATAGACGTTTTATTATGTTTAAAAGTGGAATATTTCCCTTTCGCAATAGAAATCAGAAATCTAACGAGGGTGAATATTCCAATTAATAAAACAAAAATTGCAAATAATATTTTGCTTTACTCTCCACAAATATATTTGGTTAAAAAAAAAAAAAAACAGCAATACCCTAAGAGAGGTCTGTGTGACAAAAAATAAATTCTAATGATTCTACCGATCACAATAAACTTTTGTTAAACTGAACAAAAATTTGTAAAAATAGTGACGCTTCCTCCAGCATTGTTGCTTTACAGACCAGAATAACACTATACTGCAGCCCAGATTCAGCTGTTGGCCTTAATAGATATTGTCTTAGAAATGTTCAAAAATACAGTATAACAAAACTTCAGTTATAGACAGGGGTTTTGGTTTTGGTTTTATTTGTTGGTTTGGTTTTGTATGCTTGCTTACTTGTTTTGGTACATATTGCTCTTTAAATTCAGAAAATAATCAGCATAGGTTCTCAAAAAGATATCATAAAAAAGTGAAAAAAATATTCATGGTACTTTTAATTGCTCTGTAGAAACCTTGCAGCACACCTATTAAATGTGGTATCGATAACTTGCAAATAGCAGAAAATAACATCATTGACTCAGAGCTTCACATTTGAATTCTTAAAAACAGTGTCCAGTTAAGTGTGTAAAACTTCATTTAAAGGGAATTAGCAGTGGTAAACAGTGTCCAGTACATAGCAGCATTCTGTGTTTGTATCACTAAATTGTGCAACCAAGGAAGGATTCAGTAAGTAATGGCCCTTTATACTGTGCAAGAAAAAGCAAAATCCCCTTCAGGATGGTATTATTCCTTAATCAAGTCTTGTTTAAATTATTGCTTTTCCCAAAGGGAAGGGATTTGGGTGACCTTTTCAGGGCATCATATTGAAGTGTGTTTTGTTTACTGAGCACTTTTGAAACAGCTTGGACCAAAATGCATTTTTGCTAAATAAAATGTATCTGGACTGGTTCCACTACCCTCCCACTCAGCGAAGCCCACAGGACTAAATGGGTGTAACAAAAAGAAGAATTTGGCCATTGCCCTACAAGTCCAGTGATTCATACTGGATCACATAAAACTGGCTCCCTGGTAAGTGACTGTAGCTGAGGGCTGCTGCTAATGTTGAGCGTTCCTGCTACCACACAGCATGCAGGATATCCTAGGAAGGGAACTTTCCAGTGGATTCACAGAATTCCTGAATGGCTGAGGACATTTATTCCAACTCCCTGCTCAAGGAGGGACATTCAGAGCCCAGGACCATGTCCAGGTGGGTCCTGAAGGTCCAAGGAAGGTGACACCACAAACTCCCTGGGAAACCAGTGCCAGTGCTCCATCATCTCCACAGCAAGAAGTGTTTCCTGATGTTCAGGTGTAGCCTTCTGTGTTCCACTCTGTGCCCATTGCCTCTTGTACTGACAGATTTGCTGCAGAGTTGAGGGGGTAATAAGTGTCCTGGTTTGGAGAAAAGAAAGGCTGTGTCATATTGCTAACTGACTTCTCTTCCAAGCCGAATATTCAGACTTAGACTCACAAGATCATTCAGGTTGGAAAAGATCTCTAAGATCATCTAGTCCAACTTTTAACCTAGAACTAAAGTCCACCACTAAACCATGCTAAATTCTCAATATACAAATTTCTTGATGGTGACTCAACCACTATCCTGGGCAGCACATTCCAGTGCCGCACAACCCTTTCAGTAAAAAATTTTCCCCTAATATCCAACCTAAACCTCCCATGGTGCAACTTGAGACCATTTCCCCTTGTCTTATCATTTATCATACTTCATACTTTTGGATTTTTCTCTATGACAAAGTCCTTGTTTATGGGCCTGGAAGAAGTGTGGACATTTTGGTCAGAATCTCATCATCATACCAAGATGGCCTGGTATGGAGGTGGCTGATTGTTCATATCTGTATCTTTGCAGGTGCTCTCCACAATGTAGAGACAGACATATAAATCCCCACCTGGGATTTATATGTGTCAGGGTTCCTCTGTGAGACTGCATCCTTGAGGCTGCTCATCCCACATAAGCCTGAATATACACACTCCTGCAGATGAGTTATTATCTTATGGGAAGGGAAGAAGGGAAAGGATATATCTACAGTAAATCCTTTCCATCTATTTACCAGGTATTTGCACCTCTGTGTTATTTTCAGATCCTCTCAGCTGAGATCCGTGGAAGCACAGTCCTTTCCTTTCTTGGAAATGGGAATACCATATGGCCCTATGCATTTTATTTTAGGATATCAATGTACATTATATATGAAGATTTCCTAATCCAGTAGATTAGCCAGCCAAATTGGCCAACCATGTTACCAGAGAGTTTTCTTGTTCCTGGAGGGCCCCAACCCTGGATATGTTCAAGGCCAGGCTGGGTGGGGCTTTGGGCAACCTGGTCTAGTGGGAGATGTCCCTGTCCATGGCAGGGGGGGTGGAATTGGATGAACTTCAAGGTCCCTTCCAACCCAAACCATTCTATGATTTTATGATTCATTCCATGATCCTAATTTTCTCAACCGGGGAGCTATTCTCTCTGCCTGGAAAAATTACCAAGAAATATTGTTTCAGAGAAAATGTTTTGGAAGCATCATCCCAAGTGGGGATTAGTCTTGTTTCAACTAGGGTAATCTGGAATCAAAAAATGCACACATCTGAGTGCTTGCTGACATGTGAATGCGTATAGGTGAGACTGACTCATAAAAGAGCACTAGAGGCTGTTTTACAACAGTATTTCATAATGTATCTGATCCAAAACAAAGCAGGATTTGCTTGCCCTCAGGGATCACTGTGTACATACAGAGGAAACAAAGGGCTTACATCTTTCAACACAAAATATTTCAGTATAAATAGCTCACAGAAATGCAGCTAATCTCTAAGGCCTTCTGTCAACCAGCTGTAGAAGGGGAAGGAAGGGAAAAGCCTTTGGTGAAGAGCATCTTCAACATTCAGTGTGGGCTTTTTTATAGGAGAAAAAAAAAAAAAAAAGAGCCTGGCACTTGTTTTCTGCATCCAAAAAGCATAAAGGGTGATTAAGCAGGAAAGCCTCGTTCAGAAACTACTGACTATGTCTTCTCTGTCCATGAGAGAGAGAACTGTGGAATAGGCTGTGCTCTGGCCTTATCTCTACCTTGTTAAATAAAAAACATCCAGGGAAGAAATTGATGCAAATAATCCCTGATTCACAATAATACAAAACCACTTTTTCCTCTCCTGGGATCTGTTTTGGAGCAATCCAGCCAATGCTGCCTCTGACAAAGCCCTGACCTGGTGTTGGTGATACTTCTCCAAGTAGCTTTCTCCACTAGAAATGAGGGCACAACCCAACCAGATTTGTCTCTTCAGGACTTGCAGTACCTTGCAGTACCTTTATTATCATACCCACTGACTTGGAATTCCCAGGTCCCCGTGCTTTTCCCCAGATATGTGATCTCAGTTTCAAACTATAAAATCACCACCCTAGTGGACCTTGTGGTAGGACCAAGGGTTTTCTTCCTACGATGGGTAAGTATTTAGTGGTGTAAATACAATGGGATGACACTACTGGTTACCTGATGCCTGGTGAACATTTCAGTGAAACTGTGGTATTTTAAGGGCAGAAAGACAAAACCTAACAAATAGTTTGACCATCTAATACCAGACAGAGGGTTTTCTAAGAAACATGCAAGGAAGAACATCCTCTAAAAGTAAAGAAAGGGAAGGCAGCTAGGGTGGGCTTTGCGTGTACATACCTTTGAGGTTCACAGACTTGTAAGAATAACCTACAATTTCTATTCAAACAAAAATACAAAATTACATAAAGCACCTGAGCACAATTCTGGGTGTTAAACTTATAAAAGACTTCTTTATGTGTTAAGTTAACAAAGTTTACAGGACTGACATTAACTCTTCAGGTTACCCAAACTGGATGACCACCAATCTCAAAGGACCCACCTTCAGGTTTCCAAATGTTCATGATAAAATTAAGGGAAATCAGGGACAGATTTCCAAAGGGATAGGGAAGAAAACAGAACAGAGGAATGGTTTTGTTTATTTGTTAGATACACATGCAGAACACATGTTTCTCTCAGTTTTGCTTCAAGATAGTTTAATCAGCAATGTGTTAGCCTGGGAAGAAAGAGCAGCTGGTAGAGGGTTTAAAAATACGCTTTCCCTTGCATACCTTATCTGGTGGTGTAGCTACCGAGTATGTAAGTACTGCAACATCACTGTGGCCCAGAGGCCTAACAGCTCAAAGCTGTGAAGACAAAGTGGGGGCAACCACTGGCAATCAGTGCTTTATTTTCAACCACTAAACCCTTTTCTGAGGTGAGCGGCAAAAGGAAGGAAAGGTTGCTCTCACTCAGTTCCTTTAGCAATCACAGTGGCATGACTGATCTGGTGATGGTTGCAAGAAAGCAGAATTGCTCAGGAGAGTTATGAAATTGTGAAAGACAGCTTCTGCCAGCTTAGTTTATCTCTCTTTTAATATGCATATCCCCTGCTGCTACAAAGAAGATAAAGAGCAGGTTCTTTCATTCAGCTGCATTGGGGAGAGGTTGGCCTCCCTGCTGGTGGGCTCTCTGTGAAGGAACCAGTCCTCCTTGACAATGGCTAACTGCTGGGAGAGGTGGTGGGCAGAAGTGCCTACGTGTAAGGAAAGGCCAGGAATTGCTCGTTAGTCTGTTTAATATTTCAGCTGCACAGGGACAAAGACTGCTGCATGCACAGCAACAATAATGTGAAAAGTAACGGACTGCAATCACCCACTGAGATACGTTCTACTTTCTGTTCAATTCCCTTCTTTTTTTCCCATCTAAAACATGACACTCCATGGTAGGAATGCACATTTGTGCAAAAATGTGCAAAAGCACATTTTATCATGCAGTGAGCAGTGACCCTGCAACAGAACAAACCAAACTTGGCCAGACTTTGGCCAAGCCTCAGGAACTCCAAGCCCTATGCTTTACATACACTGTCCTCACAATGAAGGCCAGAGAAAGGATTCCCTAAACAGTGCATAAACATGATCTAAACATGCAGAACAAGGAGTGCCTAGAGCTCCCCAACAGGAAACATCAGACACATGGGTTTGATGAACGGTTGTTCTGCTTTGTATTTATGTGCTGGAAGCAGGGAAGAAATGGAGTTATCCCTACCACTGTCTGCTGGAGATGAAGAACCTTCTCCCAGGAGCCAGATGACTGCTTTGTGCTGGCTGTCCTTCTAGCTCAGGAACCTTTTGCTCTTGTCTGTACCATGACCCAGCTTCAAGACGAAGACTGGAGCAGTGGTCCCTACAGAAATGTCTGTCACTTTCCAGACAGGTGCTATATATAAGAGATGTTCTGCCATTACTCATGATATATCAGTACTGCTGGTGCAGGCAAGACTTGTGCAGAAGAGTTATGAAACTGTACAAGAGTTTAAGCTTGCATATCCCATCTTTCTTTCCATTGTGGTCCAAGCTGAACATGGGGTTTCCGTCTAACTACCAAGTTTCTAGATCCCAGTGATCACCAGAGATTTTTCTTACTGTGTTGTGGCAATTACCAAGGCCCACAATTCACAGGCTGGGGCACTAGGCTGCAGGGAAATTATGGTGTCTGGGTAAAGTGATGGAATATAGGGTTTCTTAGGCTGGTTGTTTAACATATTGAAATCTTGCTGGTCCCCATTTTCCTTCCCCTGGTATCCTAGTTGCCAGTGACAAGCTAGCTTTGCTAAGTCCTTTCCTTGGATTTAGGCCATAGTCAGAACAGTTTTTATGCACCTTTTTTATTATATATGCATGGCTCACCTCTATACTTTTCCTATCAACCTTTCTTCTGCCTACAAGAATGTATTTCCAGGAGAATCAAAGCCTAAAAGAGTTCCTTTCCTGCTTATGCTTTAGTTATCCTAATCCACTTCACAAAGAGATCTGTTTCAGTAGAGATCTGCTCTGCAGCTCTACACTATAGATCATATGCCAGGACAAGCCTGTCTTCCAGAGCTTTAATCTGCACATTATTCTTAACTGTCTACTAGTTGCCCTCATGCTATTACACTCTCTTGGGAAACTGATCCATAAACATCACAACTCCTGGGCAGTTGACAGAACATTTCTTTTCAGATCCCATTTAAATATACACTTATGTTCTTCTCCTTGGAGCCTGCACAAAGCCCTGCATTGTCCACTGCACCGGGTACTAAAACTAGCACTGTTGGCTTAAAATTGCCTTTTGCAAGAATTTTCCTCCCCCCTCTCTCTTTGGAGCAAAACAAAGCCTTTTGTATCCTCATGGCCAAAATGATTCAATAAGGGGAACCACAAGGCATTAAGAGCCCATGGCACCTCTCCTATTGCAATTTGGAGTCCATTTCTGAGACCAGTATGAACAGAGGGGACAAGCCGTGTCATTTTCCTGTATAATTTGCTTTTCAGAGCATTCCTGAGGGAATATCTGGGAGCAGAGATGAACATCCATTCTATTTTCTCTGCATATCTCCAGAGATGGTAGCACTAAGATTTCCTTCCACTACCTGTGAAAAAGAATTCCTGTAACATAAGCACTGTGTTTTGGTTTTCCCTTTGAACCTCCAACATCTCCATGATTTGTAGGATGACTTCTGGCAATGAACAAAGTAAACATACCAGCATTACAAAAGTATCTTTTCAATTCAAGAGGTGAGTGATGATTTCTTTTCTCTAGAAACAGAGGAACAAAGGCTTGGGAGGGAGAGGGGAGGACAGGAGGAGAAGAATGTATTAAAAATAAGGTACAGGGAAAAAATAATTGGAGAGGCTAAGTTGACTGAAGGCTGTACCGAATACAGACACAAAGAGATGTGTGTAGTAGCAATGCTTTGCTTCCTGAGTCAGCCTGACCACAGAACTTGTTCAGTGACAAGTGCTTGCGAAACAGCAGCAGAGCACAGCAGCTGTAAACAACAAGTGCCCTATCAGCACTACAGTGATATCGGCAACAACACACATGCTGTCTTGGGAAAACCTGAGAGTGGCAATGAAGGTTGAACACAAACATATAAGGAAAGCTTTTATCACAATTCTGAGTAAGAAAGCACGTGAAATTTCAGCTATGCCCATTTAGTCACCTTGCACCTTGTCTGGAAGTCAGACAGTCCAACCTGCCCAGGCTACCAAACAAAATCAAAGGGTATTCCCTTTGCATTGATGACTTTAAATATAGAAAACCTCTAGCACACAGCACACTGCTCCTCTGTGGCATGAGAGGAGATACTTCAGTGACCATGGCAGTCCATACAGGACATCCATAAAAGATGGCAGCACAATGTCACAGGAGGTATTGCCTTGGGAGCAAAGAAAAACACAGTGTATAAAAAGAACTTTGCCAGGGACAAGAAAGGTCATCTTTATTTGTGTCCTGACAAGAGGCAGTTCTCCAAAATTGAGTGTAAATTCGGCCCCTGTTCTCCATCACTGAATGTTTGTAACTTTACAATGTTGCATGATGAGGTATGGAGTCCCCTCAACTAACTAGACAGCTCCCTAAGAACAATTCATATGGAGGTTAAAGCAAGGCAAAGCCTAAGAATTTAATTTTGCTGGTTGTTTGCTGGGCAGTATGCAAGCGTTTTTTTTTTTTTTTTTTTTTTTTTTTTTTTTTTTTTTTTTTTTTTAAAATTGCTGTGGAAAACAAGCAGCAAGTGCACAGATACAGAGGAGCTGCAGGGACAGCTGCAGGAAACCCTAGCAGTACTTTGCTGCTCACCTCTTTGCAGAGCTGCCACAGTGCCACCACTATTGCAGCTGCCCACAGCTTCTCTGCTAACCCTGGCACCACCAAGACAGCAACAGGCATTTGGGAGATGGGTAGCAAAGGAGAGCAGAGCAGACCCTAAAGGGTTATCTTGCCTCATTGGTGATCGGGAACATCCAGGTTGAGCTAAAGCCCTATCCTCTACAGAGGCAAACAACCAGGCTTGGTGCCGAGCTGCTGGAAGTGTCCTGTGGGCAGGAGCTCTCCAACGCTCGATGACTTCTGATGACTGGCTGATAAATCTGGGACAAAGTTACCTTTGTCTGCAGAAGGTGGCATTAGCTAGTCTGGGTTGTTAATGAGGTTGGAAAAAGCATAATTTAGTTACGAAGCTGAACCATCAATTGCTTTCACAACAGTTTTGTACCAGGTCATATAGTTAAACACAAATTATAATTGTTCATTTTTTTTTAAGCCATTTTCTATTTGCTCTATAAACAGACATGTTATAACTGACAGCCTAATTTCCCCCATTTATCTATTAAAGACATGTTCCATAACTTGAAGATAATAAGCTCACAGTAACTTAATGATTAAAATACTCCTTTCAAAACACTTAACCATGTTTGTGTATTTCTCAGCTAGAAAATGATACTATTCACCCATTGTATGGTTAGATAACCTTGGGCACAGGAACTTGTCCATTCTGAACGTGTAAGCATGGTAACTGGAAACACTACAGTCTTACAAAACAGTTTAATTCACCTTAATTACCCGGTGACAAACCCTCTGGTGATTTGGTTAGATTGCTTCTTGTGCCTAAGCTTTCATTTGCTTCACGTTAAGCGAAGTACAGACATTCATTTTCAGTGAATCAGTGACAGAACCGTAAGTCATCCAAGACGACTGACTCACAGTCCCATGATTGTTAGCAACAGGCACAGTGGACAGTTTTAAATATGCAGCTACACCGCTTGACCGAAGTTGTTGTTTTAGGAAAAAAAGCAAATCAGTTTGTCAGAGATACTCCACACATCAATCAGTTTAATGCACAGTTGAGTCTAACACGCCATGCGGCACAGCAGCCAGTTATCTGAATTGGCTTGACTGGCAGGTCAGCTATAAACATCTTTAAATCAATTAAACAATTTCACTTTAGGCTCTTTGCTTGAAATTATTTTAAAACACAAGGTACTATTCCTACTAGACAATCCTGGGAGAAAGTAAACATGCTATGAATGATTAGCCAACCTGACCTCAGCTTTCAAGTGTAACAATGTCTTTTATATGGAAAGTTGGTAAACACCAATGAAAACTGGTGTGTGACTGCAATTAACATTGTTGATTACTGTCGCTGTTTTACCACCCACATTCTTTAATAGGCCACTAGAAAACGTTCTCTTTTCAAAGCTCATTTAGCAATGCTGTCACATGGCAAGCACAGGTCGTGATTTTCACAGTGACATGCCACACTGCACTTTCATGCTCTGCAGTATTTTTGCACACACTTTTTTTTTTTTTTTCAATTTGGACATAAACAAATTTAGAGCTAGTCTTATTTACTCCAGTGAGAGGAGATTCATCCCCTTTGCCACAGACTTATAGCGTGTGAAACATTGCCTGCAGTTACCTAGCATGAAACTTAGGTGAAGAAGCTCAGCCAGGTGAAGAAGTCCAGGTAAAGGAGAAAAGGCAGGTTTGGTGGCCACCTGAAAACAGAGCTTACATGGCATAATACTGGTCAGTGTCCCACATGAGGGAGCTTCCCAAAAGGGTCCTAGATCAGTGTTATTGGGAGCTAAAGGGTGGAACAGGAAGGAAAGGAAGGCAAGCATGAGAAGGGTGGAAATGCAGTAAAGCCGTTGACAAGGTCAATGAACTTAATTAGGGCAAAACCCTTGAGAGCAGGTGCAGAAGGATGGCTCAAAAGAAGGAAACATTTGGACTTTGTCCATTGTTTGAGGATGCATGTCATTTCTCTGTGTACCTGGGAGCACACCACCAGAGATATTTTGCAAGTGCAGGAATCTGGGCAGCTGACACTGGTGGGCAATGTGGGGACATGTTTTCTGTTGTTGTGTGGACTTCGGAATGGCCAAGAGGAAGTGGACTAATGGACAGTAATTTCAGAATGGATAGAGATGTGGCACACAAATATTGCTTAGACCAAATAAATGCTCAAAATAATCTTACTGAAGCAGCGAGACTACTGTGTAAGCAACCTATAATGTCCAGTGGGCAGATGCAGTTTGTTCAGTCGTTGTGTGTGAAATAGACACAAACAAACCAGGAAAGAACACAGGAGCTTGCAAGATATGAACTACTTGTGCCCTTCTCAAAGAGCTGCTTCAGGGATGACAGTAAGCACAAGGTACCTTGATTCATGGCGAGGCCTCACAAACATCTGGCCATCAGTGCTGCCACAGAACATCAGAGCCCATGTCCCAGTAAAACCAACATCATTCAGGCTGCCTGTAGCCATGCTAAGCCTTCCTCTCTTCCCTTTGATGAATTTAAAGCACCCAGTGATTTGAAGATGGCCTTTAGCTCCTGCTGGGGAAGTGCTTCTGCAGTTACACACTGGATGGCTACAGGTATTGTCCCCACTGAAAGCATCTGGCATGCCCAGGCTCAGACAGATACACACAGCTGAAACCAGGACTTGCAGGAGATGGCCTGGGAAGGTCCAAAAGTACAAATCTTAACCCAAGCACCAAGAGGCAGAAAGTAGAGTCCTTTTTTTTCTTTTTTTTCTGAGTTTGTGGTGGTGATGGTTTTTTAGCGGTATGAAAATCTATATAGATGGAAACAATAAAGGCTTCCCCCCCCCACCCATGGGTGAAAAACAATTCTGCAACCTTCCCCCATGGGGACAATATTGAAGAGCAATGTGATGGTTTAGCACAACAGGGCTAGGCAGAAGAAGAGGTTTTCAGAGAGACAAGTATGTGAATAAAATAATTTATCCTGCTGAAAACACTACATTTACTGCAGCAAAAACAAGTAGGCAATTCCCATCTTGCCTGATTGCCAATGAGATCTGTAGCAAAAACAATCAAATGTTCACCTTCAATCATTCATGGAGATCAGGCACAGCTGCTCTTTACCCATACACAGGTGCTCTCAGCACCAAAACAGAGGAATATTAACTCACATCCTGAATGGCCAAAAAGGTGCCACTGAGGTACCTTTTAAAGTAATGTGCTTGTTGCTCAGCTGCTTCTAAACATTGAACACTGAATAATTATTTAAAGGGAGATACTGTTTGGTAAAGATGAAGTCACAGCAGATCCAAGGTCTTCTCCCAGACCTGCCATTGCCTATTTCTGTCTTTTCTTGGCAAGCAATTCGGTCTTTATGAGTTTCAGCTTGTCTACCTGTAAATAGAGATAATATCTACATGCCAATAATACATTAAACAAATTTAGCTTTTCCCTCTCTTCACAAGCTGTCCATGAACAGTCTGATTCTGTATGTGAATTATCACTAGTCAGTACTTTACCTTATGTATGCTTACAAAACCAATTTTTGTTGTTTAAAACAAATTGTGATAGCTAGAACTAGTTTGGCTTACTAGCTCATACATATATATGTTATTATATATTATTTTATTTCTATATATTTTCTCTGTAGTCAAAGGATATAAAGCTAGTCTCTTTCAGGCACAGTGGGGAGAGAAAAAACAACAACAACAACAACAAAAAAGAACACTAATTTATGATTGAAAAGGAGGATGTATTTGACAGAGAATAAACCAAATCTTTCACTGAGAAGCTTCAACATGTTATTTAAAAACTTGTCAGCATCATGTATGCCAAATGAGAAACAAGATAGTGCCCAGCTCTAGGGCTGCATGAGAACAGTTCACCACTTCCTCACTCCATTCATAGTTCAGTCCTAATGTCACTTAATGTGTGACAGGCGGAAAGAAAACCATAAATGCTCTGCACCTGTTTTGAAGAGTAATCATTAAAATCCCAATAGAGAGCCAAACTCTGCCTTTTTCTGTGAGCAGTAAGGGGTAAATAGGGCAAACTGCATTTGTTCCTCTACACCAGCTAAGGACTTTCCAGATCTGGTGTTCAATAGAGTGGTAAATAGAACATCAATTAAACAGGACATGGGCACAGTTTGTACATTGTGACCTGGAGAGGTCAAACTCCCAGCCCTACGGTGAAGTTGGATCAGTGTGGTGCATCTGCTTACTCAGCTAAAATATAAATAAATAAATATAATAATAAAAAACTTTTCTGCACAGTTCTGTGTTTTCATTTCATAGCGCTAGTCAACTTTAAGGGAAATTCATGCTGTGGCCTTCTTGTGGGAGTTGCAAATGGTAGACAAGTCTGTGTTTATTGTATGTTGATGGGGTAATAAATCAACTCTATTCCTTCCATGGAGAGCGGAAATTTTCATTACAGGATAGAATCTCTTACATTGCCATATATTTGTTCTTTAAAGAAGATTTTTTTAAAGAAACTGGCACTTAAACCAGAGTTTTAGCAGCCTCAGCAATGTACCTGTTCTGCTTTACTGCACTTCACATAGCAAACTCCTACAGCTGCCACTCAGGTTGCAGTGTTTGGATCAGAAGTGTTTTTTAGTGAACAGGAAGAATAACTGGGCTCCTGGTTATTTATCATAAATATGCAGAAGATTCATTTCATCTCATTTTGAACTAAGTGTTTTAAATTTGTGCGTCACCACAATACCCTGGCAAGGCTGGAAAATATTGCTACTTCCATTATATGCTTAAGCCTAATAGCAATATTCCAATATAACACTTGGCTTCCCAAAAGGGAATTTAGACAGAGATTGTGTGCTAAGCCCAAGCAGGTATCCACAAAAGAATGACCAAATCACTTTGAAACCAGAATTTCAATGAAATCACCTCCATGTCTTAGGTGCAGCAGCTGTCTCTGCAGAGCTGCTGCTGATGACTGTGGCACTGAGGGTGTTTGCAACAGGCAGTGAGCACCAAAACCTGCATACTGGTCACACACCAGGGCTGCTGAGCTCCCCAGAGAGACAGCTGCAGCCATGAGCCCTCAACACCTTAAAAACTCAGCTGGATGTGTATGAGCCGCTGTTTGACCCCATGTCCCAGTGTCATGGTGAGTTCAGAGGGACTGGTGTGCTTCACTGCTTCCCTAGCCCCAGAGGACTCCAACATCCCAACTGGGGAGGATATGTTCATGGGAAGGGATGTAAAAGCACAAATCAGGGGAGATAAAGTGAAGGAAGGAAAGCAGCTTCTGTCCTCTTGAAGATGTGTTGCGTAAAATGCAAGGTTCAGGGAACAAGAGGGAGTGTGAGAGAGAATGAGACAAGGAGGGCTCCCGTCCCCAAGGAGGGAAGCCAGGGTTCCATTTTATATTTACTTTACTTCTTTACTTTATATTTACTTAAAAAAAAAAAAAAAAAAAAAAAAAAAAAAAAAAAAAAAAAACCACTTTAAAAACTTTACTTTAAAAAAAAAAGTCTTTGGACAAAAGAAATCATAGCAGGCACGTAGGACCCACAGAAAGTGATTTTTAAGGGAAAACCTCATCTTAACCTGGAGTGAAAGCCTCTGAGGGGGACAAAAAAAAGGAGAAACCTCAGTAGAATTTCGTCATTAAAAGCACCAAACCATTGAGTTCATGTTCCACCACAAAATATAGTGTGGCAAGAAGATTATGTCCCAGGCAGTCGTGCTTCTGAAGTCCTTTTGTACACCCACGGAGGACTTTACCCCACCCTGTGTTTGAAGGATTTCAGGCTTTCCTTAGGTGGCTGGTGGCAGTGTCCCAAGCAAACTGGAGGTCTTCAAGTTGAAAATAAAATAAAACAATCCCTTCCTAGGGAGTTTCTTCCCGTCAAGCATTTTTGTGAGAAATCCAGCCTCTCCTGAGAGATCTGGCTGGCAAAACCCAGAAAACAAATGTTTAAGAGCTTCCTTCACCCTTCTCAATCGCCTTGGCTGCTATGGAGAGGAGGCTGCCTTTATTGTGTCTGAGGTGACTTGTTGTGGAGGGCAACAAATCCCCCAGCCCTGGGGCTGTACTTCTCAGGGCTCTTTGGGGTGGTAAAAGGAAGCTTTGACACTTTTCAAAGCTGTCAGCTGAGGCCAGGGCTCTTTCACTGACTGTGGATGGCCAGCCTGGCACTGACTCCTCTTATTTCTTGTGTCTTGCTTGCTGTTCAGCCTCCTCGCCTCACAGAGCAGGCTTGCAGAGCCGTATGCATCCGAGGGCTTTTCTGTAATGTCACACCAAGCCAAACCACCCCCTGGGGAGCAAAACACAGTGGGGCACACAGTGGGGTTTCAATTCCCACTGCCTCAGCAGCCTCGCAGGTTTGGGAAGTGGGAGTAAGCCTATACCTCCAGAAGGTCGCTTGGCAGGCAGTCCGTGTGGGTGCAGAAGGGCACGGAGGAGAGGGACTGTTTTCTCTTCTGTTTCAAGCAGGAGAACTGAGCTCCCTGCTCCCTTCCCCAAAGTTGTTTTGTGTCTTAACAAGTAACACACAGCCTGTGGGCAGCAATAAGGTGGCCTCCACTGTTAGGAGATAGGCCTCCCTTCCTCTTCCACTAAAAACTGGGCTCTGCTCTGACTCTGCTGTGTAATTCCCACCTGTCTCTTTCCCAAACTTCTGCTAAATCACTCATCTTTCCCCTTGCACCCTCACCCTCCACATTTCCATCAGCAGGGTATTTGCATGGCCTGTGTCTCTGGGCTGTGACAATGCAGCTGATGGACCTGGTTTCATCTTCCCAGGACGCTGCAGGGAAGAAACAAGCTCTGTGCAGGGCAGACATCCTGCCTCATGTTGGATCCAGGGCAGGTACACAGCCACTTGCTGCCCATAGTGACAGCAGCAGACATGGGTGAAATCCTGGTCCTAGTTCCCTCTGATCAAAGGTGGAAAATACGCCTCCTATCACCTATAGATCTTAGAGCATTTCACAAGGACTTTAAGGACATTTATCCCTTAGGTCTGCTTTTCAGTGGAATAAACAGAACTCCACAGTATCGACTCGAACTCTCCATGAACACACAAAAATTTCCAGAGACCTGCATCGACAAAGCCCTGCTCATTTGCCAGTGTGTGTCTGCTGGATGCATCCTGCTTTCACAACTCACCCACCACCACTGGCTTTCCAAGTTTCATATTTTGGAATAACATTTATCCTTTTTGCCGGCATCATCTTTTACTAGCTTGTTTAAAGAGAATAACAAAAATCAGCTGTTTTAACTTCATTGGTCTGACTGCTTATAAGGTTAAATGTGTCAAAATGATTTGCTATTAAATTAAAGTCTAGAGAAATTGAAAACTTACCAAAAATATGGAGACAACAGCTTTCAAAATATGCATATTTGTTACTTAAGACTGTATATATATTCTATGTGTGCATGTGTATAGATTATATATACAAGTTCGTAAGCACATAAACATGTTAATGTAAGATATGCACTCTGTAGTCTACAACAGACAAATCTGTTTCTTGAATGTGAAGCATTGCTGGCATTCTACATTGGCACAGATCTGGTTATAGCAGTGAACTTTGTGCGTGTGAACATAATTTTTGCCATTGCAGACGCTTTGGGTAGCTGAGACAATTTGCACATTTTAGTCTTTTGGCCTTTTAGTGTTTGCAGTGCCCCATTTAGATATTAACACAAAATTTTTTGTACATGCTTTTGCATCTACAGACCATTTGCAATCAAGGGTACATACCAAAATGCATAGGGCTGAAACTCTTACGAAAACAGTGGACCTTAGCCAAACCACAAACATATGTACAAAGTAATATCTCCTCTATCTGCCATGCTCTGATATTGGTATTAGACAGTCACCTCCCTATCATGATTTGAACATGGAAGAAAAAAGGAACTATGAAGAAAATTTAAAACTGAAGACAAGTACTGTGGATTGCCTTTTAAAAGATTTTTGTTTGGCTCAAAGATTTATTTTGTTTTATTTAAAAGTTCTGTTCTCGCTGTCCCAGAGATGTTTATTTAACAAGTTTTATCCTTTCTTTTTTTTCTGAAGTTATAATTATATTAGTATTGTATACTGAAGACTAAATCCAAAAAGCATTTTTTTATCCAGGCATGCTATATCCAAAGATTATTTCTTGGCTTTAGATATAGCTGTCTTTAATCATGGGTCTGTTTTTCAACAGCTATTTTATGTTGGTTTACACCTGCTGACAGGCAGGGTCGTTGTATCTAACAAACTGAGGCCTAAACTAATTGCCAACATCTCATTAGACATCTGTATAGAGAATCTAGTCCCAATGTATTCACATGTTTGTACAAGTCTTGACAGCAAGGACAGGGAAAATAATATTGTGATTCCTTACAGTTATTATATAGTGATCAAGACACTACAACTTTTTCTCCTGTTACTAATAGGTGACTTCAGAGATGCAATATAATTACCAGGCTCATTAGGCATGAGTAAGGTGACCAGTGCTGCATATGACACAGACATTCCCTCCCAAAATGCTTATGATCTCAACAAGACAGTCACAGAGCTGACAGTGATAAACATGATGAATGAGCTGGCTTAAGGGACAAATATCGATAAATTATTATAATAACTATTATAATAATTTGTTATAATTGCACAAGAGACCGTTACCTGTTTGACGATACAGCAAGCATTGGTTTGTTCTCTGGTCAAACAGTAAGTTAGTGACAAAGGAGTATCCTAGCTGTCTTTCCTGGCTTGTATCAATGGTATCTATTCAGCGGCTGATTCTAATAAAGTCATCTGGCTTTTTGGAAAAAAAGCAGGAGGGGAGGGCAGCAGCTTGATGGGTGACCTCAATTCGCTGAGCTGCGAGGCCAGTTTTTTAGACTCCCCTTTTATAAACGCTGTAATTATCTGCTGTACATAATTCCAGTTACAATTCTGATTGGAAAATGGAGCTGCTTAGGGGAGCTTACAAGCTGACATCTGTTCAATAACACACATCTGTGCCAGAACAGCAAAGCAGGGCCACCCAAGGTGGGGTGTTCAAGGGAGGCATGCACAGATCCACATCTGTATGTGTTGCTGTGGATGAATATTGATTCTGCTTTTAGCAAAAAGTCCTTGTAATCCTGACTGAGTTTACTCTCACTCTCTTCCGCATCTCACAGGCATCCCAACTTCAGTCTGTGAGGAAAGCTTTAAAAAATTGTATACAAGAAACCTCCTTGCCTGTGACATTCAACAATGCCTTAAGCAAAATGACTTCCACAGATAATATTCCCTACCCAATTCAGAACACCAGCAAATTCAAGTATCTTTTGTAGAATCTTTGGATTTATTCCACCTCTTTATTTTTTTTTTTCTTTTCTTTTCTTCCCTTTTGTAAGACGAATAGTGAATTAGTCCTGACTTTTTCTCTTTCTTCCTTTGTATTTTGAATCTTCTTGCTTGGTGACCAGATCCAGCACACCATCCATGCTTTCCTCTCTAAATCCACCTTTGTTCTACCCTGTCAGCCTCTGCCTGCAGTGGGTACCAACAGCAAGACCACTAGGTAGATGTAGCTCTATTTGCTTCCATTTAAGAGAAGTTGGAGCAAGTAGCCCTTCTGACCTACTATTGCACCACCCAAGTCCTTGAGTTGTGTGTTGAGCTACCTGGTGAACAACAGACATCTCCCACTGATTTTTTAAACAAACTTTTGCTTATTCATCAGGTTTATTCCAACAAGACTTTCCCATTCCTGTCTCTTCTTCCCTCTGCCAAGGTGCAGTGCTGGTTAACAGCTGTGGATGCAGTCTAGTCAACTCAGGTGCCAACGAACTGGCCAGTTCTGACTGCAAGTGGGTATTACAAGCCAATGTAATACGTGACCTAATCAAATGAAAAATATTCTGCACTCCCAATCTTTCTTCCTCTATCCCCTCACTAGCAACAGAGCTCAATTCTGCCATGACTGTTTCTCCTAGTTCCAAAAAAAAGTTACAAAATCTTTCTCCTAAGCAGGGAAGAATTTTCAAATGAAGGAAACAAGAAAATAGATAAACACGAAAGAAACCTTTAATACTAAACCACTTTACAATATTATAAAATAGCCAAAATGTTATTTATGTGAAAACATATTAATCAAAGGCCTCCTATCACATGGATTCAATAAGCTTTTTTAAGGTTAGTAGAGAAGTGCAGCCTAGAGCACACTGTGCAACACAGCAATACTTGTTGTGGTGGAGAACAAGAGGAAGCTTTATTATGGTGACTGTACAGAAAAGTTGCTGCCCCACACCCTCACTTCAGAAACACTCAGCTTTGGGTGGCTCTAAAGGTCCCAAATCACATCGCAGCACATACCTGGCCATACCCGTCCCACCCTCCCTGCTGCTACTGCCTGGAGGTGAATAGGTATTTTGAAATTCTGGGGAGAGGTGAACTGTGAGAGTGGTTTTCTGGGCTCGGTACTGCATTACCTGCTCAGATAAACTCCTATCTGAATGCAATGTGCCAAATTTGGATAACTGTTTGCTTTTGGCTTCTGCTGGAATCAGCAAAAGCAGAAAATGGGGAAGGGGGAAGGAAGGAAAGATTCTCTTTCAGTTCACTTTAGTCCTCTTCACTGTCTGGTTTGTGACCTTCCAGCTGTGTAAAGGACTGGGTTGTGGAACCAGCCTCTGTGCCTGTGCCCATGTTGTCTACATGCTGCTGGTTCTTTTTAGTAGCTCTTCTAAAAAGGTCTCTGCTGATATTTACACGTTATTTACAACTGGCCTTAATCAGGACCAGATCCCATTATGGGGCTATGTGCGAACAGCAACAGATACCAATTCAGGATGAGAAGAGTCTGAAATCTCTGTCAGCCTGAATACAAGGTTATCTGCTGACAGCAGACTGAATTTCAAATGATGGTGGTCTGGTTGGCAACTGCAGGTCAGTCACAGGCTCTCCATCTCCAAAAGTGGGCAGATCCTCTTTCCTAGCACCTAACCAACCCTGCAGGGACTACTCCCTCCAAGTCTGTGTAGCTGGATCCCCTTCCAAGCCAAGTGCAGGAGTGCCTGAGAAGGTAGGATCTCTCTGAATCTCTTGCATCTCCATGAGACTGTAGGAGGTTGCTTGTGGACCTGAATGTCAGAAGTATTAGATGTCAGATGGCAGATTCACTGTACTTTTTGGTTGGATCGTTTCCCAGTTGCCTGAGAACACAGCCTGCTAGAAACTGGTTATTATATTGTCCCTAACACAGCCTCAAGATTTTGGAGTGGAAGTGATTAGACATATGAGCCATGGTTTGGGAGACATGCTCACTGTCTGCCAAGGGACGTGCAGGCAATCACGTAAAGCAGAAATACACACACTCCTTCAGCGCCGTTACTGAAGGGATGAAACTCTTGCAGCAACCCTGACTCAGAGTAGCATTTGCATATCCTTGATCAAAGAGAAAAAAAAAAAAAAAGTGACTGGGAGCTGAAGAAGGGCGGGATGATCTGGCAGCAGCCAAGAAAGGCATAGTCAGAAGTGGGTGAGGCTTTCCTCCCTGGGGACGTGCTGCTTTGCACCTGGAAGCGTCTGCCCAGGCACACAGCCCATTCTCCTCCCCACGTGTGATGTTCCCATGCAGGCTGCTGCAAGCATGTGGGGACTGTAGAATCTGGCTTTATCCTGTCCGGGCAAGGTGAGATTTTGGGGTTCTGTACTTCGGCAGGGGGGAATTCTGCACAGAACGGCAGTTATCTACGGACATATTTGTGAGCCATTAAACTCAGAGATGGATGTTTAATTTCCCCTTTCTCTGGTTCCCAAGAATCAGACGCTGTAGGGCCAGTGATTTTTGTGATTTTCTGTTAGAGGAATAATTGCTGAAACCCCGTGAGGTCTGAAATAAGATACTGTATTATTTTCACACACCCACATATACACAAAGCAATTTTACTAACTGAAATTAAGGTTATTTTGCTTAATTATCAGCACCCATTAAAAGGTTTCTACTTAAGGAGTAAACTGAGAGAAGAGTGAAAAGAACCCCTTTCAGTGGCTCAAATAAATGTTGTAGTACTTTTAAAGGCAACTCATCTGTTTAACAATAAGATCAGGATAAAAGAGAGCACCATACTTTACATCTGTGGAAATTCTCTTCTCCCCTGCTGTGGTGACAGACACACATGTCCAGCAACATAAACATGTAACCCAAGATGCATATGTTGAAAGAACCCATAAGGTGCAACGAAGGATGTTTTGTTTCTGATTCCGACAAAGGAACCGAATCCCACTTTCAGCTGGAAATCTCATCACGAGGGATGCCTTTTGAAGGAAAGGTTTGGTCCTGTGCTGATGGGTGAGGTAAAAAACAGGCAACCATCCCAGAAAGGCCTTAAATACAGCAGCCTTCTGAGGAAGGAAAGTCAAAGCCACTCCCATGCAGAGGCTCTGTGAGAAGTTTCTTTGCACCACTGGTGTCATAACCCCAGGTCTGAATGGAGATGTCATCCTGAGGGTGGCTGAGGGTGTCCCCAGATGAAAAATTTCATGTGCTAAAATGAGCAACCTGTGACCTGACAAAGACAGATTATTCTCTGGGGGGACAGGGCATGCTGGGCAGCCAGGGATGATAGGGAACACCCTTAGAAAACCCAGGTAGCCCAGCCTGCCTCTGTGTGTCCTTCTCACCTGCATGGTAGAGCTGCTTGCTAGATTCCCTTACAGCCAGGGAACAGGGGGCTTGTGAAGAGCCACTGTTGGAAATCACACAGGTCCAACAAAAGATGCTCCAGAGCTGTTCAGTGTCTCAGCCTGGACCTCTGGGCTGTGGAAAGTTTTGTTCTTGAAGAATAAGCAGCAGTGTGCACATGCTGATAAGATCTTCTGGGTCAGAACTGGGTGCTCTGTGACAAAGGCACCATGTGAGGGTTTCAGTGAGCGCAACTCAGCTTTTTAGATCTTCTCCAGAGATAGCAGCAGACCACAGCGCATCCTACAGCAGCTGCAGTGTGAGGGCCAGGGGATCAGAAAGATTTCAAAGCAAAAAAGGAGCTAGAGAACAAATGTGAGAAATGTTGCTTTAAACTTTCCTGGGGAGTTGAACATGGTAGTAACCGAAACTGGTAACCATAAGGCCTCACAGACCTCCTGTGAGGTACTGAAGTACATTTTTTTTATTATTATTATTTCTTGCAGATGACTTTCTCAAGATCATCTTACACACCCATGCTAGTGCAGTCAACAGAAGTTTTATTATTCTCACATTCTCTTTTCGTCTGCAGGCCCTGGACACACATCCTTTTGCCTCCAGCATTAAGTAGGTTAGCTTTATTTCCTAACATTAATGCAACCTTTGCTGTAAGGGAATGTTGCAACTGGGTATCGATCTGTTTAAAAGAAATCAGACAGGTCATTTCTATACTTCATGGTCTTTATCTTCCCTGTGCCTCTGGCAGAGCCAAAGGATGGAGGAGCTCCTCTTTCTCTGCCTCACCACACTGCATTTTTCTTCTCAGCCTCCTCTCACAGCAAGCCTTGTACTCCATCCACTGCAGTGATCTTTCCTCGTTTTCTGTTTTTGATGGACCCTTCCCTTTCTGTGTGTGGCAGGCCTATCCCTCCCTGTTCTCTTTCTGTTCCTTTCCTTCCTTCCTTCCCTTTTTGAGGCCTTTGAGAATAGTTTTGGCTGAACATTTCTACGAGAAAATCAGAGGAACCTAAAACCACAAGATAAACAAACAAAAAGTCTTAAGATTCAAACCTCAAGGTTCAGACTCATTTAAGGCATGGAAACAGCATGGAAAATTGCAGCCCAGTGTCCTCAAATTTAGCAGCATTCACGGTAATTGGAAAGAAGGTTTTAAGGCCAAGATGCCAGGTCAGTGTGAACAACCAGAAGCGGTCCCAGCTTGACCCATCACTGTTTCCAGGCAGTATGATTGAAATGCCAGCTCTGCTGGGTCTGATCACCTGGCACACAAGCTGCCTAATTTTAATTGGGAATATGAAGCAGAAAGTATGACAGTTCATTTCGGCACCTTGTCATTCTTATCCTACATGTATACTTACCATTTACTTTGATTTTTTCATGTATAACAGTCCTTTTCATCAGACTTTGCTGTTTGTCGTGTAGACACTTATTAACTAAAGCTAATCATTTGGACATCAGTGGCTTGGTTTCTTATCTTGAAAATATATTGTGATCGCATTTCACATGCATACACAAATGCATGCATGCAACAGAAATGCAGACCCTGCTAAGCCCTGGCAGTATAACAAATATTTCTTTTTACAGGCACCACCTCTGCAGGCCTCCCTACCAACGCATATTTTCACCAAAATTTACTAAAAGGAAAAGAAGTTCTAGGAATGCCTTATTTCTAAATATACTGATCCTGTGGAAGACATCTAGAACCACAGACCAGTAATTGTCAGTCTAAAAAGGCAGCTGTGGTATGTTAGTAAATGTCTGTGTCCATGCACAACACATGTAAAAATCAGGCTATGCACATCGTTTTGTCAGCAAATACTGTAAAAGTGCTCACATGTTGGTGGTCCTCAAGTCTTCCCCACCTTCGGACAAAAAGATCAAATCACATATCCCGGGCTCCAAGATTATCCTAGATTATGGGCTTCTTCTCTCACGCTGTCCTGCATCCAGAGCATTGCAGCACCACACCCTGTTCTCAGCCTGCTAAATCAAGCTAATGAATCCTGTAATCAGGTCATCAGCCACCCCAGGGCACCCTACATGACTAATTGGTTAGAGAGTCACATGCAAGGTGTCATCTCTTTGAGCCGGAGGGGGACTGGGGCAGTGTGCTGCAGGTGAGATCCACTCCTTCCACACACAGTCGCGGGGTTGCACAGACTCTCTCCTTTATACCATAAATTCTCCCATTGCATGAGCCAACCCTTTACATAAGTCTTGTCATGTGTATCTCTGTCTCATATGCTACAGGGGGTCCACTGGCACTTTCCATCAAGACTTTCTGCAGGGAAACTGAGACAGAGAAAAACTGCTGATTATGGGGGCAATGCCAGGAAAAGAGGGTGTGGGCTGATGACTCAGGAGGGAGGTAGGAAGGGCACCACAGGGGGATGCCAAACAGAGCACACTGGACAACATCCACCAGTACTCGAAAGTGTCCAGAGATGCTCTACTTGAGATTTGAATGGAAACAGACCCATGGCCACTGCAAACCCAGCCATGGATGGCATGGATGGCCAGCTCAGCCAGGGCTGTCAGGAGGCTGCTGAATAGATTGTGAACAAACAGCACAACTCAACCTCTGTAATTCTCTGCCAGGCTCCTCTAGCAGAACTTCTGCTAAGAGAGGTAACACTGCCTTGTCTTTGGCTGCCCATGTACTCAGGAGAAGGCAGCTGGTGCTCCAAGTAATAGCAAGATTTATCCAGGCATTGCAAACCTGCCGTCATGTGGAAACCTTCCCTCTAAGGCCAGGGAGGTCTGGTTATGCTCCTACTCTCTTATTCCATTCTCCCCTCAGTGCTGGTTCCTGAAAAAGGATCACATGTGTGCAGAGGTATTATTATTAGTAAAGCTGACTGCATTTTTTTCCAATGAAAAAATCCCATAAAACCTCCTTTCCCCTCCTTCACATGTCTTTGATTAAAAAATTTCAGTGCTTTTGTCGTCTTAAATACCAAAAGACTTCATTTTCAATTCCGGAATCACAAAGAGTAATTTTCATGACATTATTGAAACAAGTATAACTGAAAATATGTGTGCATTATGGGGTCAGATCTGCTTATCAGCGTTATGTTGTATCTGATCTGCAACACATTTGAGATCAGCCTGAGGAAATTGCTGAAGATTGAAACCGGCAGTCCACTTAGGATCTTTCATAGATGACTATGGCGGTGCCACAGAAACAGGATAGGAAGATTTAACCTAACAATACGCATTTGAAGAAAAAAAAAAAAAAAAAAAAGCTTAAAAAGCAATGTGACATAGATTACTGTTTATTGCCAGTGCTGTTTGGAGTAATCAGGCAGCAATGTTGGATTTACATGATAAATAGGGCAAAATTGGTGGAACCCTATAACCCAGAGCTGTGCAGCTGGGGCTGACTGCTGCTGGCAGATTGAACTGTGCAGTCCTTGGGTGATTATCCACCTGCCTACTACCTTCAGAGAGCCAAAGAGGGAAACAAAAAAGTACATAATACATGGTCTGTGCAGAACTAATAATATTAATAATGTTTATTAATATTAATTAATAAACATTTTGACCTCAGTTTTCAGACACCCTGGGGAAAAATAGTAATATCAATGGGAGTTACATTGTCTTATATATACCAATTCAATCATTGTACAAGAGAGTAGAAACAAATCCATAACATTTGTTTACAGCTCAGTTAGTCAGACACCAAACAGTAAACACTTTCAACCTAGAAAGATATACCACATGCTCTTGCAAAGATGCACCGCTGCTTTTTTAAAGCTCGTGATTTTGAGATATTTGATAATTCCTAACAAAAAGCAGGAGTAAAGCCTACACACACAGACTCGGTTCATTTAGCCAGTGATGATACAGCTCATGTTGACAATAAAAGTTGATCAAATCTCCTCCCAGATTACATCAGCAATAAAAATATATATAAACGGGCTCCTATTGTTTATATATCTTGCCTTTTCATGAAGAGTTTTAAGGGCTTTATTGCTATTGTAGTTCATATTATGATTCTCTCCCATTCTAAATCAATACAGCATGCCAGCAAAGCTTTGTATTTTAAGTATGCTGTAACCTGGAAGTACTGGAGAGTGTGAAGATGTCTTCTGATGTGTTTGGATGCAAGCCAGGCTGTTCTGGCCTTAGCTGAGATGGGCAGGCCCTTTGCTTCAACTCCTCACTTCCAGGGTTTTGGAGGCTGGGTGTATCTCTTAGCCAATATATTTAAATGTCAAGTAGATTTGTGCTGACAGTTTCAGATGGTGTTTCACTGTGCTGTATGGATCCAGGCTGCTGCTGGTTTAGTCCTTGCTAGGTTTTGCTCAGTGGGTCTCAAACGGAACTTTTCTTGTGCACAGAGGCTGCTGGGCTAGGGGAAAGAAGGGATGCGTAGGCAAGGGATTTTCATGTTGTTTGGTTGTGTTTTGAGAGTCAGGTGTTCACATCTCCATGAAATACAAACAAGAACAGGCCCAAGAATTTCCTGGCAATTTCTCTCCATACCAGAAACAAACACCGCAAGGCTCCGACAACTACTGCATGATGTGCACAACAGGACAATAAACATTATGAGCACTTTGCTCTTACAGTTTCTGAAGATGTAAATGGTTTAAATTGCCTCAATCATCATAACATAGCTGGAAGAGGGACTACAGCCTGCCAGATAATGTCCAGCATTGACCAGAAGAGCAACTCCTGCACAGCAACATCATGACTTGGAAGAACTCACTCAGACGTATTTGTTACATGTCATTCTGTTTCTTTTGGATTTTGTTCCTCACATGTCTTATAATGAAGATTAAGGAAAGAATATTGTTTTAGCCAGGCCACAAGGAATATGAGATTCTTATTTTTAACATGGTTCTCCCTACAGGCTTGCAATTATTTTTGCTGGCAAAATTATATTAAATTTTTATTTTCTTTTATTTCATTTCCTTCCCTCCCCCCCCCCCCCTTTTTTTTTTTTAAGGAAGAAGCATGTCACTTCTTTCCTCCATTCTTTTTCTTTCTTTCTTTCTTTCTTTCTTTCTTTCTTTCTTTCTTTCTTTCTTTCGTTCTTTCGTTCTTTCGTTCTTTCGTTCTTTCTTTTCCTTCCTTCCTTCCTTCCTTCCTTCCTTCCTTCCTTCCTTCCTTCCTTCCTTCCTTCCTTCCTTCCTTCCTTCCTTCCTTCCTTCCTTCCTTCCTTCTTTTCTTTCTTTTCTTTCTTTTTTTTTTTCCTTTTTTTTGGGGGGTGGGGCAGGGGAGGTTGGGGTCAAAAGCCCATTATTCTCTTCTACTTTCTTGGCACATGCTGAGTCCTGGTGGTAAAGAAGTGCTACAGCACAACAAATTTGAGGGAGAAAACAAACTTCAGGTATCCTAGGCCCCTTTTTCTTGTCTCAAAGTATGAAACTGTCTGCTGATACATTGCTTCTCATTAGCAATATAAAAATCGTTTTGCATACTCCTTTGTGATACTTCACCTTTTCCCTCATTCTTCTCCATGTGTCCATTCATAGGCTGATGAAGAACAATTCACTCAATTCACTTTTTATGCAAGGACTGTGTCTAGCACATGATGCTGGGATTTTTCGACCAGGCATGAAAGGACATAGTCCTTCGCCTTGCATCCTGTCAAGTGACAGTTCCGTTTTTAACAGTGGAGCAGCACTTGTGGATAGCAGCCAAAGAAGCATCCTGAAGCTGAGCTGATATGTTGTAATGCTTGTGTGACTGGCTCATATTTGGGTGTGTTTGTTGTGGTTTTCTTTGCACTGGAAATGAGAAGCCATTCTTGGAGAGGACGGGTGCTTGCACAGCCTGTGATGTGCCTCATTTTCTTCTCTGTGCACTGATGACACGGTCACTCTGGCAAACCCCACCTCTCGTCTGGCTGCTCAGCAGTTTAAGCACATTGCAAACTGTCACATTCTACCCTGGACAAACTCCTCGTTTGGCTTCTGCAACTTCCAATGATCTTCACAACAGAGTTGGGCTGCTGATAAATGGAAGTCTTGGGTTTCAAAGTAAGTATAGGTATTACTAGTACAGAATTCAAGTTCCCTGACACCCTGAACCAGCTTCTCAAAAAGATTTGCCCATGTCAAGCTCTCTCTGTTTTAATGTTAATTATTACATATAGAATCATGGAATCATTGAATCATAGAATCACAGAATGGTGAAAGAGACCTTAAAGCCCATCTAATTCCAACCCCCCGCCATGGGCAGGGACACCTCCCACCATACCAGGTTGCCCAAAGCCCTATCCAGCCTGGCCTTGAACACCTCCATGGATGGGGCATCCACAGCTTCTCTTCCAGGTCTTCACCACCTTCTGAGTAAAGAATTTCTTCCTTATATATAATCTAAATTTCCCCTCTTTTTAGTTTAAAGCCATTCCCCCTTGTCGTATCACTATACCCCTTGACAATGAGTCTCTCTCCAGCTTTCCTGTAGGCGTCCCTTAGGCACTGGAAGTTTTTTATAAGGTCTCCCTGGAGCCTTCTATTCTTCAGGCTGAAGAACCCCAACTCTCTCAGCCTGTCTTCACAGGAGAGATGCTCCAGCCCCTGATCATCTTTGTAGCGCTCCTCTGGACTCGCTCTATCAGAGCATTACCAATTAAACATAAATGAAGTTGTTGTACAATACTGTAGACTACTAATTAAAATACTGTCTGGGCAGGGGTGAACTCTTCCAAAGAAAACAAGGACACAAAGCCTAGGTTTCCAAGACTAGATTACACTGATCAGTATGCTACTGGTTAAAGAGCAATGGCAGCTCAGATGTGATTCACTTCATCTGAGTTTCACCAGCTTTTGGCATCAACTCTAAACAGGACAAAAGAGAAAGATACTTTAAGATGATGATTCATGATGGTTATTTGGTGTGTGTGTGTTTATTATTATTATTATTATTATTGGTTAGTCTGTTTTTGGTTTTAAGGAAATCAAACAGAGCAATAATAGGGGGGGGGGGGGGGGAAGAGCAAAACAGGGTAACAAGAAGTGGAATGGACATCAGGAAATGGACAGTGCAAAACCACAGGAAACTGCAATGTTCAAAAAAAAATATCACAGGGCAAAGTAACAGGATCAACAGTGGAGAGGCCAGGGACACCAGTTAGGCAAGTCCAATTGCAACCTGCCAATGTATGCCCATCACCTGTTTGGTCAGACCCCACAGCTGAGAAAAGCAAATGGCTGGCTACATGGAGGATCCTGATGAGACTCAGATCTGAAATGACACCGAGCTTCTTCTGAGCAGAAATTCAAATGCGGAAGCTGATACCCCATGGAGAAAGCATAAAGTACCAGTAGTTCTAGGTGCCTTCAGATGCAGATTTTGAGTGTCTGTTGGCACTTGGACAGTTGTTTCCTTTTGTCTTCATAATCAATAAGTTGAAAGGACATTTTAGCTTTAAAAAACATCAGTAGGCACTCTAACCTATGGTTGCACAATCCTGGAGGGAGGTTTTTACTGTAGATGAAATAAACAGCTTTGCTATCAACCATCCCTTTACAAAACAGTACCAAGAATGAACTGTTTGTGGCAGCCCTATGGTCAGGTGAATTCTTTTAATGAATAACAGCAATGGATATACACTCAGCAAAATTTCACATAGAGGCAAAGGGCTTAGCTCTTGCCAGGGCAGAGTTGATGGGGGAGCTGCAATGTTGACAACTGACACAGGATCAGATGTTTTTCCCCTGTACTGCTGAGACAGCTGAGCTGCAGTGCAATGTTGGGAGACATGAGAGAAGCTGGGCACGGTCTCTTTTTTGGACTTCATTTTGTGTAACTTAAAAGTGGAATTGATCTCTGACTGAGGTCAGTCCTTTGTAGGCAGTGCAGAGACACGTATGCAAGATAATCCATCTCATCCTTGAAGGAGTGTCTAAGAGGGATTGAATTGTCCTCCCAAGTGTTTATTTTCTCCACTGATTATAGAGGGAGAGTAAAAGATGAGTTTGCTTTAGATATCACATGTTTAAGTAGGCAAAAATAGATAATCCCATCCTTGAGAGTCCTATAAATTATGGGTGGAGATAATCTGAACCCCTTTTATTAGTGCAGATAGAGTGAGACCTAGCAGCTAGCTTATGAGAGGTATGTGGAAGGCCTTTGACTATTTTGGCCTAAAAAAACTGACCATCCCACAAGGGAAGAACAGAGTCAAGCCCACCAGGTCCTGCTCTGCATGTCTGCAGTGAAGAGCCATGTTGTACCAGCCTGCAGGTGCCATCCTTCAGCGTTTCTGTCATAACTTTGAGAGCCAGATCTTGGGCTGTGACCAGGATGGTGAAGCATGACTTGAGTTCAAACTACAAATCAGGATCTAATTAGCCATGGGTTCCAAGTGTCTCACACAGAAACCAAATATTTATCTTATAAAGTTAGAAAAATAAAGAAAAATAACACTTGATTTTATGAATACCTGTTTGTGCATGTATTGCTACTGGCAAGAAAAAAACAGAATCTACCTGACAGGATGCCAGAAGTTGGGCTGTTTTGCCTATGGAGTAAGGAGTTTCATGGATTTTTTGTGTGTGTATGTTTCTGCATGGAAACTTACTTTCAAATAAATAAATAAATAAATAAATAAACCTGTTTTAATTGTTCTTTTAAGTGAAAAGCCACCCACCACCCAGGGAAAAGTAGATGAGCTTCTGCATATTCACCACAGGATAAAAGTCTGTGCATGCAAAACTTCTGGCTCAGTTACACTGAGATAAGTGGCTAGGATGAGGCTGCTAAGAGTCCTTCTGATGCTGCTGCTCTGGAGCAGAAGCATCTTTCTGTTCCTTCTTTTTGCAGGAAGAACAGAAATCTCTTCCACTCACACTGTCTATGGTCACTGAGGAGATCCTTGAGATTAGAGTTTTGTTAGATGCCATCCTGATAAGAAACGCACCCAACACTACTTAAAACCTCAATGATGTTTAAAAAAGAAAACAAATATATATCTTTACTTGGAAAAAATCAAAGGAAGATACTCCTCTAACTTATCCCAGTTTGTAAATTAACAATAACTTTCCTAAAAATACTTTTAATAGGATGAACAAATTTGAACAAGAAAGAATGGCAGTTTGGTAACTTGCGATGTGTCATGTTTTAGGAACAGACTTCAAAGAATTCATATCACAAAACATTTTTTCTTTAATAGTTTTAGCCTTTATGTCTGCTTTGTTTTAATAGTTATTTTGTTTTATTTAAAGTATAGGAAACGTGGTGAGTTTCCTAGTCCACTACAGAAAAACAGTAATATTAAAGCATGGTAAGAATTCAAATGACCAAATTAAAATTTAAGATAGACATGATCTGAAATCATGGATAGAATCACAGAATGGCTTGTGTTGGAAGGGACCTTAAAGCCCATCTAATTCCAACCCCTTGCCATGGGTAGGGACACCTCCTACCAGACCAGGCTGCCCAGGGCCTCATCCAGCCTGATCTTGAACACCTGCACAAATGGTGCATCCACAGCTTCTCTGGGCAGCCTGTACCAGTGAAAGGCATCTCTATGTTTTCACTGGAAGATGGAATAATGTCTTCTGTGGGAGTTCTCTGACCACACCGGAGTTAGATGTGGTCTAGTGCTCTGAACTTTGACATTAAGGCTCTGGCTTCATGTATTATCGTATGCCATCTTGGCATTTGCTGGTTTGTACCATCTGAGATCAAACCTCAGTTGGGCAAAAATATGACCCTTCTTGGCCAAATACTTTAACTACAAAGTATTATGTAAAAGACAGACAACACCGAGAGCATCACTAATTTTCTGTTTAAACAAAGTGGCCATACTTTGATTTTAAAAGGGACCTGATTTTTCCAAGATGATGAATGAAGACCTAACCTGGCACAAGCTGGAGCAGGATCATCAGGGCACTGAGCTAGTGCACAACGTACTTTCAAGACTGTGGCTAAACATAGGACAGTAGGTAACTGCTTGGGGAGGGCAGCTGAGAGCATGTGCAGAATTTGAGCAGTCAACTGTTTAACAGAGTGGTGCTCAGGGATTATCAAAAAGGTGAGTATGGAAGAGTTTAAGGCTATAATTAACTGACCGAACTGTATAAAAACATTTCATTTGAGTGACTGAGAGCTGCACAAAAATATAGGGAGTAAACAAATTACACTGGAAGATTAAGATGACCCAAGGCTCCAATAAATGCCTGACAAGATTAGATTTTATTTTTCTTTTCCTGAGGTCAAGCTGTTCTTAGTTCTGGCAAATTTATTTAACCATATTAGCATCCTCAGAGATATATTTTATGTACAATTTCTATGCACTGGAGCTAGACCCAGGTCAGCCATTAGTATTGTATCATGAATGGATACATCCTTGTCTGACCAGTGAATGACCCTCCACTCCACCTCAAAAACGTATGAAGTTTTTGCCTCTGTGGCAAAATCATCTACTATTATTAGTTCCTTATAAATATTGGTTTTGGTGTCTATTTATGTAGGGGTACAGGTATATGAGTGTGAGCAAGTATCTGTGTGTACACGTATGTGCATGCACGGCAACTCTAAAAATTAATTGCCTTGGCTTACAAAATCTTCTGGATCTGTTTACATTCCTGAGGCAAATTCCTTAATATATCTGTAGTTAAACTGTTCCACAGCCTCTAAATGCATGGTTTTGGAACGCTATCCACCTTCCATTCACAGGGAATCTCTGAGAACATTTCGTACCAGTGGAGAATTAATGTGTCACTGATAAAAACACAGCAGCAACATGTTAATATGCTCTTCTAATGCTACTTAATCCTAAGGATAATGCACTGGATTTTCTGCATAGGATCTTAATATAGCATGGGAAAAGGGGAATTGTTTGGTTTTGGGAGTGGAGAGGCAGGCAAGAGGAGGAGGAGGGGTAGGGAAGGGAGTGGAAAGTGTTTAAATAGCTTCAGTAACGACCTGGCTGCTGATGGAGGACTCCTGCTCACATAAGGAGCTATGTGAGTGTTTGAACTGAGCAAGATCTGGCCCAATGTATCAGATAATTTGTAGTGTTATGGGCTGGGCAGTGCTCCTTCAAGATACCGATAAGATGCAGCTGTACCCCTATGGGAGAGCCAGGGGGGAAGGTCCTTCTCCAGCCCTTGAGGCCATATCAGTGCCATTCCAAGTGTGTTTTCAAGGCTAGAAGTATTAGCTGAAATATGAAGGTTTGGCAAATAACAACCAGCCTTGCTCACGTGTCCCCCTTTTGCTCCCAGAAACCTGAGAACTGACTCTTCTTAAGACTTCGGAGAACCAAAAAGGGGACCTCCATCAGAATGGATAGCATGTGTAAAACAGGCAAAGATGCCTGAGTGTTGTCCTGGCTTTGCTGTATAAGAGAAAAAGAAAGGTCTGGAGAAGATGAAAGAGAAGCAGCTCTGAAGCTCCAAAGAGGGACCCTAAGAAAACCCAGGACACAGACTGTTTTTGGGCAGTGTTGGGCTGTTAATGCAAATATGGGTGTGCAGCCTTTCTTTCCTGACTCCTCTTACTCTGGTCACACTCAACGTGATGATGTGCACCCCACATTTGGCCAAACAAATGTAGCTGCACATTACAACCTCTTAATTGAATATGTGTGTATATATTTGTTTTCTTTTCTGAAGTAAAGATCCCACCAAAAGAGCCAGTTATGCAAGAGATGTTTTAAATGCAGTAGCAAGATATTATTGTATATTATTTAATTCAGCTTACCAGAATTCCTGCTGTTGGGGCTAGTATTTTGGAATGCAGTGCCCACCAAGATGGTGAGTCATGGAGTTTATGCAGCAAGTCCTTTACATAAAACTTGGACTGTTTTTGCTTGCTTGTTTGTTTTAATAGAAGGCAAAGAAATGAAGAAATCAGTTCAGCATTATGGAAGTATATATAAACATAGGGGGAGAAAGGGTCACTTATATATGAGGTTCCTTTTATATTGAGATTTGTAAGAGTAGATACTTTTTCATTTGGTGTTGATTATTTTTGTAATACTAGAAACTAGGGAATCCCACAGTGCAAAGGGCTCCAGTGTGCAGATGGTGGGGAGTGCTCTCCAGTATTTCTCCATTCCTTTCTGGTTGTCCCACTAATCATTGCAAATCCATGGTCCATTTTCAGAACTGGTGGTGTTTCACATATGGCTACAACTTCAAGCTGCTTGCAACAGCTCTCCATGCCTCCTTGATCCCAGCTTGCTGCTTCTTCCACTGCATCATGCTGAAAAGGGAGACAGAATAAACATTATGTGTTTATGGTGAGCTCTGCTAGGAAAAGCAACATGGGGAGAGTGGTAGATTATAGGCAAAAAAAAAAAAAAAAAGAAAAAAAAAGTACTGAATAAGAGAAAAAAAGGAACCAGACTTGCATCAATGATGAAAACCAGCAGAACTGACAAAACCCAAATCTACTTCTAAAGAAGGAAAGTTTCTCATTCTTGAGGTTCTGGTTTGTAACCTTATCTCAAATCACCTGTGCAAAAAGAATAGGAATTGACTGAGATCATGACTGAACTTGTGATGGAGACAAAACTAAACACAAGTTTGGGCATCATCCTTTTGAGCCCAAATGTCTGCTGATTTCTACTTATACAGCTCCAGAAATAGAGCTTGATAAATAAAGCTTATCTATCTTGATACCAACCAGGAAACAAACCCCTGTTGAGGAGACTTTGCCTACTATCGCACCTTGACTCACTTCCTTGCATGTATTTATTCAGACCAGTCGTGTGCTTGATCAAAGATCAGTGGTGATTTGCGATGCCTGATGAACCCCCCCCGGAAATCAGTAATTGATTAAATTCTCATTATCATTTGAAATAGATTACTGTGCTAAGGGAACTGGCACACTCGATGCTGTTTACCTAGAGATATAATGAAGCCTAGTCAATGCCATCCTGAAGTTAACCACTGCTTTATTGTACTTTGCCTTCTGTTCAGCAGGTGTTTATGAGAGTTCAAAATGTAACATAAAAATTTCACTTCAGATAAGAAGTTCCATCCAGAAACATGATAACTACTCAAACACTTGTGTGCATCTGCCATCCTGTTGCTTTTTGATTTTGAAACACATGCCTTTATCTCTCCTTTGTGTTTTAATAATGGCCATAATAGTAACAAACCCGGCTTACTGCACAGAGCTGTAGGCAGGGAGCACGTCGCTCTGTGCTGAAATGCACAGTCGTGCAATAACGACACTGAGCAGGATGAGGAAGATAGACCAAAAAAAAAAAAAAAAGTTTGGATTTCTAAATGCTAGAACTCAAACCACTGGTGCTGGAACTCGGCCCTGTCACCCCAGGACCTGATCTGGGAAGGGAGAAGGGAGGAAACAAGGTCAGATGTTCTCCAGCCTGAGCAGAAGCCAGGTCAGCGTCCATGCCACAATGCAAATAAACATCAGCTTGTAGCCAAAAGCCCCCACTGCTTACTCAACTGAACTGTTTAACTGCACTGTCTACTGGGACAGCACTGCCTACAGGGGCTCCATCATCCCGTTCAAATTGTCAGGATCTGACCAAAATTAACCTTTTCTGAAGGACACCAGCATTTTGAAACCCTAGACAGATGCTTGGTCTGTCCACTGACCTTTGCTGACGGGCCTGCTGGGAGTGGACACACATTTGTGAAGACCTTGCACTGGCATTTCTCAGAAGCTGAAATGTCCTGTAACAAGATTCACCATTCTTTAAAAAAAAAGCTGCCTCAGGCTGACTCATTTAAGGGGAAGTATTACTTCCCCCATGTTATTTTTAATGAAAACAATGAACATTATTATATCTTTTGTTGGCTCTGGCAAGTGTGAGTGGGAGAAAGCAAGTCACAAGATTTATTTACTGGACTGATTGTTTGATTGCCTCTGAAGAACAACCCTAAAGCTAGAACAGCAGTGCTGCAGTTGCAGCTATCTTTCATGTTTTGTATTCCTCCAGAAGAGGAATTATCGCTGGTACAGACAGATGGGTCATCCCTTGGTTCCAGGGGATTACTCCTTTTGTCTTGCTTCACACAAAAACACAGCAGCAGAAAGATGCGTAACGTTTTCAAATGTAAGCCATTTGAGTTTTCAGGCATGTTTCAGGAGATAAATAAATAAATAAACAAGAAAGGACTATGGGAAGCAAGCACACCATTTCATGTGTAGCTGTGCTGGAGTGTTCATTGTTGGGTAGGAAAAGTGCTCTTACAAATTCTGCTAGTTACAAATGTCAGTGTCATTTCAGAAGTGACATCCATTCAGGTCTCTGAATGCAAGTGATATGAAGTCTGCAGGAAGAGGAGATATTTCCACCTGCCACTTGTGGGTAAACCTGTAGGCATGTAAGTAGCCTGGAGAAGGGCTTGCAGTCCAGAAACACCTTCTGCCTTTTCCAGCTGTGCCAACTAATCTGATAAAGGCCATCTCCCCTTACACACCTTGTCTCACAGTCACAGTCACAGTCTTTTTTTTTTTTTTTTTTTTGTTGTTGTTGTTCCAGCATCCTTCATACACAGCTGCAAGGCTGATTTTTCACTGATCCCTGTCCTGCCTGCCCTTTCCACCATCCCTCCTCCCATCTTCACCCTTCAGCCCAGGGATGTCCTGCTCTATATGGCAAGGCATTAGTGTCAGTCCTGCCTCTGCTCCTCCTCCAGCTCTACACCAGCTGCCCATTTACTCACACTCTTTCCACACCAAGAGGTTTTAAAATGCTTCTCTTTCTCTCCCTTCAGTCACAGTTTCTAACAGAGGTCCCCCAGCTTGGAAAGTCTCTGCTGAAGCTTCAGTGCCAAGACATTGCCCAAAATGCAGAGAAGGAAAAGGGCCCTGGAGCTCCTGAAGACCTGAGCTTCCTGATCTTTAAGGGCTGCTTCCAGCCCAAATATTGCACAAAACAACCCAGGATCCAGCAAACAACTCTGATTTGTGAAAGCAAAGGTTATTTGGAACTGGGAAACCTGTTTGTTTGCTTTGTTTGTTGTTGGTTTTTAACTGGAAAAGTAAAAAAAAAAAAAAAAAAAAAAAAACAAAACAAACTTTTTTTTTTTTTTTTCCCCCTCAATGCTTTTGTCTGAAATGACTAATTCTTTAATCACACTCTTGTAGGATGCATTTTAAATTTATTTGCATCTGTGTTTTCCCATGAAAAGTAAAGATTTCCCAGGTTACTAGCAGGCTGCAATCACAGTCACGTGGTACCTGAGTCTGCTGCAGGTGCTGGGTATGTGCAGACTTCCCACAGTGTGCATACCAACAAACTTCCCTCTCCCCCACCACACCCCCAAAAGGATAATTTCTCCTACACTCTGCAAAGAAATAAATTATTAACATTGAGTATTCATTAGAAAAAATAATATTTACAGCTTGTTCGTGTGGGGAAAGGCCTTGGCTAATAAAACTTCGGCAGACTGCACGTGGTGAGCTGTGTTAGGAGCCTGTGTTGGTGGACACGTCTCACCCTGGGGATCAGTGGAGGGAGGAATTACCCTCAGTAACACAGCAGCACCAGCATTTTCTAGCTGACTGTAGAGTGGAAAGATAAGGTAGGAGAGGAGAGCATAGGCCAGTGCCCTATCAGATATACCAGCTAACACTGGAATCCTTTACATATTCAAGCAGGACAGACCCCAGAATGAGTTTGATCCACCCAACAAGTATTTCAGGAATGTACTTGGGATTCAATCTGAAGGCATCCTGCAGGGAGCAGCCTGGCCGTCAGCAGGTGAGGCCCAACCTGCTCTGAAGAGGAAAATACTTGAGACAGAGTCCCCAAGCAAGCAGGAGAGCCAAGGCACTAGAGCCTGAAAAAAAAAACATTGCACTGAATTGCAAACGATTGCTCTCGGCAAATAAATCCTGTAGGGTTGATGGGAAAGTATACACTTGAAAATTGGTTTTGAAATGTCTTCTAGGAATTTACCTTCTTGCCATACGTTTGGCAGGAAGCTAGATAAGACACTGCATTCTTGCCTCACTGCAGGGAGACAAATGCTCTTGAAGTCTCTTGGAGCTTTGCCAAGGAGGGCAAAAAGCCAGGATTCCACATCACTGCTTCATTTTCAGTGTGCTGCTTGGTGTCCATAGAGGCTACTTGTCCGGTCACAGGTGAGCTCAGTAGGATGCTCCATAGGGTGGTAGGACCTGCCTGGCTGCACTCAGCACCCACAGCACATGCTGCTGAGCAGGTTGGTAAAGTGATGGGCTTGTGAGAATCTGAAAGCAAGGCAAACAAACAGAGCAGGATGGGGAAGAAGGATTTCTTCTTCTCCTGACACAGCTTTTCAGTGTGGTTTTTTTTTTTTTTTTTTTTTTTTTGGAGGGGGGGGGGTGAAGCTCTTAGGAGCAATGAAAACAGCATGGCTGCCAGGAAACTTGTAAGAAAACCTGCTGTAGGACAGACTTCTTTGCTGGATACCATCTAGCACAGGTAACCTGCAGCACTGAATGTTAAACATTTCTCTGTCACTGAAATCCAATTTGCAGGAGCATTAATTAATCCTAGCTGGGACTCTCAAACCAAACTTTGAGACTTGGAGCCATATTTTGTACCTCTTATCCTCCCAGAGTGTATTTACATTGCAAAAAGGTCAGGCTTACAGCAACTGATGCTAGGGAAGCTCTGCATTTCTGAAGGGTTTGAATAGCAGTATTCTAGCCATTTGCTGCAGATTTTGTTTCCACAAAAATGACATAATCATCACAAATGACATTTTTAATATGGTATTGTGCATGCCATGGATTCATATGGTAATTCCCTGAAGCATCTGTTCCTCCATATTCATAGGTCCTTTAAAGGATCCCAGTCTACATGTACAGACCTTTGAATCCTAATGATTCCCAGATTCCGCTGTGGATGAAGACTATATTTCTCATATGCATGTCAGTGAAATGTGGAGTATATTAAAGATGCTTCAGCTAGATATTTTCTGAAAGATCTTCCTGTGTGCTCTTGGAAGGACATTTTGGAGGAGAGACATAGGAGTATGCAAAGTACTTTGTAAGGAGTTAGGGGTTATTGTCTGCATCTGCCTTGGGAAAAATAGGCATCCAGAAGCAGGGCTGGCAAAGTTGTCTCAGAGCAATGCTCTCCAGAACACAATTAAGTTCATTTATTCTCCAACAACCCTTTTTCAGACATTATTTAGATAAAAAGTATTTGTGTATTTAAGATAAATAAGACTGCTTTGTAACAGTGACTTTTTTGACACCAGCTTCCACTGAAGCTGCTGACAAATATGCAGCCATTGGTAGGATTTGCATGCTCTGGGAGCATATCTGAGCTGGGCCTTGCAATGCTTTAGTCATAAAAATAAATAAATAGATAGATAAATAAATAAATAAATAAATAAATAGAAAGAGGGAAAAAATTGAGAGAAACAAAAGGAAAAAATGAAACATTGGGCAACCAATAAACTCCTCAAGTATCAGTCATTAAAATAAAGTTGTTCTCATTGAATTTTATGCTGATAGTTGAATTTATGTAATTTTTTATCTTAGGTTTTAGTGAGTTTAGCTCTTATTCAATGGGTTTGTTGCTAAAGTTATGTGTTTGGGCACTTGTATGGCAAAGAAGAAACCTGGCCTTCAATCTGGGCTCCACTGACAATTATTCAGCTTTATGTTGTTTCTGACTTACACTAACATCCAGTCACTCACAAGGTGAACATTTCCCACCTCAATTTACACAAGACCTCTGCTTTCCAGTAAGAAGTATTTTTAGTGCAAGCCAGCAGCAAGAGGGGTAATAACATTAGTTTCATTCAGAGAATGTCTGTTTTCCTTTCAGCATACAAAGGAGTAGAATTGGAAATGTGAGAAAAGACAAATCCTCCTCCTTCATGTCCAGAGTGTCAATAATCTTGTTATATTCTTTGGGGGATGAGGCATAGCTTCATCTTGGAGAAGCAAAGAAAGTATTTTATTGGTACAGGGAATCACAGCTGATCCATCTCAAACTCAGAGAGCCGCAATCCTCCTAAAATCAGATCTATGATGTTTTACTAATTCCTTGGTCTCTTCAGAAATCCTTTACTCCTTTTCTCTTCTATTCAGTTTGCTGCTAAAGCAAGATCCTGCTTTTATTTATCATCCATCAGGAAGCATTGCCTATGTTGATGTTTTATGGTGTCTCTCACTGTCATCATCTATTTGCTGATCTGATCTGTGAAGATGATGCCACTCGGAACATTTCAGCTTATTCAGTTCTGCTCAACTGTTTTTCTACCAAGTGATCAACCACGGTTCTTTGGTGTGAACCCACAGTGGGGATTTCCCTTTCAAATTCTGGGTATATTAACGCTTATCTTCTAATAGCAAGAATGCTTAGACAACAAAATACAAGATTTATTTCATTTTTTGGACATCATGAATAATAGCAAAAGAGAAGATGGTATTACTGTCCGTATGTAAAGGGTGGTACCCTTTTTCTGCTAGCAGCACCTGTGGGTAACAGGTCTGTATCCAAGCCAGACTCATTTCCTTAAGATCATCACCTCTGTTCTCGTTTGTCATGTGCTCAGACATTTCATTTTTCTCTTTTGACCTCAGACCTGCAGAATTCAAAGAAGGGATTTTCCAAAGTGATTTAAGAAAGTGTATAGCCTGAATAATCCAAACTCTTAATCTCTTAGCTCTGAGTTATTGTGTGCTGTTTTGGGCATCAATGATTTTGCACCACATAGACTACAGGCATGGTTCTGGTATGAGGAAGCTGGTATATAAATCAGCATTGTTCTGCATAGCCGTCCCTTATGACAAAAGAATGTCTAATCTCAGCCAGAGGAGAAAGGTGAGTCATCAGAGATGATGACTTCATTCTACCCACTCATGAGGTAGTGTGATCACCTGTCTTTTCCCTTACTTCCCTGCTGGAAGGCAGTTTAAGGGGTGAAAGTTCCCTCACAGCAATCCAAGAAAGTACAGGAGTTTTAAAACAGAAGGAATAAGGAACCTACAGAGTCAAGGAATCACTAGGCAGGAGGGGAAAGAGGTGGACATTGTTTTTCAGGAAGACAAACTCATATCAGAGAAAGTGAAAGGCACCTGGGAATTCAGAGAATTTCCACGGAGGATGTGACAAGAAACCCCCAGTTTTGGATTTTCTTTGGGTCTAGGTTTGTGGTTTTCCTCATACTAATACAAAAGAAGAAACAGTGGTTTGTGAAACGTGGTGTGAAAGTACTGTGTGCTGGTGTGTTTGTGTGTGCATGTGAGTGGCATAATCCCCCTGTACACCTCCCAAAATAATAATGGTGGTAAAAACCATAGTGAATCTGCAGGATAGAGGGCTCTGCACAAGGCCAAGGGGACAGAAAATGTGCAAATGGTAAGATTATATTAAGCTTTTGAGAATGTGCCTGGAGTCCAAGGCAAAGCTAATCCTGAGTTTCTGCTGAGAATTCACTTTGACTTAAACCAAGTGAATTGGTTTGGAACTTGGATTTGATCTGTGGAAGAGGACAAAAGTTGGACCTAGAAATATTCTTCATGTGGCTATCAGGAGCAGTCTTCTTCAGACTCCTGGAGTCCTGGTACAGTCCTTGGAGATGTAAATGTACAGTTTTGAAGTTCTATTTCTGTAAGTTAGCAAGAATTAGTATTAGCAAGATCTGGAAATTTGCTGCCAGTTTTCCCTGTGTCTGGTTTCATCTCTCCAGAAACAAAGCAATAATTAGTAGCACAGGATAGGGAACAAGGAGAAGAGTGCAGGCAAAGTTGAATGTTAACAGATTATAAACCTTGCTATGCTTGGTGAGTTCCAGGCTGAGCTGTGCAGTGTTGGGAAAATAAAGTAAAACTGTAACCCAATAAAAAATGTCAGCGATGAATCAACAACTGATTCTCTAAAATCAGTGTATTTCCCTGCAAGCACGTCCATCATGTCTCACTGGAGCAGGCAATACCCTTTCCTGGGACACACACCTTTCATGTGATCGGTGCTAAAAGCAGAACAATGCTGCCTGGCCTGTTCCTACCTGCATTAGCTCTGAACACGTCATTGCTTCTGATAAACTGCTCTCTTTTGTGCTCCCTTTTTCCTTCTTGATTGTTTCTGAGAATTAAAATCTAAGGCCATATAAGGTTTTTCTGCCCAAATACATTGACTATTGTTTGGAGTGTGATTTGTTTCCTTTTTATTTATTTATTTATTTATTTTACCCTCATTCTTTCTGTAAGAGAATGTCTTTTCTTTAAATGCAGGTGGAAAGAACACCTGATTTCAGGTAAGGAAAAGTATGAAGCAAAACTTCCCAAACACACCAAATCATCTTTCCTGTTTTGCAGGTAATACGTGCCCATAACACCTCATTTTTCCGTAGACACCAGGGGATTTCAGAATGGGTTATGATGGAAGGACAACTTTTGGGTAAGTGGGAAACTAACACACAGGGAATATACCATCTTGACCCTTGGCTGTTGCAGCCATTCATCCGCTCTCCTATCTCTGCTAACAGCATCCTCCAGGTCACTAACACAGGAAAAGGAATACTACAGCCTCTAAAGGAAGTTTTTTCCAACCTGTGTCAGTCAATAGGTGCTTATCTCACCTGGGATCACTTGACAGAAGGCACTCACCAGAAATAATGACATCAGTCAGCAATTGAGGAGAAAAGGTGAATCAATTGCACAAGCTCTAGCTGAATGTACATAGACCTGTACAAAGGCATCACTAGCTTGTTAACAATCAGTGAATGAGGCAGCATTTTGGTGGCTGTACCACTGTCCTTTCCCTGCTGTCAGGAAGGTTGATGCCATGTGGTTGGGGCCTGGGTACCTGGCGTGTTCTTTCTCACAGTTGCAGCCCAGAATTTCTCTGTGCTCTCAGGCTAGGTTCTCCCCTGTGTGCCCTGCTCCTCTTATTTTCTCCTGGGAACCTCCACAGCTAACCTACCAGGAGCAGCCAGCTGGGAAGCTGGCAGCAAGCACTCCATGCTGGGGCTGTAAGCAGGCACCAAGGACTTCTCAGGAGCCTCCATGTCTACCACCAAATGACAGATGCTTCTATTGTCACAGGAGTGAGGTGACCGACCCAAGCAGGTCAGTGAACTACCTCACAGCCCACTGCCAGGGGTGCTTGTTGGCCTTTGCACTGTCTTGCATTTCCCATGCCTCCTTTGCCAGGGACCAGCCCAAAGCAGCAGACAGTCACTTGCACCATGCTAAGGCAATAGATCTGCCTTTCAGCATGCTTTTGGGCACATGGAAACAAGAAGGAAATTACTGATTCAAGCCTGGATGCCTCCTTTCAGAGAGGTGACATCTGGGTATATAATTAGAGAATGTACAGCTAAATAAGAAACCGTGTGGTGCTGTCAAAAGTATACAAAATGCTGCACTCAGATAAATGTGCAGACACTCACTGCTGTCTCTTACCACAAGAAATTCAGATCTTCTGGTAATTATATGATGAAAGAGGTAGCAGACAGCTTAATGTTTAATACCTTGGAGAGCCCATATAGCATTTACATCTGGGCAATGTCTCTGCAGAGAATGATATTTATTTATTGATCTATTTATTTTTGTTGAGCAGTTTGCTGCAGCAGAAGACTGGTTACTGTGATCCCCAGAAAGTACAGAAGAAACTTTGCAGCCAGGGGTGACTTTGGCTTTTTATATGAACTTTGTTTTTTTCTAAGAGCAGAGCTCTTCCACCTGACAAATAGCTTTGCATGGCATTTGGGTGCTTGGTATGAGACAAAATCAGAAAGACCAAGCCATGCAACACCATCAGCCTCTCACTGCAGTCACAGGTTTTCTGGGCACATTCTGTGGAGCGTTTCTGTTCGTGCTGCAGAGCACTAAGCCCTGCTTGTTCTTTATTTCTCTTTCTCTGTGACCAAGTTACTACTATTACCTGCAGCAAATGCCAAATGGAAAATTACTGACACCCCCCCCCCCTTTTTTTTTTAGATCTCTCCCTCTTGTTTACCCTTTACCTTTGCCCTCCTCACCGAGGCAGCTGGCAAGGCTGACTGCATATAACTGACAGTGTTAATAAAAATTGACAACATAAAAATATTTCTTCCTCTTGTCTCATTAAGGAGCTTAATAAACAGCACTCTGAACCTAGGGCTGTTTTTCTTTTTTTTTTGTGCTAGGTGGTTTTAATTAGTGTTTAACGTAGGCTGCAGGGATAGAGGAGAAATTCAGAATCAATGCTAGGAAGCAAAAAGTTAATAACAACATTGCCAGGTCAAAAGAGACTCTTCTCTCAAAAGCAACCACAAAATTCATCCCGTGGAGTTCCAGGTTTGTTGTTTCTGGCTGTCTGTGGTCAGGCATTTTCAGTTTACAGGAAGAATATGTCCATCAATCCATCCTTCCTCTTGTGGTACCACTCCTTTAACCTCTGCCTGGGCTGTCGGCATCCAGCTGTGTGCTTTCAGGCTCAGCCAACAGCACCAGGAACAAAGGCTGCAGAAATATTCCTGCCCTCTTTACTTATATGCCCCTGGCTTTTGCTTTAAGGATGCCCATCTTCACAGCCGACCTCTCTGTTGGAGATGATATGGGTGAATGGAGGCTCTGGGGGCAGAGAGAGCCCTAACTGAGAAGCTGGAAGTGACTTAAAGAAAGCAGCTGCCAGGCTTCTGCTGAGCAAAGAGGAGTTAAACCTCAGAGAGCATGTCATTATCAGTAGTGAGAAGAGTGCATTATGAAAACGTACAAAGCTTTGGCACCTTGAGCTTTAAAACAGGCATTTTAAGAGCTGTATTTTGAACACACACACAGAGAAAAGCAGCCAAACACAGTGAGGGCTGTGGGAGACATGGAGCAGAAGGATTCAGAGCAACAGGGTGGGAAGGGGCACAGAGGGATCAGCGTGTCCCTTGCACAGGAAGAATTGCATAAGAAGATAGCAATAGTTTATATTGCCTTAATAACACCCTTTTATAGATGTCAAAGCAGCTTGTGCTCAGCCGATTGACCGTTGCAGTGCTCAGAGGCAGGCACATCGCTCCAGGTTACACACAAACAGGCAGTGGTTGACTTACTCTCATTCCCACAGGTAGCAACATCAAGACTGGGAACAGCAGTCCTGAGCCTTTCCCTACAGAAGCACCTAATCCAAAGCATACTGCACAACAAAATGTGTTTACTTCCTTACTCCTCTCCCAGTAAATGGAAGCACTGGGAAAGAGCAGAGGGAAGATTTGTGGACAGAATGAACTCCCAGGATCCCTCATGTGTCATTTTTTATTTTCCCGTGGTTCTGTGAAAACAGGTGGGAAAGAATAGACAACAGGAGATGCTAAGAGAAAATACAAAGGGTAAAATCATGCTGGGGTCTACATGGAGAAATAAGCCTGCAGAATGGCAGTGAAGCTGTAAATGTGCCAGATAAGGCTGTAGGAGGACCTGGTTTATCTTTAAGGGGGTGGTTCATTTATTTTGTCTCTTGAAACACAGGTTTTCATTTCTGTGTCAATGAATTTGGTTACAGCTCCTTACAATCAAAATGGCCACCACTGGAAAGTCCCAATATGCAAGGAGAACAGGTGTATTTAATCCCCTTCCCAATAGTTACTCATTAAATTAAGATAAAAAACAGGTGGGTATTACTAGAGAGGAATAAATAGTTAAACGTGCAGTTGATAAACATCTGAGTTACTGATTAACTCCTGGCTTTTGTAACACCAGCAGTTCTTAAATTGGTTTACTAGGAGACCAAAACACAGAGCTGTGCCAAAAAGGCCTCAACCTTTAATAACAAATATTACACTTTATCTCTTCTTGGAACACGTGTTCTGTCCTGGGACAATGAGGCCAGCACTGCCCTCTATTGATGGGAAGAATTCAGTCCTTTTTTCGATGCCTGCAATGCTGGAGTGTGGATGAGTCAAAAAACCTAGAGAGAATACACGTAGGACAGGACAGATTGAAATATAGGCTCCTCCTCAGTGTGTTGACTACTGAAGTTGAAAGAGGAGGAATAAACTTGCTCCTTAAGCATGTGCTCCAGAACTTTTGTTACAGGTTGGATTCTGGGGCAACTGAGCCTTTGGCCTGGTAAACCATGGCCAGGCTTATGGTCTAGGTTAAAGCCTGGGTGGAAACGTGCCTGGTGACAGGACGAGGGGGAATGGGCTAAAGTTGCACCAGGGGAGTTTTAGGTTAGATGTTAGGAAGAACTTCTTTACCGAAAGGGTTGTTAGACACTGGAACAGGCTGCCCAGGGAAGTAGTGGAGTCACCATCCCTGGAAGTCTTTCAAAGACGTTTAGATGTAGAGCTTAGGGATATGGTTTGGTGGGGACTGTTAGTGTTAGGTCAGAGGTTGGACTCGATGATCTTGAGGTCTCTTCCAACCTAGAAATTCTGAGATTGTGTGTGAAAGGAAGAGAGGGACTCACACATCTCAGGGCAAACACACAGTGAAAGCAGTGCAGTATGCTTAGCAGAATGAAAAACATGCTTATACTCATCTGTGAATAAGAAAGACAAAGGGTGATCTCAGATGTCTTCCGTTTCTTCCATCTGGAGCAGCTTGCTTGCCCTTCTGCACCCAACCAGCTCCATGCAGGTTGGAATGTCTCCTTGAACAGCATCCCTTCCTCACTGCCATTCTTGATATCACTTATTGCAGCCTGCCACTTGGTTGAACTGAGAGCATGCTGTCTGCCACCTGCAGAAAAGGCTGAGAAAGGAGGTGGTGATATTCCCTGCAATTAGAGGTTCAGCTGGTCAACCCCACAAGCTGCTTCTCCCTTCTCATGGTGAACTGGCACATCTTGAGCTCTTGCAGGCTTGTGGGGAAACCCCTGAATATATGGTGTGAATGCACCTGTGGTGCAGAGGAAGTCCTTCTGGTGCTGATGGGAGCCAGGATGCCCCAGACCAGGTGTGGATGATGGGCTATGGTGAATTGAGCCCAGGGGTACCTGTGGTTACCAGGGAACTCCACCTGTCTCCAGGGGTAAAGGCTGTCCTGTGAATGGAGTCTGAAAGGATCCAAGTCTGGTTTTGGCTTTGTCTTCTGCTCAGTCTCTATTAATACTTCTCAATAATAATGCAAAAACAACAACCACTAAAACTACCCATCTTTGTTCATTGCTACTAGCTGTCACAGAAGGCAAAAATGCCTGTTTGCTGGGCGCAGCTCACACTGCTGCTTGACCTGCCTTTGCTGTGCTCAACTTCAATTTTTTTCTTTAACAGTTTCACAGTAAGGCTCTATTATTCAGGTCCCAGGCAAGCAGCAGGGTGCACGCTGTACAATAGCAAAGAGTTTGGCAGCACACAGGTTGCTCGTCTGTGCCAGAAAAACTTCTCTGATGGCCCTGAGTTCCTCTTCCCCCCCCTGCCTCTGCCAGGGGCTGACATCAGGGAAAGAGAAAATACAATTGAAAGCCATCAAGAGTAATGTCCTGTTTATTTTCCTGCTAAGAGAATTATTTTCAGGACATCTCAGGAACGGGAGCAGGAGTGTGTGGGGGGAATCAGAACAAACATGTTGGAATTTCATTAGCTTTTAGCAGAGAGGATACTAGAATCAGGACCAAAATGCAGGTCAGGGGCAGGATAAACAGGGCTATACATATGTCATGGATCCTTGTTTACCCTTCTGGGACATTACCATAAAGACACAGAGAGGTTTGTGTGCTGGAAGCAGGACAATGTAATCCATTAATTAGGTTTGTGACCGTACTCCAGTTTAGTTACTGCTGGCCCCTACAGGTGCTTGGAATGGCCATGCCAGAGTGCACAAGCATGCACTTAGCAAGGAAAAAGAGATTTGGGTTCCTCACAAGTACCTTCCGCTGCTGTTTGCACTTGTGTCAAGTGCTATGGTTGTGCAGCTAGCTGCACAGCCTCAACCTTACTATTTAGAGAGAAGTTACACAAAATGGAGAATCCAATCTAACATCTCTTGGCTGTTGAAAGGGGCAGGTTTGGCTTGCTCTTTTTCTCACCTCTCCCTTTCCTGGCTGTAATTGCAGCAGTACAGTCCTGTTCTCTTGCACCACTAGCTCTGGCTCTGCTTGGATGGGAAGGGGAAAAAATAAGCTCCAGAGCAGCAGAGTGGCTGGGGCTCTAAAAATAAATAAACAAAATAATTAATTAATAATAATAATAATAAATATTTTGCTGTTGTTTTTCAATAAGATTTTGGAGTTAAAACCTGCTGTTTTAGCTTTTATCCAGCATGGAGCAGCAGGATACACTGACTGCCCAGCTCTTCTCAGGCTTAGTGAGGTGCACTGTGTGGCAGGGTCTTTGTGTATTAGTAGGGTCTTCTTGTCCAGATGCCATGTGAGTGTCAGAGGTTCTCAGTCCTGCCCACCAGCCTTTCAGTCAGCCCTCAGCAGTTCAGAGGATCAATAATTTCTGTGCAGGCCAGGAGAAATGAGGTGGGACACCCGTGTGCCAAGGTGTGGGGTGAGGAAAACGGGGTGGCCTCCATCCAGGCATGATTTGCAAAGTGGAAATCAGATGCAGAGCATCTTGTTCATGACCCTGTGGTCTCTGGACCACCTCTGCCCACTCGTGTGTGGGAGATGTGCATCCTCTGGCTGTAACCACCACCTCAGAGTAACAGGTTATGCAGTTCACTCTGCTCTGATTGCAGCTCCCGTCTCTGCAATTACAACTGCTGTAAGTGGTGTGGATCGATAGCAAACTGATGAGCGAGAGCCTTTCCTGAGGCTACCGCATGGAGCCAAGGGAGAGGAACGGAGCAGGGTGTTTTCCAGCTTTCAGGTCACTACCTCCTCTCTAGCCAAGGTTGGGGGCGAGGTCACCTTGCAGGTCTGCCAGGCTGAGCTGACCATGATGATGGCGAAGAGAAGATATGGGGAGGGGATGGGGGTACCTGTCACCTCCTCCTGAGGTCAGGCTGGTACTGGCTATGAGGTTAATTGGGGCCATGTGTAGGATGGGGGACTTGAGCTTCCTCCCACTCCCTTCCCCAAGCCAGTCTAGGGCTATCTTACCGCAGCTAAAAGTGCTATGAAAATAACAGTTTTCTGAGAGAAACCATCCTTTCTGGAGACACGAGTGAATGAAGGCAGGAAATGGCATTTCTGCCCTTTGGTACAGCACCTAGACCCACACACCAAGCAGCCTTCTGAACTGGATGAGCTGCTTCACCGATCCGTGTCCTGCAAAATCCTTTCCCTTACTCACCCTTGGTTTTGTAGGGGCTGAGTCTGTGGTGTCTTTTTCCTTTCTACAATTATTTTCCAGCATAAATCTCTTTCTATTGTTCCAGTCCAGCTCTTCAGTGGAAAAGCAAATACACGTGGGCTTTGATTTTCGTCTCTCATGGTAGTATAGAAGAGAAGAAATGCAAAACCTTGTCTCTGAGCCAAAGCTAACAGTAACTGGCCAACACCTGCTGTGTTGTGGGGAGGAACGGTGCTGGTGATGGCAAGAAACATGGAGGAGGCTTTACCTGTATGCTGCAGAGTGACTTTTCCTATTTCTCAGGAGCACACAGGCAGGATTTGGGTTTGTGCTGTCACAGGTTGGGCCCATATTTATAAATAAAACAAAGCACAGACCGAAGCCCTGTCCCAAAGTTGTCTCTTATGCTTAATCAGCTCTGGTTTGGGACAGCCAGCACCGTGCCCAGGCAAGGCACTGCCCAGGGACTGTCCCCACCAGGCAGTACCTGGCACACGGGGCTAAAAGCAGCCAGTTGGGTGGATGCAAGCCATGCTCTGTTTGGCAGCACCGATGCCAGGTTAAAGTCCTTGACTTGTTCTGTTTGCTGGCACAGACACCACCTCCAGTGCTAATCCATACCCAGTAAAGAAAATGGAAAGATTTCCCAGTGACTTCAGAAGTCTGTGTCATGTCCTAAACTGAATTCAGGCCAACACAGGATCAGACCAACTTCACATAAGCAGCTTTAGATTGATGTCAATGGAGCAGTCAATACAAATTTTCGATAGGAGGGTTTGTGTTATTGGGTGAGGGCTTCTTGAAAGCAAAGTTTTCACGTGCTATATCAGGTCTAGGAATCTGTAACTGTGAGCATGACACAGACCACCCAAGGTAAGGATTAGAAATGTGGTCTGGGTAATGGTTAATGACTGATGTACAGGGCAAGAATGACTTATTGTAGCGTGAAATCTCTGCAACCTGTTCTAAAGCAGTCTTGCTGTACTCTTCCTTCATAGCTAAGCATTCTTTCAAAAGGGAATGGGACTTCAGAAATGATTAATTTTTCCAAGGAAAATTTTCACTTTGCCTTGGTGCTTTTTGCTACATTGTAAAAGCAGGTGCTTTTGATTTTTCCCTAGCTTTTAAAAGTCTTCCACAGCTCCCAGAATTTTAGAAGGGAGAAAACCAAGACTAGGACAACATATTAAAAAAAATTATGATTTTTTTTTAAATTATGATTTAAAAAAAATATATGAAAAAATCCAAAAATAAAGGTGGACATTTGGCATACATAAATGTGTGCATGTCTTTCTATATATCTACATTACTGAGACTCCTGGATGTTCTTGCTGTAGCAACAAGGAGGAAATACATTATTTCCTCTATCATTTTAGGGACCACCTGTGACCCTTCTGCATGTCATAAAAGTGGTATGAGTTTTACTGGTGTGAATCGCTGTAAATTGATGTGATTGCTTTGACCTCTGGGAAGAAGAGCTGATGTATGTCCACTGAGAAGATGGCCAACTAATAACATGCTGTGTAATAACTTCACAAAACAGGCTTGCAGAGCTGATGAGTTGGTTTAGATTAAAGGTTAGTTTGGGTGTCTTGTATGATTGCACAGGAGAGGAGGGTCTGAAGGGGGCTTTTTTTATTTGCCAAAAGAAGTAAATACCTGAAAGAGTTAAAGCTGTACCACGCTTTGGGCAAATTCTGCTGTTGTAAGAACATTCACATTTCTGTTCTTTCTGCAAAATACCATCTCTTTTGAAACAGCTAGATGCCAGGGACTCTGCTGATGTCTTTCTGACTTCTGTTAAAAACTCTGCAACTGCAGCTGGTTCAGCGGAGACTTTCCACTCCTGGACAGGCAGCCTGCCCAGATAGTTCCAGCCTTGCAAATCAACAGACAAATGCTGCTGGCACGGATAAAGCCACCCAGTATTTTTAAAAGATTCGGCTGTACAGACGTGCTCCGTGGTACACTTGTGCCCTCAGACACAAGTATGGTACTTAACATACTTTATTATATCCTAAATATATTTCTGAGTATTTCTGTATATGGCCATCTCCCCCAAACATGCATGCTGTTAAATGCCAGCTGCCAGAGTACTCTTTGCACTCTCCAGTACTCCCTTCATGCCTCCTCTGGGAACACAGTATAAACATTCAGCTTTTTGCCAGAGAAATCCCACTCTGGTCAGGCTGATGCAACACTCTGACATTTTTTCTCATACTCTTACACAAGTTTTTGGTGATAATTCCTTTTTAGGTCATAGGTACAGCACTTGAGACATACAGGAGATGCAAGGTTCAGTGCTAAGCAGTGCGGGCAGGGTCAGTCAGCTGGAGAGAACAAGTCCTCGGCAGTGCAGGTGAGGCAACATCCAGGACACCAGGCATCAGCAGTGCTGTTTTAGACACAGGAATTAATTTGGGGCTATTCAGGGTCCAGAATTGTTGGGCTGAGCCTTACTGCTCTTTCTGTTTTCGTGAAGGAAGCATTAGGAAAAAAATACAGCCTTACTCTTCCAAGTGTAGGTGAGCAGAGTCACCATAACACACCCCAACTACCCCTAAATCCTACCCAGGGTAGGATTATGCTCAATATACACAGAAGGGAAAAGTCCCACCACTACAAAAGCTCAGCACATCCTCTCTCTTCCTGCTCTGGGATTTTCCTACTCAGGGGCTGCTTGCTACAAGTGAGGATGAGCTGCCACACCTCTAAAAACTAACGAAAGCTGAACAAGGCAACAGTGAGTATCCACAAGCCAGGCTGGTGAGTTTTACATTGAGCTGTAATCATAGAATCATAGAGGAGTTTGGTGGGAAGGGACCCTTAAAGATCACCTCATCCAACCTCTCTGCCATGGGCAGGGACATTTCTTACAAATGAGGTTGCTCCAAGCCCCATCCAATCTGGCTTTAAACTCTTTGGCTCTGGGGCATGGCTGAGGCGTGAGCACACATACTGCTGGCAGTCCGCAGGCAGATGGGACTTCTGCTTTCACTGAACCCAGCTAATTAATTTGTGGCATTGATTGCTTTTTGCAATATATTTACCTCTTGTTTAACATCTGGGTCCTGTGGCTGAGAACAAAAAAAAAAAATCCCAAATTACACAAATTGATTATATTGGTAGCATAACATGCAGGTCCTGATGGAAAAAAGTGACATGCATTTATGGTCCACAAAGGACATTTTAATTTGCTAACACTAAAGCCTTTTCCATCCCCAACTAAAAAGATTTGAGCAGTTGCACATAGCCAGGCATGCCAAATATTTGTCCCTGGTCAGGGAATTAGGTTTCAAAGGAAAAAAAAAAAAAACCTTTTTTGCAGTGACAACCATTTCTAAAGGGTCAATACAAAAGACAACAAATGCATAGCTGAGAGTGTTGTGTGTTGTCCCCTCTGAAAACACAAAAGAAAAGCTGCGTGAATAACAGCACTGACATAAACCCTCACGGTGCAAAGCCTTGCAGGACTTCTCCCACCTGATGTTCCCCTATCTGTTTCATTGCCAGTAGGCTCCTGCATTCAGCTCTCAGAGAGGCCTCATCCAGGGAGGAGAATAGACAGATCTAGTAAATAAATCTTAAGCCTGATAGATGTGTAAATACAGTCGTAGCATCAGGAGGGAACAGGCTCTGAGCCTACGATAAGACACGCTGGTACAAGAGAGCCGTGTGCTCCAGGACCCGCCCGATAACTCCTGGGAACAGGAAAACAGCACTCTCTAGTGGGCAAATTATTAAAATATTCTGGAAAACAAATCGCTACACTGGGTGAAACGCTCCCTACGAAAGCAGCTGTTGCTTCATATCTCTATCCAGTGTTTCTTTGTCCTTCTCTGTGCACCCCCGGTCACTTATAGCCCCTCATCAGCCCATGGAGGAGCATGGTACCTGCTGACACTGCCCCTCCTACTGTCCTTCAGCTTGGGCTGATTTCTTTTTCAGGGACCTGGAATGCTCTTAGCACATCACACATGTGCCTGTGCCAGTGTATGGGAACATTTACATGGGCAAAGGGAGGACAGCTGTGTTGCTGAAGACAATATTGGGACGCCCCATGAACACGGTAACAAGAGGGCTCCTTTCCTCTCTTTCTCTGTCACCATCACCCAGTGGAAAACTCCATTAAGATGGAGAATTCCTTACTGGCTAAGCTGAGACACTAATCAGATATTAGTTGTAACCATTAATGAAAGAGCTAATGAGGTGCTAAGATCCCCAGCTCTGACTGAAGTGAGTTAATCACATCTCACTGCTTGGAGACCCATTAATCTGCATGCATGCTGTTTCCCATTCCTTTGCTTATTATAGGAAATAAAAACATTATTCTGGCTTTATTTACTTACATCTGCTGTATCTCTCTGCTGAGCTGTAAAGTCCTGTAGCTGTGGTTCCTTGCAAGCCATAGAACCACCATGGAGGGTACTATGACTGGTGGGCTGGCACACACCTTTGGGGAAGGAGGCGTTATGGAAGCAAACACCACACACAGCCACACTAAACAGTGATTTGTCACTGCCCCTGGCTGTCAGAAATGGTGGTTTTAAAATTATTCCAAGAATTAAACTGCCTCCAATGGTTTCACCACAAGTTCAGAGGCACTTCAGCAAGAACATACAAAGTACGCCCGGCTGCACTCCTCCTGATGAAATTCCTAGCTTTTTTTCAATTTGGATCATGTCATCCCTGCTAGTGGTGTGTAGTTATTTCATGTCATTCCAGTGGGTTATCTGTCTAATAAGTAGTTGGGAACAACTAGTAACTGAGTTAGCTTGGTACAGTTTTGTACCAAGTTTTGTACCACCTGCTTTGGCTGACCAAACGGTGAAAACACTTCTGTTTCCAATGTTTCTCTAAAGGTGTGCTGACTTTATTTTTATTTAGCTTGTCTTGACCTTTGCTTCTGTTTATTTCCACTTCTGCCTATACAAATCAAACCTCAAATAGCAAAGCCTATCATCTTGCAGAACGTCTCCCCACAGATAACTGTCCAAAATCCTCTGTGACAAACCACTCGTCATCAGTCACTCCCATGACCGTGCCCGTGACTCCACCACTGGTACCAGAAACCTGGTGTTGTGTTAGCTTCTTGGGGACCTGGTTCACCTTTTTACACCCTCTAATATCTGAGCATGAGGATGTGTTACACCAAACACAGAAACTGCTATAAGGGGTTCCTTAATGTAACACTTGATGTGGGGGCTTGGTTGGGGCATCTTTGGAGGAACATCATGGTGTTGCATAGACCAGGGTGTTTTTCTTACTGATTTAGCATCTGGGTGGGCAGGGAGGCAGCTCAGAGTGCAGCTATTGGCCTGCTGTGTAACACTAGAGTATCTGATTATGTGGGAAAAGTAACAGTTTTGGGAAAAGTTCTGTCTTAGTAGGAGTGTTAGAGTCACAGATTTGGCCAAATTCCTGTGTATTTATCATCTGCCAGCCAAATTTGCCTTAGAAAGTAAGGGATAAAAAGCATGCTACATTTCATATAGGAGAAAATTAATCTGAAAACACAGAGATTTACCTCTGCATAAAGGAACCTAACCTTGGTGAACTTTCAGCTCTGTGAACCACATTGTAGATCACATTGCCTGAAGATAACAAAATATAATGATATCTGCTCACTCAAAGTCTGTAGGAAAGACAAGTGCAAACAGAGATTTTAAAGGTAGCTAGGGACTCCTTGCCTTTTCATCTGTTGAATTTAATTGCTATCCTGAATGTGAGCCATCAGAGAAACCCATGCCATGAACTGAAGCCATATTGTCCCCTTGTGGATACTTGTTTCTTTAGTTGATTGTATAAGCGAAGTCCTTTGTCCAAGTCCTGTGGTTGGTCCATCTGTCTGGATGATGCTGTTGTTGCTGCTGAATATCTTACTGCTCCCTGGGGTCTCTAGATTGTAATTTTATGCAAATTGCCTTCCTGACAAAATCACTTTAGACCTGGAAGCTGCATTTTGGTGTACTTTTGTGTGGACATGAAGCAAAGTGCAAAATGATTTTGAAGAGCATGTTGTTCCAGTGTTATTTTACTTCGCTGAGAATGATAGAGGAGCAAATTCTTTGTATTTCCTCCACATAGAGGCAGGCAGGAAGGTACAGAGCCTCTGTGAAAAACAGTCCAATTTAACAGCCAGCTCAGGTTACGCCTCAGCCTAATTATAGAAGGTCTGGGCAGAAACCAGGCTTGGGGACCTGAAGTGACTGGTGTGATTGTGTCTGGGCTGTATCCACTGATGCAGTACATTTAGAGCCTGGGTTGAAAAACAAAATGTGAAGCAACTCCTGGGAACTTGGTCCTCTGAAGATCCCTCTGGGGAGCATGTCTTACTGTGACCATCAGATTGTTGCCTGTATCTGAACAGGAGCTTCCTGAGCTGCCCTGTGATGACTTCTTGAGCTCCTACCACAAAGCAAACAGCTTGATTAAATTTCAGTGGGCAGAACTTTGCATTGGTTTCACTCTTAAATCCTGTATTCCACTCACTCCCTTAAACAATGAATGGAAATGGCCCATAAGGAACAGAGCGGCTTATGAGGTCCACAAGTAATAGTTAGGGTGGAGTGCCCCAAGTGAAGGTCATGCAGATGAGGGGGTGTGGGTATTTGTTATGTCAAAGATGTTGAACTCCTAGATGGCCTTCTTCTGATGGGCAGCCTAGGCCATCCATGAATACAGGCCTGTCAGCCCTGGAGGACAGGTGAGTCATGTCACCTAATAAGTCACTGATTTCTGAGTCTACCTTATTTTCCCTAGTATATAACTTAAGTACAGCATAGATCCATAAGACCAGTCATACAAATCACTATTTTTTTTTTTTTTCTCCAGAGAGGCCTAGACCTGCGCCACAAGCTGAGCAGCATGATGCCTGTGAACACAAGCATTCTGCCGACCTGAAGCATGTGTTCTTCTGCCATTGTCACCTTAGGGATGTGATCCCTTCGAAAGGCACTCTTAGAGCCCTCCTGTCAGAGCATGCATGGCTCAAAACATGACAAGAAAAATGTCTTTCCTTACAGAGAGGAGGAGGACTACCTTTTATTTTATTTTATTTTCCTCACAAAAACTCCCATCAACATTCCCACAACACAATTATGAAATAAGTCTCTCATCATATCCCCTCCTATTGGGACAGCTTTACTATTATATTTCTTGTTTGAAAGCACCCAGAAATAATGAAGTTTAAATAACAGTAATGAAAGAAAATATTAATTGGAGAGGATGGACCAGGTGGCTATTGAGAGAGTTCCTGGAAGTAGCAGTAGGACCGGGATCAGCGAGAAAAAAAGACCCAGAGATACCTATAGAGAGTTGAGAAGTGAGCTTTACCCACAAATCAGAGTTGAACACCCAAATGCATCTTCTTGCAGGTTAGGAAGCCATTTCATTGGATTTAGGATTGGAAATTGAATTGCTAAATCTGTAGAAGAACGAGGGACTCTTCAATTTATTTGAAGCTTTGCTATTTTAAGCTTTACTCTGGGAGTGAGGGATAAATTGTAAACATGACTGTGGTGGGTTTCTTCATTATGGGGGGTGGAAGAGGAAAGTGTGTCATGAGAGTGGAGGTGGGACAGTGCTTCATTGCAATGTTATATGTCACAGGAGGTTCTAGGAACTAATGGAAATACTGTGGGAAGAAGAATGATGTGTGGACAGAGAAAAACACCTTTGATTTGATTACAATAAAAAAATTTATTTTGATTCATATCACACTGAAAAATTAAATAAATAAAATGTCAAAGAACGATTGACTGAGACTCCCCACCATCACAGAAAACAAACCAAACCAAAACAACAAAAAATGATTATCATAATCAATCGTGTAGTCAAAGAAAAATAGGAAGAAAATCTGTTCATGGGAGAAAAAAAAAGTGCTCAAGAAATTTGGCTTTGGTTAAAAACACAACAGACACTCAAGGAGTCCTCCAGAGACTTTTCAGGGGTGGCAAACACAGTTCAAGAGTTTGAAGCTTTGACATGTTGCTAAGTGTTTTCCTTTGTTGCTCTTTCAAGCAAAATAAAACCACAAAGTTTATAGCAGGAAGACAGACAATCTTCAACACTGGCAGTGGGACTGAATTCTTCCTCCAGCATCATCTGTTGGTATCTTCTTATTCTGAAGGCATTTGAATCATCAGCAGTCAGTCACCTAAAGGACTCTAGGAAAAGTTCATTGGAAATGTGATGGTGCAGACTACCCCTCATCCTAAAGCTAGAAAGGTCCACTCTCTGCTCTTCCAACTGCTCTGAAAAATGGACATCAGTGTTACACAGTTACTACATGCTGTTGGCAAGAAAAGTGGAAATTGCAGCTTGTCCCATGATGAAGACACTAAATCTATCCAGAATAGTATGAGCCAAGATGTTTTGTATGTGCTGTCAGAGGCAGAATATCCAGGGAAAAAATGGAAATTTAATTTGGACAGCAACAGGAAAGTTTCAAAACAACAAGTGCTGGAAGATAACTGATTTTAATAACATTTTCCTTGATTGCAAGCTGCCACCTGTAACAAAAAATCAACAGGAAATGGGTATCAAACTGCCATGAGTGTTCTTCCACATCTTTCTAAAAATGACTGAAATAGCAATGAAATGTTCCTGTTACTGGCATCTGTCTATAAGAAAAGAAATTAAAATATTTGAAGCTCATGATGCAAAAAAGTATCTCTAAAATCCAGTCACAGGGTGAAGATACTGTTGGATTCTTCCCTGGATTTTTTTTCCTCTTAAAGTTACTTTCCTTGAGTCATATTAGCATGACATCTTACTAGAAACATATTGAGTAGCAACAACTGAAGCAGTGGGAATGCTGAATACAAACAAACAAACATGGTTCAGGTAGAAATGTTTTTTTTCGTTTGTTTGTTTGTTTGTTTGTTTGTTTTACAAAGGCAGTAAGCCCATTGAATTTGCTCCACCTGTCACCTGTGGCAGGCAGGTGAGAACTTCTGATGGCCACCGTGCTCGGGAAGGGCTTCTTGACATGAACTGGTTTCATCATGAAGATCTGAAAATCCCACTCTTTCCATATTGCTAAATGGTTACATGTGTACATTAAAGAGAGTTCAGTTCCTCACACAGATATTTGCCATCCTTGACTCTTTTTATGTTCTGAGTCCAATAATAATCACATGGGCAAAGCAGTCCATTTGGTCAAACAGGCATATTCCAGCTGATTGCATCATTCTGCCACAAATTGCTGTCTTGGAGGGGAGCTCAGTATTAACAACTGGCCAACAGGACAAACCTTGGACTGAAGCATTCTACTGGTTGAAGGGCTAGGCTTTCACTGAGCTCACACCAAAATACCCATCCGCTTGGACATGTCGTCCCAACTGGTGCATGAAAGACGGGTCATTTAGATGATGGTTTGTAAATTACCACAAACCCCAATCACCGTAATCTGTTAAAAATTTAATATGCCATTTTTGTCCCAGGCCTGATCCTCAAGTTCCTTGAAGTCTGTGGCAAGAACTCTTGGCTTCACCAGAGCTGAAAATTGGTTAATAATCCATGAATCCTATTTTCACAATATTGGGAAGCAAAAATCACTGTTTCCCACTCTTCGCTACCTGAACTTTGTACTTCATTTCATAATTTCTCTCCCCTTGAGGATTAAATATATTGATTACAGCAAAATATGCGGATGTAAAATCTCCACTGTCACTTCCCTCCTCTCACTGCCCTGAAGTACGGACAATAACACACTTATTCTTCCAGAGCTGTGCACAGCTTAAAGGCTTACACTGTAGGATAAGCTTGAGTAGATTGTGTCTTCATAGATGCTGCTACTGTGCAAAAGATTCATCACTATTGCATCACTATCTTGTATTTCAACCCATGATATTTCTTCCATTTCAAATAGAGACGTTGTAAAGAGAGAACACTTTCTAAATTCATAAAAAAATAAGAAGAAAAGTTTCCTTGGAACATTTGGATATTTTCCCATAAAAAAGGTAAAATCTACCTTCAAAAATTAGCCTTGTTTGTGTTTGCTCAAATACAATATAGGAGCTGTTATTCTTAATTTTGACTACAAAAGTATACCATATGGAGGCTACACTTTGGTTAATCCCTCTCTCCCCCCTTATAAAAAAAAAAAAATAATAAAATAGTTTAGGGTTTGTCACCTTTAAAAAAAATCACATCTGTTGCACAACTATAAAAGGCACATGTAAACGACTGAAAGAAAAAATAGTCCACTTTCCAACCTTAAACTGATTAAATAAAAATAAGCATCTGGAGTAATTTTGACCAAAAAAAATAAAAAATAAAAAGCTATATATAACCAAACAAGACAAGAAGTGGCTAAAAAGGCCTTTTTTCTTCTTTTTTTTTTTGTTTTTGTTTTTGTTTTTGTTTTCTTTCTTTTTTTTTTTTTCTGAAGTTTTCAGTATTTTTTTTCTCTTATTATGGCTGTGTAGGAAGCAATAACAAACAATACATGATCACAGGTGATTTGATCCATATTTTCTGGATGCCATCAATGCAGAATGAGGCAATGGTAGAAATAGTTACTACTCCAAGCAACTTCAATGCATTTTTGTTCAGTAGGGCATGAAACCAGAAGTAACAGAGGAAACTGAAGAGATGGTTCAAAAAGAAGATTAACAGCAGAAGTGAATTCATTTCTTTGAGGTAATCCTTACTGTGATGTTCAGAGCTACCCTAGTGGGTATCAAATCCCAGAAGACGTTTTCACTGTTCTTCAAGGATTTCCTGCTTTACTCAAGGAAAGAATGGACACACAAACAGCAGTCCCTGTGCCCAGGTTTCTCCTAATTGCAACAGGCAGGTCTTTCATCAGTAATTCAGGAACCAAGTCGTAGAGCCTAAGCAGTGATTCAGCATGTCATCTATTCCCACAACTGATTGGTAGTTCCCAGCTATCTGTAGATAGGAAATCAAGTGCAGCATGGAAGCTGGTCCTTGGCCGAGCTCCCTGCGGTCAGCATTGCAGCAGCGAGACGCTCCGAATCCACCACAGATTCACACTTTCAAACCCAGCTGGCATCCAGATCATCTTCACTGAGCTTTGTTCTGCTGCATGTTGGAAATTGCAGCCCCTACTTGTCCCTGTGGCCAGGGTCATCTGCCCTTGAAAAATTTTATTTTTTCAATGGAGGCAAGAGTCAAAGTTATATTGAACTCAAAATCCCCATCATGGACACCTGTCTGCCGGAAAGCACCAGCTAAAGCATTATTTTCCCAGTAGTGATGCCAGTGTCCTTTGCTGTCTGCTCCAAAACCGTACACATTCACCTAGGAAGTAAGAGAGAACTACTGTTATGGTCGGGAAAGGAACTGGTCTTCATCTCAAATGTTGAAAATTTTCTCTTGTCTGTCAGTACATCTATAGGCAGTACCACTCGAGGACCTCAGTGCTGTACGAAGTTATTCTACTGCCTGACATGATACAATCACAGAATAATGGCCCAAGGAACATCATGATGAAGGAAAAACACACCCTAAGCTATGCTGAGACCACCACCACATCTGCACCCAGTGTCGTGGTTCCGCTCGAGTGGGCAGCCGAGCTCCACCACAGCCGCTCTCTCACTCCCCCTCCTCAAAGAGGAATGGGGAGAAAATATGTGAAAAGGGCTCAAGGATTGAGATAAGGACGAGAAAATCACGCAATAATTATTGTAACGGGCAAAACAGACTCGGCATAAGGAGATAGTAAGATTTATTGCCTACAACTAACAAGCGAGAGAAGTGAGAAAACAAAGGAAAAAAAAAACAAAAGCACCTTCCCCCCCATCCACCCTCTTCCACCTCCTCCCCCCGAGCGGCGCAGGGGAACGGGGAATGGGGGTTATGGTCAGTCTACAGCACTTCTTCTCTGCCGCTCCTTCTCGGTCACTCTCGTCCCCTGTGCTGTGGGGTCCCACCCACGGGATGCAGTCCTTGATGAACTGATCCGGCGTGGGCTTCCCACAGGCAGCAGCTCTTCCAGAACTGCTCCAGATATGGGTCCGTACCACGGGGTCCATCCCGGAATCTGCTCCGGCAGGGGTCTTCCACAGGCGGCAGCCTCCATCAGTGCAGGGCCACCTGCTCCACCGTGGTCTCCTCCACGGGCTGCAGCGTGGAACCCTGCTCCACCGTGGTACTCCATGGGCTGCAGGGGGACATCCTGCTTCACCATGGTCCTCACCACAGGCCGCAGGGGACTTCTGCTCCGGCGCCTGGAGCACCTCTCCCCCTCCTTCTACACTGACCTTGGTGCAAGGCTGTTCTCCCACTCCCTTGACTCTCCCGGCTGCTGTGTGGCGCAGCGTTTTTTCCCTGTCTTAAATATGCTCTCACAGAGGCGCAAAACAACATTGCTTATTGGCTCGGATCTGGAAAACAATGGGGCCCTTCCCAAACATGGGGCAGCTTCTAGATCTTTCTCACAGAAACCACCCCTATGGCTCCCTGCTACCAAAACCTTGCCACGTAAACCCACTACACCCAGACAGAAGAGGAAATTTTTATCCATGACTTCTTGTTTATTAATATGGAAAACACATTCCTGTTCCCTAAGCATGATGTTTTACCTCAGGAGGTCAGCAACCTACGTTGGGAATCTCCCCTTTATCAGATCAAGGCCATAAAGAGTAGAAAAATCCTTGGTTTTGTTCCTAGACTTCCAAATAACAACCTATGTCAAGCTCTATTTAGATACTTCATTTTATGGCATGTGCAGTTACTTCCATGAGATCAGAGGCAGACGGACATCGTGTTCTTTGTGTGTGTGTACTCCTACAGCCTCTCCAGTCCCAACTGCTCATTTACCAATGGCTATGCCTGTCTCCTCTGGTGATAAATTCAAAACTTCATGGTTGACTTTTACTTAAACTGGGTGTAGCTATATGGCTGGCTTTGAAAGGGTCACAGATCACAAAACAAACACCCCAACCTACGCAACGCCTGGACCCACCCAATTACAGTCTGTCTTTAAATTATTTCTGATGATGTCAAAGGCTTGCTCCTTGCCTGCTTGACAGAAACCAGGCTCCACCCAAGCTGCCCATCCTATCTGCCTTGACTATGGTACAGTTTCTGCCAGTGTCATCAGGAGTATTTCTGTTGACATACTTGCATCATCCTCACCAAGCAACACAGGCTAGGGAGACAAAAGCTCTCTTTTAACAGAAGAGCTGTGTCCAGACCATGAATTTTGCCAGCATTTTGATTTTTCTTCCCCATCCTAAACAAGCCCGTGCTTGAGGTATTTTGTAGAGCTGAAATGGCCTTACACTAACTAGCAAAGTCTCTGATCTCCTAGGTGCACCTCACATTACCCTAGCGAGGGAATTTCTTCAAGTAACTCCTGCAACCCAGACATTTACCATAACCTACTGTATAAACCCACAAGCTTGGCAACAGAAAAGGATTTGAAAATAAATCATTTGTATTCTCCGAACTGATATTTCCAAGAGCTGGTAAACGAAGTTCTTCAGGTGGGATTATGTTTAAGATTTAGATATCCAAGTGGAGGTGCTTGAACATCCGCTACAGTCAGTGGACCTTGAGCTCAGCGAGCAGTCCTGCACCCCAAACATCTTGCCAAGTGGTTAGAATCAGCTTCTGGACTCCATTGACCACATAGGTAAGACCTCAATGTAGTTGCCCAAACATAAGTGCCATTTGAGATGTCCTTGGACACTCAAGACATCTACTGAAGGTGAGCAGATGTCACACAGGATCAAGGGACTCTCAGTCTCCTGGAGTGGCAAATGGAGGTAGAGGGCATGCCCAGGGCAATTCCAATGCCTTTAGGAGCCCAGTCAGAGAGAATATACTCTGGGCTTCCTCTGATGAGATAGGCACAGAGACACCTAATGCAGACATAGATACAGTTCATATTTAGTCCATATTTAGTCTTTTAATTCCAAATGGACTTCCATTCTTTATGTTTAATTAAATTTCTCTGAAATGCATCTTAAACCCTACTACTCACAGACATGAAAAAAATCGGTCACTGTCACTTGAGCATATCTGAATGTTACTGAGGACTCTGCAGCTGTCTGAAGAAGTGAATGGGAGAGAAGATGGCAAATAAAGGCTGAGTGACCAGAGCATGTTCCTGGCACCTCAGTGTGCATCAGTGTCCCAGCATCCTCATTTGATACCCATATATCCAAACATAGCCAGACTTTACCTCATCACATACGTGGAGTGCAAATATTACAGAAAGAAGGCCTGTGGAAGGGTATCTCCCATGATTCTGGAGCCAGTTTTCATAGACGTATTTCATAAAAGATGGATTGTAAACCAGGATCTAGGCAAAATTAGAAAGATGGATTCATTAGTAAAACACCCTAGGAAAAACAAAACAAAACAAAACAACAACAACAACAACAAAATGTAGCATTTCATCCCTAAAGGACACTGTGGGAGGGCAGTGGAGAAGAAAGGCATAATAGGTATTCCCTGAGGTCAAGTGAAAAGGAACTATACAGTCCCATAATTAAAATACATTCAATATTATTTACTATGTGCAATTACGCACAACTTCCTCAGACTCAACACCCCACCTGACCACACTACCGTAAATCCAAGTGATTCATCCTGAAAACAATGGGTATTAGATTGTGCATGCGAGAAGGAAATTAGGCATCCAGCCCTCCCTTTAGTGCCCTGCTGGTAGTATAGGTGAGCTCTGGGGAGTCTGAGGCCTGAGCAAGGGAAATGTATGATGCCATGCTGGATTTAGGTGGGGAAATATTCAAGGAACTGATTCTTCTGCATAGTATGCCAACCATGTCCTGGCCTCTCTTGATTTCCAGGCATAAGGAAACTCGGAGGTGAGGTATAAACTTACAGGAACCCTATCAGGGAGTGTCAGCTACATTTCTCCTGTTTCTCAGAATGCTATTTTTTGTTATTTTTTGATTTGATTTGATTTATTTTTAAGCAAGATGTACATCACAGGTTATCTCCTGGGGAAACTATGGGGACTTCTAATAGAAACAGCACTTAAGATCAAACATGACTGAACAGTGAGTCCAAGGACTGGTGGGAGCCCTTGGTTTCTACCCTCTTCTCTGAATCAGGCAAAGAGAGGCCTCTCCCTCCATGCTGTGTTCATGATTAGAATGACAGTGTTTCAGTGCTATCTGGTTAGCTGCAGGGATTTTTCTTTTACAGAGTCAGAGGTTAATTGCTAATATTTTATCTGAGTGTAATCGCTTCTCAAGGGGTATTTTGCATTGCACGGTGAGGGAGGAAATACAAGATTCTTGTCTCCCTGCTTGGGAAGCTGTTGCATAGCTCCAGCCATACCGCAGGCTGGTGCTATGCAGTTGTGACATCAGTTTAACAACCTGCCATGGAATATCTCACAAGGGTTTTGCAGAGGTTAATGTGTCCATCACCACAGGTAGGGATGAGCTGAGTGATTATTTAGTACCCTACAGAGGCTCACGATTGAAGCACAGGGATATAAACTGCTACTGGTTTAAGGTCTCAGCTGAAGCCTTTGGCAAAACCTGGCCTACTGAATTAAGAATGTGTTTTAATCTATGATTTTAATGCTCTTGGACTGACATCATACTGTACCAGCCCTTGAGACACTAGGAGCCTGAGCTCCTCTGAAAATAACTTAGAAAAAAGCTGAGAGAATGAGACCTTCATTTTGCTGTAAGGTCTGTGGAAGATGAAACATCTTTAACCTCTCCCTACACAGCCTTCCTTGGTTATGTTAGAACATGCAGCTACAACAACAAAAGACTTTGCATGGTGGCTAAAGGTCCAACACAGGAATGGCCATCCTGCCCAAAGGAAATCCTGTCTCCAGCATTAGGGTATGCCTGTTAAACCACTGCATACTCAGGAAATGAGTTGGGATGCTGCATGAGATAGAGCCTTTTCTGACTGCTGTAGGGTGGGCACTGGGTTTGTCCATCTTTCTTTGGCTTTCTCAGGAAAGTGATGTTCACTGGCTGATTGCCCTCTATACATTAATGCTGTGAAGTAAAATAGGTCAGAAGGATTTCTTTAGCCTTGAGGCAAGTGGCATGGCACAGATTACATCCACATTACTCAGTTCTGTCCCTGTGAGAAACATGGAATGTTCCCTTGTTTCTGCAGTCCTCCAAATTTTGCTTGAACATTGCCTGGAGGAGTATTAGTGCACCTGGGATAAAACCAGCCTGGACATGGCCTGAACCCAGTCTCCAGGCTTGCTTAATCATATACAGACATTTATTACAGCTGTGGCCTGTGGTCCTTCCCCAAGAGCCACTGATACCATAATCATGAGTTCTTCACTGACTTGAAAACCCATGACTCTATTTGTTCAGAGTTCACTTAGTTCCTTATTACAAGGAACTTACCCAGGAATAAGAAGCATCCTTGGTGATCATATAGTCAAATCATTTTTAAAAAGCTCCAAAGGTTTTCCACAGCTCAGAGTGTCCTTACATCTAACAGACTGCAATGGGAGGGAGCAGAACAACTGCTGTGGAGAGTGAGCACCGCTCACCAGTGGAGCACCTTAAATCTCCCTGAGCAGTACCAGAGGAAGCAAGGCAACCTTCAAAACAGAGGTTACGCAATGACATAGTCACAAGAACAGTTTCTTCCCGACCTCAATTATTTAGTGAATGAGCAATGCCCTTAATGGCACACAGGAGCTCAACCTTTAGCCTTGTAAAGGGTGTGAATTTTGAGTGTAGTTTTTATGAATGTCAAGGGCTTCCTTGGATTCTTGCAGTCTCCCACAGAGGCAAAAGATCTACACCAGATCAGCAGAACAAATTAATCAGCAGAACAAATTAACAGACCACCATTTCTCACCTTTTCTTTTTTGACTTTGATTTTCCGTGGAACTGGAACATATGTGCTGTTAAAAGAAAAAAAAGGAAAAAAAGTGGTGAAGATTAGTAAAAGCCCAACATATTACTATTTTTATGTATTCTCAGAGAAAGAAGGAATATTCTTCAGGTATAGTAATACATTCAAAAGATTTGAAAGTAAATAGTTTTCATTAAGTAGTTGGAAAATGAGGCTGCAATTAAGTAATACAGCATGGAAAAGCTGAGCTTTCACTGAAGCACAGCTTAATGGAAGATATTACATCTTTTAATATTCAAGGTACTTATTGACAGTAGAACATGAAGGATTTAGTTGACTGTATACTATACAGTCATGGAGCCCCTGACTTCCAGTTCTTGGACCATCCCTGTTGCAGCTTTTGCATGTTGATGACTGAACAGCTTTCATTTAATTTCATGGCAGAAAAACCTTTTCCCACCAGGGGGAGACTTTTCCTCTCCTAATACTTAACTACCGCATGATTTTTCAGAATAGATGGTAGCAGAGTTCCTCATGTCTGTGGTTGTGTGCAACTTGGGCATCCCAGTATGCAGCCCCTCGCCAGCAAGCTATTCCCTGACTGCCGAGAGGGATGTGGAAGGCTGCCAGCAGTTCCTAGCACAAAAATTCCAGGTCATACCTTATGACTGGGTTGAAATCATGAGTCATGCCTTGAAACAAAAAAGTCTTTAGTTCCTTGTGTCCCATGAACAGCACATGCTCACACAGCTCATCGTGAGTGCTGTAAAAAATTCTCCTTGAAGCTGTTTCAAGTAGGAAAATTCTGGTGAACTGGTCTTGTAACTGGAGTTTATCTCAAAATATACCCTGCATACTTTTGGGGCAGGTTGTAACCCTTCCATTAGTTTGATCTAAATGTGTGGTTTTTATGTGTGATCCTATCAGTGAGGTTTTATACCTCTTTGAACCATCGATCATTTGAAACATTAGCCTAAGTCTTCACAGACCTAGCAATGTCCTCATTTCCTTAGGTACTTCACCTGTGATGCCTGCCCTGGGCTGGTTGTGGTGGGAAAGGTGATAAGTGGGTCCCAGTCCCCGCAGATGTGATACGGGACGTGTCAGGTTTGGCAGGGCTAATGGAGAAAGGGACATCCATGCAGACTTGTTAGTCTGCCCTCAGCAAATCTCATGCTTGCCTTTAGTTTCCCATGACTAACTTTGGTTAGCAAAGTCAGTAGATTTGGTGATCACATGTCCTTTTTTAAGGTTAAGAAGACAGGAAGGGTTTCCTTGCTGGCAAAATCTCTTCATTATTATATAAGCAAATAGTTTTTTTCTAGAAAGGTGATATAGAGGAAATAAGGAGGGCATATTTCATGGACATCTAGCCAGGTGCAAAAGAAGCATTCATGATAATATTTGCAGATGGCTCTAATCCAGCCATGAGACTACTGTAACTCATCAGATGGTAAGTTAGTCATGTTAATCATGGGATTTTTATTTATTTACTTATTTATTTATTTCAGAAGCAATCCTTAAGTCCTGCTGTAACTTAGCTTCAGAATTACATACAACTGCATTGTATACTGGCATGATACTTAAAAACAAATGCAGACCTTTGCTGCTAAGGTAATGTAAAATTTGGGCTGCCAAGAAGGCAGAAGGTCATTATCTCTTCGAGACTGGATCAGACTTACAGACCCACTCTGAAATTGGACATCCATCAATCAAATGGGATAAGTCTGAGAGTGTCATTCAGCTATCGATTATATCTAATACTAAGGATATCTGCTGTTTGGCTTTTCTTTTGGACAGTGAAGAAAAATGCATGAATTAATAGTGCTGTGAGGTAAATAAGATAAATCACAGATTTTGAGTCTCAGGAAATTATTAATTCAATTGAATAGAATACAGAAAATCAAACATTGTATAGAAATCTAACGAATAGGAATGCTTGTCTTTCTATACAATGAGTGCACTTAGGTTGTGGTTAACCTGACCTCATCTGACACTGTGCAGTGTCTTCACGAGACCTGATGGTCATGCAAGTAGGTGTAAGGTGGTGAATATTTCTTCTCTTCTAAAATAGAAGTTTCAGATGGGTTTTATTTTTATTTGATCCTTTCTCCCTTTCACCAATGTACAGTCAGTAGTTTCTTTATGCACTGTATCTGACATTGTGTTTAATGTCTCCTCATAGGTTTCTACCATTAGTCTAAATTTATGTGTAATGTATTGTTATGATTTGTGTTTATGATTGTCTTGTTTTATTACCCCAGCATGTGCTAGCTTATTAATTATGCAATTTTCCTCAAAATCTTAAAACACCGGTATTTCTTCTATGTGGTAAATACACGCTGATTTATATCAGATGCTTACCAAGCCCATGTAGACAATCTAATTATAAATCTATATCCTGCAACTTATTAAGAAAAGATATTTTTCCGTTCATGTGCGATTTCTAATTATTCCTGTGACTGCCTTGTAGGCAACCAGTTATATCTTCCAGCCAGGCTAAGGCTCACTCAACTTCACCACTGCAGTCCACTTGCTGTGACCTCTGAAGCGCAGTGAATGGCTTTGCAGTCTGGGCACAGAGCACAATGATGGAAACACGGGTGGGTGATGGTGGCAGCAAATGGCCTTCTGCAGGCTTCCTGACACAGGCATGGATTTTACAAAGATGCAGGAAGGGGTTTCACTGAAAGGCTGCTGCTGGCAGCTGGGGGCTTTCCCTAAATTCCAATAGCATTTGGATCCAGGCTTAAGGGCAGAGCTTCTCAACCTTTTTTATCAATACAGCTTATAAAAGAAAAAAAAAAAAAACTAAGCTTTGCAAAAAAGGTCACTGATATTTTTTAGCTGATTTTCCAAGTGGGCTGATTTTTCTGAGTTATGAGTGTGTTCAGAGGATGGATTTTTTTTTTTTTTTTTTGTGACAACTTATGATTGGACATATTAAGGGCTGGTGACAAAAAAAAAAAAAAAAAAAATAGAGAATGTTAATAAGAAGCAAAGAGAATCTAAAATTAATTTGCAAGGAAGAAAATTTAAAAAAATAATTAAAACTCCATTTGTTGTCCCATCAAAAAGTTTTCTTTAAAAACAAGAAGGTCTAATCCTCAGTCAATAGAAACATACTTTTGCAAGGTTTTCATCTTCTCAGACTCTGAAATTGGGAAAAAAGTTGAAATGTCTTGAAATACTTTTCTGTGGAATAACTTAATCTGCTCTGCTCTTTCTGTCTATGTGTAGCAATCCCACATGGCTGTGGCTTTAGAGCCAGCAGATAACCTCACACACAGTACAAATGTCATACATTTCATTCTCTGAATTAGGAAAAGCCATCTTATAGGGGGAAAGAAAATCTGCTAGGAGGCATCCAGAAGAAACATATGCTTTGTTCGTATTTCAAATTCTGGTGCAGCCAAAATATAAATTAAGCAGCACAGCATTTCATTATGAAAGCACTCATAAAGAACAGAGAATAAATATCAGTGCAGCACATTATTGCCAGGCAAAACGTGCTAATTTAAGGCTAGGGCACACAAGTGAGAAAGGAAACAAGGGTGCCTCCTCTGCACAGCTGTCAGTCACCATGTGCCACAGTCCTGAGACACCTTCACACTGGCACAGCAGAGATGTTGCCCTTCTGTTGTGGAGAGGTTGAGCAGAAATTCGTGGTTTTTATCTGGGTTTTCAGAGGCAAATGCAGGGATGAGGGTCTGAATGGGAAAAGAAGGAAAAAGCCAGCAGAGGACACTCAGTGTCACTCTCTGCCCTCCATCTACGGGGCCAAACCACAATGATCCCAAACACTCCCTCCCACTTCATCGCCATTCCCCACTGCAGGTCCCTCGACTGGACAGGGGAGATTTGCCTTTTCCTCACTTGGAACAATTGTTTGTTTTCCCTGAAGGCCCATCCTGCGGAGTCTGTGGTCACACTGGGGCGCTGAAGCCCAGCACACCAACACAGCCTGCTGTGATGGGCAGAGGCAGGCCGGGATGAGCCGTTTCCAGTGCTCCCTCCGCTCTGGGCCCTATGGCCCTGAGTCACACACAGGAGGAAATGCTACTTTTCCCAGGAAGGGCGGAGGCAGGATTGTTTCTCCTCTATTGAAAACACTGGAAAAGATCCAGACAGTTTGGGTGACAGCCGATAAGTACAGTCAAGCCTTCATTTTCCATCTCTCTCTGCTGCAACCTATCCCAAAGGCCCTCTCAGCCCCGCAATTAGCCCCAGATCTGATCCTAACACATCCCTCAAGCACTGTCCCCCCTTGTACATTTGAACTCTGATACGGGTTTGTGCCAGAGCACCTGGACCGGAGATCATTTCCCACCAGGAAATTAAAATCACACCAGGCAGACAGCTCGAACCGCAGCTTTGCTCTCCAAAGCAGGCTGGAGGGAAGGGGAGAGAGGCCGAGCTGGAGAGGAGGAACTGAAAGGCTCTGAAAGGGCTCTCCAGCCTGAGAATGAGTCTCAGAGTAATGCCTCCCTTTTGTTCCTTGTGTCCTGTGAATAAAATAATGATCTGGCATGGAGCTAGCTCACTGATAGATGGGCATAGCTCTGTTCAAATAAATGCTTCAAGTCTTGAGCATTCAGGGCCTTCCTGAGAAGACAGGGGAGAAGTAGGTGTCTTTCGACTGGAAATGATGCACCGAGCACCTGTTCGACCTGCCCATGGGAGGAATCTCTGTATGGATGTCTTAGTGCCATGCTTCTGCTCATGAGCAGACTTAGCATCCCTCTCTGTCTCTTCGTCCCCTTCTGCAAGCATGATAATGTGTACTGAAGGACTGTTTGGCCACCAACGTGTCACAGGTGGGATAACCTTGCTCTCTAAGAATATATCAAATGAATAACACATCATATGCCTGATTCTGCAGGTGGCTTTCTGCAGGCTACCACTGGGTATGGGCACACTGGCTGCACACACTTTACTCCCAAGGGACCAGAGAGGGGGATGGATGAGCAGAAACCCAAAATGAAGCACAGAACCCCAAAGCCCAGGAGGCTGATGCTCAAACTGGCTGAAGCAAAATCTGTCTCATTCATTTCTCTGAGATTGATGTGTGGGGCCAAGGATCTTCACCTCAAAGACTGCACTATAACATTACACTTTTCTTAGAAACTAAGTGTTCAGGACTAACCCCTGCTCTTAAAGGAGTTGTAAAGCTCCTCTAGGCTTCATCAGTGGGGATTTCCCCAGTTTGGGCTTTTCTTTCCAACAGCAATAAGAGGCGAGCGGCTCCCACCCTTTCAGCCCACACACTTGGGGCTGCTCTTACTCACAAGTTAATAGTGCCTGTGGTGAGAGCTGTGACAATCCAGCGCAGGTCCAGGGTTTTGAAGGGGATCAGGATCATGCTCACGTTTTCTGCCAGCTCTTTGTAGCTCTCAGGGTAAACAAAGTGGTGAGTGGTCTTGCTCCCGACATCTGACTCGTAGCCAACGGTAGGGGCACGGTTCATTCTACAGCCAAAAAATAAGAAACAAGAAAGTGAGGAAGTGGGATAGGAATTAAGTAGGTACAAATATGTGATTTTTCCCCACATCACTTGCTTGAGGTGGCAGGAATATTCTCCCATGGCTAAGGATAGTGCTGTATGCAGGCTCTTCAGCGTGTAGGGGTCCTCAAGCAGGCTGAAATGACCATCATCCATAGTGGATAAATTAAAAGTAAAGAAAAAAAAAACAAAAAACAAAAAACTAGGCTTTGGTGTGTAATTTTGTCTGTCTGCAAAGCAAGAGTCTCCCTGAGCACGTCCCTGAGTTCTCTTTACAGTCAGCAGAAAGCTAGCTAATAGAGCAGTGAGCCCATCACATCACAGCTTCTCTCCCTAATGCTGTGGCCTCCAGTAGGTGAGAAAAATATTGCTCTGAAGTCAATCAACTTGACTCCTTGCAGTTTCATTCCCCCTATCTGTACAGGTGTTCTTGAATGTCTAGGGTGCAGGTAACAAACCATGTTATGTTTGATGAGAAGCAGAAAATATTCCTTATGTTTTTTCCACAGGACAGTGCCCAATTCACAGTGACAAATGCAGGATTTGCTGCTGACATTTTATTTCCTCAAACCTTACTTTGTAGTACCTCCCCCAGCTTTGACACATCCATTTTTGCAATAAGGAGCATTCAAAAATCAGCCTCAAAGCCTGATGATATCTGCTTTAGACCCAGTATGGAGACCTGCCCAGGGCTCACCAGGGCTCAGTCAAAGCAAGCTGAGCAAACGGGGCTACTTTATGTTGGATATATAAGGGGACTGGGAACAGAGGGGGGGTTCTGAACTCAAGACTGCAGGAACACCTCTGTGCTTGTGTTTGCTCCTGAAAGTAACTCTGGGGGGCATGACCACTTCCAATCCTGATGTATTAGCTCACTACTGGCAGAGATTGACATGGTTCTGTGGTGCAGCATAATGCAGATTAGAGAACCCCAATGTGTGACTGACCTTGCATGTCTCCATGGTGCAACACCAGGAGAAACACTCAAGTTGGCTCTGAGAAAAATAGGGTTTTTCTGAAGCTCATGGGAGTTTCCTGGAGTTTCCTTCAGAGCCATTAGCTCAGCTCCTGGCAGAAGCCCAAGGAGGGCAAGGAAGGGATGTAGCTGATGAGATGATGTTCAGCATCATCCACAGCTGGACAACATACTGCTGTGGTCACTGCTAACAGGGAGGTGAAGTCACTTCAGCAAGTTAATGCCAGGCTGTGTTACTGCAGTGCTCCCCCAGGTGAATTAGTTAAGTTTCTTCTAATTCCCACAAAAGGGATCTATTAGCGTAGGTAGAACATCCTGCAGGCCTATGTGGACTTGTTATTGAGTTGGTCACTTCCCTGCAAGCTTCAGGGATCCTCACTGTATGGTGTAGAGATACTCTACAAAGCTTGGAAATTCCTACCTTTTTTTCTGGAGATTGCTCAGCCTGAAATATAAGATCCAGGGCATGCTTTCTGTCAGGACAAAGCCAAGGGTGGCATCTTGGTTATGGTACACAGCCTGCCCTGGGGTCTGTGTCCCTTCCCCACCATCTGCAGCAAGGGCTGGCCATGCAGCATGACAGAAGGCATGGTCACACACAGTCTCAGCGGGAAGGACTGGGATTTCCCTTTGTCATGAAAACAGACAGTTAAACAAATAAAAGTGGCCTGGAACATGGTGTTTGGAAGGAAAGGTATCACCTCACACTCGCTGGCTCTTTCCCATGCTTGGCTCTATTGCCAGAGCACCTGCAAGTGAATTATTGGGTCACCAGAGATTTTGTTTGTTGGATTAGCACAAGGACAAGTTACCTTCTCTGCACAAATTCCCACGATAAATCCTAAAACCTCGTGACATCTATTCATATCTGGCTTGAGACTGCTAAACTAGAAATCAGAGACTGGCAGGTTAAGTTCCAAATCACAGAGAGTTTCTCCCTTGCCAGGGATGCACAGCTATGGGGAGGGTAAAACCTCAGAGCAGAAACACACATATGAGTTTGAATAGTAACTTAGTTACTATTCAAAAAAATCCCCCTTGTCAGGCTTTCCTTCCTGAATCTGGAAATGTAGGCCAGGCAAGATGAGAAAGTCCATGCAGGAACAGGGCAATCTCCATAGCAAGGGATGCAGAGTTAAGTATAGATGCATCTCTGCTGCCCCACACTTGAAACCTGCAGGGTTAATGACTCTTTGCTTCCCTTCATATATCTGAAGATTTGGTTGGCTGACTGCTTCTGGGGAGGTACTTATTGCTGAGAGCAGGGCATTCAACTGAAGCAAGCAACTCCTGAAATGATTCATCATGCACATTTACGTACCCAAGCCACATCAAAACCCAAGAAGCCTAAGGTGGTCTAACAATTCAAATAATACTAATCTTCTGTTGATTCACTTTCAGTTTCAGCACGCAACTAAAGATTATGTTGTTTCTAATAGCGTAATCTCACATACTGTATTTTCAGTAGTAGTCCTTGCATTCCAGACCCTCTGACCTGCCTGCATTGCTCCCCATGTGCTGCACTGGCAACTGTGCTGTAAAGATGGAGAATGTGTTGGACCACTGTCTTTAAGAGTTTCTCTGACAAATATTCAAGGTCAACTTAGTTGACCCAGATACCTTGGTTGCCCTCTGGGCAGTTATCTCTGCCTACCTAGTGTCGTGTTTTATTTCAGTGGGAAAAAATAGCCAAGTACTGGCTAACAAGTAGCTCTAGCCATCCAGTTGTCTCCTCCCTGCTTGTCAAGTGACTTTGGCCTTCCCACCTTACCATTGCTTAAGAGTGAAACACTGCAAGAAGGTCAAATCTGACACAGTCAGTTTTGTGTGCAGAAGATCACTTGAGAGCACTAGCTGTTTATATAATGTTTATCCAAAATTATAGCTTTTTCAGGTGTGTGTTTTTTTTTTTTTTAATCACAAGCAATTCTGAATGGTTAAGAGTAAGCTACAGTATCAACACCTACTTAAACCCAAGAGATGTCATATTTTTCTTCCAAGCTAAAACATGAGACCATATCTCCAACGCATTAAGGAGCATAAAATATAGCTTAGATTGGACCTAAGAAGCAGATTTCACTAGATAGCCCCTGAAACCTTGCTTGCCAATTTATCCCGAAAAACACCAGTGAAACTCAAACAACAGAGACACCTGGAGCTGAGGTGGTACCCACTTACCTGAGCACAAAGTCATGGGAGTCAATCTCTTGGCCATACTGAGACTGCCGAAGGTTCCCAGAGTTGCCCACGACGGCACACCGTCTGCATGTTAACGTACCTCGCTCCTGCAGTGGGTCCCCATCTGCAGGAATGATCCCAAACAGTTCCTTGAGAGTGTCATTAATATTCTTTGGAGATTTCTCTCCTTGCAGTTTCTGTTGGGGAGAAAAATCACTCCAGGTTACCAATATAGCTAGCTTTTCTGTGAGCAAGACAGCTTCAGATGTCTTCTCAAAGACCACTCTTGCTCATCTTACTGCAGACAACGTCTCCTGTGGTGCATGCTACAAGGCTTTTGGCTGGGAGCAGAAGTATGAAGTAAAAATATGTAAATCCTGTCCCATTAACTTTTTTAACCTGTTTTCCCTTTTCTACTCTTTTTCCTCAGATTGCCTCACCTCCTTGGTCTCTACCTAGCCACAGTGGACCAGATCACACATTGTCCAGGCTGATCCTAACAGAATAAATGTCCTTCAGGTGTCTACAAGCTTTGTTCCACCTTGGACCACATATCTTCTGTTAAGACATGTATAAGATTTCTTTTAACCTTCCTATGAAGGACAAAACAGCCTAAGGGAACCTGATGGAGCACAGAAATAGGGCTGAGCCAGCTGGGGTGGCCATGGACACCCTTCCCACAAATTTTGGCTTTTGACAGAAGTGGGAGTGCGAGATCTCACTACTGCTGTTCCGGACTATGGAGGAACCAGCCACTAGTGCAATAGGAAACTGTGTTAAAGTAAAGTTAGCTTTGACAATTGGAGATGTAAAACCAGCTAAAAAAATCCTCCAGGATGAAGAAAACCACCCCGGACCTTGGTCATTGTGCCTGTTGCCATGGAGGGAAACTCTTTTGTAGCAGCTCTGTGGTGCATGGTGGAAACAATGGCTGGATGGTGAAGGTGCAGGCAAGGTGCAGGGCAGGTGATGGTGAGACGCTCCCTTTCTGGGAATCTGCTCTCTGAGGGCAACTAAAAATGTTGGGGGTGCTAGCAGACTCACTTGAAGCCTTGCCCACACTTGTCATGGTGCTGCTTGCTTGCAAAGAGGAGGAAAAGTTCCCAAAAGGAGAATGGCTCCAAAGAGAGCATCTGTTGAAAGGCTCTGCACTTGCTCTGAAAGCTCAGGTCAAGGAGTGACAAGGATGGAGGGAGGAAAAACGCCTTTTCCCATGACTGCCAGCAACAGCCTGGGGTAATTTGGGTTTAGTTTCCGATGTATTTCTCTCACCTGCACCAGGAATTGTTTAATTTGCCGTCCTCTCTCTCTTACACACAAATATATATAGACCTGTAAATTTTATTTGGTCAGCTAAATTCTGTTATCTTTGCAGACCTACGTCAAGAAACCTTATTTGCACTGAATGGAACAACAGGTCCATGGATCTCAGCGCTGCAGGACAACACTGGGGTCAAGAGCTAAGAACAAAGAAATGTTACCTGCAAGAACTTAACCTTCCTGCTAACCCTTCCTAACCCATATACTCATGTACAGACTGCACAAGGTGGTCTTCTGTTAAAAGTAGTCAGCACAAAACTCTTGCTGGGCTGAAGTTATTGAGCAGCTGTTATTATCTTGTCCTGTTTTTCCTCTGCTGTAGCTGAAGCTGAGCACTGGCAGAGGCAAGATAAAGGGCTTGGGTTACCACAGCTCTGAGTCCATTGGGCAGCGCTGGGAACTGACACCAGTCATGGCATTGCCAAAATAGTCATTGCCTTCTTCCATATATATTAATAACAAGCACAGCTCACCCCCTTACTTCATGTCATTCCTTCAACTTACTCTGAGGGCAGCCCAGAAGAAAAGCCAAGTCAAGCAATCAATGGTTGTACATAAATCAAAAAGGTAATGAGGATGCCCAGACAACCACTGTCATTGTTACCACATATGTCAGTATTCAGTGGATGGCTCAATTGTTTAATCGCAAAGGGTTATTTTCTCCTAAATTTGCATGTATGATGATGCTACAAACACATGTTCATACATCTACACTTGTGTGTTCTGTATAAATCCAGTCTAAATTATTTTCAAAACTACTCTGAATATAAGAAAACCACTTTATGGTATCCTAATCCTTCAAAATAAACAGAGATTTTTCATAGATACCACAGAGAGCAGCATGTGTATAATGCAGAAAACTCCAGCTTTGTCAGAAGTAGCTTGTTTTGAGTTATTTGTGTATACAAATGTGCACACACCATGTACATACTCTCTCTGTAAAAGTTGATCCGAATAACTGTCATTAAGAAATGAAAGAGAAAACTATCAAACATGCTTCAAAACACTTTTAAGAACATAGTTATTCTGGAAAAAAAAAAAAAAAAAGTATTCTTGAACTGGTTTTACCTGAAATTCAGACGTGGAAGGTCATTTTCAGAAAATCTTAAGAATTTGAGCTCTCTTTTTAAGTTAAATTGCCTTTTCAACCAGAATGATAGCATCAGTAAAGGAAAGGAACTGGAGTATTTACTTTTGTTTGATGCATGAAAATGATACGGAGCATTATCATGGATAGGCACCCCCATTTGCACAGAACTGGGATCTGAGTTTTCCTTCTGTTATGCTGCTATCAGTTTAGAGTAACTGTATTGCAACCAAATTAAAACATGGTCACCAACACCAGACCCTCAATTGTACAGAATTTTTCCAGCAGAGATTAGTACTGACATCAGAGATTCCATCAAAGACCTTAAATAGGATGAGGATTTTGTGCTGAACATCCATACAGTAAGACACCAGTCCCTCACCTATTAAAAGTGCTGTTTTCATTTCTGCAGTGATTATCTGATTGGACTATATTTTTCAAGCCTAATCTTCAATCAGAACTGATAAGTCTTTGACTTTTCTGCAGTATGGAGCAGAACAGGCAGTAAAGATGTTTAACTCCAAGACAGATCTCTTTATAAACTTTAGACGTAATGTGCAGCCAGTTCCTTATTGCACAATGTTTACTTGACTTCTTGAAGAAGTCCATTTTAATAGCATTATAATTACAAGCCAATTATAGTTCACTTTCCCACGCCAAATTTTTGTCCATTTTTTTTTCTTTGAGGATTTTTTTTTTTAACAAGCTCCTGCCAGTCCGGCATTTCCCATAAATGAACAGCAGTGCAGAGTAAAAGTCAGTCTGTGTCATGCAAGAAAAAGCCACACCAAGCCATGGCGGTGCAGAAGGCAGCACAGTGTCTGTTTGGTGCCACCTGGCTCTGCAGATGTGTGCCAGGGATAGGCATATGGATACAGCTACTGGAGTAGGGTTTAAGTACACCTAAATACCTGACCCCTGTGTCCTGGGTGAAATAATTGTATTTCTCAGAAGTCTTTGCAATCAACAGCCATGTGCAGTAGTGCAGTTTAAGCTCTTGCCCAAGTCTGAAAGGCATCTTAACCTGCCTTGAGTCCACATAAAATACCACTTAACACTTCAGCTCTATATTTGTCTGGCACTTGAGAGCCAGCTTTTCACCCTACATTGTTAAAAATAAAATACTGAGTTACTGAGTCCAGATTGAGAAGTTTCCTAATTATTTTAACAGGGAAGACACACTCTTAGCTTTAAAAGTCCCCACTTCACATCCAGAGGTTTTCCAGCCTGTTTTATATTTTCTTATTAGAAAAAAAAAAAAAAAAAAAAAAAAAGCTCAAAGTTTACATAGTTCCTTCTTTAATCCATGAACAGCTTTCTGAGGAAAAACTTGTTGCTCTTTCTCACACCACACTGTGCACACCTCCTTTAAGGATGACCACAGACCTTGGGATTTGTTGCTTTTATAAGCTTCTCAGAAGGTTTCCCAAGGCTCTCCGGTACCAGCACACCACCAGTGATTGCCAAGAAGCAATACCCAAAGCTCAGCTAAGGGGATGCAAGGGGAGGATGTGAATTCAGCCAAGGCTGCTCAGAGCTAATTGCTTGGAGCAGTGAGGAGGAAGATAAAGTCAAGAGAGCTTGGAAAGAAAGCTCTCCTGGTGCCTGTACATCCTGCATCCAAGGACAAGTTTGGCTCTGTATTAGATACACCTTCAAGATTCCAATGTATCAGCACGTAGAAAATATCCTGCTTAACCCATAATCATCAGTGCAGTCTGGATGCAGAGGGAAACATGTCAAGCATGGACTGAGACACAACCTGTGTGGTGGACAGGCGTAGGTGTGGGTCTGGCAGCAGCCAGCACTGCTGGGGCTGCCCTTCTGCAAGCATGTGGCCAGGCAGCCTGGGGAAGCTGGTATAGCAATAGAGTTTTGTCATGGCTTCTCCGTTTTTTTAACTGTTTTCAAAAGATAAAGAGAGAATAAAACCCCATGAGAACCTCTTTTGCACAGCTACTAATTGCCTTGCTGCAGCGGTTTGGAGGCATTAACACTCAGGAAGCACTTCTCAGCTATAAAACATTGCACAAAGATTAATCCTAGCACGAGCTTGGTGGGGCAAACACAGGTAATCTCCATTTTGCAGACCAAAGGAGAGGTTAAAAGGAGACCATCAATTTTACAAACATCTCCTTGGTCTGGAAAATATGACATTATTATTGTTACACTTAATGTCCTGCAATTACTATACATCAAAGAGATTTAGGGGAAAAATATAAGGGCTTTTAAGTGTTTGGGTTGGCTTTGTGCAATGATTTGTGTCTGTCAGAAAACATGCATTCTCAAGTACGAATGTAATGTGCACGTATTATGTAAATAACACACACTTGCTTGAAACCAAGCAGGATGGCACTAGGTGGGACTGGGTATGTAGCAGGCACTGGGACTGAATTTGGCACTGCCTTCTGCAGGAAACACGCTGCCTTCGGGGTGCTGAGCCCTTGGTTTTGCATTTAAAGTATCACAGATAGTGTCCCAGTTTTAAAGAAGATTGCCTGTGATCAAAGTAGTCAGGGAAATTTTCTACAAAGAGCATTCAAAATGCACAAGTCAGGTGCCAAGTAGCTCTGATACTGTCTTAAAAATAAGTGCAGCTTCAGCTTCCATGACTTCCCCAGTGCACGTGTTGGGGATGCCCTTTTATTTGCCATCTGGTGAGAAAAACTTTAAGCCATATATTATGTTTTTTGTTGTTGTTGTTGTTGTTTGTTTTTTTTTTTTTTTTTTCTCCTACAACCATAAGGCCTAAAAGCTAACATTTTCTTTTAGATATGCTAATCACATGGCCCCAAGAGATTTCTTTAAAAAATAAAAATAAAAATAAACCCCCTCAAATATTATAACTCAAGATAAAAATTGTTGTAACATGGTAGTTTATGAACAATGTGCTACAGATAAGATTGCCAGGGAACCCTGAGCCTGATTTTATTTTATTTACCACAGCTTTAATCCATCAAGTTCCACAGAGTTGTTTGGGATTGAGAACAGCAGGTTCCCATCTCATGTTTTTTGTACTTTCTGACCACCAAAAACAATGCAGAAAACCACTCAGAATAAAACAAGAAAACTATAAATAAATGCTATGCCACATTACAGCATATAATTTTTGTCCTGTCCCCTTATATACAGGTTACTGAATTCATTGGAAGCGTCCACAGCGTTTGTTTCATAGAATAACAATGGAAAACTTGAAGGGGAGCCAGCTCAGGGAGGTGGGAGAGAAAATAGAAAGAAATGCAGCATGTGACATGAGGTGCCGGCTTCCAAAACACTGAGACTCTCACAGCCCCTGAGGTGCATGGTGAGTGAAGGCAGATGGACAGACAGACCGAGAAACACAGGCAGAGGAGAGAAAGAGAGGAGAGAAAGAGGAAGGGCGGAAGGACGGATGGAAGGAAAGACGAAAGGAAGGAAGGAAGAAATGAGATGATTTCTAACAAGCTGGTTACAATCTGCCATTTTAATTGCAGATCACTTCCAATTCCACTTTAAGACACAAAAATCACAGAGCATCTGCAGGGGTGTACCTAGGAGGAGAATTTGGGCCCCTGTTTGTAAACCAACTGAATTACTTCTCAAGGTAGAGTTTATCAGCTGTGTATACTTGAGCAAACTAAAAGCAGTTACAGCCCTGCCAAGAGTCCCCTTGTTTCCGTGATCACAAGCAAAACCATGTAGATTTTTTTGACCTTCAAAACACCAGAAGATTTCCCCCCAAAAGGCCATATCCCACCCAGCTGGCCATATGTGCTCCAAATGCACCATGAAGCTGCCTGGCGGGCATGTGAAGAGTTGCAAGGAAGTGAAACCACCCAGTCCTTTGGTCTCAAAAATCACTTCATATCAAATACCTGTCATTAGACTCTGAAATCACCCATGGTTTTTCTAGAAGAGGAGGGATCCTGACACTAAGGGACCATTTGGCTGAATAATTCCTATTCACAAATACAGCAAGAGGGTTGATGAGAAGGGAGAGCAGACTGAGCTTGGTAGACCAAGCTGTCCAGCACGGGCCCTGCGTGTGTTTGGTCCATATTGCGTGGGTCTTGCCACGACACCAACGTCACAGCCTTATAACACATAGCTCCAGTCACCTTCATCTCAGTTACAGCATAACAAATCCATCATGCTGTCTGGAGTCAGTCCCGCAAGCCAAAATGAAGCTTAAACAACAATTAGCATTTTCAGATCTCCTCATGCCTCATTTTTAAGTACAAATGTAGTAAAAAGTCACAAATTACTGAGTTAGCAAAGCAGGCAGCAGTAAAACATGGCCATGAGCAGTGTTTTAAGATTGACAGAAATCTCTGAACCACTTTGAAGAGGAGACTAAAAAAGAATGTCAAAAAAGGATGTACCTGGGAATTACCAGCTGTACAAATGACTCTGACTGTCTCAGAAAGGGTCACCCAAAGTGGTTACAATGAGGAGCTGAGGCCATGTCATGCCTTAGTTTACCCACCACGGCCAGCTAGAGGAGACAGGGCTCTTTTGCCATCTAATCTAGATAAGGGCAAGTATTTTCATTAAGTGGCTAATTTCCCTTAAGCAATGCAGTTTTAGGGGGACACCAAAATATTTCATCTGTTCTGGTTGAAAATAAGTTCTGGCTGAAAAAAATAATAAAATGGTGGAGAAGTGGAGAAATCTTCTGAGATTTACTTTTCCCATCTAAGAAAAAGCTGCTTTGATTTTGTGTTCCGAAGTAGTGTATTCCCTTTGAACTTGACCTGAATTTAAAAAATGAAAGAAAACACTAAAAATAGGGTTAGACAGCCCTGAAGTTAATGGACAGCCTTTATATAGGGAAACAAACAAACAAACCACTTTTGGCTGTCCTAAAGGTCTCTAATTTTTCATGTAGCTGAAAAAGAAACAACCCTCCTCTCCAAAAATCTGTTTCAGGTTGAGTTAATGTTAGATATTTGTGCTTTTTTTTTTTTTCTTTTCAGTTTCACGACAAAAAGGAGAACCAGAAATTCAGACTTCTGTACTGAAAGTCCCGTTTTTCTTCCTTTTCTAAAACTTTTTTTTTTTTTTTTGAGAGGGTGCATTCCAACCTCAAACCTGTTTAAAATCAAACTGGGGTCTTATTGCAGAACTTGAGTTTGCCACCTTTCCTTTTCATGAGAAATTTGGGGACCTAAGGAAGAGCATATGGGGGCAACAAGAAAAAACACAATTGACTGAAAATAGCAGTCATGGCCAAAAGGCTGGTGAAAGGATACAACAGCTGGAAGAGGGGAGGCTAATAGCAAAAAGGTGGATATTGTCCTAAAATTAGGATATTATTTAATTAGACACCGGAGTTCACTAGCATTTTTTTTTTCATGAGGAAATGCAACAGCTGATGGAGTGCGAAGTGATAAAAATCAGATCCAGCCCTGTTCCTGCAGCACCTGATGCCTCCTCTGAGACCTAAGCTCCCCCTGTGTGAGCAAGAGTTCCTGCTGGAGGGGTGTCCCCATGTCCCCAAACTCCACATTAAGGGTTGTGGCACAGGAGCCCAAGTTGCGTGTTCAAAGCAAGACACGTGAAACTGATTTTAGTGACAAGGGGGAAAGCACCTCATAATGAAACCATGATTTTAGTGGGAGGCTGCCACCAGTAAAGTCCAGTTGGAGGCCAGTCACTAGTGGCGTCCCCCAGGGCTCAGTGCTGGGGCCGGTCCTCTTTAATGTCTTCATCGATGATCTGGACGAGGGCACCGAGTGCACCCTCAGTAAGTTCGCAGATGACACCAAGTTAGGTGCGTGTGTCGATCTGCTTGAGGGTAAGAAAGCTCTGCAGGAGGATCTGGATAGGCTGCACCGATGGGCTGAGGTCAACTGCATGAAGTTCAACAAGGCCAAGTGCCGGGTCCTGCACCTGGGGCGCAATAACCCCAAGCAGAGCTACAGGCTGGGAGATGAGTGGTTGGAGAGCTGCCAGGCAGAGAAGGACCTGGGAGTGATGGTTGATAGTCGGTTGAATATGAGCCAGCAGTGTGCTCAGGTGGCCAAGAAGGCCAACGGCATCCTGGCTTGTATCAGGAACAGTGTGACCAGCAGGGCTAGGGAGGTGATCGTCCCCCTGTACTCAGCTCTGGTGAGGCTGCACCTCGAGTACTGTGTTCAGTTTTGGGCCCCTCGCTACAAGAAGGACATCGAGGTGCTTGAGCGGGTGCAGAGAAGGGCGACGAAGCTGGTGAGGGGCCTGGAGAACAAGTCCTACGAGGAGCAGCTGAGGGAGCTGGGATTGTTCAGCCTGGAGAAGAGGAGGCTCAGGGGCGACCTTATTGCTCTCTATTGGTACCTCAAGGGAGGCTGTAGCGAGGTGGGGGTTGGTCTGTTCTCCCACGTGCCTGGTGACAGGACGAGGGGGAATGGGCTTAAGTTGCGCCAGGGGAGTTTTAGGTTAGATGTTGGGAAGAACTTCTTTACTGAAAGGGTTGTGAGGCACTGGAACAGGCTGCCCAGGGAAGTGGTGGAGTCACCATCCCTGGAAGTCTTCAAAAGACGTTTAGATGTAGAGCTTAGGGATATGGTTTAGTGGGGACTGCTAGCGTTAGGTTAGAGGTTGGACTCAATGATCTTGAGGTCTCTTCCAACCTAGAAATTCTGTGATTCTGTGATTCTGTGGGCAGCTGGGGCCAGCAAATTCATTTAGTGCAACAACTAGTTTCAAGAAAACCTAAAAAGGGCTTTAATTAGGCAAAATATCAGGATGCTCCTTCTTCCCTTCTGTGCCTTTTCTGAGCTGCTGCCTCCCCGTGACCCACTGCCACCTGTGTGCTTCGCAGACCTGCTTTACGTCACTGCCCACAGCGCATTCCGTGCTCGTACACAGGGAATGAATCACTTTCTGATTAATCCTGGTAATTATTTACATGTCTCACAGTCGGGAGAGCCCCAGGTGAATTACACACTTCCCAATAAGTTTTCTTTGCTGCCTCAACAGATGGCAGAAGCCCTTTTCAACCACCTGAAGCACAATAATCCAGGTTACGAATCCTAGTCCTAGATGGGAGGAGAAAGCAATGCGGAGATGTGCAAATCCCTAGTTCTGATGGGGATTTTTCCAACCTGGAGCTAACGAAGGTGTGCGATGAGTGCCTGAAAGCTAAACAACAGCAAAAACACCCACTCTGTCCCACCTCCGACTGCCTTGTCAGCTGGAACTGCACACGTTTTTGGCGTCTTGCTATCTGCTCAGCATCACTGGAAGCCCAGCACCGTACCCTCTGTGCTGACACCAGGCTGCATCCAGGCCCACACATGCATGCACGCCTTCCACTTACCAGCCACCACCTGTAGCTGTCTTCTGGGATCAAGGCATTTTGTGAGGTCAGGAAAGGTTGCATAGTTGAATTAAACCTCTGGTCGAACCAGAGGGAATGTCCCGGCTCCGAAATGCAGGTGTTACAGCTACACGGCCTCCTGGGGTACTTGATGAGTTTCCGGACGTGCTCAGAAAACTGTGTGATGATATGTTTAGGATCCCAGGTGTTCGTGGTCACCTGGTGTTTGTAGTTCAGCAGAAATGACGTTACTGTGATGAGCACGAAGGCCAACGTGAACACCTTCAGGTTCCTCTTCCTTACGGTGCCCATGCCTGTGCGCTGGCAGAGCACGAGATGGGCCAAAGCTAAGGCAACAGGGACAGGGCGCTGGTGACACGGCCAGTTACTGCCCGGGGCTCAGGATGGACCTACTAGTACCTCTGTCCATGGGGGGGGGGGGGGAGGCTTGGTTTTCCCCAAATAGGCTGAAAAAAGGCAAAGTTGGGTATTTCCCTTCCCTTATTCACAGTGCTGGCAAATCTCTCCCACTGAGGCTTCAGCGAAGACAGATCCTTGTCCTTCCACGTTCCAGAAGATTTAGAGGGGAGCAATGTCAGCATGAAAATTTAGCTTTTCTGTGTGGGAGCGAGCCATAAATTAAAGGAAGCAAATCACAGAAAACAGAGGATGGCTCTTCTTTTTTCTTTCATTGAAGTTAGTTCACCAAGGATCAGACCAGTCGGGGACGTCCGTTCCAGCAGAGAGACGTGCTTTGATGTCCATTTAAGCCACAGAGAGCTGTTTGCAGCCTGCAGACACACACACACACACGTAAAAAGAAAGAAAAATAAATGTCAGAAAGGCATCGCTCCCAACCTAGTTTCTGTGCTTTCTGCTGCCCGTCCCAAAACTTCTGAGCCCTGGATGCAGGGCCAGCAGTGACTTCTGCTGCCCTGTTTGCATACTGACAAGTTGCAGGCTGAAATTTCCGAAAGGGCAGAGCATCGACCTGTGGACATTGAGTCCCTTTGTATCGAGTTAGCCACAGCTCCCTGGCCTTATTTGAATTACAGCTCGCAGTCACTTGAATGGCAATGAATCACCTTATTCCCTTAAACTGACCTTGATAGCCACTAGGTATGCAAAGTATTCGTACAGCAAAGCAGCTGAACAAAAAGTGTGGACAGAGGAGGGAGGAGCGGGACCGAGAGGAAGAGGAATCGGTTCCTTTTTCTTCCTCCCCCAGCCAGCTTCATTTTTAAAGGATTGGGGCTGCACTCGTGATTTGGAGAGAGCCAAGCAAGAACAGCTCATACATCCTGGGACAGACGGGACAAGTTAAAGGATAAATGGCCTTTGTTTTGCATGGGTTATTGCTATTTTCCCTCGCTGCCAAAGCAGGTTAGGTACAGCCAGGTTTTGATCTCAGAGGTTCCCCCGAGATCCCAGCCAGGGAGAGGGGGGATGCGGAGGGGCCCAGAGCGGAGATTTAAACAAGCAATGAGTCTCTAAAAGCCAAAAGCCGGATCCCTTCCTCCCACAATGCCATTGTTTCATGGGAAGAAAATGTCTTGTGGTTTTTTTAAAACTTTGGATGTTTGCAAAAAGCCCCCAAAGTGCCATGGCTTAAATAACATTCTTTTGATGAGAAAATAAAAATGAAGAAGAAAACACTGGAGAAGCATCTGTGTCAGAATAAGTGCAGCTTGGGAAAAAGCAGAAGCCCTGCAAACAGTCTCGCTTGCTCAGCTTCAGGTTTCCGGCAAGCAAAGGGAGAGTAAAACTGCGACTGTTACCTGTCAAAACTTCCCATTTTTCACTCCCTGCAGGATCCCTCCTGTGTTAGCCCCAGAGACATGGCTCGCCCAGATCAAGGAGAGGTGGCCACAGGGCTGGGCTGGGCTTTGCTGCTGCCTCTTCTCTTGGAGAGCTGCGAGGAGCTGCCCAAGGCCATGGTACTTGTCCCAAGGGTTGGAGATGGTTGCTTGGAGATACAGGACTGGTTTTGAGCGGCGGCAGTTAAATATTTACCGAATCCCGTAAAGCCAAACCTGAAAGCAGGAGCCTCAGATTGTGGTGGCAAGCCTCTGCTCCGAGTTTCCCCTGTGCAGCCCATGATGGGCAGGCTGTGCCGTCCCGTCAGCTGCTGCTTGCCAAATGCCTTGGGATTTATTTGAAGCCTGGCCCTTACGAATGCATCTACAGGAGCTCGAGGGCTGACAAGTGGGTCAGGGCAGATAACAAAAGGCTTTATTAACCCGGGCTGCTTGGGCAGTGAATTACGCTGTGGCACAGAGCAATCCTGCGTGCCTGGCTCCGATAAGGATGTTTTCAAGGGACTCGTGGTGAGTTTTGGGGTAAACAGAGATCTCTCTGCGTGCAATTTGAGAATCACAACCCAGAAGGCATGGGGGATGTTGCCACCGTGCCTTGGAGAGCAAGAATGGGATTTTAACAGCCCCATCCACACCAACTGGCCTCTGTGCCAGCGAGCAGTCCCAAAGTTATTCGCTTTACTGGTATGGATGTAGTTGCTAGTCTAAACAAAAACACGGCCTCTAAACCCCCCAGAGCTGGGCCAAGTCCCAGAAGCAGATTGATTCTCCATTTATGGGCCAGATAATTCAAAAGTCGTGATGCTGGTGGGGCGACCCCCTACTGCTGTTACTGCCGAGCCAAGTCACTGTTTGTAAACACAGTTCCTGCTTGTCTATTATTTTTAAGTAGAGGAGAGAGGGGGATTATCCAGCCTTTCTTGGAAAAGCCTATAAAATGGGGTATTGTTCATAAAAGGCCACACTTACAGCCTCCAAAGTAAACACCCATTTCAACAGATTCTCTTTATTTATTTATTTATTTATTTATTTTAACTGAGCTTAGGTTAAACTTATATTTGAAATATGGGGGGGGAGGGGGGAGGGAGGGGGAAGGAAAAAAAAATAGAAAAAGAAAAAAAAATAAGCAGTGTTTAGACAGTGGACTAGTGTCTCCAAACTCCTAATCATGCCACCTTTTATAGCACAAGGGGAAGGTGAGAAACCAGAAGAGCTCCCATGGACCTTTTCCACATTGCATACTCTATTTTAATTCTCGCTCTTTCCGGTTTCCTGTATTCTCATGTTTCCTATGGGTACTCACAATAGAAAAAAATATGTATAAATATATCCCGGCAGAAGGGCTCTGGGGACTATAAATATGATTTAGGGCCTGAGGAAAAGGCATGCTGAAATGAATGGAAAATGCTTTCAGCGACTTCACTGTGACTTGGACCAGGCCCATTTTTTCCTTTCTTAAAACACGGGTTAGGTCCAAGATCAGGATTTTCTTTCTTCCTTCCCTGAGCTGAGGCCTCTTCTGCTGCGTCTGAGACCAAGCATCGTCCTATGGCCCCCTCTGCTTGTGGGTATTCTTAAATCCTTAATAAAGGGGTTTTGCAGACTCCACACTGCTGTGCTAGAAGAACAAAGGGCAGGACGATGCCGAAGCAGCAGCCCCATGTTTGCTGCCAGTGTGAGACATCGCACGGGGCTGGTGACTGCCAGGCTCAGCTTTTGGGAACTTGTTTCATTTCACGATCCTATTTGCACTAGTTAATTGAAATCATTGTGAGGAAGCAGCACGCAAGCAGCGGCAGTCTTTATCAACATAACTCACCATGACCTTGGCATTGACACATCTATAAACAGGACGTTTTGGCAGCAGACCCAGAAACAATTTCTGGGAACCAAAGGTGCGGAGGTTTAAATTACATGCCCAGCCCTCAGTCCAGCTGCGGTCCCCCAAGAGCTAAATGGTGCTGAACAGCAGTGTGCATGTGGCCAGCCTGTCTGTGGGCAGCAGGATAAGCTACCTTAAGCAACAGGGTGCTTAAGGTCTTATCTGTAGTCTGGATTTCTCCTGCTACCTTCCCACTTCCTCCCACTTCCTACATTTACCCTTGCCCTCACGTGCATGACACCCTCAGACACGCCAGAATAACTTAATTCTGCTGCAAACTTCCAATACTAAAATCCAAAACTGCATTTCTCAGGCAAGAACACAGCAGGGAAGGTTCCTCCACAGTGGGACCAAAGTGCAGGAGTGATGCCAGTGTGATTACAGAGTTGTAAAGGAGAGCAGAGCTTAGTCTTTTGTCTAGGCTTTATGAACTGAAATAAAATATACTGAGATCAATCCATTGCAATTGATTGCATTCATTGTTTTCTCATATTTTAGAGAGGAACAGAAATAATATATATTTTTTCCTCTCAGGGTAGATCTTCTTTGCATTGCAAACTCAAAACCTGAAGAATGTCCCTGGTCGCTTGCCAGCTTGGCATTAACAGACAAGAATAAAACCACATCAGTTCAATGGGATAATACAAAGAAATTCATAACACCTTCAGGAGATTTTTTTTGACAACTCCACCTACAAACGGTAGCGTATTCTCACCGTACTTGTTCAGTTATGTGAAAAAGCTCATCTGTGCACCCAAAGGGGAGCACAAAGAGACAACAGCAGGTGGGGATGCCCCAACAATAAATACCCTGTCCTGCAGCTCCCAGGCCCATCCCAGGAGCCATCAGCCCATTAGAGCCCCATTCCCTCAAGCCCAGAGGAGGAGAGGGGCACAAGGGTAGGTGAGAACATGAAGTGACAACTCAGAATAGGGGAAACCCTGTCTGGGCGCCCTGGGGCTGCCCCAGGAGAGCCTCAGCCCCAGTGTCCAGCTGTGAAACCCACCCGGACGGGTCAACACCAGAGCATTTTTGGGGGCTTGCTGCCTGGTGGCATGGGACACAGTATGGGGTGCACAGGGAGATCATTTGGGGATGGCACAAGATCATGTGTCTCTCCATGACTCACATTGCCAGCCATGGTGTATATATTTGTATGCCTGCCCTGTGAGCACCATCTGGGAATAAGTGCCTGGCTACTGGCAGGACCCAGGCATGGAGCTGCCCCAGCCTCGCCGCCCTTCATTTGCTGGATCCAGTCTGATTTCCCCCCAGCAGTGCTGAGTGAGAGCAGCGGTGTGAATTACTGTGTCAAATCACATTGGCCACAGGCCACAGGTAATTTCATTGGAAATACAGATCTTGAAGAAAATACCATTCAGGAATGAGTGACAGAAAATAATCTGAGCTACGCAAGTGATTATTTTGCTGAGGTCAAACTTACGTAGTCCATGTTGATTACAATAAAATCATTGCTAGGTGACTTTTATTTGTTTCTAAATATGCAAGTTATTTGACGATGTTATTTTGAAACTATTGCAGAAATGAAACAAACCTTTAGAAGTATGTCTTTGTAAGTGTGGCAGAAGAGACTATTTCATTATTAACAGAATGCTTTGTTTCCTGATGATGGGTCTTAAATGGAAAAGCATAACAAAAATAATCATTACAAAAATGAGAAAAAATCACTGTACTTCTCATCTCCCCAAGTCATAAATGTCCCTCTGTGGTTTAATTTGACCCTTTTTGATACCTGTTTGCTAGCAGAGAAGTCCTAACTACCAGCAGCACTTTGATGAGATCTTTGCTAGCCTGCATCAGACACTGACAGTTCAGGCTCCAGCCTTCTGGTCCCTAACCAACATTAATACCCAGGTGTAAAACAAACTTCCCTACTTCGATGCCACCAACGTTTTCCAGATGTAACATGTTGGTCAGAAGAGCGCAAAGGCAACAGGAAACAACATTCTTGTGCAGAGGCATTTCCAGCCTCACTGCTTGAATAGTTCAAAGGTCCGAAGTGCTTTACACTCAGAAACCACATCCTCACTCTCCCTGGTGTGCGTCACCCCACAGGAGTCTGGCGAAGGACATTGGGACTTGCCGCAGCTAGCCATCAGGAGCCATCATCCAGCCCTTTGTGCATTATAGGGTTGGAAAATATAGACGTCAAGGAGTTGGGACTGGCTGTAATTTTAATTTGTGCTAGAAAGGTCGCAGTAGCAGAACTGCAAATGCCCGTTTTCAGAAGCACAGCTACAATCATCCCACTGCAAAAACCCCAAATACAAATTAGTTTCCCAGCTAAGCCACTGACAGCTGTATTGTTGTAAAGCCTTTTGGCAACACAAGCTATATTTCCTCAAGCATCCTTCCTGCTGTTTTGGGACTTATTCCCACACACACTCCCCGTGAGTAACTGCTTGGGCAACCGTTGGTCTCTAAGCGCTGGCCCAGAATGAACCACGAGAGGGTGCAAGGTTAAGTGTTGTCTTGCTGCACCCATAGAAAACCAGAACAGTTTGGAAGACATCACCTTGGGGCAGCAGAAAGCCCGTCCCTGGAAAAATACACACAATTTTCCACCTCAGTTCTGCGCTAAATCCTGGAAAGGAACAATGGATGGGACTGTTTTATTCCAAACCGCAGGCTTGTTTGCCCTGCCCTGGCTCATCGCTGGCTACCTCCTACTGCCAGGAGCTGGCTGACATTTAGAAAGAAACACTTCATTGGTCTGACACCTTGCCAAAGACCTTTGAGCATAAGGCTTTTGCTACGTGAGATGTATTGTGCAATTACGAGACAGCCTGGCAACCCTTCACAGTTAAACACAAGGCAGAAACAGGAGCCTCCCTTACACAGACAATGCTGGGAGCCCGTGCAAGACCTCTGGTCCATCTCCCCCATCTCCAGGCGATAGGACTCAAGAGGAATCAAGGTCAAGAGGAGGTCTGCAGACACAAAGGGATGCTGCACGTGCCCCAGCACGGTGTGTGCCCCTGCCTCCTTGGTTCAGCCTTTTCAGGATGTGACTTCACAAATGCTGCTGGCCCCACAGAACTGGCAGGAGAAGGTGAACTCCATCCCTCCCAGACACCAAAAGCCAAAGGATGCAGTTTTGGAAAATCACCAGGTGACCCATGAGGGTGTTGAAGGACTGGAAAATATTGCCCAGAGAAGCTGTGGATGCCCCATCCCTGGAGGTATTCAAAGTATGGTCAGATGGGGCTTGAATAAATCTGGTGTGGTGGGAGGTGTCCCTGCCCATGGGCTAGATGATATTGAAGGGTCCCTTCCAGTACAGACCACTCTATGATTTTAGGAATCTAAGAATTCACTCTTTTCCATCTGTAACTTAATTAGCATCAAATTGGGTTCTGTTCCTCGGAGCTAACTGGTAGCTCTCACCCGTCCCTCTTTACCTCCTCACAGGGGTGACAAAGGTTCTCCTGTCCTGTGTGCCCACAGACATGGAAAAGCAGCTCCAAATCCCACCTGCCTTTTAATCAGTGAGAAAACAATATGCAACTTATGCCCCGTCTCTGACCCCACTGCGAGGCACAAAGCTCTTTGACCACTTCTGTCAAAAAGGGTCACAGTATCGAAGTAGCCCGTTGGTATATTGCTTGGATTGGTAAAATGCTCACCCCGGGCAACTCCAGTTAATCATATCAACACTGCCTATATAAAAACAACAAACAACAACAAAAACAAAAAGAATAAAAAATAAAAAATTCAGGAACATTTAAGCCATGAAAAGTTGCTCTGAACAAATCCGAAGGCAGCAACTCCTCCATGTTTCTTGAATTTGGAGCCAGCCCTTGGGTGTTGTTTCATCCATCGCAGTGAATAGGAGGAGAACTGGAGGTGGTTTATAGAGCGTAACTGCATGGCATTTTAGGTGCTAAAGATCTGAAAAAAAATATCATGACTTGTGTCTTACCAGTGAGCAGGTCTGCTGGCAGGCTCGAGCTGGCCAGGTAGGCAGGAGATCTCCCTGGTACTCCAACACAGCCTTCCCTGCCCACACACCTAGCAGGTCTGTGCGGTCAGAGTAAGCAAACAGCTTTTTTGTGCAAGATGTGTTGAGGATTAACAGCAACTCGGGTGGGGAAGCTGCATTCTGCTACCTTAAAATAAATCTTTATCTTGGCAGCCCTTATCAGGCGTGTTGCTGAGCCATCTGGAAGTGGAATCTCTACCGTGATGCTGAAGGAAAGGGCTGGAGGCTCTGGTCTGGGAAGGGTCACGAGGCTGCCAGCACCCTTGGGTGCTGAGAGCTGCCAGCCCTGCCTCCTCCCATTGGGAATTAAGTTGTTTTGTCCTCTGCTGTTGTGGGAGCATTTGCAACAGCAAGAGCTTCCCCCTCCCTCCCACACCAAGTGTTATTTCCTGCAAGGGGTGTTTTCTTTAGAAAAAAACGTGGTGTTAATATGCAGGATTATTGTGCTGTCCTCCATGGGCTACAATTCCTACTCATCTCTTCAATCAAGCAGGAATTTTTGCTTTGAATGGGACTAGAAATGCCATGAAAGATGTTCTGCTCTGCACAAAATCTCTGACCTCGCCTATCTGCCATGTCTATGGCAGGGGACATCTCAGGAGCTGGGCATGGAGAAAGTCTCCAAAGGCCTCGCTGCAGGACAACTTTGTTATGGTCAGAACTGGTGCAGCCAGAATTGGGTATGAAGCAAAGTTTGTTCTGATCAATGGAGCTTGCATCAGACTCTAAATAAAAATTGGCTTAGGAAAAAGTAACACCCTGGGCCTGAGTGTTTGCTCTCCTGGCTGATCCTAGTCCAAAGATGCTGATGCTGCAAATTCATTCCAGGACCCTGTCAACCTGTCACCTTTCTGATAAACACTGTGTGCCCTTCTGTCACGTTCTCCAAGCATCTAACCTTCAGCCTTGGGAGAGGAGTGAAAGTGGGTCTGGGGTGAAGGGCAAGGCTGAGTGCAGCCTGGCTTTCCCCTGGCGGCACCAGTTGTGTAAGGCTGACATACACCTGGGTCCCAGTTATCGTTGGGAAACACAGAGGTGATTGCAGCTGTGGAGACAAACCTGTGATCAATTTATTTCTGGAGGCAGCTATAGCGTGAGTAAATCACCGTTTGTATAATAGCCCTTTGTTAATAGTGCCAGGCTTGGTATCACGCCAGGCTCAGTAAAACATCCCACTGCTAATGTACCAAAACTCACCCACATAAGCCTCTTCTTAACTTTTCCAGGCAGTGACAGTGCCAAGGGAGCGCTCAGCCATGTCTGCAACCCATGAACCAGCCACCCCTTGCAAACCAGCCCCTGGGTGTCTTCATCATGGGATAAACTGGGAGAGGCCAGTGAGACAGGCGATTAACTCTAGCTTATGGGCAGCTCCACCACTGATCTGTTTATGGTCCATTCCCTTGGCTCAACCCTAGGTTCAAGCATTTGAAACTAGGAGCAGAAGAGCAAGAGCCATCCAGCTATAAACATTAGAGATTAAGACCAAGAGAGAGGCTGGAGGCTGCCAGGTCTCACCAGGGCTGTGCTGGAAACCAGCAGTGGAAAAACATGCTGCAGGTAGCAATGTCCTTCACAGCCCCTCTACCTTGCTAAAAAGTGATTTTTGGATGAGGAGCCCTGCTTTTCACACACACTGTGACTCAAAAAAAACCAGCATCTCTGCTTCCCTTGTAGTACCTCGTTTTCTTATATATTTTCCAAACCCCCTTCCCCACAGACACATTTCATGTTTTAAATGGCAAATAGATCACTACAAACTTAAAAATATCCCTTTCCTTCCTCATCCTGCAGTTAGCAATGCTGGACAGACTTGTAGGATGAACCTTCTGGACTGTGAGTGCTGTTTTGTGGTGGGCCAATACTCACTGATGGGCTGTGACTTTTGTGTTGTCCTTGTATAAGCTGGTACATCAACAGCCCAAAGCTGGGGCAACAAATACAATAACTCCCCTGTGAAAATCCTAAACTAAAAGTCATACATGGTATCTATCTCTGTGAATTGTTCTACTTCCAATAGTCCTTGAAAACATCCAAATGGAAGACCAGGCACATTAAAAATTGCTGTTTGATTCCTTTGACGTTCTTTGATGGCAAAGAGTCCATGGTGACAGAGTTCAAACCCTTCCCATGCCATTAGGTGGTATTTACTCCGGGATCAAGCTCTGCCAGCCTTTGCTTGGGAAAACAGGAGCTACTGAAGGGATTTCCAGGGCATCCACATATGTTTCTACTGAGCATAGATCTTTAATAGTTCATGATAGGAAAATCCTAGAGCTGCATCTGGCAGAGTTTTTCAAGAACAATTTGGGGGAAATTTCTTTTCCTTTTTCTTTCTTTCTTCCTTCTTTACGTTCCTTCTTTCCTTTTTTCTTTCTTAGGGGGGTGTCAGTTTGCTAAAACCATATCTTTTTGGGGATACAATAATTTTCCATCTTGATTTTCTGTTTCAGTAAACTTTTTTTTTTTAAAGAGGAATCTTTAGCATTTGAAATAAAAAGTTCTAGTTTTTATCTTGCAAAGAAAACCTTATTTTAGAAAATCTGTAGTTTATAACAATAAAAGGAAAGCAAAGCATTTAGAAGAACAAAATGGAAGAAAAAAAAAAAAAAAAAAAAGCTCTAATTTCACTCCTAGGAGGAGGGTGAAGAAATTTTCACCTCTTCTTTTTAGTTTTAATTCCTTTTGAGATGACTATATGTATATATTTAAAAACCTTGCTAGTTTCGCAGAGACAGTAAGAACACTTTCAGGTAATCCAAATACAGAAAGACAAATTAATGGTGGCAACAGCAGTAGTAGAAATAGATGCAAGTTAAAAATATTGTAGAAGTGAATTCCTGTACATGCATTAGTTTCAGTTTTATAGGATTATAGAAGAGAATATAGGATTATTTCAGATTATAGGACACTTTAAACTAAAGGTAGAATTCAATCACATTGACAGCAGGTGTTTTGCTAGTTTGCCTGTGAGTATCCAGCCACAAAATAGTCACCGGTCTATTTCTTGATTAAAACCAAAGGAAATGTGACTATAAATACGGCTGTTCATGTGGAAGACACTGCAAGGAATATGTGAGGCACCTTGATTTCTGATGGTAAGAATGTGATTAACACACTGCAGAGACCCTAAGGACATAATAACTCTAAATCCAGAGATAGATAATAATGATAAAAGGGTAATAATAATAAAAGTATTTTCAATAATCCCCCAAACCTAGGACACGTTTCCAGGCCCACTGGAGCATCTCTAAGTCTCTTCCCTGGCATTCCTGCCTGGGAGCACTACCAAGCAGTTGTTGGCACTGCAGGGTTGTTAACTCCTGTTCACAACCAACAGCCTTTTACAATCAATGATACCAACAGATATATCTCTGCATTAAACATTTATTCATCAGACATGCTGAATTCATTCTACAGAAGGTTTAACAGCACCACAGGGGGCTTCTTCATAAACGTGGGATTGAAGCTTAGCTTTTCCTGTGCTATGAAGGCACAGGTGTCGACCTGCCCACAATAAAATTCAGAGGGTTTTTAGCACCTGTGTGCAGTCTGGACCTAGCAGTCCATGGAAGCTATGGTATGTACAAAATAATACTTCCAGGTTTCCATTTACTGTGCAGGCTTCTGAGAGATTGGCAGTCACAGGAAGTTTCTAAGGAGTCAATAAGTAAGGCATTAAAAAACATATCATAGATATATTACCTGGACAGCCTGCTCTGAGGAACCTGCTTTGGCAGGGGGGTTGGACCCGATGATCTTTCGAGGTCCCTTCCAACCCCTACAGTTCTGTGATTCTGTGATATAAGTAATTTTAGTAATTAATATCCTGTGCTGCAAGCCAGAATCACAAAGCCATTATGCAGCTACTTTAATTGATTGGTCATTTATACACCCTTAATAGGAGCACTTGACCTATTTGTGCACTGTGTGCTCTATCTCCCAGCCCACACATCATCCAACCCCTCTACACATGGGGATCTTCCCAGGCCAGCTGTGAATTTAGTTTTCCAGTTAGGAAAAAAATGAAGGGTTCAGGCTGCCTTTTGTCCCTAATACCTGATGGACAGAAGTAGTTGCCCAGAGCAGACAATTTGAATCCAGCCCTACGATGCTCCATCAGTGGAAGCTTTGCTCTGGATTGTGTGGCAACTTTGATATAGAAAACTGCAGGACCTCGGTGAAGAAGAAATTGTGTCTTTTTGTCCGGACTTTTCAAGTGTTTGTAGAGAAACAAAGATTAGCATACATCAGAGTGGCACAGAAAAGGCTTCCCATAATCCTGAATATGAAAATATGTCAAGAGCTGCATACAAAATGGATTTGCATACATCAGAGCTGCACAGGCAGCAGCTTGACCGGGCATCCTGAAGTGCATTAAAAATGTTAATACTGAAGTATGTGGATGCTGATAATTGAATGCTGGAGAAACACACACAGGCATTCACAAAACTACGGCATCTTTTCCATTTGTCTTACTTGGGTGGTTAAAACATAAACAGAGAGAGTGCTAAGGCAGCCAGAAGTCCCAGGATATTTAAGGCCTTCCAGGTTGAAAGAGAAATTCAAAGTATCACTTCTCGATACAGAAATAATTAACAGAGGAAGATTTAGTTTATTTAATACTAAAATTTTGAACTCTAAACTGGTATCATACTATAGCCCATTGAGTTTGTAAAAGCTGAAATTTTAGCACAAGAAAACAGTCACCAGTATCATCTTGCAATATACGGCATCAGTGCTTTGCTCTTGCCCTGTGCAGTTGTGCCAATCTCACCCTGCCTAGAAATAAAGCTGTAGTAGGCCAGATGCTGGAAACACAGGCTTGGATTCACTCTTTTATCAATGACAAGGAGTGGAAGAGGGAACAGCTCTGTCCTTCGGATGCTGATTATTGAACGACAACGGGGGATTCCCTGCTGCTGACTGGTCCCCAGAAGCAATTTCCAAAATCTGCCTGTTTGGTACAACCTAGTGCCTTAGAAAACCAAGATCTTTTTCTCCTGTATCAACCACAGATAAATGCTGGTCCTGTCTTGCAATACAGAAGCTATTTAGCAATTCACACAAATATTACTACTACACATAAAAGCTTGCAACAGAAAGAAAAGCTAACTCATCTCCCTGAAGAAGTATGGATGTTTCAGGCCAGGAAAGGCTATTGCAATGAACGTGAGATCCCAGGGATCCCATTTTCACCCCCATGAAAAGTTCCCCGGTAGCTTTGAAGACAGGGCTTAGAAAAATGTCACCTCTTGATCTAGCATTAGAGCTCTGGGCGAGTTTTAATGGGCACAGTGTTAAAACCCAACTGTCCCAACAACTGCGGGCAGCAGCAGACTGGGGCTTTGGGTTTGCTTTTAAATGAGCTGTCAATTTGTGTCAAAAAGTTTGCTTTGCAAATGGGAGCTCCAGGATTTTTATTTGTGTGGCCTCAATTAAGCAAAGGAAAAAGAAAAGTCATTTCACTTTTAATTAAAATGTCTCAAGGATTTGTCAGGAATTGTATACCACTAACACTTGAAAATACACTGTTCTGCTTGGCTTGGTTTTAAACAGGGTAGGATGAGTTTTTAATCTCTTCTTTTTTTAACATCTGTCTTGCTCAAAAAAAAAAAAAAAAAAAAAAAAGTGAATGCAGAAAAATAATGACTGTACCCAGAAGAAAGCAAATAGAGCTGAAGTTCCTAGAGGAGAAATTATCAATGGCTTTTTACGCGGGAGACAGCATTGGCTCAAGGGCATCGTTGTTTTCAAGTTGCTCCAAGAGGGGTCAAGAGTCCCCAGCCCAAATCATCATCACACACTGCTATAGGGGTTCGTCCAGCACATGGTAATTGTTGTTGCTGGGCTGTTCCCATCCAGCCAGTGAGTATCAGGGGGTCCTGTGCTCTGGGGGATTGCCCCCAGATGTTTGTTTAAAGCTGTGCTTTCAGGGATCAGCATCAGAGATCTTTCTGAACTTGGAGCTGATGGAAATCATTCTCGTTCTCCTTCCTCCTGTGCTTCGTACTCCTCAGTTTCATCGACCCTGCTCTGATTTACATGCACAGCGGATTTGGTGCATCGCTGATCTGTATGAGAAATGGTGAGGGAAGTGTGGGAGCCAGGCGGCACCGGGACTCACACTGACAGCACACGGGATACAAAGGCAAAATCATCTTGCCTGAGTTTTACAAATATGTGCAGCCATTTCTGCTCGCTGAGCTACCACCCAGAAAAGCAGCTGAGGAGGATGCTTTAGCCCTTGTAGCCATGCAGAGAGGTGCAGCTTGTGGCTGGCACTGCTGGATGACTGCCACAAAGACATTTGGCTTTTTTTCTGGACATTTGGTCACGGAAAATGTAGGAGGCTCAGCTGGGTGAGGTTCTCAGAGGCTTCCTCCTCTGAAAGGCGTCACCAGCCAGTGACATATAGCCAGTTTATGAGATGTTTGTCTAAACTTGTTCTGAAAACACCCAGGAGAGGACATTCTCTTGCCTTGCCAATTTTTTTTTTTATCAGTACAGGACCATTCCTAGCTTAGACAATAGAGAAAAAAAAAAAAAAAAAAAGCCTACATATCTTCCCCAAACTCCCATTTTAGTAACAATCAGAATGGAGTTGAAGCAAGCCTCTCCGTTGGATGAAACACTATGCTGCAAACTTTTGGCCCTGCATCATTAGGAAACCCAAGCAGGAAGCCCAAACATTTTGGTAACATTGTTGTGCATTGCCCTGGAGTGCGTGCAAGCACCCACACATTGCTGAAGCTGCACCCCAGGGGGACGAGGAGCAGGAATATCTCCCTCCTTACAGCTACAGACACCTGGGGAAACAACTTCAGCTTGGGACCTCTCGCCTCATTGACAGGACACGACATTGTGCTGGGAATTGTAGGAGAAGCTGGGGGGCTTATAGGAATTTATAAGAAAAGTCCTGAGGTGGGCAGCCAAATGGGGAAGACCACACAGTCTGCTCACAGCCACATGTATGTAGGCCACAGTGAAATCAGGGGCTGTGCTGTACCTGGGGGAGGCTATTTTGCTTTCACGCAGATACCAAAGTGGTTGAAAACAGTTAAAGGGTGTTTCCATACATTCCCCTTAGCCCCACCTTCTTTCTGCCCCGAGGTTGTGGAGGAAAGAGGAGAAGGCACAAGGAAAGAGGATTTGTCTGGATTAGCCGGGAGCAGGAAGGGTCTGAGAGAGGGCTTATAGCCCTGCTGCGGGCTTACAGCTGGAGTTAACCCTTCCGTGGGACATGCAAGGAGCGTGCGAGGTATGCACAGACCTACCCACAGCCCACAGTTCTTCTGCTCTGAACCAAACAAAGCTCCAACCATGATAAAAACAGCAAAGACTGAAAGAAAGGAGGAGGAAATCACCCCTCTTTCTCTCCCCAGTTGCCATTGCAGGTGCCCCCTCTGCAGAGCAGGGTTGGGGCTGTGAAACATCCCTGGGGTGAAACGCAGCTCCCGGCTCTCCCTGCTCGGCACAGGCAGAACCAAAACCTTCAGAAGCAGCTTTAAAAGAGAACAAGGAGTTAAATCCCACCTTTGGCATTGTCACAGCAGACAGAAGTTCATCCCCTCTGTTTTCTGCAGCCCCACCAGCCAATTTGCTGCTCAGTCCCATCTTTACAGTACTTGGCCCTGATCTGCAAAGCCTGTGACTTGACAGGTGTTGTGCATCACTTCAAATTGGCCGGACATCTCTAAATGACTTCAGAAATACCAGCCTAAGTAAGGAATGAAAATAGAGCTGTCTTCCTGATAAGCAAGCAAAAAAAAAAAAATAAATAAATCCTAGTAGTCCCAGACAAAACAAACAAAACCTCTATTAAACAATCCCCGGAAACACCAGTCTTGAAGTGACAAAATCTGGGCAGCATTTTCTGCTGCTCAATGTCAAACAGGTAACTTTGGCCTGTGTGCTCATTGCAGTCATTAGGTGCATCTGAGATGTTGGGGGCTGAGTTTCTAGTGATGCTGAGAACCTGCACCTTACTGGTTTCCACAGTTTTGGCCACTTGACACCCCTAATAGCTGATGCAGAATCCCTCAGGAGAAAAACAGGGTTGAAGCTTCAGACAGGGCATCCATGGGCATCTGTCCTATTGCCACCATCACGGTTTTTGAGGCAGAAAGCATCCATTCCCAACTCCACTGCTACACCACCCTGCTCCTCTCCTTTCCCTGCCCAGGAGTTTGAAATTAAATTATTAGGAGCTGGAGAAATAACAGAAATATTGCTTTGTCCTCTGCAGACCTTTCTAGCCTCCAATGCAAAGCACCAGGGCTTTGGATCGGCTGGGTCCTTGCACTTGTGAGGCAGCCATCCCTGGCAGGAGGAAATCAGTTTAGGATGGAGTTGGCTGCTGTTCCCAGTGCTCATTGCCAAGCCTGATGCCGCCCATAGTAAACTCGGTGGTGTAACGGACCACGGTAGGACTGAAAAGGAAGCATAAGCTATGCAAGGGCTACCAACAAGGGGAATTAGTTTTGCAAATGTATGGTCAGTGTCCTAATACCAGGAAGGTGACTCGAAGTCTGGAAATGTGTTTTAAGGCTTCTCTGGTCCCGATACAAAGCCTTGTGCATGTGTGTGGCTCCTCTCCATCCCAGCTCCATCCCCTTGCCATGCATGCAAGCACTGCATCTAGCCCTCAATAGAAAATCCCCTGTGCAGTCAAACAGAAAATGCTAAATAACCCACAGCTGGAGTTTGGGACATTCCCTGCAGTGGGACATTTAATCCCACTGCCACTTTCACACTTGCTTGGTTTGCAGTGGCTGCAACAGCTCCTGCTGCAGAGCTTTCCCTCTCCCAGCCATCTCTGCTGATGCTCATCATCAGAGCTGCTCATTTGAGTTACTGCTCCTCCAGTACGATATCCCTGATCTGTATGGACCCTGGAGTTAAGGGTTTGCATGCTGCTTTTTATAACTTTACCACCAATTTCTCAGAGCCTTTTCTCCCACTGGTCTGGACAGGATTAACCACTACAACTTGATTGGGTTGCTATGGCAGTAATAAGGAAAAAAAAAAAAAAAAAGTAAATTCTTTTTCTTTTTAAATAAAAAAATATAAAATCAATAATTGGCATTACTGTGTAAGGTCTTTGACATTAATTAAAAATAAATGTTAGAGCTGTTCAAATAACAGTGAATTTATGGCAGCAGGCTGCATGCTGCTGCTGAAGCCTGTGTGGTTGTCTCAATACATCCAGAAAACAAGAAAAGTATCAGGGCCTGCAGTTTGCATTTTATTGCCTAGGAAAATGAATGTGTAAATAGCAATAAAACGCACAATTATTTAGCACAAAGCCAAAACACCCCACAGCATTTACAGCCTGATGGATGGCGCGCCTGCCCGCTCTAATTTACCATAAAACAAGAAAGACAAGGACAGGAGAAAATAAACAATGGCTCCTGCCACTATGATTAGCTCAAAGACGCCAGGTGAGAACAGACTCTCTCTGCAGAAGGGAACACTTTGCCTCTTTGGCTGATTTTTCACTTATTATCCAGCCTGGGCTGTCATGCTGGTGAATGCTTTCCACCCGTAGTATCGCAGGGTGAGCGTCTGTCTGTCCGTCCATCCCTGTGCCCCCTGCAGGACCGAGCAGGCACCCCAGGGTGAGGGGTCAGGAGGGGGTTAGTTGTTAGGGAGCCTTGTACCAGATCGGTTGCTGGAGAAGAAAAATGCTTGCTGCCACAGGATTGAGAGGTCAACTGTCAGGGGCATCGTCTGTGACAGGAGAAGAGCTGGGAAGAGCATGGAGAGCCTAAAACAGGATGGATGGGGGGGAAAGGTAAAAGTCCTTCAGTGCCATCTGTTCAAAAGAAAGGAGAGAGAATGAAGGAAAAAAAAAAAAAAAAAAAGGCATTTGAAAGACTTAATGGGACAAAGTGAGCTGCAGAGGGTAATGTAAGTCACTATGGATTGGGAAGCAGGGGACCATAGGTGGACATGCTCTGTCGGTCTCACCCAGCTGCTGGGACGCTCTCCTTCATCTCAAACTTTCAACTCACACTTTTAATTTCAAAGTTACATTCTTTTGATGAGCAACCCCTGTGCAGGGAGTCGCCCCACCGCTTCTCTCCCCCTTGCCTCCTCAGTTACCAGGCTCCCAATTGAGACATCACAATTAACTGCCTAAAGGCAGGCAGTGTGAATAACCTGGAGTGCAGGGGAAGGATTTATCAGCTGACAACAAACACAGATTTTTTCACTGCTGGACTTGTGACTGTATCTTGATCCTGCTCCAAGTTCAAGTGAAGCCAGCTGAGTCTTCCAAATGATTTCTAAGAGGAGATTTATTAAAAAAAAAAAAAAAAAAAAAAAAACTCTTCCCTTTTTTTAAAATTCAGGATTAATTTTAAGATTTCTCCTGTTTACAACAGTGGGCATTATGTATTATATTATATTATTATATAGGACACCTCCTATATTCAACAGAGCCAGGGCAGAAAAATACAAAATAACCAACCAAAGATGGGGACTTTTTATCCACATTTATTCCTTTCACTGAGAACTCCAGAAGCAGGCCCTGCAAGGGTCTTTCTCGACCAGGGGGACCTGTGAACAATTTGTGATGTGGCTTCTCAGACCTGGTTCAAAGCCCAAAGTCAACACGAAAGCTTCTAGCAGCATGGGCCATGATCTGGCGTCAATTATCATGCTTCAATATAGAATCAAAAGTAGAAAGACAAATACTGAGTCCTGCCCTTCCCCACGTTTCCCTGTATAAGAGGGGAAAAAAATAAATCCATAACAATCAGTATGACTGCCTGCTTGGATTTGAAAGCTAACAGTAAGTAGTACATCCGTCTTTTAGTTATTAACATAACTAAGCTTATTGCATAATGCCTCTTTATTTTTGGAAAGAAGCCCTTTCTACCTGTCCCAGCAGCACATTACTGAGTTGGCAGGATCCAGGAGCTTTTGAGCAAACAAGGGATTTTCTTCCTACCACAATCAGTTATCAAATATTTTCTTCTGAAAGTCTGGGTCACCAATTACCCAACTTTTTGAAAGAAAAGCCCTTTGATATTCCCCTTGACCAGCTGCACGTTAGCTTCCATTTCCTTTGGCTGTGTGCTCCTGCACTTTGCCCATTCTACTCCCTGGAGCTGGTCCTGGTCCATGCAGAGGACAAACCCACCAGAATACCTTGGTTCAGTTTGGGCACATACAGGAGCTTGACCCCCAGAACACCTGATCCTTGCACCACCAAATGATCTGCAGCAGCTGAGGACTTCTTGCTGAGTAGTGAGAGCTTCTCTCTGCTATTCTGTGCTGCGCCTCGAGTAATAGGAAAGTCTGGTGGTATAGTCTGAATAGTCAGTCCCACCGTGCCTATCATCCAGGGTTTATATTCCTCAGCTCAAGCCTCATAAAATGCCCAATCACTTGTCTTTGAGCAGCAAATCAACATTTCAGAATTTACTCTTGCTTGCATGCAACACTATCAATCACATACAATATATATTTTATAATCCCTCCCTTTGATTTAACCTTATCATTGTACAAAGAGCACAGCAATGAAGCAACAGGGGGGAAGAAACAACATCAGTGTGTACCAGAATATGAACAAGGAGAAGATTTTAAAGTTTAGGGTGTGTATCTCTGAAAGGGCTTCTCAAGTGTTTTTTTTGTTGTTGTTGTTGTTTTTTTTTTTTTTTTTTTTTTTTTTATGGAGACAAGAGCACAGCCCCTGCTCCATGCCTTGGGATGTCTTAGCCCTGCTGTACTCACAACCCTGGTAGAAAGAAGAGGGCTGAACACATTAAGCTTTCTGCCTCTGCCTAGTCTAGAGATGTCCTAGCAGGGAGAGTCAACAGCACAGGAGTGCTTTAGCACAACAAATAAGGCACTATTTGGCACTTTAAGTGGCTCCTAATGTCCCTCCACAAAAGTGCAATGTGCTGTCATCATGACAAGGGATGCAACAGATGCCTTTATCTCTAATTGCACTGAAGAGATACCTATCTCAGTGCAGGCTCTGCCCAAAGGCAAGACCAATCTCAATCCCTCCTGAGGCAAGTGCTAGTCCAAGATGTCCTTTTTTCTGTGCACTGAAAAATGTTTCTAGCTTGTAAATTCATGGCAGGGGTTCAAAATGTCTCCCAGAAGCTCTTTCAGCCACAGCCACAAATATGGTTTCACTCTTCAAATGCTGCATTGGCAGTAAAATCAAAGCTTCTCCACCGCTTGGCCGTTACAGTTTGGAAACAAATTTCTTTGGCTCAGATTTCCCCAGTCAACCTAATCCCTGTGAGCTATCAATCGCATCTGACTGCTTAGACGAAGGCATAAATCCGAATGTATTGCTGGTCTACAGAGGAGTAACCCCTTGGTTTTGGTGCTCTTGTGAGCTTTTTCTCAAAGGTGAATTCCTCTGAGTAACCCATTTAGACAGAACAGTTCTCTCTCCTGGCCTGCTATTGAACTGCCTAGGATACAGCATTTAAATGCAAGGAGGCAAAACAGTAGTATTGACTGTCCTTTGTCTGCGTTTATTTAATTCTGTAAAGCAAACAGTTTGTGTGAAACGCGCTCCTCGTAATAAAATCGTATTGCACATTTGCTTATAGAGGGTCACCAGGGACAGCAAATGCGCCTGTACTCAGCAATAAATGTTGGATTTCAGGTTGCACAGCAATTATTCAAAATGAGAGAGACTATTGGATCCAAGACTGCTGCCCTTTAGGACTCAGCCTGTCAAGATGCATTGCTCTGTACTTTTTATCCAAGTGGATTTCATCTCCACGCTGTTATTGCTGGGTGCTATTCAAGCTTTTAAGTCCAAGCTGCACAGAGCTGGAAAAAACAGCATTTGACTTCCAGACTGCCCATTCTTTGTTAAAATGATCATTTTTTAAATGATTATTATTATTTATCAATATGCCTTAGCATATTAAAGGAGCAATATTTGAAATGCATGGATGGGTTACTCTGAGAGGGCAGAGAAAGAGAGATTTCGGTTTAATCACCCCTAAAATTGTTTCTTCCCTAGCTTTAAAAATTCTGCAGCATTAGTCATCACGGGAAAGTTACATTACTACCATATATTTATTTATCTGTTTTATATACTTACTTTGGACATTTATCAGGAATCTGGTATTTCTTTCTTTTCTGAAATTAAACAAGGAGTCATTAATATATATTATGTGTGTATCTCCCCACAGATCCTTTCTCGACATTTATTACCTATCCAGCTTTGCACTTGATACACTTGTACATATTGCTCACCAAAAACAAATATAACAAAATTCCACAGAGCTTAAGTGCATGTAGAGATGTGTGCCACTTCCCCTTCAAGATTTAATCAATGCACTGCCACCTCAGCCCTGACCAGATGATCAGTCAACACAGCTCTGAGTAATATCTTGGAAAGTCTGAGCCCACAGACAATTACAGACCACTTAATCACAAAATTTAATCAAAATAATAATTAGGCGATGCATCCTGTTTAATGCACAAGGATATGCTCCTTCCAGCTCCCACTGCCAGCTCGGAACTGAACACATGAATGAGGAAAGAATCAGTGAAGTCAACAGACTATATCCTTGATGACAAAGGAAAAGCCAAACTCAAATGCCTTGGCAAATCTTGTGCCAGCCAAAAACCCGGCCCTACAAGCTTCTTCCAAAGCTTTATTTATTCAGGACAGCAACATATTATTTTTAGTTGACAAGGCTTGAGAGATAAAGCTCAGGGTCCTGGCCCATTAGATGCTATACTGATGCTTAGTAAGCACTTCTTGCTCAGATAAACCTTGCCCTGCAGAATGGTCAAGGATGGAAAGGAAAAGTTCCATTAAGTGACTTTTTGAAGGTCAAAACAAAGAATACAAGTCTACCAGCTGACTGTCAATCATTCTAGCCACTGCACTACGCTGTCTGTTGGGTCAGCTTTGTAGGTCTAGGCAAAGAGTTACATGAGTCTGCCGTTAACATGTTTTTTTTAACAATGTTGTATTTTTAAAGAATGTTGTATTTACTGTAAGCTAAGCAAAGTCACTTTCTGGGATGGATATTCGTAAGAGGATTTTTCCACATTTTTCACCAGCTCCAAAGTGCTGTGTGGGTCTCCTTGTTCGAGTCAAATGACATCCACACATCACTGAGATGGAGAAACAGTGGTGGTGCTAATGCATTTGTAAACATTAAAAAGCCCAGAAACACAAACTCTTGGAGAAAGAGCAGAGGAGTGTAGAAAATGGATTAGATGACCCAATAGGTCACTTCCACCTCTAAATTCCAAAAAACTTCTGAGTTAAAAATAGGATGAAAAGTTGATTTTTTTTCCCTTTAAATCAGTGCTGTGTTATAGGCTGAGAGGGTCACATTAGCTAGAGGTCACAAGTAGCTATATACACTTTGTCTGCGTAGAGGGAACGTGTCTGGGACAGGGTGCTAAAAACTACTTTGTCCTCAGAGCAAGGATAAGCTTGTTTTAAAGATCTGTTGGACAGCTTTATTTATATTATATTTATATTTATTTATAGTATATTTACAGTCACAGTGGTCTGAAATTAGATGTAAATCATTTGAAACCATACACTAATGGAGTCACCACCCCTGGAAGTCTTTAAAAGATGTTTAGATGTAGAGCTTAGGGATATGGTTTAGTGGGGACTGTTAGTGTTAGGTCAGAGGTTGGACTCGATGATCTTGAGGTCTCTTCCAACCTGGAGATTCTGTGATTCTGTGATCCTGTAATATTAGCTGCTACCTACTCTTCTGGCTGTATGTGGTTTGCTGCAAAAAGGGGAGGAAAAGCCTAGGCAAGGTGCATGCTTTCATCAAACACCTTTATCTTACTTCTCTCCCTGCAGCCAGTTCACACCAATGGGGGATATGGGCCAACATTTTCCTTCTGAGAAATGAGAAACTTCTCATAGGAGCCAGCATAAAATGAACTCTACAGATGGGTGGGGAAGAGAGATCTTTTCTCAAACACACAAGACTACAAAAAAAAAAAAAAAAAAGAAAGAAAGAAAGAAAAGAAAATGTAGAGCTGAATGATGGTAACATTTCAATCTTCACAGCCTCTGTTAGCTGTGATGAATCCCTTTTGTAAATTCAGCGTCTTGAGCTGCAAATGCTTATCAAGAGTGTTATTATCAGTCATTGTGAGTCTGCAAACAAAAATTCCCACTGTATTTTAATGGCTGCTGGCCATATCTATCAAAAAGAGAACTCTAACAGACATACAGTTACCATTGTTCAAATTTTAATGAATATATGGCATTCCCATTTATTATTTAAGTGACATTCAGACGCAGTTTCAGTCAAAGCTACCTTTTCATAAATGTTATTAGCTACAAATGTGCCTTTAAGAAAATATTACACTGTGCAAAAATAAAGTGTTGTACTCATAATCAAGGGAAAATGAACAGAAAGAACTAAAATCCACAGTGATACAGTCTAAACTTACTATTCACTCAAAAACCTCTTTGATTTTAATGGGAGCTTTCTCAGAGCCTGCAGAGGAACGCAGGCTCAGGCCTGTTGGGCACACAGAAAGGCACAAGAAACACCTTCTCCGAACTATTTTGGCTCACATGCAGACTTGTGTATGGTTACTTGAGTCAGGATAGGTCTACCTGTGGTCATTTTGACCACAAGTCAATAATGCTTCCTGCAAATCCGATATACATGACCCTCTGGACAGCTTTACATTCATTATCCAACTGTTTGGACCACACACTTTGGAAAACACTGTATATTAGTGTTTGGAGGGCTGAGTGGGATTCAATGCATCTAGGGCTCTGATTTTCTCACCAACACTTGTATTTTTGATAGACTTCTGAGCTGAGGCATCTGAAGTTAGGGACTCAGAAGAGAAACATGCTAAATCTAGTCAGGTTGCAAACTCTGGCCCCAGACTGCTAGCTATCCAAGCCAGCCAGCAGCTATTTATTTTCCCTAAATTAATCCCAGCTCAGCGAGACACTTAAGCACACATCTAACTTTATAAAGACAGAGTGGGTTTTCCACCCACTTAAATAATGCAGATGCAAATGCTCTGCTGAATCAGGTCTATAAAAATCCAATAGCAGTCAGTAATAAATATCGTGCCATGCAAGAGTCATCTCTGCTCCACAGTCACAGTTTGCAACCTGTAATGATGGTGCTGTGGGGTTGCCTCTGCTTCTCTGCATCCTCCTCTATTCCCTGGTTGTGCAGAGACGGGCTGAGAGCCTCACACACTCCTCCTCCTCTCTCTGTCTGGGAATAAGATGTGTCTCGATATAGAAGACATCTATTATGCAAGATTTATCTTGTGTTTCCCTGCCCTGCTCTTCTAACCATGCATTCAAGATAGAGTGGTGGCAGTGCATCAGCTGGGTGTCTGAAGCTGAAGGGGCAGAAGCAGAGGTGGTTTATTTGCCAAAGCAGAAGGTTTTTCTTCTGCAGCAATTTTGTGTTAAATTGGCTTTATTTCAACTAGGACAAATGAGCAAACCTCAGGATAAATGTAAATGATACCTCCTTGGAGCTGGGATCCTGCCTTGACTAGCAGTATATATGCTGCATGCTGAAGAAGGTGAAAATGGTCCCTGCTAAGCCTGGTCAGCTCTGATAGACTCTGCTGCAGGAAAAGGTCAGAGTTAAAACCAACAAAAAGAGACTAAGATGGATGCCTGAGTGCAAACTTGCATGTCTGATACCCTCTGCTTAGCAGTGCTCTTCCCGCGCTGACACCTAAACTCTGCATGGACATTGCCTTAAAGGAAAACAATATAATAATAGTAATAATAGTAATAGGTCCCCAAAGGTGCTCAGAATGATGTCCCTGAATGCTGCCTCTGGACAGGACTGAGCATTTAGCATCTGTCATTGCTGCACACAGCAGACACCTGAAAAACAGGCATTGATCAGACCTCGGGGTCTCAGCATTGCCAGTGTTGTGCCTAACAGATATGGACAAAATGGGCTTAAAAGAAAAGTCAACCACAGGCATCAGTTTTGTTGAAAAGGAGACTGAGGGATCATCACCAAGTGCTCAGACAGGACACACAAGTTACATCCTCCTCTTCCACCTGGGAGGATTTCCACTGCTGTATCTCACCTGCTGGATTAAAAATCTGTGCCCCAAAAGAAAACAGCCAGATCTGCTTGTCAGGTTTTGTCTTGGTGGGATGTAGCTCTTGGAGATACCTTTGGGTGAAGGTTCAAGGTTCAGGATGCGGAGCACAGGAAAGGTGGCTTCTCTGTAGGCTTCAATGAAGCCTTTAAAAATGTGTGAATTCATGCACATACAGGTCCTTTAGAGGATCTGGCCCTGGCTGATAAATGACATGTATGTGATAGCTACTGGCTGAAGGAGAAAAATAATAATCAGAAAATAACCCACTAACATTAACTGATTTAATAGCTTCAGGAGATGCACCATCAGCATCCAAAAGAAAGATTGGGAGATGGAGAATTGTTCTGGGGCACAGCACAGTTTCATCAGAGTAAACCTGGATCAATTCAGCCTTTTCTGGTGCATATTCATCCCAGAGAAACACATCAGTTTCTCTATGCATCAATAATGAATTTTTTCCTACACTCTGGGTAGGCCCTTCACAGATACTCACCATTTGATCCTGCGGGTTTGTCTTGGTAAAGAAGTTGCAGTGGGAGGTTGTTATCCTCCGGCATGGGTGGAATCTGTCACTTCTGTCATTTTAAAAGGCTATCATGAGAAGGCATCTCACCCAGGCTGCAAGATGAAGCATCTTAATCTTAAAACTCTTCTGTTCTGCAGGATTATTTCCATGCAGACAGAGGTAAGAAGCTCTCGCTCCATTCCTGCTCATTGGGTAGGAGTCAAAATGATCTCTAAATCATGAATTTACAAGCCAGGTAATTTCTCAGTGCCTTCATTTTCAATTTCTCATGACATAAAAACTAAAATTAAAGCATTATTAAGGGGTTAAGGGTCAGCCGTACAGCCAGCCAACTGGCTGGCAATGAACCCACCTGGAACAAAGAGATCCCAAAATAAACTTTTTTAACGAGGAGGATGGAGAAAAGCCAAGCAGAAGTTGCAGAGGACACCTCATTAAAGAAATTGATAAGCCTAAGTCAGGTCAATCTGTTTAAGTAACTCAATGGCTTCAGTCGGATAGGAATAGATCTGTTTAATTTGCCTTCAGAAGAGGAGCAGTGCAGCAGTGGAGGAGCCCTTGAAGGGAGCTGTAGGCTCCTCATAAATGTTGGTCATCATGTGGGGAGTCATGCCTGTGGTTTACTCCTTTGGAAGACGGATATCTCACACTGAGTGAGCCGAGGAAGCTGCAGGCAGCTCTGTAGTGTGCACTGATACCTTGGGACCTTTCCTGCTTAGCCACACAGCCTGACCCACGGGCTCAGGACCAACCAAAAATGCCCATCATGAAAGCACGAAAAATAAAATTGAAAGATACAAGCCAGACTGCTTTCTCTTTACACCTTTGCAACACAAGGAGAGGTTCAGCAGGAGCAAGCGAGCTGACACTCTGTTGGAACAAAAGCTCAAAATACGCTTTTTGTTTTCGAAGTCCAGCCCAGGGGCCCCGAGTGGGAAAATAAATTCTCGCAGTGCAGAAAGGCCACACGATGAACTGCCTGGCCTCCGTCAGGATGTCCTCTCTGTTTTTGTCTGCCCATGCTGACAGTGGGGTTGTCACTATCTGAGAATTTCCGTAATGCTGAGCACAGCACAGCCACCAGCCTGGGGACTGCCAGCAGCCAACAGCATCCTGCTAATGACTGCTGCTCACCGGGCAATGGATCAGCAGTAATTAGCAAACCGCCGCCAAGCTCAGAGACCTCGTTTGCAGGTAGCGGGGTGACCCTACTGATACAACTTTGGGGCTTACTTCTTCACTGAGTGGAAAAACAACATCTTTAAGTAATTGCATGGTTTGGTAATAGGTAAATAAGAACTTTGCTTTAAAATATATATATGTAAAATGAGCCCAGTGCTGTTTTTATGAGGCAAATCTCAGCAGCAACCCAATAGGAGGTTTTGTCATGCTTGGACTTAATCTACCTTTTAGAGATGTTATATAATAAATTATCATAATGATTAAGAGCCAAACACAGCATAAATGGAGTCCCTGTCACCCAGGCTTCAAGCACACATTAAGCTTTATGATGTATGAGCGTACTAGTAATGAATAAGTACGTCTCTCACAGGCTTTTCTTCTTTGCAGGCATACTCAGAGGGGTTTGGTACATGACAGCAGCCCCAGCCGTTAAATACCCCTCAGTCAGGCCTCAGAAATTGTGAGGTTTTGAATTCTTTGAATAGAGCTTCTAATCTTAGCATTAGGAATCCCAACACCTCTCCTACCCAGCTGATAAGAAAGTTAGAAAATGACTTTAAAAGCACAGGGAGAGCATCCCACTGCCCAAACCAACCTGAAAAGCTGGTGGTGTTTTGGTGCAACACCGCAACCATGGCACCATTTATCTCATCACTACAGCAACAGACCACACAACTAAAACCTGCAGCTCCAAAGTCAAAGCAAAACCCATTTATCTGGAACCGAGCAGACCATGTTATACCCAGAGAAAAGGCACTGCATGCCAAACGAAGGCTCCCCATTTTCATGAAGGGGCCATGCCACTTCTTCGTGCCATTTTCTGGGGGTCCCAGCCACTTTGTCCTGCACCAGCATCGCCTGCCCTCCCCAAGCACAACAAGGACCCTCAGCATCCCACCGCCTACACAAGCACTGTCCACTTTGGGATGAAAGGGAGAAAACCAAGGAGCTGCACAGGTTGGAGGGAAGAGGATATTTTAGCCATGGTTTTTGGCTAGATGACTACTATAGATCATTAAGCTGTTCTCCTCTGGCTGGATTTATTGTTGACTCAACAAAAGAAAGTGCAGACGGCTGAGTACCTGCCAAGCCTGAGCAGAGTGTTTGCGCCAAACGAAAAAAAATAAAAAAGTCAATGCACAGTCAGAAGGAAGCCATAGACACTTGTTTTCTCTTACACCTGCAAAACCGAAACTAACTTCCCTTTTCACTTAATGGAAAGCCCGCAAATGCAGAGCCAAGGAAAAAAACACCCCTCACACTATCAATACTGAAAGCAGATGTTCAAAAATTCCACCCCTGTTCAAACTTCTCCAAGTTTAACGCATTTTGATTCACCTTCTTTTAATGACTTGCAGTTCCTCTTCCAGGGGACGTAAAGGGTAAAGCAATGAGAAGCGGAAAGGCAAACCTGATGAATTCTCCCTGTCCCAAGAAGCCAACTCTGAGGTGGTGGAGGCAGCAGCTGCTCACCTGGGCAGAAAGTGGAGGAATTGCTTGCATCTCAAGAGCGGAGAGAGATGGGTGATGTGGATCTGTAGAGCCCAGGCTAGTCAAATGACTTTTTTTTCAGGGCTTTGTGCCAGAATGAAGCAGAATGAAACGGAGATAATCCGCTAAAAGAATTCCCCATGCAGCATGGGAACAGCCAGATGCTTCCTGTGCTTGAGATTTCAGGGTGGGAAGGCTACAGAGCAGGGCACAGGTTCGACATGGTCATCGGCAGCAGGTCAGGGGAAAAAAAAAAAAAAAAAAAAAAAAAAAAGACAATACGAAAGCAGAACTACAGGCCAAGTGCTTTCTGCTAGGAAGCTGTCACTCCCTGGGGTCTGGCATTGAGAAACAGCAGCAGCCAGAGGACCGTAGAGCCATCCAAGTGCAAAGCCACATGCAGGCAGACAGCAGTTTGGGGACTGAGAGAAACCAGATACTCATGAATGGCTCCGCACGAGCCCCGGAAATATGGAAAGCATCACCCTGAAGCATACTTTGCATTTGCAGCAACCCAAAATGCCAATGGATTTTCAGTAAAAGCTACCAGAATAAAAATAATAATAATAATAATAATAATGATAATAATTTAAAAACAGCCAGTTAAAATGGCATATAGTAGCTTTTATTTTTTCCTTCAATTGTTTTTCAGGAAGTATCTGTATTTTGAAAGTCTCCTGATCATCCACCTCAGTCATTTTAGACCTCAAAATAACTGCCTGCAACTTAGGGTTTATTTATTTATTTACAAACTGCCTTAAACGTCTCAAATTAAGTAATTAAGCAAATAGTGCCTTTAGCAGACATTCGGGCTTTTTGTGGTCAGACTTTCCAGTTACATCATGTACTCTAGCCACAGCTTTCCTTGCCTCCAAGTATTTCGGTGTCTCAGAGGATTTTCAGATCACATCATATCTAAGGCTATAGCTGTCCGACTCATCACAAATACTCCAAACATTATGAGCTGAACACACAGAGACACAGAGCGGAGCTTCAAACAGCAGAGGTGTGATGCAGAATTACAAACCAAAATCTCGGTAAGAATCATGTTTTCACACCCCACAGCTGCATTCGCAAGCCACTGATCCTTTAAATTCTCTACAGAATGACCAATAATTTTAGCTTTATTCTGTTACATATTTAGGTATCAGCAGAGAGCAGAAATGACATATATTTACCAAAGAAATTTCACTTCTGCATCCCCCCATCCCTTCTTGAGAAAAGCCAATAAAAGCTTTTTTGCAATGACAGTGAATTTGCGTAAGAGCAATGGGGTTATAAAATTAAAGACAAACCTGTTATAATAACAAGGGTGACTTGCATACCCAGCAGAGATTTCCCACTGAGAAAAGAGCTCATGAATGCTCTGCTACAAAACACCAAACTAAAGCATCTGAGTGGTGTGAGCAAAGGGAAATTGCCACAGATATTACAAATAATCAGATATTAGTGCAGGAGAAATTCTGTCCCTGGGTTATCATTAGCAATTGGTGTATCAGAAGATCAGTAGAAAGCTGTGAAAGACTCTTTAAGATAGGAAGAGGCATCTCCTCAAGCTTCTGGAGGCAGCAATATAGCCTAGAGCATGAGATGCAGCGTCTGACATATCAGATACCCTGCTTTTCATGCTTACTGAAAACCGTAGCGCAGCAGCAAGTTGCAGGGTCAACCAGACGTTGACAAAGCAGCACCAGCTCACTGGTGTTTAAATGTTTCTATTCTTTCACTTCAGAAAGAAAAAATAAAAATGCAAACATCTGCCCTGTGGCAGGGGGCTGACAGCATCTTTTCAAGCAGGTCGTAAGACCAAATAGTAAGTACTCGGGGAGGTTGTTTTTTGGTGTGTGAAACAAACATCTTGCAAAAAGCTTCATGCATGGCACTCGTGGTCAGTCCAGACCTCCCATCTCTAAGAAGACACATCTACACGTGGGTGTCAGGCAGGGGGAAGACACCAGCTGGGTTAATGTTCTGCTACATCATGCGTTTGAGCACAGTTGATTATTAGGGCTTTGACCCTGTTTACGTAAGTGGGGCTCACTCACTTGTGCAATGGTGTCTACGGGGCAGCTACAAGCCAGTGAGCCCAGTAATATCCTCAGGTAGATAAGTTCCTATCCCTAAGGAAGAAGAACAGACCCATAACGAAGCTTCCACACCTCTTCCACACTCATCTGCAAGGAACAACACTCATGTGATGGATACTTTTCTTTTTAAAAAAAAATAATAATAAAGAGATAACACTGACACCAAAATATTTGTTTGTTTATTTATTTATTTTTCTTTAAAGAGCATGAAAGCAGTAGGAAGGCACAGCTCTCCTCAGCTTTCAGTCAGTCAGGTACAGACAACTCAATCCTCTTTGGGTTCTAAGCCTCCTATCGACCTACCTGATGGGCACAGCCTTCAGGCTTCAATTCTCCACAGAACAAAAAAAAAACAAAAGCAAACACTGAAGTCCTCAGTGTAGATGCCCCAGGTCCTGCCCTAGTGCACCTATATCCCTAGTGGAGAAGTGAATGGGCTCTCAATCCCATGTTAAGCACCCACCTGATCTAACATCACACCTCAACACCTGAGTAAGTCATCAAAACTTCTTTAACCATCAACAGAGAGAATTCTTACAGCCTCTTTTTGGGATGTTTCCTCCACAGTGAGGCGAATTACATGCTGAAGTGCCTACTTCTCTCTGCATCCTACAAAAGGGGACCCAACAACCAGCTCTGACAGCAGTACATTGCTTACAGATGCCTGCACTTGGTCAGCTGCATCCTATACTCATCTCCTTTGCTCTAAGTAACATCCCAGGATGGAAAAACACTCTCTGCCCCAAAAGGAGCACGAACTGCCTCCCCTGCCATGCCTGTGGTCCACACACTATCTCTTATTTTGTAAGGCAAGTGGTTTTCTCCTAATTAAAAGAAACCAAAGTGTTCTTGAAAGAAAATGAAGCGCCAATTCCCTTGGAGATGCGGGTGAACGTATTTCTTTCTGCAATGTCATTTTTAAATTATTGGGTCGCAGCAGCATATTATTCACAGTATCGATTCTGCCAGTAGTGCTGTCACCAGCAATATTGGGGTGGGGAGATGCAGCGGGTGCCTCGCTCATTACAGCTATGTGTGTGCGCTGCCTGATAGGCCCTGAGAGATGCAGAAATCCTGTCAACCTGGTTATGGGCCCTGAAACCGCCTTCCATGATCACCACGCCTCCATCCCCAAAGGTTGACACCTTTGCTGCTACTCCAGGCCTGGTAGCCCTCCAAACTACGATCCCACAGGGATTTGCACCTGGACTGATCCACCCCTGTACCCATGCACCGCCCTTCACTGCTCAAGGGTCCACTTGGCTGGATTTCACCTCTGCTTTCACAGGTGGGCAACCAGCAGCATCCCATTTTGATACCCCCTCCAAGGATGCTTATCCTCTTTGCCAGGCAGCTCCTCCAGGGCCACCAAATCCTGCTGAGGGACACCTACTTTTGTCACACTGCCAGCCACCTGCTGCTGCTTGCCACCATGCCACCTATCAAGAGTTATTAAAGAACCATATTCACTGTTGTCATCTAGTATAGTAAGATTTACAAGGTTATAGATTACAAAACTGAAATCATTTAATTGAGATTCCCATATATTGAGAGCTCAGGTACCATAAAATACCTATCTGTCTAAAGCTTTTTATTTTATAAACAGGTGTATTTACAATCAAGTCCTAAGCTCTCTTTTCCCCATCCAAACCCAGTGGAATTTCTAGAAACATTACTCTAGCACATTTTAACATCTCATCTGTCACGTCTGCACAATATGGGATATGGAGAATCCTTAAACAGAGAAAAAAGAGCTCATTGTGTTATTTATGCTACCAGAGTCTTCATATACTAAAAATTCAAAAGTTCTTCACTACTTTAAAGTTTTGGCATCTGTGACTTCCCTGTGGAATAAACCATCTGCACTTCATCTCTTCAATAGTAGATGACTAAGGACTGTCAATACTTCAGTAAAGTCTGTAGACCCATCCAGTATGTTCCAAAAATGTTGAGTGTGACAGCAAATTTTTAAAAAGTGATAGAAAGAAACACTAATTAAAACCAGATTAGCTCTGAAAAATGTAGAAAGTAACAATTTCAGTCCACAGCTAGACCACAGCAGACAAAGTAGAACTTCCCAGATCTTCTACGACAGATATCGAGACGAATCCCTGTCTTTAAGCCAGTGTCCTATCTAAAATCTATCCCATTTACCTTGCTGTAAAAACGATCAAAGTCTCTATTTAACGAAACTCTACAAACCCTTTCAAAGGCTGGAATCAGAGATTGTATCATAGGCTTCTGTTGGAACAAAGATAAAGTAAATGTTATCTTGTTTCCCTGAGTCTGTAGGTCTCCAATGCTCAACCCATGGCTACAGGGTAGTTAAGAGTATGCTCAGATCAGCATTGGCACTGAAACCCATCCTTTTGGGAGCAGTGGCTATTATCAGGGGTGCAGGTAGAAAGGCTGAATGTTACCAGGTTTTGTTGGAAAGTGCAGTTCTGAGGTGAGCAACTCAGGCTTGTATCAGGAGCATGGGTTACAGAAATATTCTGAGTATGTTATAAATAACAGACTTCAGTTAACCAGAAGTGTATTTTTCCTTGATCAAGGATGGGTAGCCAAGTAGTCAGCATATTTATCTACCTTGTACAGAGGAAATCCGCACTCAGCTTGCCCAAGCGTTCTCTATAAACCTGCCTCTATTTTTCTTTCCCCTGGGTTAGAAGTTAGGTGCTTTTATATTTCTTGTTTTAGTCTGGGTCCTCATAAAAAAAAAAGGTCTATGTTATTAGTTTTTATTATTCCCACCTATGATATAGCTCCCTTCCCCCACATTACCCACTACATTGTCACTACAAGGGAAAGAGAACAGAGAAGAAGGTAATGACAAAGCATAAAAACTTTAGGTTTTAACCTAAAGTTTATTCTTCTTTGGCTGTTTGAGGCTGCTTGAAGCATGAATTCACTGCTGCTGTTTAAAAAAGAAACTCCCCAATTACCCAAGTGAGTCAGCTCCTGCAGAGGGACAGTTGGCTTGTCCATCACGTGCCAGCACACCACTTGCCCATGCTTACAGCAAGAACTTGATTCCTGCAGTATATTCTGCCACAGAGTGCATGGCTTTGAGGAAATCACAATAAAAACCTGAAAAACCTGAGATTTTAAAACTGCTGTTCCCCTTTCTAACAAGTCTGTACAGGAAGAACCTGTTAAAGTTCAAATACTGAAGCTGGGATTTTAAACCCATGTGTACGTTTCTGGTCTATTTCACCAGTCATTAGCAGCATTAAATCAGGGCACAATATCTGCTAGGAAATGTAGTCATCTGGTACTGGGAAAATGCACTAGCATGTCTGTTTGATGTTCTGAGAGGGTCTGGTACTCCAAGACAGAAGATACCAGAGCTTTTCAAGTTCTGCTCATTATTTGCTTTGCAGTGACACAGGAAACAGTAAGGGCTTTAATCTGTAAATAATCTTTCCTTCAGGGATCTGGGAAAGACCTACAGGACACAGCAATTGCTTTTTTTCCACTCCATGAAATCCTTCATTAAAATACTGCTCACTCAGTAACAAGTTTAGGGGGAAAAAAAAAAAAATGTTTTTATGCAAAATCAAAACTCCTGAACCTCTTTGCTCTTATGCTACAAACAGCTTGCTTTAGTTGCAGGAGATTGGGCTTTGCATAAGAATGCTTCATAGAAGCAGAGGGAAAACCAATTCTTAATACACAAGGGAAAAATTAAGAGGAAAAAATGTGCAAGATAAGATAGCCAGATGAGCAGTTAAATGCTCCAACACCTTGATCTCGGCACATCAAATAGAATACATCTGCTTCCGTGGAGACTGTGCCCTTCTCCTAAAAGTACCCTCCTCCCTGGGTGCACAGACATCCAACTTCATACCAAAGCCTTCTCAAAGATTTTTTTTTCTTTCCTCCACTTCCAGTCCCTCTCTGCAGCCACCCTCTCCCCTTCCACCACCTGACAGACTTGATACAGGGCAACCCTTCAGATTCCAGGCTTAATGCTGTACATCACCGTGATTGATTGGACTTCAGCAAAAAGTCTGTGTAATGGTTATTTCAGAAAGAGGGAGGATTAATTTTGGTGTGATGCTGCAGATCAATCTCCATTTCAGAGTAATTAGCTCCTGCAGCTACAGGACAGGCAGCAGAGATGCAGGTACCCACCAACAGCTGCTGCAGGGTTGGGAGCCAAGAGGCCCCTGCATGTCCCACATTTCTTACAGACACTGTTGGTGCCCAGCTCTCATGGTTTTGGTTGGAATGGAGTTAAATTCCTTCATACAGGCTTGTGGTTTGGATTTGTGATGAAAATAGTGGTGATAACACACGGATGTTTTAGTTGCTGCAGAGCAGCACTCACCCAGAGCCAAGGACTTTCCAGCTCCTTGTGCTGCCCTGCCAGCAAGGGAACGGGGGTGCTCAGGGAGCTGGAAGGGGACAGAACCAGGACAGCTGGCCCAGACTGGCCCAACAGACATTCCACAATGTGGTATCATGCTCTGAAATGACAGCTGGGGGAAAGGAGGAAGAAGCAGGAGATGTTTGAAGTTATGGCATTTGTCTTCCCAAGAAGTCCTTACGTGTGATGAGCCCTGCTTTCCTGGGAGTGGCTGATACCTGCATGCTGATCAGAAGCAAATTCCTTTTTTTGCTTTGTTTGCGCATGTAGCTTTTACTCAACCTAGTGAACTGTCTTTGTCTCAACCCATGAGTTCTTGCACTTTTACCGTTCCGATTCTCTCCCTGGGGAGGGTGAGCAAGTGGCTGTGTGGTGCTCAGCTGCCTGCCAGGTTAAACCACAACATCAGCAAAATGCAACATAAGGCTTCAGCTGGAAAAACAACAAAGAGAGGAACTGCAGAGCCACTCGGTCACTGGCTAACAAGTCATACCCTGCTAAGTCAGTGGGAAAGTCACCCCAAGGATTTAACAACTATTTTGGGGTCTCTGGAACAACCTACGTGATGAGAAGTGCCAAGTTTTTGTAAAAGCCGAATTCCTGTATTTTCCACATATGTAACCTGTAACCATAATTGCCCAGGTACCCTGCAGCTATGTAAGCTCTGGGCTTTGTAACTAAAAACAGAGAGAAATTCTGGCCACAACAAATTTGGTAAAAGCTACAGAGAGGAAGCAATTCAATAATCTGATTTGTGGTGGCTGGTTGTATTGAGGATACTGGAAGAAACACTGATGATCCTGAGTTAATACTTAAGAGCAGCAAATCAATACTTTGGGCCAAACTGTGATCCTATTTTAGTTCATTTAGATCTGTGAAAATGAATTGAATTACTCAAGATCTTCATCTACGTAATAAAGCTGGTCATTTTGGCATCGTGGTCTGCGAGTACTCATTACAGAAGCCAAACCACAGGCTTGCTCCAGATGGCTTGTCTCTACAGCACAGCATACATCCAAGGCACTTTACAAAGTAATCACCTACTGATCATATCCTTTCAATTAAAAATTACTTAATTTTTCCAAGTGCTGGCATCCATTTATAGAAATACCAGAAAATTATGAAGTGCTTGGCCAATAACATGCAGCTTTTTCTACATTACAGAATTGTCAGCTCAACAACATTAACCAGTTTGGTAAGGCAGTGCAGTTTGTATCAGGCACGTGCTGCATTTGGAAGTTTCTCCACCTCTACATCTGCGGCAGTTTCAGCCTTAGCAGGACCATCTGAGAGCAAAAATGAATTGGGGTAAAAAGTCTATCACTCTACAGCATAGATACAGATGAAGAGACTTTCTAGAGTGATTTAATTAAATGGAAAAAGCTCCAAAAGGAGCTCCAGCTTTGCTTGTTTTTGATGAAGCAGATTCAGGCTGACGCACATATTGGCAGACGAGAAGACACTGCATCCTTTTCTGGGATGCTTGCACAAGCTACAGACAAAGTCTACCAGGGTTTCATTCTTGGTGCAAACTTCTCAGAGCATCACTCACCAGCATCTCAGCTTGAATTGCTGAAGTCTCCTCTCTGGGACTGCACAATGTGTATTGCTACAGCAAAATTGTGCCTTACAGCAACAAGAAATGTGAGTTGCTCATACGCAAGGGTATATAAGATATTAGTTTCCTTTCGAGCAGACCTATGAAAAGGTGTATTCCACTTTCCTTTTTATCACAATACTGACAGCTATGATATAAATACAGCCTTCAAAATGAGCATGTAGACAATCAAAAAAGCATATCTGCTGGGGACTGTAAAGCAGTTGGCCACAATGATCCAAAGGTGACCGAACTGTGCTTTCCCACCCCAAAGCTGTATGTTCGCCTTGGGTACTTGTCTCAGTGAGCACTAGCTGAACTCGTGCTAAGAAAGATCAATTTTCTTCACAGCAAATAGGCATGCTGTAACCTTTATTTCAGAAACCCCAGTATTTTCAGCTAACAGCTTCACCCCATTCTTGGTTGAAGACCTTTTCTTACAGATGTCACTCATGACCACAGACCTAGTGCAGCTGCTTATTTTTGCTTCACTGCTAGCATCTAGAGTCACTGCAGGTCATTGAAGAGACTTGTCTGGCTGAACAGCTTCCAGAATTGCAACGAAGGAGTTATTTAATATCCTTAGACAAAAGCTACTATGCAAATAAAGAGCACTGTGATGTACCAAAGAGGGTCTTCTGGTTACCATCTCATATTAGTCCAATAGAAGTAAATGGATTCTAGCCTGAGTTTGTGCCATACTGTTCCTTGGATAAAGAATCTGTAGTTTAAAATAAACCCTGCTAAACAAACTATAGTCCACTTAGCTTGACAAATTTAAACAATTAACTTGCGGGAAGCCAAGCTGCTTTTTCATACTCATGGGTCAGCTGCCTTGAAACAATGTCTGAAGTACAAATAGGCTTTTAGGGCCAGATTCTGATTTCATTCATCATGGTGTAAATCAGGAATAATCTCTTTGGAGATTAGTAAGAGCAGGATCAGATTCAGGCTCTCAGAGCTAAGCACAAACCATGTGCTTGCTGGGTTTATTCTAATTCTTCTAAGCACTAAGAAATTCTCCTTCAGCATGTCCCTCTTCCATTCTGCCTCTGAACTGAGGAGCAAAGACTCGGCATTGCTGCTAACACCCAGCAGAAGACATTTGAAAAATTATTTTGCCTACAAAGTTCCTAAATAAGCCTTGCAATTAGAAATAAAAATAATATTAAAAAAATCAAATTACACAGGCAGAGCACAGTTGTATTTAAAGACCACTCCTGACCCCTGAACCATGAAATGAACTACAGTAACCATCTTTTACAAGAAATGAACGCATTTAATTACTTTGATTTACAGCATCTGTCTCTGGTTCCGGGCATATATCAAAGGAAAACATAAGCAGAGCTTTTGCCAGATGCATTTAACAACCTTAAGAAGCATCTCAACAAGAATTACAGTGCCCTTACAAATGAATGCAATGTCATGTGAAAGTCACTTGTGTCCTTCCTCTGACACCTCTTTTGAAGGTTCAGGCAACAAAAAGACATGTGCCAGTGAATACCTCACTTATTTTTTTTGGTAAGATCAAAAACAAAGTTACCAGCTTGATCGAACTATGCATTACTGTGCAACTATATCAAAAGGATACAAATTTTGCCATTCATAATGCTTGTGCCTGTGCACCAGTTTGAGTGTACGCATGGGAAAACCTGGCAAAAGAGGCTAAGACATGTCTTTCATATTTAGATCAAGATACAAATCTCACAAGAAATGGAGAACTACAAAAATCACCTGCTGAGAAAGATAGCATAAGCCTACACAGATACTATTCTCATTTGATGTGGAGCAGTTCAGTCTCTCTGCCACGATGCTTACAGTGCTTATGCCTCCCAAAGCAGCCTGCTGAGCAGACTAACTGTATGGCACCTTTAATTCTGGATGCCAAGTCCGTTTCTTCATTCTGCACCTCCCAAAGAACCAATTCTTCAATCTTTAATTTTCCCAACACCTAAGTTGCTTTCTATGGGTTTCTGTAACATGTCTTAAAGTTCATGCATCAGGTTTAAAATCTTACACTGTGCACTCTTTGCAAAGTAAATTGACCTTTGAGGGAGGGAAAAAAAATCCCACATCCCAATAACTTTGGACAGGAAGTTGAATTTCAATAGGAGCTATAAGTGGAGTTCCAAGGGCTATCACGTCTATGAAAGTTTCCTTCAGGAAGGGGAGGAAATCTGAATGGGTAACTTTGCAAGAAAGTAAATTTTTATCCTTTTGTACCTTTAACAGGACTCTCGGACGGTGATGACAGACAGGTCTAAGAAAAGTACTCTGCTATGCAGGCTGAAAAGAGTCCTGTTGGAATTGGATAAGGAAACCCGTATCATCAGTTGTTCATAAAAGTGCCATGTGCTCTAGAGATCAGGAGAAGTCAGATGCTTTGCAAGTCTCATTAAGCAGATGAGACCTTCAGCAATCGATTCTAACACATGTGCTGAGCAACAGCCCTGTGCTGACTCAGAGAGAAGCACACTACCCACTCTGTCTCTGTAAGATATTTCAGTCTTGTCTTCTAAAGAGTCTCCAGGTAATGAGCTGATCAAGCCCTAATGAGCTCATTAGATATGACAAGTCTATACTCAAGGTTACCGTGCACAACCCTATTCTCTCTTGGAGAAAGGTGAAACAGTCATGCAGCATTTATTCCTGATGGAAAAGAGGATTAAAAACCAAACGCAGTGCTTGGTCCTAGAAGCAGAAACACCTTAATTTCCTTGGAAGTCAATATTGTCAGCACCAGCCAAAGCCATGCTGCCACGTACCTGCCCGGGAGCAGCAATCAGCTCAGAAGAAAGCATGGCAGCTCAAGGGGAGATCAGAAAGATTGATTTTGACAGCTGTAAAAGCAAGAGGGTTTTTTAATATTCAGAAAAGTGTCAGTGCCTTAATAACGGAATTTCCATCTCTAAGAGCTACATTTGTCAAATGAAACCTGATTAGATACAAAAGTATAAAAAAAGGGATTTGGGCTTTGACAAATTTAAAGCGGTTCCTTTTGTAGAGGCCAGGACGTCTGAGGGGGATGCTTTTCCAAATGAGCAAGTCTAACCTGGTTTTACCCTCAACTTGACCCTCAGGCGCCAGCAGCTGAATGCAACACCTCACAGTTTAACTGATAACAAGGTCAGCAGCACAGGAGCAGGCAGCACCAGTTTCAACAGCACCACGCTTCACCCTACAGAAGAGCCGCCTTGAGAAGCCAATTGGTTTCTTCTAAGAGATAAAAGAAAGAGTTACGCTCCACCCTGGTGATCCAACACCCAGTGCATGTATTTATGCCAAGGAAATCTGAAACACACACAGCAAGTGCACCAGGTTCAAGTAGGAACTCAGGGATGGGGGTCTCCTGTTCTGCCTCCAGTCTGTTCCCCAAGAAGCTCCTCACTGCGGATACACACCAATATCTTCTGCATCTGCATATCACAGACAGTAAATTTCAAAGCAAGAGAGTAACAGCACAAGATTTTGCTGGCAGACAAGAGCCAGACTACTAGTACACATTTCCAGACTCAAAGACATGCCAGAAGTGTGGTTAGTGGCTCCAAGAACAATCTTAGGGCCGACTGACACCTCGATGAAATGCCGTTTTCCCAAAATGAAGCTCTGCTGGATATTTTTCATAAAGATACAGAAAACCTCTAAGTTTGCATGTGGCAAGATAAATTAGGGAAGTTGACATTTTGAGCAAAGCCTCATTAAGAAATTCACACATGCACGAAAGAAGAAAGCTGGGATGTGCAGGGCCCTGACAGCCTGCCTAACAAGGATCGAAGCTTTGCTCTCAGCTGCACTAACATCCAGCTCTTGGTCAGGCTTGTTCCCACAGAAGAACTATGCTTTTTCCAAAATATTAACTTTAAATGGGGCAAACACGGGACTTTGTGGGATTGTTTCCCCATCAGCACACTGGATTTGGGTATTTTAAGCCCCAGGGACAAAGAGCTACTGTCTAGACTGGGGCAGAGGGAAGCTCTTCTCTAATAAACAATAGCAGCAGTGACCACGCTGAGCACTTCTGGCTTATTCTAGTGATGTTTTGGATTAACAAAGCATTCTTTGTCCACTGTTTTCAAAGCTATAGGTAAAGGATAAGCATGCCCTCCTTTTAAGCAGGTGGAAGCAAAGGCACAACAGAGCCGCTCTCCTACTCCAACAGGTCAGAAAACAGCAGAGAAGAGCAGCCTGTTCTCTCACTGTGAGAAACACAGACATTCCTTTCCAAGCGAGCTGGGATGGTAATTGTAACCTATTGATTCTTTTCCATCCAAACCTCCAGTTTTCCCCTATTAAAAAATCCCAAAATAAATTGCACTTACATAGCAGCTTACTCAGCCAATATTTATACTCAACCCAGTATTGACAGGAGACTCTTGCCTTGCAGAGAGACAACTTACTCTGAACTCCTTTGTTTCATTGCTATCAGCAAATGTTTCAGCAGCTCCTGCAATTACTGTACCACCTTGTACTTTTCAACAACCTTGTATTTTTCAACAGCCAGCATCCATCTCCTGCTCCTTTGCTCTTTGCCCACACAACCACTTATGTAGCTGCTTGAGGCTCATTTCCATTTGAGGCACTGGCCATCCTCAGTGCCAGAGTTAGAGTGCTTTAATAAAAGCCCAAGTAGGGCACAAATGTCTTAAGCAGGCATCTACACCCAATGCACAGCAGTGTAATTTAACTGTTGGAATAGGATAGTTCTGTTGAAAGGGACCTACAAAGATCATCCAGCTGCCTCACCACTTCAGGGCTAACCAAAAGTTAAAGCACGTTATTGAAGGCATTACCTATATGCCTCAAACACTGGCAGGCATGGGACATCAGCCAGCTCTCTAAGAAGCCTGTTCTACAGTTTGACAGCCCCCACAGTAAAGAAATTTTTTCCTAATGTCTAGTCTGACCTGTGAGAATCACAGCAACACTCAGAGGACCTATATATTATCAGTACTTTCTCCCCCCGAAAGCTTCCATGATCTTTAAGAATATGAGAAAAAATAGGAGGTATCTCAGTTTGTCACATCTGTTTCCTGTAACTTGAGTGAAATTCCATTTGCAAGAGACCCAAATTACTCCATTTTTCCTCTGTCTGGACCATGCATCACCGTTCTCCAGTGTCCTTAAATATTTTACAGAACACATACTTTACAGATGCACAAACACTTCCAGTTCCTCAAAGTGGCCAAAAAGCACCTGAATATTGCACACAGCTATCTACAGTTAAACAAGTCTTATCAAACCTAATGTGGTGGCCTTGGGGAAAATTTGTCTGTAATCAGTACACTCTTTAATGGGCTTGCTTTGTTAGGTTGTTTCCCAGCATACATATATATCATTGACCTAGCAAGCTAATGAAGTGGCCATCTGAGATGGCTCCAGCATCCCTACAGTTTTATCATGCTATCTGAGAAGTTGTGCAGCAGCTGCTATTTCACACATCCTGCTACCATGTTACAGGCTTTTCCTCTAGCTTTTCTGGTCTAAAGCAGTTTCTATTTTTGCATGTGTATTTTTGCAATATTCACATAAGTCTACTGCAACAGTCACAGTGAGCGACTGGCAGAGGCACTTTCCATTGCTCTGTAAGGTCTCAGGAACCAAGCAAGCAGAAGCACCACAACAACTGCCATCTGGAAAGGAGTACCAAATTAAACTGTTCCTGCAGCACAGGTATCAATCACCACAGCTGACAAAGCAGAAGCTGAGATGATTTTTGTTGGTGATATGCCAAACCATGGCAACAACTGCACTACTCGGTGGAGTGGCTGACAGTGAATTGCTGAAGCCAATGTCCTGTCCCTAAAGTTCTACTGTCCATGAGGATGAAGATCATCTTTTAGTTCCCCGATTCAGAAATCAAGCTGTTAGTTAAAAAGAGCAGTGCTTTTACCTTTACTGGAGTCTCTGTGCATCTTACAGGATGAATTCAGCCTTCAGGAAACAAAGGTCCAATGCTGTCATCTGCAGCTGGTAAAATGAAGCTGAGATGGGAGGAGGTCCCAGGTTCTCAGCCCCAAGCACATCTTCCCACTGCCACACACATGACCTCAGGTGCAAAGTTTAAATGTCCTCCACCCTCCCATGTCTTGGTTCTCTCAGAACTGGGCATGCAGAGGACAAAACGTTGCAGAGTCAAGGGAGTAGCAGGAGAGACAGAAATAACCTGCAATAGTCTTTTCTCCTCTAGCAAGGAACAATTGTGGTACAGGGAGTGGTGAGGAGACATGCAAATGAGGGGATGAGAAACACAGGAGGGTACCAGGACAGTAGGACTGAAGAATATTTCAGTGTGTATTCAGAAAGGAGAGGAACAGAAGATAAACAAAGAAGGCTCACCCCAAAGCTCTGGTAAAGCTTTTAACCTCTCACACTCTGTATTTTGATTCTGTAAGTTTGATGTTGAACTTATGTTAGCAAGGTAAAGGGCAAGCAAAAAGTTCATTTTTTACATTTCAGGGTGAATTTTTAGACGAGATTTAAGCCAAATGGTTGGGAAGAACAGCAGATCCATCTGTAAAATGAAGTCTGAAACCACAGGAGACCTGATCATACAGGTATTGCTTCCCAAAACAGCGAGTATTACCTAAAGGAGAAAAGCAGAAGATTCTGGAAAGAAAAGAGCAAGAAGGGAGATTTCTAACCTTAGAAGTCCACGCCACAGGACTGATCCTTTCTTTATTTATTCAAAATCCACAGAATTGCTCCCAAGAGAAAAGCTGGGTGAACCTTCTGAAGAACATTAACAACTTAAATAGAAAAATCATTTCAAAGACAAGAAACAAAAATCCAAATTCAGGCATAATTTCAACATAGCCATCAGCCAACATAAATGGTGTCAGTGCAAGCCATGTCAAATTCAGAGGAATTATTCTGACATTTCTAAAGGCAGAATTTCCTTCTGGATTCTTCAAAAGAAATAATTTTGACCATGTCAAAGAGTTTGAAATAGACCTGGAATTAAGATTAAGTGAACCAAAAAGCAAGAATGCCTTGTGTGGTGGTTTTACTTGGGTGGGCAGCTGAGCTCCACCACTCACTCACTCCCCCTCCTCAAAGGGAAAGGGGGTAAAAAGGAGAAAATAGAATAGAAAGGAGAAAATACAACAGAAAGGGCTCAAGGGTTGAGATAAGGACAGGGAGATCACTCAACAATTATCATCACAGGCAAAACAGACTCAGCATGAGGTCATCAGTTATAAATCAGTTTCAGCTGATTAATACTATTACCTATTACTAACAGGATAGAGCACTGAGAAACTAAAAGCAAACTAAAGACATCTTCACCCCTCATACATCTTCTTGAGCTTTATCTCTGCCGCTCCCTCACGGTCCCTCTCTGCCCCTGCTCCCTGTGGGGTCCCTCCCACTGGATGCCGTCCTTCCTGAACTGAGCCTGTAAGTGCTGAGCTCCACGGGGGGCTCCTCCACAGGCTGCAGCGTGGAGATCTGCTCCATGTGGGACCCATGGGTTGCAGGGGGACAGCCTGCTCCACCAGGGGCCTCTCCACAGGCCACAGGGGAACTGCTGCTGCCTGCCTGGAGCACCTCCTGCTGCACTCACCTGGGGGGTTTCGGGGATGGTTCTCATTCCTCTCTCCCACAGCTGCTGTTGCAGAGAAGTTCCCCCACCCCCTCTTTTCTTAAATCTGCTCTCACAGAGGCACAAACAACATCTCTTAGTGGCTTGTCTCTGGCCAGCAGAGTCCTTTGGAGTGAGTTAAAACTGGCCCTTATCTAACATGGGGCAGCTGCTGGGCTCTTCTCACAGAAGCCACCCCTGCAGTCCCCCCAGTGCCAAAACCTTGCCAGGCAAACCAAAAACACTTAGTTTGATCAAAACCAAAGTTACCATGACCTCATTATGTTTAATTTAGCTTTCTATTGAATCCATATATACCAGTATTTTTCTCAGTTTTGTCACCAAGTTAAGAGCAACATAAAAGAAGACAATGTCATACTGTAAGATCAGCTCCAACTCAAGTTGTAGGTAGCTCTACACCATGTTCTTTTCTACAATTTTGTAGAGGTCTCAAGATGAATTATCACCAGTCTAGTTCTACACTAATCCCAAACCAGGGCTTTCTGCAGGCTGGTATGTTCCGACCCAAATACTCAGATGACATCTTGCAATTTGATTGTTTTTGCACCATAATGTAAGCAGGTATCTTAAAAAGAAATCCAGTTCTGAGCATGTGTGGTGTTCACTGAATTTGAGCTGGAGATATGGAACATGATTCTTACCTAAAAATCTGGAGGTGATGCCTTATGCTTCCCTGGCAGGGTCATTAACTGAGCTGGCAGATTTGATAGAATTAGATTTCTTTGTTGAGCTGGTACAGTACTGTGATGTGTCAGCACATACAGTATTTCAGATATGTACATTCAAGTCATTGATTGAGTAACCAGCTTCCAGAAGTAATGTGATGCCCTTTAGAAGGAACTACCTTTGTTTTGTGTTGGTACATCAAAGCTAAAAAAAAAAAAATTGCAAAAATCCACCAAACCTGAAAAACATCAGTAGTAATTATCTAGTCCAGAGACATTTTTGACTTGCATCCAGTTTAATACCTAAGCTTCACTGTGCCAGTTTTTGCTCTGCGGAACCATCTTTCAAGGGGATGGATAGCAATTGGTCTGGCTCAGAGGAGTTTTAGGGACACCTAGAGTATGTGTGGGCACCTCTGTCAGCAGCAGTCCTGTGTCAGAAGTGAACGTTTAGCCCCAGCAGGCTCTGACCACAGCCACCGCTTCCTCTTCCACTCTAACTCTTCGGGGTGAAGAACTACAGAGGGCTGAGCTCACATCAAAAACTGCTGCCGAGAGAAAGGACCTCTAAAGAAATAGAAGATCTACTAAAGAACAAGAGGTCTATTCAGATGATGCCCTCCGAGCAAGAACTCTGCACTTCAAACAGTTGTCACCAGATGCAGGGTACAACCATCTCTATTGTGCCTCATTTGCACTCCACTATACCCAGCCATCAGCTGACAGAAACAGCTGTCATTTTATGAGGTTTACAGATTTCCTGTCTGCCCCTTGGAAATAATGCACCCAGTCTCTGCCCAAAGGCTTCGTCGTCTAGTATGCGGGCGAAAGTCTCACTCTCCCAGCAGAGGGACACACATGTCGGTACAGATTAAGCAATTTAATCAAGAGCAGTTCAAAGTGCCAGAAAGCCAGGAACAAATTAAGTTCCACCCTCCTTTTCCCCCAGAATTGTATGTGAACAATTACTACAGTTTTTACAATTGACATCCCTAACCTCCCCTCACGCTTCAGAGCAAGTTTCTACCACTGTTATTGAGAGTTTCTTCTGCAAAATGCTCCCTGTCCCCCAGAGCTCCGTTTTCTTTACTTTACAGCTATTCACAGCTATGCATGTTGTACAACCCCAACTACAGGAGCTTCTCACATCCTCACAGGATATTTTCTGTTAAGTGATTTGAGTCTGCTATTTACAAGCTACACCATGGGAAACTCAACACCAGTAGAAAGAGAAGACTGGGTAAGAAAGGGAAAAGCGATCAAAAGGCTGATAGTGGTTCCTCTGTGGCTGTCATTTATGGATGCCAGGGTGGTCCAGAGATGTTTCCAGAACAACAGAGACACATGAGACAGGAAACAAACCTTCTAATGAATTTGCCTCCTAAGTAGGCACAGACACTTAAGCTGATAATGTTTTATAAGTTAAAGATTAGTGCCCAGAAAACATATCCAGCTCCCACAGTTCATGGAAGGGATGATTCAGTTGACCATAACAGGTTTCAGAGGCCACTGGAGGTGTCCTAGAAATCAGCCATCTTCCTGGGGTCCAAATATGATGACACAAGGTGTCAAGAGACAGATTCCTGAGCCAGCTCCAGAAGATCAGTTCAAATGGCACTGAGTAACTACATTTAGGAAACAAAAGTCACATCATATATAAGATGCTGAAAAACAGGTGCCTATGGGTAGACAACTGCAATCCCAGGCTCTCCGTGGAGATCAAGCTCCCGAAGCCATGAACAGTATTCATGGTACTCAGGTGCCTGCTGGGCAATGAGCTGAATCTACCTTCAAACACCAGGCTGGCCCAGAGAGGAACTCTGCTCTGGATGGACTGCAAAGCCATTTATTCACCTCACCAGTGGGACCAGATGGATCACACCACCCAGGACTTGAGAGGCACACAGGACTTACCACCTTCCTGAGCTGAAGCCTGGGTTCATCTCTTGCCTTCTGTCGCAGATACTGTGGCAATAAAAGCAATATAAACATGCAAAACAATAAAACAAATGCAAAATAAAAGCAATATAACCATGCATAAACTGTAGCTTGCCTGCACGTTTCAGTCTCCTGTCCCATACAGATGTGTTCTTAGGAATATTACTAATACAACATTCCTCACTGTTGCAATTCTACTCTGGGGCATGAGAAATCGTAGACAGTCAAAAGATTATTTTTTAACTTCCATACCTCTGACTTATGTTTTCATTTTGCAGGTTCTTCTGCAGTCAAGCAGGACTACATACATCAGAAAGGGGCAAAGGCATCTCTTCAACACTTGGCCTTATTAAAAGGCACATACAACCTTGTTTTATCCTTTTTCAGCAATATCAGATAAGTAGAAAGTTTCTCTTTTCCTGGTCAGATACTTTATCCAGTAAGTTGTTAGACATTATTTTAGGTGGTTCAAATACATTATGGCTGAAGTAAACAGATCCACAGATTAAGATCAACAACCTTCCTTAAGTTTGTTTATGGATAGATTGGAGAAATGAGTTGCAAATTTAGGGGTTTAAAAAAAAATAAAAAAAAATCATACTGTGCACACAGTCCAAGGTGCATTTTCACCTCACCTGCTCAGGACTAAGAAGGCATGAAATTTCTGTGCAACAGACCAAGCTTTAAGGCTCCAGATCTGCCTTCCCCTTCCAGTTTTGTCCTATGGGTAGAACTCACAGCACACGATTGTAGTGAATCTACAGGCTGCTCAGGAAATTTTTATAGTAATATTCACAGCAAAATTATTAGTACAAAGCTAACTGAGGTTACTCTGATACCTTTCTAATGAAAACATTCAATGTATCTTTAAAGGGGAACTGGCTGTTAAAAACATTCTTCCACTTGAGAAAGGCTCTTAAGTAAGAATAAATAGCTTTTGGATGCCCAGGTTACAGGTGTGCTCTATACCAGCATCATTCTGCTTTTGAAAGTAAAAATAAAAAGGGTGCTGTAAGGGAAAGAAGGACAGGAGGAAGAAATCTGTCTCTTACATCACTGATGCACCTACCTACAGGTGAGTGCTACTTTAGATGAGACACTGTCAACACTGTACTCTCTTCTGCAAAGTATGGAATAGATAGAAGATATAGAAGGTTAAGAAATCCTTTAGATTATTATGAAAGCTCTCTGGGGCCAAAACCAGTGTAAAGTATTTCAGCAAAGATGGGTACCCCAAGGGGAAAGAGCAGATTTGGGCTGGCGTTTGCCCTCCCTGCATTTGCTATCTTTTCAGTAGGTAACTTGCCATCCTCCAAACAAGGCAACTGCCATCACAGCTAGGCCAAGAAGCAGAAGTTAAAATAGAAAAATCAGCATTTGCTGTGTATACAGTTGCCAAGAAGCTATTTCTCCTTGCCTGTGTAAATAAATTGTCGTTTAGCAATGGCTGGTTTGCTCCAAAAGACTTGTGGGGAAGCTAAACACTATCACCGTGCTACTGCAGGGGGAAAGAGGAGGCATGGATGGGAGCATCGCCAACAGATGCCCCATTCCCAGATCCCCAATACTTGGGTTGAGTGAGACCCAAGGTGTTTGTGCACACTGAAATGGCTGCATGCCATCACAGCCAGCATCACGGGAGCGACTGCTGGCCCTGCTGGAGCAATATAAATTCTGTCCCCGTTCCAAGGCCAAACTCCATGCAGATGGACTTACGGGGAAATGTCTTATTGCAGCTGATCATACGTGTTTGTTATGTATTGTACAGAGACACCTATTGACCAGTATATCTGGCTGTGAAGCAGATTAAATACTACTGACAAAACCTGAACTGTGAAACTAGGATTATTGGCCACAACTGTACTCTCTACTATTTGTTTGTTCTGACTGGTAAGAGTCTGGTGTGAGAAAGAAAAAAAAAGTTAAAGAAACTCTACACAGAGCATCTGACTAATAAAACCAAACACAAAAATGCATCCTTATTCTGTGTTCCCTCAGCTGGCGCCATAAAAAGCTCCACCAGGTGGTGGGATTAACAGCACTTTAAATTTTCTGTGGAGCTAGATTTGCTCTTACTCTTTTGCTTTCAGAAGCACATTTCTGCTTCACCACACTTTCAAAAATACCTTTGAAAGAAGCTCTTAATAAAAACATATTATTACCATCATTTAATGACAGCATTTACAATGTATCTGGGATAAAAGATGCTGTTATAGCCAAGAAGATGGAACTGCCATCTGCATGACCCTGATTTCCCCTCAAATAACTCCCAGTTTTCCATCAAAAGAAAACCGAATTGATAAGCAGATCCAAAACCTTAAATGAAGTGATGTTTAGTGTTACAAGTTCCCTTCCTCAGCTGAGATGCTATCACCATTACTAATATCATCAAGTTTGGAAGAAAAAACTGCAAACAAGGTTGAAGGTACCTTTCTGGTTGGGATGCGTGAAAAATTCATACAAACAGCTGTCTCTACCGCACAGTCCAACTGTGCACAAATTGACTGAGCCAAAAGAATAGGGAATTGGATTTTTCTCTCCTTTTGCTCTGTATGAGACTGTGCTCTTACATACTACTAGCAGAAAGGTACAATACAAGTATATCAGACAGGAGTGTACTTTAAAAAAATATTGTTAAAAAAAAAAAAAAAAAAAAGGTTTGGGAGGACCATAGTCCAGGGTTTTGTCTTTGCTAAGGTAAAGGATTTAAGCCTGCTGAAATGTTATCCTACAGCAGCAACAAAACAAAGTAAATAAAGTGAGAAATTGGCAGAGGAAGAGCACCAAGTTCACCATGGACCCACACCAGGATTTTTACTGTTTCAGGGATGATCAAGAAAATAAATGCCCTTAACTTATAAAAAAAAAAAAAAAAAACCACCTTCATTTATCCAATCATTCCCTTCTCCACCCCCAACCTCCGCCTGAAAGTGTGTCCAAACAGGTTAAAAGCTATCAAGTTCCCAGAAGGAAAGGGGCACACAGCCATGCCCTGCAGATAGCCACTGGCCACTGCCAAAAGCCAGAGATAGTCCCTGGGGGGAACCCCAAATTCTAACAGGAGAGCAGCTCTGCCAAGCCATTACAAACAGCAGGCAGAGTCGCACAGGCTTTGGACAAAGCCCTAAAAATTGAGGAGGAGTGAACATATCAGCTGCAGAAGGCCCTGGCAGGCATGAACCGCACGGGACACCACGAGTAGAGATCCAAGTATTTCAAAGCAGATGCTTCCCACAGCCACCCCTCCAGCTACAGCCATGTCAATAACCCCCAGGAGGAGCGTGCTGCTGCTAATTGAGTATCTTCTCAACTGCCAAGTGGCAGGAAGACTGTTTAGAGGCGGCTGGCTCTTCATTTTCCCTTCTGTCACCAAAGAGCACCAATGTAAAGGAACTCCCAGGGATGGGATCAGAGCAAAAGGTGGAGTTTCTTTTTCATATCCTCGAATTTCCTGTCTCTCTTCCACATTGAAGTTTAATTTCCTTTTCAAAAAGAGCTTTTCGAGCTTATGAAAATTGACCCGAAAGATTACAAGGGCTTTGTTACCCTTCCAATCTCTCTGAAAGATCCATAATTAGGGAGGTTTTTCCTTTAACATGTGTGCCCAGCAGGCAAATATATAATTTAGACTTACAATTATATGAAAGAGTTATTTCTGTGTATTGGACACATACACCCTCAACCTTTACAAAGAGTTGAAAAATCCTGCGTGTCTCAAAGGAGTAAATATATATCCAGGCATTTTTTAAACGTTTGTTTTCAATTTCTGCCCAAACTAAAATCAATCATTACAAGGACTAAGGTTGCATGTTTGCTACTGAGACACCTCCAGCACAACATCAACACACCTAACAAACAAACAAACTCGGAGATTAGTTATTTATACTCCGCTGGAAATTCATTCTGCGAGTAAGGATGTGCTGGTACCTCAGGCAGCCTGCCTGCTTTCCCCTAACGGAGCAACACTGCCTTCCCTCCCTCGCCGCACAGCCCACCCAAGTGAAAAAAAAAAAAAAATATATAAGCAAAGAAATGAATCCATACAAACAGCGGGGCGTGGGACTCCGTTAGGCTTCTCCCCAGCCACCCAGCCACGGAACGGGGCTGCCCGGAGCCTCTCCGTGCCCCCCAGCCCACCTTTGCCCCTCTCCGGGGATTTTTGGGGGCGCAGCCCGGCGGGATAGGGCGCAGCCGCCCCGCTCCGGAGCGGCCGGCGGAGGATGCTGCGGGCTCCGGCGGGGCCACCCTCTGCTTCCAGATGAGCAAAATAACGTCGCCACCCTCTTCCCCCAAAATAAATAATAATAACAACCAACTTAGGGGAACGAGGAGCAGCACAGGGAGCGGGAGGATTTGCAGGTAAGCGGGGGAGGAGGAGGTCGAGAAGGAAGAGGAGGGAGCCCGGTACTCACGGCGGGGCGCTGGGGGCCGGCTGGCGGCCAAACCCCATGGCCAGGGAAGGGCGAACCGATCGCTGCCGGCTCCTCGCCGAGCTGCTGCAGCCTACGCTCCCCCGTCCCTCCCCTTCCCTCCCCGGCAGGGCTTCCTGCCCGCTCATATAGCGCGCCCCCAGCCACGTGGAAGGAGCCGGGGCCCCCGGCGGCCCCTCCTCGGAGTCGGGCAAAGGCGGAGCCGCCCCCTTCTGCCCCCCTCCGCCCCTTTCCGCGGCTCTCCGCGGTGCTGCGCGGCTGATGCGCGATGCAGGAGGCGCAGGAGACGAGATGCGCACGGGAGACGAGGTGCGCGCACAGCCCGTCCCCGCCGGCCGCCAGCCCAAACTTCACCCCCGCTCCATCCACCGAGGCGAAATACCTGCTCCTGACACCGCCCTGCGTCGCCCCCCCCCCCGAAATGTTTTTGCCCCCCTCGTTTTCCCTTCCGCGCCCCAAAAGCTCTCCTGTCTGAAAATTGCGCCCGCGCGGATCCCCGGCGCTGAGCGCAGGAGAGAAAGCTGAAAGAAATTCTGTGTTTTCCCGTGGGGAGAGCACGTTTTGCGTCATTAATGATGATTAAAAAAAAAAAAAGAAAAAAAAAAAAAAAAGCACATAGTAAATAATGCCTTCTTCGCGTCCAGCATCTGACATTTTTAAGGTTACTATAAAACGCTGCAGAATTAAAAAGCATCTTTAAAGAACGCCCCAGACAGATAGTTGCAACTGATAAAGTGTCTGGTTAAACTATTTAATGGCGCAATGCCAGTTTTAGGCACCTATCCTCTGGGTGCTCAAAGTCTGTGCAGGTTTCAGCCTCACAGACTGATTTCCACTCCCTTATTTCTCTGGATTGTCCAGCTTTTCATTTTTATTTTAACTCCAGGTTTGCAATTTAAAAAGAAATCCTTTAGATTATTATGAAAGCTCTTTGGGGCCAAAACCAGCGTCAAGTATTTCAGCAAGATGTTAAGGATAGGCACCCCAACGGGAGAGAGCAGATTTGGGCTGGCGTTTGCCCTCCCTGCATTTGCTATCTTTTCAGTAGGTAACTTGCCATCCTCCAAACAAGGCAACTGCCATCACAGATAGGCCAAGAAGCAGAAGTTAAAATAGAAATTCAGCATTTGCTGCGTACGCAGTTGCCAAGAAGCTGTTTCTCCGCGCCTGTGTAAATAAATTGTCATTTAGCAATGGCTGGTTTGCTCCAAAAGACTTGTGGGGAAGCTAAACACTATCATGGTGCTACTGCAGGGGGAAGGAAGAGGCGTGGATGAGAGCGTGGCCAACAGATGCCCCATTCCCAGATCCCCCAGTACTTGGGCTGAGTGAGACCCAAGGTGTTCGTGCACACTGAAATGGCTGCGCGCCGTCATAGTCAGCATCATGGGAGCGACTGCTGGCTCTGCCAGAGGGATATAAAAGCTGTCCCCATTCCAAGGCCAAACTCCATGCAGATGGATTTACTGGGGAATCTGTCTTCTTGTTGCAGCTGATCATACGTGTTTGTTATGTGTTTTACAGAGACACCTATTGACTGCTATAGCTGGCTGTGAAGATTAGATATTTCTTAAAAAAAAAAAAAAAAAAACAACTTTGTAACTGTGAAACTAGGATTATAAACCACAACTGAACTCTGAACCAGTCTCTGTTCTGAGAGACAGGTCATCTACATATATGGGATTTCTGCTGAAAAGATGAACAATATTCTTTATTTAGATGCACAAGAGGCACTGCAGTTACTTTACATAAATGTCTTCATTAGAACAATGTAATAAGTAGTGAAAACAAGAGTGTGAACTTTATAAAGGTATCTGACAGCAATTAACTTTGCCATATTTGATAGATGGTTTGATCTCAGCCAGTTAGGTCATCTTGCCTTATTTACTTATTTATTTATGTTGCAAACTAAATACTGAACTGCTGTTCTATCTCTTCAGATTTCACAAAACTCTGCAGTGGTGTTCTCTGATCCAAAGCCTGAGAACTGGTCAGAGGCTTGAAATAGGCATTTAGATCAGGTTCTCAGTCTCCACAGTGTCTGGAATCTGACTCTGGTGTTATGGTCTTTTAAAATTCAAAGAGGAAAGAACCAAAAAAAAAAGCATGCAGCATCTTCCTCTGGTTGCTGTTGGAACTTGTATGGCAAGGAGATGGAAGAGCTTGGTGGGACAGAACTTATGGCCAGTACTCTCAGCATCTGCTTCACAGCACCTAGATGCAGGTCTGTGTCCGAGAGAGCTCTACATCAGTGCAGGATTCCCTTGGATGCCAAACAATTACACAGTGACCCATTTTTACCCTCCAGGACTCATTAGTGCTGGACATGGGAGCATCCGCCATGGGTGGCAGTTGTGATATGGCAGAACTTGCTCTCAATAAATGTCTGGGAAAGGCAGAAAAACATTTCAATGCTGTAGCACATAAAAACACACAGTAAATACCAAAAGCTTGATTTGCAGAAATACACAGCAAGTCTGGAGCTCAAGCCAAGCCCTTAGCAAACTCATATAAAAAAAAAAAAAAAAAAAAAAAAAAAAAAAAAATCCCAGCAATGAAATACTGCTTTTCTTTTATACTCTTAGATAAATGATTTTTTTTTTTTTTCCTACAAGGACAATATAAAGCCTGAGAGGAATAATAAACATGAGATAGGAATAAAACACAGTGAGGATATTAAAATAGATAAAGCTATAATACATCTCTCAGGATACAGGAAGTTAAATTCATGTAGAAACATTCATTGGCCACAAGCAATTTACTGCAAAACAAACAAATGACAAAAGTACATAAAAAAGAGGGTAAATATAAGTAACCATATGGTAAAGAGGGATAGACACGGTATACTTTTGGGGTGTTTTGTACACCTGTAACATGCACAAACTCCCCAATATAAGTGACCATTCTAGGCAGTTCAGGTATCGCCTACATAAAAGGCACGACAGTAAAATTCACCTGATTTATCTTTGTGCATCTTGATCCTGTTGTGCCTCAAGTACTGTCTACTCCCAGCCACTTCAGCTGCAAATCTTCAGCTTTTCCCAAGCAAAGACTTAAAAACTTGTGCCTTAACTGATTGTGCCATTATTAGCATCGTTACATTTATTTAATTTCCATTGTCCCCCAGGATAAGCAGGAATAAACCGGTAGGTACGATTAGCCTTAGAGGCAAAAAACTAATGTTGATGAGGTTGAAGTGTCTACTAGACTTGTGTTTGAGTCTCCAGACCATAAGAAGGATGGCAAGCAAAGCCTGTTAAAGAAACATTTTGACAAGGAAGCATTTCTCTGTGGCTCAAACAAAATAAATATAGTAACGCAGAACAACCTTTTCAAAGTCAGGCTTATGTGCTTGTCTGATCAGTACCAGCTAACTGTTTCATCTCTCTTGAATGTCACAGAAGCACACAAGCTGTGCCATGGTGCAGTTTTTGAGACAAATGTTTTCCCCCAAAGGACAGCGCACACATGTGAAGGGCTCTACATGCTATATTAAATTAAACACGCTAACAAAACAGCACACTAATTGCATGTGGAAGTCATCCGCTGGGTAAATGATGAGAAAAACAATGAACCACACCTGACAGATGTTAGTCACAGCTTAATTTACTGGGGAATGACATTTATGTTCAATGGCAGAAATGCAGTATGGTAAGCTGCACAGAATAGAAAAGATTCTTTTTTTTTTTTTTTTTTTTTTTTTTCTTGCCAGGTGTAAAGATTGAAATAACATTGCACAATCCCTTACATCTGGTGGGACAAGCTGAGCAGGGCTAAATGGTGTGGACAGGATTGCTCCAGGGAAGGCAGGTGAGCATTGTGCTGGGGTAGTACTCCTATTAACCCACAGGGCTGGAAATCCACATCGGGCAGAGTATCTGAGATGTTACTGGAGAAATAAATAAATAAATAAATAAAAATCTAGCAATTGTAATGGTCTAGAAAAATTAAGTTTCCCAGATGTAGACTGGAAAATATTTAGGTTGCATTACTTCTGTGAGCAAAAGCTAGTAGAATTATTCACTAAAGCAGCAGTAAGTCATCCATAATGCTGCTTTAGATCTGATAGTAACGAATCAGCTATTATAGAAGAACTTGCCCCCAAAGATGACTGGGGAGTAACTGATCATGACTTTTTTCTTCTTAAGTTGTGTGGCAAGATAAACATGATGAAGACCATAGCTACATTTCCCTGATTTCAGAAGGCCAAACTTGGGTAAACTAAGGAATTGCTTTAATGATTAGAGATGAGAACTGGACAAAAGACTCAAAGACTTGAAGATGGTCTTTCTGTAAACCAGATAGATGCTGTACTCAGATCATAATCTACATCTAAGAAGTTGAAGAGACAGTTATTTAGAAAATGAGAGGACAGTTAACCTAAGCTTAAACTAGCATGCTATAGAACAAATTCAGAAGGAATCAATTTAAGTTCTGGAGATAAATAGAAAGATGAGATTAAAAGCAACCTGTATTTACCAGAGGAAGATTAAACAAGAATAATTTGAAAGTGCATTTGAGACAGAAAGTGATTCTCAAGAGAAGATTCTTGTAGTAGATTGTATTTATCTTTGATGAAGTAGGTGGAGTGGTACTAGTTGGACTTCTGGTAGTCCTGCTAGAAGTTAAGGGTGGAATGAGATTGATAGGCCAAAGTGCATGCACACTGAGCAGGAGCTATCAGAAGTTATAGACAGAGCTAAATCATTGGTGCTTTGTGTAAAAGTGGACTCAAAATAGCTTCTTGTGAAGATATGGCAAGAAAGCCCATCCTGCATTCTAAAGAAACTTGTGGCTCAAAATAAGCTTCATCCAAGGGTATCATGCCTTTGCACTGTCCCCAGCTGTCTCCCTCTCTCCTGTTTGGCCTCGTGCAAAGTGCTCACCTTCAGCTCCCAGCTGATCCAGCGCTTGCAGCCAGGGCTCAGAAAAATGGCTGCACAGCACATCTTCATTCAACTGGAGAGGTTCTTGTCATCCAAGGTAAGCTAAAGAAGAAGCCCACTGTTGAGAAAGAGGAGTTAGCCAGCCAATGCACGGCTCTTGGGCATGTAGGAAGGCTTATCTAGGTTGGGGGTTGCTTCATGGCTGGAAAGGAGCAAATCTGAGGAAGCTGACAATCTGCCGTTTAGACCAAGTGAAGTGAAGTGAAACACACCCTTAGGAATGAAGAAAACCATCTGCCTTGAGATAGGAGCTCTTTGTTTGCTTCCAATTAAGGAGGGGGAAGATTCTGGTATACAAGAGGACTCTAAGCCGCCAGCCGGATGAAGCCGTGAAATGGGCAAATGAGATTTGCTCAGCCTAGCAAAATGAAAGCTGAGGGAGAATCCGATTGCTGTCGATTAATTGGGAAGTAAATGTCAGGCAAGTGAGGAATGCATAGCAGCTAAAGGAGCAATGAGTATTAACTGCAGGTGAATACGTTCAGGCTGTAAATTAAAATAGTGTTATTAACCAATATGTAAAAAGACAAATTGATGCAAAAGATAAAGCCTCTACTGGAGAAGGGAGAGCAAATTTTCTGATATTTACATATGGGGCTTGATGCATTCCCAGGGAAAATTTTATAATATGGTTTTCTGTATGAGTAAACAACTGATCTTAATGAATCAGACTTAAATCTCCTTATATAAGGAAATGTGTCTTGATGTTGCTTATGCTTAAGGATGTACATCACTAGCAGGTGGCATCCGTTTAATTGCTCTGAAAAGAATAAGAAAGACATTACACAGTCTGGAATGGATTCTGCTGGTCCCAGCAAAGGCCGCCTTCCAGGACCCTTCCCTAACCTCTGATGGTCTCTGATGGGATGTCTCATTTACTCCTATGAGAGCACCGAGGTTATGACCAGACTGAAGAAAGCTGCAAATAGGAAACTGCTCCTCATAGGAAGTGCTGTTGAGATCTGTTGTTACTAATATGTTCACATAATCAAGCACATTCTATGCAACATTAAAGTTTCCCACAGATTTATTGTTCCAGAATGTAGTTTCTAAATACTTCATTTTTGGCAGAAGAGAGGTTTTCATTTTAAAATAAATAAATAAGGCTAGCTTGTATGGCGCAGTAGTGTTTTTAAAGCAAAACATGAGCTACTGTTCAGTTTCCTTCATTACTGCTAGTTTGTGTCACTGAATGTACTTTTTATCTTTACTGTCTTTTTCCTTCCTTCAATTGTACTTTGAGCAGTTTGAGAAGTCAAAAGAAGTTTTGATCAAGATATGAGGGGGAAAAAAAAACACCCTGCTGCAGTACCGGCTGACATTCCAGGTTCACCGCTGCTAATTAGAAAAGGATGTGCTTCAAAGTAAGCTTCACGAATTCATACAAGGCTGCAATGCCTTTGCAATTTCCCCACTCTTCTACCATTACTCAAGGAGGGCATTTTTCCCAGGTGGAGGCTGCTCCCACACCATGTGCCTGAGCATTGAGACCCGATCTGTCAATTACTTCAGACATTAGGGCTACATCCTCAGCATAAATCATCTTTTTAGCAACTTCCATAGGTCTATGATGACCTGTATCAGGCAGGGACCTACCTTAATCTTTTCTTTTGTAGGACACTCATTTTGTCTTTCCTTTTTTCCACCATCCATGTTATTAAAATTTCCATCCAAGTATCAGCCCTGTGTAAAGTATACATCATAGGAATGCAGATCGTAAGCAAGAAGCTGAAAATAAGCAATTGTCTAAGAAAAAAAATGCTGGGCTGTTACAATCCCTTTTTTTCCCATTGTATCTCCATAGATCTTCTCACTGACATATCCTTCCCCTCTTGACTTCAGAAATACACCCATCCTGTCGCATTTAAAATGCTGTTTTCTGTTCCCTTCTTTGTGCTGTATCAAAGCCTAGATAATGCCATCACTGGGCAATATCTGTATCTCTTATACTGAGATTGTTCCTAGCAGTACCCATCATGGATCAAGGACCTACCCAATATGAACACACTTTTGCTGCTGCAGCTGCCTTATACTCCAGCCACTCCTCCCTAAGGAGCAGTTGCATTAGGAGCTGAGATATTACCCTTATGGGATGCTCTCACAGCTCAGAGAAGAGAGATGCAGCTTCAGTCAAAATATTTTCTTGTTTTAGACCAGGAAAAATGAGCAAAGCAGGAACCGCCATGGATAAAGACACCAGGACTGAGTGAAGCTCATGCTCTGTCTCCCAGCTGCCTGCTGCAGTAATTCTGCTCTGTACAGGAGGCAGAGGAGCTGGCTGGCACCAGTCCACGTGAGGCAGTAGATATTCTGCTGAATCCTCTAAGATCAGAACTGAGCCTGAAGCACATAGCCCAGGGTAAATATCTCTCTCTATCTCAGAAACTAGATGGTTATGGACACTGATACCAGCTGAAGGGGGCTGAACATGCTCAGTCCCTCAAATTTTCATTTGTCACTTAAAGGAGATGTGACTAAGTAGGCATAGTTTCCTGGGGTGGAACCTCAGAAGACTTGTCACTTTCTGCTTGTGAAGTTGTTCCTAACTGTGCAGACCAAATCCTTGTCATCACTCCCACAATAATGTATGGTATAGTTATGGTCAAAAAGGATCCCATCTTTTTTTTTTTTTTTTTTTTTTTGGTAGACAAAAGAACCTGCTACATTTTCATGTGTTCTTTTTGTTTGTTTGCTTGTTTGTTTGTTGGCTGGCTGGCTGGTTGTTTTTGTTTGTTTGTTTTGGATTTTTTTTGTTGTTGTTTTCTTTGTGTGTGTTTGTTTGCCATCAGAGTGCAAGAGATTTTTTTCAGTATGCAACCTTTCAAATAAATTTAAGACAGAGATCAGCCAAAGGGTCTGGACAAGGCATCTGATCTGATTTCTGGAGCAGCACAGTCCACAGCAGTTTACCCAGTTAGCCCTTATTAAGTCAAGCTAAGAGTTTTGGTCTGAACAGGTGTTTTAAAAAGACATCAAAGGCTCAAAGAGAAAAAGAAGTGCTCTCTTCTTCTGCTATTATGTGACAACAGGCTTTCTCAATCACTGTACAAAAATAAATAAATAAATAAAACACCACCTGGATGTATCTGGTGGTTTCAGCCTCCAGCTGTTAATTCTTATTTATCTCTGCTGGACAACAATGCCCACTGGAAACAAATGTCTTCATTTGAAGGTCCTCAGTACGATAATCAAGTTAAAACTGTGATCTTGTAATGAATTAAGAACACTGAGCTTTTTCAGGTGGGATATCTCTGGCCAGATGTGAACTTCTTCCCAACAGATGGCTACAGAGCGCTGCTCACCAATGCCTCCCTTTGCAGGCAGCACAGAGAAATGAGTTTTTCCAGAATGAAGTTCCTCTCATCCTAAAGTGGCTGTTCAAAATGGACTAGAGAAATGTCCCTCACAGCATTTCTATTTCTCTCAAGCAACAGCAAAAGAAGCCTGTGGTGACTACCTCCCGTGTCACTGCCTGTATTAAAGACCTTTGTATTTAGGCAAGATGGATCTGACTCTCCAGCTAAGTCACTTTTCCAGCTTTGAATTATTTCCTTGGCTTTTCCCTCTACACCTCACACAGATGAAACTTAGAAACATCTCAAGCAAATGCATGAGTTTAATTCCTATATATATTCCTATATATGCCTCGGTCTTAAGTCCTGGGACTATGCAGTGGTGTGGTTCGATGAAAATTTGGTTAGGGAGATGTAGCTGGATTTCAGTACACAGGCTGTCCACAGCCTGCATTTTTCATTGATTGTACTTTCTTAATGACATAGACGCGGCACTAACGAGAAAACACCTTAATATTTAGGGTCCTCCTAGAAAAATCGACTAGATTATGTAACTATTAATCTTGATATTTTTGTTCCATATCCATTTTCAATTTTTTCTGATATTAACATCCCCTGCAGCATCACAGACTTCAGCTCCTTCCATCCAACTTGGTTTTCTAGCATCAGCTGTATCTAATCATACCGGGCTCAGCCATTAGTCCAGCCAAACAGCTGCCAGATGTGTTGTTTTTTTTTTGTTTGTTTTTGTTTTTTTTTTTTAATAAATAGTAACATCTGTCAAATTGTGCAGCAGAGAGCAATAAATCCATCCTTGATTTTTTTTTTCTCTTCCAGTTGAAGAAGACAACCAAAGAATTACACAATCTCTGCAACAAAAGACAAAGGATTCATGTAGCTGAGCTTGTTCCCTTTATTTTAAATCATGTGTATTTAAATGTCAGCGTGTTAACCATCACTCCGTAGTGTTTTATTAAGTCTGAAGAAAAGGAGTAATGCAAATCTTTTCTCTTGACCAACAACTTAACACTGCTTAACCTCTCGTGATAAATATTCTCTCTTTTACATAATTACACGTTGCTTGCTCGCCTGGGCAGCAGGCAAGGCTGAGTAGGAACTTGAACATGCAGACAGTTTCAGAAAAATGAGTGGCACTTCTGAAGAAGTTTTTTGTTTGTTTGTTTGTTTGTTTGTTTGTTTTGTTGTTGTTTTTTTACGTACATCTGCATCCCCACAGATGCCCAGGCTATGCTAGAGAACTGAGCTGCAGCCTAGACTTACTGTGCTATTTCTCATCAACTTCATCTTTACCTGTAAACTGATCCCATACATACCATGAAGACAGATCGTACTGTTTACAGTGTTGCATCCTCACATGCTCGTACCATGTTTTTTTGTTTTTTTTTGGTTGGTTGGTTTTGTGTTTTGGGGCTGGGGAGGCAAGAATGGATCACAGCAGAGTGGACGTTCCTCACGAAGAATTGCATTTTCTTACCTTTTACTGCACAATATGATAGTCAGTGAGCTGAGACCACAAACAGACACATGGACACAAATCCCTCTGTGCTGTTGCGTGAGTGACTTACATCCATTTAGTTTTAGTTGATAGGGATCAACCTAAGTTAAATTGATATAATGTCAGCTTTGATCAATTTGCGAAGGTTCACACAACAGTTTGTGGTGGCTTAAGTAATCATTTTTAAGATTTTTGTTACCTTTAGTTAAAAATTGGAACATAAGCCAGTTCTGGTGCTACAGATGAAACACGTTTAGGGGTGGTTCACTGCAAAGCCGCCAAGGACTAGGCAAAAGTGAAAATCTTGTGGGATAAATATGAAAGTGTTAGAGGCGTGAAATAATTCAGCAAGAATTCAAACCATGTCTGGTATTTTGAAACTAATCTTTACTTAGCTAATATAATCCTGCATTTAAAAAAAAAAAAAAAAAAAAAAAAAAAAAAAAAGTCGGGTGCTCACTTCTCCCTTTATTTTTCTGCTTTCTATTTATATCAAAAGACTTTTATAATCATCTGTTCACAACATCACACAAACAATCCTATGACAATTGGAATAATGTTTCCTAGAGGATTAAGGAAATTTGTAGAAAGAACCATTGCTTCATGTGGGAACAATCAAATACTCATTGCAGACATTTTTGTTCCTTAATCTTAATTTCTTTGTGCTGGTACCTTGATTTGTTTCTCAAATTTAACAGAGAAGGGTAAGAAGGCACTAAAAATCTAAAATTACAATGTAACCATATGGAAATATTAAGTTTAGGAAGTCTAAGCACTTAAACCAACTGTTCAGGGTATTTTCCCCTTAATGTGCTTACATAAATCACATTAGTTTTTATGAGAGTTATTTTTCAAATTTATAGACTTTTTCAGATGGATCTTCATCTCCCAAGGTAGCATATGCAGAGCCTTAGTATGTTTCTGCAAATTAAAGACTGCAGGATTCAAATTTAAACTCTGACTCTGGATTTGTGGGTGTCATTGGCTACACCACTTATGACCGGACTTTTGGAAATAGCTTTTGGTTTTTAATGATCAGCTTTAGAAAGTTGAATTGCCATTTATGAATGCCAAGCATTCAAATTACTTATGTAACACGCAGTATTTGTGTGGTAGTTTTTGGAACTGGTATGTGCTATGGTTTCATACATAGCAAGATAGAAGGGAAAAAAAAATCTGCTGTTACCTGAGCAAATACAGTGGATCAGAAGTGCTGTCTTGTTATGGGCTTCTCATTAGTGCTTCACTGAAATCCCTCATTTCTGGAAATAGGTGATTTGGGGAAGATCTAGTAATTTGGGAGAAAAAGCATATTTCTAGCTTGATGAATGTACTGAATGTTCCCCAAAGGTTCAGAAAGCAGAAGGCATATAAAAACCTTCCAACGTTTATTACAGTATTGAATAAAGAAATATTTTAATATCAATTCGGGGATGGCATAGTTCATGGGTTTTGAATTTTGTATTATTGTGAAAATCAATGATAATCTCTGAAGTGCATTCAGCTTGACTAAACCGAAGAGGAAAAAACAACACGTGGCGAAGCTTCCTCCCCATCTGACCCACAGCAGCTGTCCCCAGTGGGGCTGATTCTCAGCCCTTGCTGCCATTTACTATCTGTTTGAGCCAACTGGTGTTGTAGGCATCTGGCCATTCCTGCAGATCACAGCATGTTGAGGTGCTAACGAGAGGCTTCAGCTGCCCAGCTTGCAGTCAAGAAGCAGAAGCCATGTCAGATGGCAGTCAGTCTCTGTGCACCTCATGCATCCTGCCAGCCAAACCAGATTTTGCCTCGGAGCTCTTTAATTCTCATTAACACATTTTTATATTTTTTTTCTTTTCACTGCTCCCAGTGCAGGTATGGGTATAGACTTTGGAGGCACAGCTCGTATTATACTACCCACATACAACCCCAAATTCACTAGTATCTGGAAGGTGAATCTGAACGTATTTACAACATAAATAAGACAAAGGTTTCTCACAACAAGGCTAATTAGTAAGTAGGCCAAATCAGCGAGCTATGCTGCTAGCTAGACCTACCCTTGGGGCAGAGTATGCATGCATCCTGACTCATGCCTTCACCCAAAGCTTAGAGTTTAAGACAGTTCTGTGCCATCTGAAAGATGCTCAGCCGTGATCCATGGGCTTGGTGTGGGAAGCAGTGATGAAACACTGGTGTACAGTATGCACGAGGTCAGCAGAGATGACCACCATGACCTCTTCTAGCCTTACTGTCACTATTATTCTCCTTGTTCTACATAATGACTGACTCAAGGCTCCTCAGACCTTTTGTTTTGATTTGTTTTTTTCAATATCACAATTCCATAAGTCTTTAGAAAGATTTAGGATTGTTTGGATCTGGGTTTTCTTTTCCAAATGTGGTTTGCTTCCTGTACCCCACAATGAGCATTTCTATTCCAGATCAGGCTTTTGCAGCTATGAAGTGCTTTGAATAACACAACCCTTCCTTTGGTTCTTCCATAACGCTGGACTGCAGGTCAATGAATGTGAAGAGTCACAGCTACCTAATTTTTGCATTATTGATGTGAATTGGTGATTGTGTCATTCAGAATAAGACGACATCAAAACACGGTGATAAAGCAATAGGCACTGTGTGATTGCATGGGATGTTTCTATTTTCTTGTTTTGGTTGATTGCTTTTTTTGGTTTGGTTTTGTTCTGTTTGGTTTTGTTTTGTTTTGCCTGGAAGCCCAGTCTTCTGTTTCTACTTATTGTGGGAAATATTTTTTCTGTTATTTGCCTAAGCAGTTAAACACAGCAGTAACTCATGATCTACAGTATTGGGAGCAAGCATGTATGTCTTGAACTGGGCAGTTACCTGGATTATATTTCAGTGAGACTAAAAATCACTTCTCTGTGTTAGAGAAAAGAAGAAATTCCTTTCCAGTTTTAATGGCAGGTAACCTGTGCTGGAAAGAAATGGACTATCCAACAAGATTTTCAAAAACTTAAAACTTTTAATGCAGTTCAGACCTTATTCCCATCTCCTTCCCAGTTTCTTTCTTGGTTTCTGTTGCTGTTGAGGGTGGGGAGTACTGTGCTGTGCTGGGAGGGCAGCAGATTTACAACACACAGGAGCTGCCACCAGATTTTTCTAACTTAAATGGCATTAAGAGAAAATATTTCATTAAAGGAACAAGCAAAACAAAGAAGGATGAGAGGAAAATCTGCGTGGTGAAACACAGCATTTTTAACCAGCTGGGGCTGCTCCATCTTCTGCAATATGAGGTTTCATGGGAGACAGTTCCCTTGGAAATGCAGAGGTGTGACAGAGCTGAAAGCTCAGATACATCTGAGCAGGCTTGGTGCTGCATGACCACTGTGCTTGATTAGACTGGTTAAAACAATCTACTAATTTATCCTGAAGTTGTTGGCTTGACGTTGGTAGAGAACTCAGTGTTTGGAAGCCTCCCTTCTTTGCAGGTTTTGCACTTTCTCACCCCTGTCCCATCACCAGGAAACACCTTTAAAATGTCTCAAGCCACTCATTCCACTTCTTTGCCATAACCCTGGAGCAGTATTTCTATCAAACATCTTTGCTGAGAAGTGCCTGTGCAGCTCACAGCCCCCTCCGCTCTCTCCTCAGCTGTCAGAGAGCACCTGAGGTGCTTCAGACTCATTGGGAATTTGAAGAATATCCAAAGATATCCAAAGTATCTCCATAGATAAAGTCCTCAAAGACATTCATAAATCTCAGCAGTGCTTTTCAAAGCTACTCAATATCTAAAAATGCAGAAAGTGGGATTTTAAAATCCCCAGCTGCTTAGGCATCCAGCTTCCTTTGATCCCCCTAGATTTTTTTCCTTATATTGGAAAGATTCTTGCATCTACATAAACTTTTCAAAATCTACCCCAAAATGTTTTTTCCAGACTAGTCAACTGTATTGGTCCAACACTGGTTAGTGTTTGTTGTGGTTTAACCCAGCAGGCAGCTAGGCACCACACAGCTGTTCATTCACTCCCCCACAGTGGGATGGGGAATAGAATCAGAAAAAAAGTTAAAAGTCGTGGGTTGAGATAAAGACAGCTTAATAGGATGGAAAATGAAGCAAAAATAGTAATAATAACAATAATAATAAGGGGTATTATGATTATTAAAAGTAATACACAAAACAAATGCAATTGCTCACCACCCACCAACTGATGCCCATCCCATCTCTGAGCAGCAGCACCTCCTTCCTCCCTGCCTGGACAACTCCTCCGAGTTTTATTGTTCAGCATAACACCACATGGTGTGAGACATCCCTTTGGTCCATCTGGGCCAGCTGTCCTGGTTCTGTTCCCTCCCAGTTCCCTGAGCACCCTCAGCCCCTCACTGGCAGGGCAGTATGAGGAGCTGGAAACTCCTTGGCTCTGGGTAAGCATTGCTTTGCAACTACTGAAACATCACTCTGTTATCAGCATTTTTCTCATCCTAAATCTAAACACATCATACCAGTTACTAGGAAGAATATTAACTCTATCCTGGCCAAAACCAGACTAGAGGCTTAAACAGCAGGTAAATCAGAAACAGATCAAAGAATCAAAAGAATCAAAACCATTCCCCCTTGTCCTGTAACTTTGTACCTGTGTAAAAAGTCTCTCTCCATCTTTTTTTATAAGCTCCCTGGTACTGGAAGGTACTGGAAGACTGCAACGAGGTCTCCCCAGAGCCTTCTCCAGGCTGAACATCCCCAGTTTTCTTGGCCTGACTATCTTTGTGGCCATTCTCTGGACCTGCTCTAACAGCCCCACATCCTTCTTGTGCTGAGGGCCCCAGACCTGGATGCAGCACTCCAGGTGGGGCCTCACAAGGGCAGAGTAGGGGGGGACAATCACTTCCCTCCCTTGCTGGCCACTCCTCTGTTGATGCAGCCCAGGATGCAGTTGACCTTCTGGGCTGCAAGCATGCACTGTTGGCTCATGTTGAGTTTTTCATCCACCGCAACCCCCAAGTCTCTCTCTGCAGGGCTGCCCTCAATGAGTTCTTCTCCCAGTCTTGGAAGTCCAAGTCTCAACTTGGACTTGTTGAACCTCATTCGGTTCACACGGGCCCAGTTCTCAAGCTTGTCCAGGTCCTTGCGGATGGCATCCCTTCCTTCTGTTGTATCAGCTGCACATCTCAGCTTGGTTTGTCTGTAAACTTGCTGAGGGTGCAATCAATCCCATTGTCTATGTCATTGGGTAATGATAGCATGGGTAATGATAGGGTGCTTCTGCAAACAGCCTGCTGCAGCAACACTGCTGTCAGTAGGAAGCTCTACAGATGTCCTCTAATCTCCAAACAGAGTAAACACCTCTGTGCCACCATAGCAGGGAGACTCTCCTCATTATAGCAAATCAGAGCAACACTGTTCTTTTTCAGAATATGCTACAGCACCATGTTCCTTAGTGAGCTGCATCAGGCAAGCAAATTGCTGACTAAGCCATCAGTGGACAAAGATTTATTTCTAAAGAGGTTCAGTGAAATAAAATCACCATAGCAATGATCAGGTATCTGAGACTCCAGGGACTATGAACAAGCAGCAGAGTAAAGCCAGACACCATCAGTAGCTGAGGAGGTGACTAAGAGCAAATCATGGTTTTGATTAAGTTCACCCTTCTCCTAACCACAAACAGATCATCAGAACCCTTGGACATCCTCTATTTGCTTATGGTACTTAAAGTTTGAGCCCTAAAATGCGGAGGGCAAATATAACTATTGTGCATTGGTTAAATCTCATGAAGTCCTGGAGATATGCAATGCTTTATCATTGCAGGTATTCCAGAGACTTTGAGGATCTTGCCATTGGGTTAATTTCTACTCTGAAATCTTGTCTTTTCCAGTTGAGAATAAAAGGCAGAAGTACCCTTACCTCCCATGTTAAGGCAGGAGTCTGGTGAAATAAAAGCAGCATACACTGGTGCACAAGCAACGGGGCTGGGAGACAGGGGTTGTGTCTCTGCTTTCTTCATCAGAAGTTTTTTGTGGTTGTCCCCTATAGGTACACGGAGCACATAGGTACATAGTGACACTCAAGCAATTCCGTAACTACTGAAGAGCAGAATTCCCTATTTAAGTTATTTTCACATCTCCTGCTCATCCAGCCACAGTTACGGTTTGGCTTGCAGTCTGTTTATAGTCAGGTGCCAGCAAACTTCAGGCACAGCAAGAACCAGCTCACACATGAGTATGGACGTAGCCTAAGATAGTTAGGAAGCCCACATCACCATAGTAACTGCATGCTGATGCATTAATTTTAGTGAAATAAATGAAGCTTGTAAGTCAAAGGGTATTTACACAGAGCAGTAACACATAAAGATACTGCAACGGTTCTGGGTAAGACAGACAGGCTTTCCTGACTAGTTTATCCCACTTTTCAGGAGGATTGACTGCCTGGGTGGAAGACATTACTAGTATGACTAGGCTGCTTTCAGTATGTGAGCTGGCATGTCCTGGTATGGCTTGGGTATATCTGCACAGCACTGCACTGAGCCATGTAGGACCAACAAGAACATGAACAAGCATCTCCAGTACTGGATAGATATTCAAAATCTGTGGTTCTGAAAGCAGGTTTTGCTATTTCCTGTCCCAATAGCAAGTCTTGCCTGTCATCTTTTCCATATTGATCAATATGGGATGAGCTGGCCAAAATCACAGAACCACAGAATCACAGAATTACAGAATTTCTAGGTTGGAAGAGACCTCAAGATCATCGAGTCAAAGCATGGAAGCACGCTGACTTCCCCTTTAGTAAGAAGTTTGCAGAAGTGTTAGAAAAAGAACTAATGTCCAACTTATGCAGGAACATAGAGGTCTGAAGGAAGACTAGAAAGGTACTGAAAAGAAGAAAGATTAAAAGAAGAAATGCTATTGGGATCCCTTAAGTCTCTGGAGGTTGTCACAGATGAGAATGAAGCTGGGGAAGGTTATCCCATCTCAGTGACAGTGCAGTTGGGGTTAGAGCTGGGCAGAGGCAGAATTCAACCCACCTACATGAGTTACGTCTAATGAAGTCATTCACATTGATCCCAAGTCCCTTTATAGCTGATGGAAACATCTGCAGGGGACCACTCAGACACATGACCTGCTCAGACACATACATCATGAGGGCAATTTAGGTGGTGTTGAGGTGTTTGTTCTGTTCCTCCAGGATGCTCCAGCAGTTGTAACTCACAAAGCCTTTCTATTTCCTATCCTTAATTTTTCTCTCTTTCTGTTCTCTAATCTGAGTTGGTGAAGGATTCAAGGAAAGGTTGACACTGGATGATGACCTGTAGTGGTTATCCAGGACAGAATTCCTTCATGGAATTTGAATGCAGCACATAGTGTGTGAGAAACCTATTCATGTTTCTGTTCTCTTTTTTTTTTTTTTTTTTTCTTCACACCACTGAGGAAAAAGTTAACGTACTAATGTTACTTTGGGGGCTTTACAGAAGGTAGTAATGAATGGGCTTAGACTGTCCACATTTTGACTTAGCCTCTGATATGCTTTTGGGTAAGGATGGAATTGCCAGCAACAACATTGTAGCTGCTAACAGCTTTTACAGCCTATCTCATTGCCTATCTCTCCAGATTAATGGAGCAACATATTATCACTTTTGCTCATCAGGGCATCAGTGGACATGTCAGACTCAGCTGATGCCAACTGCCACTTCCCAACAGGGGTTAAAAATCACCTTATTTCCTTGGTTATTTTATCTCAGGAAACTTACGATGTGTCCATCACCTGTGTTTCAATCTGTTTGCCTTGTATCTGCCGAGAGCAAGTGAAAGCATGAATGTGTGTCACAGTGAACTGCCAGAAAAACTGGGCTGAGCATCTTCACCTGTGCAACCCCGCAGTGTGTCCTTCTGAGAGCAAATCCCAGTCCATCACATTCCCTTCCACCAGCATGCCCAGTGGCCAGTGGTAGGTAGGAAAGGTGCCCATGGTGTCCATCACATGGAATAGCCCAGATTTCCAGATAACCCTCATGTATGTGTGCCAATCTACAGACTAATATAATAATATCACTAATATAGTTATATCATTTATTATAATATAATCAACAGAGAGTGATATAAAAAGCCACCTTAAGCAATGTTTTAGGTTTCACCTGCTCCTCAGATCACATCTCCCAGGATACTGTCAAAACATCTGCAATCTGTTTTCCTCTTATTGTTTCTCTTAGCAATATTGTCTTTTGCACAGATTAAGTAGTTATTCCCTGATCTAGAAAACAGGGGAAGGAAAGGAAGAAAGGGATCAACAGTGTCAGATACTCAAAGACTCACCTGGGCAGTAAGCCATTTGGGTTCCTGTTGCTGTGCTAGTAAAAACTGAAATGTATTATGCAGAATAGAATGACTTCAGCAAAACAGAAAATATGGAGCACTGTTGTTTTACAGTTGAGGTCTTATTTTGGAAGATCTGAACTGAACATTTTCATCCTGTGAGGCCTGTTATAACCTATGATGACAAAAAGAAAAAAAAAAAAAAAGAGAGAGAGAGAGAAACATTAATAGTCAATTATTATATACATATATATTTAAATGCACACACACACGTATATTAGTCAGCAGGAACATTATGCCAAATCTGAAATAAAAGCATACATTTTGGAAAATAAACCAACAGCTGTAACAGAAAAATAATTGTTTTATCTCATCTTCAATTCTAGTGTTAGCAGTTTGTTCTCTGTATTTGTGGATGGATCTTGACAAAATTGTTTTCCATAGATATAATAAATAGATTTTAATGAGAAAAGACAGAGTAGGGTATGAGCGATGATGGAGTATTTAATACAGAGGTTAGGCTTTGAAAAAAGGTAGTGAAAAAAGGAGAGAAGGACTGATATGAATGGGGATGGGAATGGGAATTCATGTGAATCTCTTTACTGGTTCCTAGGTCAAGTTATCAAATCAGTTATTGAATTTACCAACTTAAAGCACTTTGGCTTTCATTGATACTTGAGCATGTCTGTGCCTTTTATTTTTGGACATAAAACCTGAATTCCAAAGTCACCAAGAGCCAGACTGTTACAGGTTTCTACGTGTGTAGCTATAACAGCAAAAGTTTTTAGGTGTTGACCAATTAAGTCACTACCTATAAAGATTTAAAGCCTTTAAATTTGTCATTTGAATGCCATTGAAAATGTCAAGAGTGGTTTGTACTGGAGATTAGCCCAGGTCTCAGCAGGGCACAGAAGTTATGCTATGGCCATTACCAACCTAAGTTTCAAAAACTAGCACGTGCCTTCAGGACATATACTGAGAATGTGTAAATTGGTATTGCAGGATACAGCTCACAGCAGGATTTTGTGTAAGGGTCTGCAAAAAAGTGCTAGATCAGCACAGGTAGTGTACATAGTATTTACTAGGAGAGCAGTAATATTTGAAGAATCAAATGTATTGATTCCCATCGCAACAGCACTCACTCGGCAATGGGGATTTGTCTTAAAGGACAGGGGAAGATAGCTTGCTGAGATCAAAGCTAATCCCCCATTATAGACAAAGCTTCAGTATAAATAAACTACCATCAGAACCAAAACCACAGAGGGAAAAAGTGGCAATGCCCATCAGTCTGTTTTCAGGCGGTGTGTTGAAATATGCCAAAATGCACCAAAATATTTTTTTTTGTACCCCCCCAATATAACTCCCTTCTGAAGTCAGTCATGATCTTTGAAGAGTCAACAAGGGTTTCTACAAGCAAAAGCAAAGAAAACACACTCTGATGTCTCTATAAAGGGTAACATCACGAGGGAAGATTTGCAGCTTGTTAAAGTCATAAGTCCTATCGGCATCCAATTTACAGAAGCACAATGGCAGAAATGTTACAGTAGATAAACATTGAAACCTTTGATATTTAATGACTCCACATATCAGAGGAGAAAATTATCTGAGAAGACCTCTGTATCTGTATATAGGTTAAAGTCTTTGAGATAAGGCGTGGTGATTTATTAGTGAAGATGTATAAACACCAGCATTAATGACTTATCTGATTATATCTGCTAAGGATTTTATTGTGCACGGTGTGTATCCTAAACTTTGGGGGTCATCAAGTGATGCTATATACAAGAAAAATAAAAACTTAAGCTAAAATTTGAAGGCAATAAACTAACAAAATCCACTTCCGGTCTTACAGTGATTTTAAAATGCATTTGAAGAGCTGGAGTTTTTGATATCCCTGGGTCACCCGTTTGAGACAAACTCATTAGCAGTATTCAGGTGAGTTTGATGTTATTTTCCTTTTCAGTCAAAGTTTTCAAAACTATTAATTGCCATCACTCCTCAGCTGTCCCTGTGATGTTGCAGAGAAACATGCATAGGCACCTGAGAGAGAAGGCAGCCAAGTAAGGACATGCTATGCCCTGGTGCCTGTGGTAGATAAGGACGAGCAGTTTGATATCAGTGCTTCTGCAGAGTAGCCCAAGGGCTATTTTACAATGCCCGCTTGCCTGAAGAAGGCAAGAGGACCTCTGAGATGCCCCAACCACTATGCCTCCTTGCCACCACCCTGACAACACCCTTCACCAGGATTAGAAGAAGCGATGATTCTGTCTCTAAACATTTTCCTAAAGCTATGCTGGTATCTTTAACTCACTGATAATGTAGGCTTTGGGACATCTTCATGGTGCTCTCAAAGAAAGGAGAAGCCAAGAGGAAGACAGAACTGATAATTTGCTTCCTGTTTGCTTTGGGGATCGGAAGGGACTTATCCAGAAAGATGGTGCACAAGACAAATATTGAAATTGCTGAAGTGCCGTCGTTAAGATGATTCATTCAGATAAAAGGCTTTGATGGGTCCACCTTGCTAAACCCATGTGCCAAGTGCTGACTGCTTGGTGAAATCCACATCTGTGTTTCCTGACCTCCCTGTGCCTTTTCTTCTCCCTATTCCATGGCCTCCTTATATACGATATCATATAGCCAATAAACCTTTATGCACAGGAGAAGATGTTTGGGGATCTGGGCTGACAGACAGGACATTGTAACAAGCATTAATCAAAGGCAGTGCAATGCTATTTTGTAGCCTAATTAAACTCAGTATTACATTAATAGCCCATTTACAGCTTCTTTTCTTGCTTCAGGACTGACTCATTAGTTGATTCATTAGTTCTCTTCTTGATGTTTCTTACATGTTTGTAGTCAAAATGTCTTCAGTGAACGGGACACATTGGAAGTTTGAGTGTGATAACTTCCTGTAGCCAGGCCCAAGGAGTCCCTTGAACTCCAGGGCAGAATAAATCAAGGCAACATGAATAGGTCATTCTTAAATGCTGTGTTGTTGTTGTTATTGTTTTTATTATTATTATTATTATTAATTATTACTTTCCTCAAAACAAGGGAAAAGTAATAGGAACATCTGTTTTAGGAATAAAACATAGGAATATGTTTTTTCTTGCAGCAAAACATATGCTCCACAGTGATAAATATGCTTTGCTGACTACTGCTGCTGACTGTAAACATGCTCTCCAGGTTGGACTGGATGGCTTTTGTACCATGGGACTGGCAGGGCATCCAAGTTTGTCCCCTATGTCAACCAAAAGACAGTGTGGCTGAGGCAGTTAATGGTCCTCCTGGCAATGCATCCATTAAGAAGCAGGACAGGACACAGGCTGTCACATTCACAGATACTCTGGAAGTTCATCCACCCTTGATATTTGGGCGGTATCTCAGAAAGATCATCTGAGTGAGGACTCCAGGCTTCCAACAGCCTGCAGAAATCCATTTTGAGGATGAACACCAAAAATGGGAGATAGTCTGAGGACAGCCCTCTGTCATACCACTTCTTTGCCTATGATCTTTGTCAGCTTATTGGAAACTGCAGCAGCATCTAAATAACGGCAGGTTGGGGAGTGAAGTTTTGGGGGATTTGGCTGAAGAGGGCATCAAGGCAGTTTGCAACATCCCTGACTTGTGGCTCACACAGACCAGCTGCGTTCTGCAGCCTGGTCCAGCATTAAGGATGTTCTTATGATAATGTCCTCTTTGCTTATCTGAGATATAAGTAAGACTTTCCCTTTTATTTTAATAAATGCTCTGCCCAGCAGTCTGATTTCTTTTCCCAGTGAAACTATCCTCTTTCCAATAATCCCTCTGGCAGCACAGGCAGTAATTCAGGTCACAGGTTTTGACAGAGAAACCACATCATCAGCAAGTCACTGCTAATGAATATCTTTTCCTTGCCCCTTGTGGATTTCTTCTCATGTCCAGCTCTGCTGCATTTAAGTGCGAGAGAAAGATCTGTCGCAGCAGCAGCACAGGAGCCCTCCAAATCCTCATATGGGACTCCCCTTTGCTGAACTTCTAATTTCATGAAAGGGATTGAATCTGGGATGCAAACGAAGCAAGCAGCAAAGTCATAACCAGCACTGGGAAGTGTGGAGGAGGCAATAGAGGGAGCAGCTGAAGCCACAGAGCAAGGGTTTGGTTTTCATGCAGAACTGCTGGGGTGCTTTGGCTGACCCTCAGCCACAAAGGCAAAGTGAAGGAGGACTCTTTCTTCCCAGTGTTGGCCACTTGCACAGGACGAGGAAAACACAGGGCAACAATTTTACCAGGAACAAGACACTTTTCAATCCCATCATGGCTGTTTCATTAGAAAATTCAACCAAAAGAGCTCAAACAAGAGTCAGCATATAATCACAGACCGGATCCTCTTTTACTCTGATTTCAGTGCCTGGGATGGGGAGGCTGGGAGCTCTGGGCTGGATTGAGGCCACAGACAGACTCTTGCAATGAGTCGATTGCTGCTCCCACTGTCATGTCAATAAATCAGCTGTATCTGGACTGATTTCAGTGGTACTCTGCTGGATTTATACCTGAGAGCAGCAACTGACCTTAAGCACATGGTCTGAAAGGGGGTCTAGTTCTACTGAGCCAAAGCCATTTAGAGATTTTCCAACTGCTTTTAATTAGCATTAAGGCTAGATACACAATGAAAGAGTGCATACTAGCCTGAGAACTGAATCAAATATATCTAACCTGGGTCAGCTCCTTGGACAGGTAAGTTGATGGATCTCATGTCAGCTCCGTGCACTAAAATTTTTGTAACCAAAAATAAAGACATGGCTCCATAAATGTCACCGTGAAAGATCCATGTTTCATTACATAACAATAATATTTTAATTTGAGCTTGTTGCTCAACTGCACACATTTTGATTGCTCATTAAAATTAATAAACTACTTTCTCTGGAAAAGACAATACCCGCAAATACATTTCAGGAAGAAGGTGACAAGAAAACAAGGACAACGTGACAGCTCAGGAATACCCAGAGCTCTTCCTTGCTATAATATGGTGCAGACAACAGTTTTGCACAGCTCCTTAGCTGGAGCAACTATCTCCCCTGGGCTTTCCAATCTTTAATTTCTGTGACCCTGTGAATCTGGTGTACATGCAGCGTGTGACTGTTGCTTCTACACGGAAGAAGCCACATTCATTTTTTTATTCTCGCCAACCACAGAACTAGAAAATCTCTTCCAAGGTGGTGTGAAAGTTCATCCCTGGAAAGACATCTGATTCTGGTGGGTGTATTTGATCACAGATTAGGTTTGAGAAGGTGGGAAGGAGAAAGAGAAGTGTGGCTAGGTTTGAGGAATGTTTACACATTTTTCTGTATGAAGACGGGGACCTTCTAAGATGGTGGTGGAGTAGAAAGGAAGGGAACAGAGGCTGTGAAACCCACAGACCAGATGGGTTCATGGCTGATGGGTGCAGCTGCCACCACAGCCTGTTTTTATAGCTGTGCTTTTCCTTTCTTCCTTTCCTTGTCCTTTTCTGCCAGGGCAGTGACACTGGGCTGCCAGAGTGGACTGAGCAGCTCCCACCTGCATCTGGTGGTGGTGTCCTGCCAGTGGTGATGGTTACAGCTATGGCAAGGCTGAATGGACATGCTGGAATGAGTCCAACAGAGGGCCACCAAGATGGTGAAGAGATTGGAGCTTGGAGCACATCTGTCCAGAGAGGCTGAGAGAGCTGGGACTGTTCAGCCTGGAGAAAAGAAGGCTCAGGGTATATCTCATCAGTTTCTACAAATACCTGAGGGAAGGGTGTAAAGAAGTTGGAGCCAGGCTCTTTTCAGTGGTGCCCAGTGCCAGGCCAAGAGGCAATGGGCACACACTGGAACACAGGAGGTTCTGTCTAAACATCAGGCAGCACTTCTGTGCTGTGTGGGTGACTGAGCCTTGTTGCAGGCTGCCCAGAGAGGTAGCGGAGTCTCCCTCCTTGGAGATCTTCAAAAGATATCTGGACAGGGTTATGGGCACCCTGTTCTTGGTGTCCCTGCTTATGCAGAGGGGTTGGGTTAAATGACCTCCAGATGTTCCTTCTAACATCAGCTGTTCTGTGATTCTGTGACTCCACGAATCCAGAAGTTTAAGAGAGGTGAGGCTGGAGCAGTTCCCTGCCCAAGTCCCACCAGAGGCCAGACCGAGCACGCATTCCCAACAGGCACATGTGAATGCACACCGGTATATCACATATATACATACAGGCATGGCTGGCCACACAGAACAAACTCTCAGAGAACACACATGAATATGCACAGCACCAACAACCTCATCCTGCTCCCCTTTCTGGCAGAGCAAAAGGGAGTATGTATACACACACATATGTAATAAGTTATCACACATGTACATAACGTGTAATCCCTCCAGCAGCTGGGCTCAGGCACTCAGCCTGCCTAGCAGCTGGCCCTGGCTCCCAGTCTCCACAGCTGATGGCACCTGGAAGTATGAGCCCCCAGGGCCACAGCTCTACTCCAGGTGCTCATACAGACTGTCACACACACACACACACACACACACAAAACTTCCCAGGGCTTTCCAGGTCCCTCCATCAGCCAGCTCCAACTTTGGTCATGCCCTCAGAGACCCACTCACCCAACTTGGTCCTAGACCATCTCACCTACTTGCCATCTGATCCAGTTTGATCTACACTACCAATCTCACACTCATTCACACACCTGCACTGGCTCCCGTTGCTGCACCATGGACGTATGGGCCCCAAGATCCCTAATCCCACTCCAGTTGCTGCACTCAGACCCCCATACACTGATACACACACAGAGTCCCTTAGCCAGGAAAAGAGTTAGAAATGGGGTCTAATGAGAAGACAGGACAGGCTGCACTCATGAGAAATGGTGTGACCACAGAATCACAGAATTTTCTAGGTTGGAAGAGACCTCAAGGTCATCGAATCCAACCTCTGACCTAACGCTAACAGTCCCCACTAAACCATTTCCCTAAGCTCTACATCTAAACGTCTTTTAAAGACCTCCAGGGATGGTGACTCCACCACTTCCCTGGCCAGACAAGTGTACTGATCAGCAAACTGTTTATACTCGACCAGCCAATTTATCCCATTATACCTTAATTTTCTGACACTTGTTACTTCCCAAACCTTGCTAATTCTTCCCTTCCCCTGTCTTTGTTTTCTCCCCTAAACATCCCACAAAAAAGCCTTGTGCAATCCCCAGATGCTCTTCCCCTGCATCGTGTCCCATATCCCATGGAGTGATCTTCCTTAGTTAGTGAGGTGATCTGGAGAGCTGCTTCATTGCCCCATGGGGTGAGTGGAACAATGGCCCATGGGGCTGAGAGTCTGCTGGGGCAGGCCTGGCAGGGGACAGGACAGGAGCTCGTGTTTCTGACATGAACCAAAATTAACACTTGGATTCACTGAGCCTCATTTGTCACAGTATCTTGAAAAACACTTAGGGGAGATTTGTTGGGATGTTTAGATACTAGAATCACATAAGAAAAAATGTCTCTGGTTCCTCTTTATTGGGTAAGAGATTTGCCCATCAACCGACTTGTGCCTCATTCCGTCAGTGTGGGACTCTGCTGAGCTGTGAGATGTGGGCAAGACAACAGGGAGCAGAAAATGGAACTGTATCCAGACAGACTACATCTGTTGCTTTCCTCTGCACAGCCAGACATTTGCTGTCCTGACAGCATCTTCTTCCATAGAGTTGTATGAGAAAAATTGTAACGGTATGTTTGCTAAATTTTGGGGGAGATAGACAGTTTCAGATCCCTCCAATATGTGTGCAAGATGGATTTGGCAATCCAATCTAAGGGTTCAGCAATGCCATGCTACATAATAAACATGATTATCAGAGTAATACTCAGGTTAATCAATGCCAGTCTAATTGGATTTCCTTGCTGATCACTCCCCAATCACGATCTCAGGAATGATTTTCTCAACATAAGTAAAATGGATGCAAGGGAGATCAGAAATACTGCTGGCTGAAACTGAATTTCCAATTACTTTGATATTTCCAGTTTTTTATTTTCAAAAGCTCTGCCAAGTGATGTTCTAGAAAGAGAGGATCTTCTGTGATCATCTGGTCTGATCTGACCAGCAAATGAGTATGTCAGGTGCATTTGTGACCCCTGGAAAGTTCCTAAAGTTCCCACCAGGTTCCTAAGAGGGCTCAGCCTGAAGCCAGAAAACACGGGAAGAACTAATGTCTCTTACAGAAAGACAGCTGTTGGTTTGGGCTGTTTATAGAGCTCCTAATATTGTAAGCGTGGCTCTTAATCTCCAGATTCCTCCTTCCACCTCAGAATGTATATAGAAGGTATGAAAATCCTATGTCAGCCTGGAGCTCTCGAGTCTTCCAAACCTTTATAATAGACTTGGGAAACATACCAAAATTCTGACATAGTTTTGAGGATATGGGACTACTTGATTTATATCTTTAGCACCTAACAATGCAGTAGAGACACCAGTGACCTTCTGCGATTTCCAAACTCTCATCACACCAGGGGGTCCCAAGGCTCCACATCAGGCCTCAAAGGCACCCAGCAAATTTGTATTTTAATGAAAGATTACTGCGCCTGGCACATCTCCACATATATCTTAAATCAGCATTTTTCTGGAAAATTAAATTATACAGGCTGTGTAGACTATAGATTTCTTTCCCGACTGTCCTCAAGTTACAACACTAAGCTCTATCCCTCTAAAGGCTACACTATGGTATACAAAAAACAAACAAACAAACAAAACAAAACAAAACAAAAGACTAGGAAAACTGGGAAGTCTTAAGAGCCAAGGAATTTATGAGTCTCCCAGGAAAAGAAGTGTCTTCAATGTCTAATTTGAGATCCATTAGTCTGTTTCCAATCTAGAGCTATCATATGGTCTTAGATTGCTAATTTGGGACAACGCTTATTTACAACCCCCTACAAACATGCCATTGGATTGCTCAAAGCCTTCAACAGTTGTGTATTGCCATCATCTCATGACTGAAAGGCACAGATAGACCAAGATACATCCTCCCTTCCTTAAATATTTTACTAGCTCTGCTTGGGGTTTTTCTTTTCCATCCCTTTGACTTGCTTGATTTATACATGCCTATGGATTACGGAAGTATAGTATATACATGTATGCTAGGAGCAGACTGACTGTAAATAGAACAAATTAAAACTGAACTACTGCTGAGAAAAATCACTCATTAGAATCCATTTTTTCTTTTTCCACCTAAAAAACAGACAAACAATCAACAAAGAGACAAACAAAAACAAAACAAAAAAAATGCAAGCAAACAGCAAGGAAATTGCTGTGGTGGCCATTTTCATGCAGGGCAAAGGATCTGTGCTGAACCATGAGAAAGGGAACTACTGTGCCCTCCAGCAAGGACCTAATAAGTTTCCTTTTTTTGCTAGCTGAAAGTTGTATGGATTTGCTGTCATGTAAATATTGTTTGCACACAGTGATGAATTCAGCAAATGCAGTAGTACTTCCACCTGGACTCAAGGGAGAAGATAAAAGAAAGATCAATACTTAGGTTTAATGCCCAAACTGAGGAAGATAGACAGACTACAGTCCCCTCAGACTGGCATAGAAAGTTGTAAAGTGTGGGATAAAGAGTGTGCGATAACACGTGGTAGAGCGGGTCCAGGGTTCTGGCCCTATACTGTTTCATGCCCCTCAAAGGCTTATTCCATGATGCAGGGACAATGGATCATTTCCATATGACCATGATTTCCAAGAACTTTTCAACTGAACCCAGATGTTCCAAGTCCCCCAGAAAGTATTCTTCTCTCTCGATGGTTCAGCCTCTGGCCTTTCTTTTAATTTCTGGCATACCTCAGTGTTCCCTTCTTTAAGCCTTTTTTCAAACAAGACTTTGGCAATAACACACAGCCATTAAAAATTGCATTTCATTACTGCATTCTGCAAAGTTAGGCAGTACGTCATCACCCTTCTCCACTCATGCTCACCCTTTGTATGATGTACTGTGGCACACACCATATGTAACAGAATGAAATGCACAGCTGCAGAGCCCAGCGAGCAGTAGAACACCTCCAGTGCTTTGTTCCTGAGATCTTCCTTCATCTGATGTGAAATGTTTTGAAAGGACTGTGTTAGGTTGTGTGATTAAAGACTCATCACACACAGAAGGAAACCCAGAGGCACAAGGGCCAGGGTGGTACCCACTGAAGGGTGAGGTGGGAACATCTCTATGGACACCTCACAGATCCAGGTGGGTCACTACCTGAGGTATGGGATGCACTATGGGATTCAAAGGAAAAGCATGTGGGGCTGCGTGAAACTTATTAGGGGATATTTAGGGAAGGAACCAATGCAGGGAAAGGGAGGGATGTAACTGGTTTGGGAAAGAGCAAGTATGGGAAAACAGAGGGATCAGGGGATCAAGTGGCCAGTTGGGTGCAAACAGGTTGCTGGTCAGTATGCTTGTATGCAGGTCATGCTCCTGAGCAATCAGCCCAGTAGAAGAGAGATGAGGGGAGCAAGGAGGTAGCCCTATTTTACAAGAAGTCCTTTCTTCTGGCAATGAACTGTTTCATCCCAGGCTTTGCTCTGGCACAACACACCAAGAGAGGAGTTATTTTCACCCCAAATTAGCACTAATGAGTTGTGAAGACAGGAATGTATCTTACTTCTCCCTACGCTTTTTTTTTTGTTTGTTTGTTTTTTGTTTTTGTTTTGTTTTGTTTTGTTTTGGTGTATCTGTACAGGCACTGTCAACTGCCCACAAGACTGAAGAATTTGCTTTCTGATTTCCGTACAGCCTGTTGTATTTGTGGGGCAAAAAGCCTCATTGGGAACAGCAAAACAAAGGGAATTATTTGTATTAAACCAGGCACATACAGACACTAAAGCAATTCCACCATATAAGCAACCTCCAGCCTTGAATAAACTCAAATTTAGTTCTGAATTTGATAGTTGTAGCTTAACCCTGCTTGGGAGCTAAGCACCATACAGCTGCTTGCTCGCTCCTCTCCACCAGGGTGGGGGAAAAAGAACTGGAAAGGAAAAAGAGAGAAAACTCATAGGTTGAGAAAAAGAAAATTAAGTAAACAATCAAATAAACAAAACATTCAAAGAATAAGTGACATAAAAGGCAATCATTAACCTGAGGTGAGCATAACACTACATGGTATAGGACATCCATTATGTGAGTTTGGGTCACCTGTCCTGGTTCTGTCCCCTCCCAGCTCCTTGTGGAGCCCCTCCCAGCCTCCTCGTTGGCAGGGCAGTGTGAGAAGCTGGAAAGTCCTTGATGCTCTGTAAACACTGCTCAGCAACAACTAAAACATCCTTGTGTTATCAACAGTGTTTTCGTCATAAAACATAACACTGCACAAGCTATTATGAGGGAAAACTAACTCTATCCCTGTCAAGACCAGTACACCAGTTTAGAAGTCTGAGAACTCTCAGAAGTACCTAATCCTTATAAATAATAATAATAATAATAATAATAATAATAAATCCCTATAAATCGGCAAAACGCCTAAATGCTATCTGTGTCATTTTTTTTGGCAGATGATTATTAGTGACATTATGTTATGGGCAAAGATCTAGGTTACGATATGGAAGAGCTGATAAATAAAGCCAACCGATAAGCAGAATTCCTGTTGGCTGTAAAGTCCTTGTTTTTGCTTTCAGTGTGCTTGGCTGCACCCTGGATTCAAACCATTATTTCTGAGCCTGGAAGCCCTCCAATCTTTTGTTCTCCGCCAGACTGATGTTCTTGTCAGGTGCACATCAAAGATAGACTGCAGTGAAAGGGAGCTCTGCATGTTTGGGGAGGTGGCAGGGATGCAGAGCAGACACACTGAGCACAGAGCGCTGCCTTACACTACTGCAGGTTCCTTCTCAAATGTGAGACATTTTTAGCAAAGCTCTCCAGGCTCTGTGGATTGAAATACTGCATGGGAAGTCTTCTAATAAGTTCTTCAACTATATTGCAAAGACAAAAGGGTAGAAAAGCCTGAAGTGTACTTAACATCCATTTTCTTGGTCTCTTCTTTTTTTTTTTTTTTTTTTTTTTTTTTTTTTTTGGTTGTTTTGTTTTGTTTTGTTTTGTTTTGTTTTTGTTAATGATTGCAAATGCTTTGGGATGCCTTCTTTTCTATTGCCCAAATCCCAACCACAATTTCAAATAAGACCAGCTCATGAAACAGCCTGTGATTTTTAATCACTCTACTTTCATGCATGGTGAAGTAACTCCTTGTGAATCTTACAGTTCAGGACAAAACACAGTGCAATGAAAGAGAAGTGAATTGTCTCCCCATAGTCAAGTGATTTGTGAAAGCCCCAATGTAGGCAGATAACTCTATACCACTCAGAACATCACCCTCTTTCCTACCGTGCTGCATGTGAACCCCACTGAAAGACGAGACTTTGAAATTTATCTCATTGGTATTTGCTGCATGGATTTCAAGTCCTGATGAAGATAAGTTCTGCTTATGTATGAAAAGGTCTCATGCATTTAAGAAATGAATTTATGTTATTTGGTGACCCAAGCCCCAAAGTGAGCATATGTCCATCCTCACACTGGTAGCTTTCCTCCTTACTTGCACTGAGTTCCTGAAGAAAATTGAGACCCTCAGCTTCCACCAGAGCCCATAGGGGATGAAAATTATTCAGTATTCAATTGGTATATCACACTGAGGAAACACCATGGGGCCTAATCTCATGCTGGTATATTAAAAGTCCTTAAAATGTTTATTTTGGCATTAGACTACACTTTCTTCAAACAACCAGGAACAATATGCCTCCCTTAGGGTAGAAGTTTGTTCTGATGATATATGTAGCATGTTTTTCTACAGCAGGTGGTCTTGTCAAAATATCATATTAAATTGATAACCTTCAAGGAAACATCGTGCATCACGTGGCAACTGCTTGGTATTTTGTGATGACAGGGAGAGCTGTTCCAAGATCTCCTACTCTTCCATCCCCTATAGGTCTTGCAAATAGGTAGGTGGCACTTGTATGACACCTGTGCTGGTGGTTCTCACACCAAATCCTGTGCCATTTGCACCTTTGTTAAGTGGCCTTAGGCTCAGCAGGAGGCATGCAGGATGAGTAGGCGTCTGAAACAGAGGCATCCATAAGGTCAGGCTGTACATGCATGGCTAAAATGATGCTTGTATCTTTGTAAATACTTGTCTCAGAAAAAGAGAGCTGCTCTAATTATGTGAGTTCTGAGTTCTTTCATGGTCATTATCCATTAGAGAGAAAGAAGTACTCCTCGGTCAGTTTTTTTTAGAGGAACTCACCTTTCTTTTTAAGACTAATTGAAACTGATGCAGATATTGTGTTGTGTATTTTTCTTTGGGGGCAGATGAGTGTGCTATTTCTGTATCCAAACTCTTATCTACCAGAGAGTTTAATTAGAAAAAAATAATAATATATCATACATAAGCTAAAAAGCATTTTTCCAAAGCCCCCTGAAGTCAATAGGTAAGGTGCTATAATCCTTGCCAATTTCAGTGATTTGATCATATGCACACACTCTTCTGAGGCTACAGACATTGCTTTTACTGGGGTCTCAAGAGGTACCAGTCCTAAACCTAGGGCAATTCAATAACAAACACTGGGACAACAATGTGGTTTCTATCTTGTAGACTTTACAGTCTTCTTACTCATGTTTTTAATCACTATGTAAATTCCCTGTTTCCCTGGTTCTGTACATGCATCCCACATGGCTCATGCATAAGCATTTCAAAATAATCAAAATGCTTCCATTTCTAAGTCCAGTTTTATTACATTCTTAACAGTTTAATTTTAAGGTTAGCAGAATGGACAAATTTCACTTCTGCCTTAGCAATGCATGACCTTTAGCTTTCCTTAAAAACACGCCTCTCCATCTGTGTGATCTTTACAAGGCAAAATGTCATTAAATTTAATCTAATCTTTCTCTTACAACTCTTGCCGGGGCTGCTTCCACTGCTGCCCTGGGCTCTGTTGACTCTGTGTGGACCACGTTCTTATGTGAATAAAAGCACATGGATTGAGGCAGAATATTCTCACTTGTTATTTAGGTTGTGAGGCTGTGTTACTCATACCTAACCACCACTGGACCTGGAGAGGGTGGGACTAAGACATACCAACTAAAACATAGTTTTACTAATACATGTATAAATGTATTAGTAAAACTATGAGGAATGAGAAATTAGTAAAACTAGGAGAGGAATGGTTGGAAAGCTGCCAGGCAGAGAAGGACCTGGGAGTGATGGTGGATAGTCGGCTGAATATGAGCCAGCAGTGTGCTCAGGTGGCCAAGAAGGCCAACGGCATCCTGGCTTGTATCAAGAACAGCGTGACCAGCAGGGCTAGGGAGGTGATCGTCCCCCTGTACTCAGCTCTGGTGAGGCCGCACCTCGAGTACTGTGTTCAGTTTTGGGCCCCTCGCTACAAGAAGGACATCGAGGTGCTTGAGCGGGTGCAGAGAAGGGCGACGAAGCTGGTGAGGGGCCTGGAGAACAAGTCCTACGAGGAGCGGCTGAGGGAGCTGGGCTTGTTCAGCCTGGAGAAGAGGAGGCTCAGGGGCGACCTTATCGCTCTCTACAGGTACCTCAAGGGAGGCTGTAGCGAGGTGGGGGTTGGCCTGTTCTCCCACGTGCCTGGTGACAGGACGAGGGGGAATGGGCTTAAGTTGCGCCAGGGGAGTTATAGGTTAGATGTTAGGAAGAACTTCTTTACCGAAAGGGTTGTGAGGCACTGGAACAGGCTGCCCAGGGAAGTGGTGGAGTCACCATCCCTGGAAGTCTTTAAAAGACGTTTAGATGTAGAGCTTAGGGATATGGTTTAGTGGAGGGCTGTTAGCGTTAGGTTGGAGGTTGGACTCGATGACCTTGAGGTCTCTTCCAACCTAGAAAATTCTGTGATTCTGTGATTCTGTGAAATTGCAATCTGCATTATCTCTGTGAACAAAGTGATCCTCCTGTTAGCATGTAGCGAGAAGTAGGGGACTGCCAGTGATTCTCTGCATGTCTTCCTGCACATAACTTAAATCTGCACTCTTTTTCCCTATTTCCTTCCCCAAGTCTTTTGTTTCAGCCTGTACTATAACACAGGGGAACTGATGATAATTAAATTCATGCTTTGGTACTAAATTAATGGGAATCATTGACAAGAAATTTGTACATATATACACACATTAATATATATATACATATATAGCTCTTATCTGTATATCTCTTCATAATTCATTATATATCCAATTACCTTGTCTATAACTTCTGTGTTTATTTCATTACTAAATTTCATACTGAGCACCAACAGAGTCCATACCAAGTTTATGAGTGCATCTCCTCTTTCAAAGAGCATAGCTTAACTGTTAGAAAGTAGCACAACAGACTTCTGTTCCCAGGGAGGTAGATGCAACTTGGAGTAAGAACCTGAACAACAATGTATGACATATTTTCATAACGAGGCTTCCAAGAGCAAGTTTAATCTGGATTATGCTCCCTTTGATTCAAAGTCATAGTTGTTGCACATTATATAGTAGTCTTGGTGTAGCTGTCCTTGGGCAACTTAAAACAGACCCCAGAAACGTGTCCATAATTGTTGCCAAAATGGGAACTTTCTGCAGTACAGCCCCTTGTCTTCATTGCTATAAATGTTATAGCAAAGACTCTTGGAGATGATTCCTGGCAGTTTTAGACCACTGAAACTCTGTCAAGAAGAATATCCTGGACCACTCTTCACATCCTAGTGATACATCCTGCTGTGCAGAGCAAGGATATATACATAACAGTGCACGTGTTGTACTATAAGTAATTGCCTGGTGCTCAGTACAAATTCAATACTCCATGACATGCAGCAATCTCTGTTGTCACTGGCTACACCACAAGAACAGCAGATGCACAACACATTCCTAGAAAATAAAATAATCTCATAAACTGTAAACACAGATTCACTTCATCTTTAACCTCACTAATCTGGAGTGTTTCAGAGATTCTTAGACAGTACATAAATGAAGTTCTGCTAATTATCTTGAGCAAAATTAGATGAAGTAAATTCCTGGCTTTCCTTGATTAGGAAACCAAATTCTGTTTTGTAATCACACCCTTTCCTGACAGCAAAATTAAAACGATAGCTGGGAAATAGCCAACAGTAGCATCGTAGTGGAGGGGGTATATAAATATGTATTAAAGGAGAGCAGCAGTGACAGTGTTCTCCGTATGTAGCCAACAGCTAACGCAATACATGGGCAAGGGCCTATTTAGGGAGCAATAGGTCGCTTCATTCAATAAGGCGATAATCTGCTCCTCTCTCTTTCCCTTGATGGATAAAGTTTCCATCTGAAACCAGAGTGGATTATTCTCAGTGTGGAAATTGGATTATGGCTGAAGAAAATGGAGCACTCTGCTGTTAAGTCTCATTAGACAGAGGCTTACACGTCACCTACCCACAGCTCTGCTTGCTTCAGGTGCTGGAGACACATGCTGACAGCGATGCAGGCTGATGTGGTTCCAGGTGCATATGACAGCACTTGGAAGCTCCTTGGCTTCTGTGGTTGTAAAGAAAGGACCTGGACTTGACAGCTCTCCAGAGAAAACCCTTCTGCTTTGGGCTTGACTAAACCTTCAGGGTTTGCTTTTTAAAAATAAATAAATAAATAAATAAAATATTGGCTTTACATTGCAAGGAATTCGTAGCAGAGGGACTGCAGGGGTGGCCTCTCTGTGCAGAGCCAAGCAGCTACCCCATGTCAGATCAGAGCCAGCTCCAGCTGGCTCCAAAACGGACTTGCTGCTGGCCAGAGCCGAGCTTATTGAGCATTTCTGGTTGTGCTTCTGGGAGAGCAGATCTAAGGAAGGGAAAGAAAAAAATAGCAATGAAAACAACAACAAAACAGCAGCTGGGAGAGAGAGGAGTGAGACCTAGACCTACAATCCCCCAGGTGAGTGCAACAGGAGGGCAGGAGGTGCAGGAGGCACACAGCACAAGTTCCCCTGGGGCCTGTGGAGAGGTCCCTGGTGGAGCAGGCTGTCTCCCTGCAGCCCATGGGTCCCACATGGAGTAGATCTCCATGCTGCAGTCTGTGGAAGAGCCCCCAGTGGAGCAGGTGGATGTGGCCTGGAGGAGGCTGCGGCCCATGGAGAGCCTCCACAAGAGCAGGCCCCGGGCCAGAGCTGCAGCCCGTGCGAAGAGCCCCCACAGGAGCAGGGGGTCTGGGGGGAGCTGCCGCCCACCCTTGGGGCACCCGTGCTGGAGCAGTTTGCTCCTGGGGGACGGATGGACCCTATGGGATGGAGCCGTGTGGGACTGGTTCCCGAAGAGCTGCTGCCTGTGGGCAGCCCCCGCAGGTTCAGTTCGGGAAGGACAGCATCCTGTGGGAGGGACCCCACGGGGAGCAGGGGCAGAGAGGGACCGTGAGGGAGCGGCAGAGACAAAGCGTCAGGGACAAACAGCAACCCCCTCAAAGAATCAGAGAATGGTGGTGGTTAGAAGGGACCTCTAGAGGTCATATGGGATCCAAACCCCTGCTCAAGTAGGGACACCTAGGGTTGGTTGCCCAGGACCATGTCTGGGTGGCGTTTGAAGTTCTCCAAGGAGGGGGACTCCACAGCCTCTTTGGGCAACCTGTGCCAGTGCTGAAGCAAGTGGGTTAGGTTTTGTCTCTGTAAGTTCATTTGCTGCAGATGAACAACATGACCACAGAATTTAGCTCAGGCATTTGTGATCCTTTGCCATTACTAATGCATATTCAGTGTGCTGAAGGTAAGAGTGGAACAATTGTCTTGTTTCCAGTTCAGTGACGAGGTTACGTAGATCTTCCTTAGGGGGGTGTCTTCTCTTGGCTGAAGGTGGATCCTGTCAGGACCTTTCAGTTCTGGCTCATCTCCAACACACCTCCAAACATATTGCACAGTTGCACCACAACGCTATACGAGAGTCTTGTATGGAAGTCACATAGAAGTCCTTAGCCCACCCATTCACACTGATTTGCTTGAAGGCTGTCTTTCCAGCCCCCTTCACAATGAAGCATCAGAGAGACACTTAGGTGATTTAAGTCACATATGGCGAGTAAATGAAAACTACGTGCCTCAAGACCTAAAGGAAAAGCAGCATTTGATACTGAAAGAGAATATGTGACTGATGCTATATGGTTTTTCCTAAAAATGAATGTAATGCTGGATGAGCCACAAAGGAGACTGAAGAACCATATACCACTGGGGAACAAGAGAGGACACGTCTTTCATATTTTGCCAGTAAGGTCCCTCAGCTCTTTTCTGGAGAGATTACTTTCCTAATATACCTTTCCTGAAGATAAAATTTCATTTGTTTTTGTCTCGTCCTATATCTTCCCTTCTAGTCCCTTCCCCTCTCATTTTCCCTCTTTCAAAGATGTGTTTAGCAACATAGGAACCTGCTGTTTTCTTTCTTTTCCAAGGTAAGTTAAACAAAAGATTCACTAGTAAAAGAGCAGCACTGGCAGCCATAAATTAGATTTCTGAAAAGTCAAATTCTTGCTGTTTTATCACTGAGGATGGTTCTTATTGCACATAGAAGCGGTGCAGCATTCGAAGAAAGAGGGCTGCGGGGAATGAAGTAAAGACAGCAAGACCCTTTCCCAAAGCTGGGTCACAGTGATCGATGCACAATGGTAGGCATGTATCATCCATTTATCTTCTGGTGTTTTTTAAACCATCCAAGGCTGTAACTCACTGTAAGCTCCAAAATCCAATTTTTGCCTGCCCTGTCATAACTTTTTATGAAATATATACCACATTTTAGTCTAAATTTAGAAAGCATGTGCTATAGGCATAACAGAAGGTTACAAATAAAAAGTGATTTATTAACACAGGATACTCAAAACCTTTGTGGAACCAGCTTTTGGGGAAATACTCTTGAGCCTGACCTTTACAATTCATTGCATTTGTTTTAAATCCAAACCTTAACTAAACCACTGTTTGGGTAAGAGATTTCCTTGTCAACTAATTGCGCAGAACTGCTCATGTCTGATCCCAAATGGAGTTCCCTACTGATGTAATGATGAGTGAGAAGTATTTATCATGGAGGAAAGGTCTAAGCCTGTAACAAAGCCACACTTTCTTCACCTGAAGACAACTGTGACAGCTATAGTTTTGCTCTGTGACAGTGGCTACATCTAACCCTTACTAAGCAGACAGTAGCCTATGTTTGCTCATCACTCCTTTCAGCCTGTGTGGGAAGTCTGGTGGCAAGTAAACGTTGTTGTTTGTTCACTTGAGGATGAGCTTGTGCTGGGGTGGGATCCACGTGTGCCTTCAGGCCTTATAGTATGCCTGCACCTTGCTGAGAGGACCCAGACCTGGGGCTTGGACATACCACCAATGTCTGTGGGGCATGTCTAAGGTATTTATAAGCCAAGATACCACAAATACAATGATATGTATTGTATTGACATGATACGCAAGTATTTTATCAACTATGATAAAATGTGTTCATTAACTTCCTTCCTTCCTTCCTTCCTTCCTTCCTTCCTTCCTTCCTTCCTTCCTTCCTTCCTTCCTTCCTTCCTTCCTTCCTTCCTTCCTTCCTTCCTTCCTTCCTTCCTTCCTTCCTTCCTTCCTTCCTTCCTTCCTTCCTTCCTTCCTTCCTTCCTTCCCTCTGCATGTAGCACAGTCATTTTCCAACAATGCTAACATGCATATGACAGGCATCCTTTTGGGGCTAGACTCAAGGGAATGTGCATTTGTTCTATTCTAACCACTCCGTGTGCTTTCACTCTGTATTCAGATGCAGACAATGCCATCTAATAACCCTGTGTCAAGGTTGAGACTAATGCATTTTTGGATCAATTGGTGGCAATGGCAGTGATGAAAATGACATCGAGTGTGAGATGTGCTAAATCCAGGTGCTTTCATCTGAGTCCTGTAAATATATACAGGGAATGTATTTTTGCTATTGACACAGAGCATCCTCAAAATGTGTTAAATCTTCCCTGAGAACATCATTTGAATTGCAGTACCAAGCACAATCATCTGCTGCCCAGCCTACATGTCCTAATCATCTTGCAACTAGAGTCCAAAGGTGATTAACAAGATTTCATTTATGCACAGTACATGTTGAGAGTTCGGTTGCTTTTCGGAAAACGGTGTCTATGGGCAAGACCCCCATCCTGACCATTCACAGCCTACAGCAGTGCACAGCAATTTTCTGTATGGAAATTACTAAAAAATTAATGCTGGAGGGAAATAAAAGGGAGCCATGAATGTGAATAGCTTTACAATTCTGCTTTGATGGTCGGTGGAAATACCAACAGAAGAGAACAACCAGCCTTTCCTCCTTCATAAAAATGCTTCTAGCACAGTGTACTCATATGCCTTCCTAAAATAAGAAACGCCTTATCATTTGCCTCACAATCTGTACAGTCCACAGCACAGAAGCAAGGTGCAGGGCTTTTTTTCTGACCTCCCCTGACTTCTGTCTGCTGGCTTCAGTGTGAGACACCGGTCTTTTCTTACCCAAGCTTGCAGGGCTGCTGATTCCACTGACAGTCCAATGCACAAAACTTGGACTTCCATTGCAACAACACAGGCAGGAGGCACTGGAGGCACTACTAAGTGTTATTATGAGAAGTGTCAATTAGCTGTAATAACCAACCAGAAGGATTTATTGCACATAATTTCTGAAACCAATTATATCTCCTTTGGGGGTTGTGTCATGTCAAGTCTACTGAGTGTGTTCCCAAGACACTGTAAATCTGACATGTTCTTCACCTAGAAAATGGCTCTAGCAGGGTGGGATGTAGCAGGATTGACTCACTTGTTTCTTCTACCCAAAACATCCAAACTGGCAGCAAGACAAAGAACTCTAGGTTCTGCATCAATTTTAACAAAAATGATTTATTTATTTATTTATTCTTAACCAGATTAGATAAAGTCCAATACCTGAGTTACATATTTTAAGATATAATTTAATTTAATCTCTATGGCTATTGTATATCCAGGATGCTACATATTCCACTCCATACATAATACTGCTCATAACTGCATGCCTCTCCTGCCAGAGAGATATCAGGATAGAATCTGCAATGAAAATCAGATATATTTTTTCCAGTTCCTTAAGACTTTTCATCTTGAAGCATCTGAATCTAAACTGGTTGCAGATTTAAATCTCAAAAGGTTCTATATGCCAATCCCTTCACAGACACAAACAAATAAATAAATAATGATAGGAATAGGAGTGAAGAGAATGTGTTTAATTATTTTAATAAGTACAACAATGGCTGAGAAATTGTCAGTGTCTGCAACTAGGATTCAGAAAAAAGATAGGAGGGTGAAAGAACTGAAACTTGATATACGAGGTGTTTATAGAATAAAGTAGCTCTGCTTTGCTGTTTTAACTGATCAGATGCAGTGACTCGGAAAGCAGCAGTTCCCTGTTGACCACTCTTCTTCCTTAAATTACCTTCTTCTTTGTACCTGCACTGTGTTGCCTTCTTTCTAGATAGTGACATATGTCACCAAAGGATGTGTTGCAGTATGTTAATGCATCCTGCATTTTCTATACCAGGCCAGAGAGAAACCCTACACCTCCCAGGGCATAGATCCTGTTCAGCTTGTTTGCTGGGAATCCTGTGGGCAATGATCCTTGTTATTTATAACCATCATCCAAAATCTAATTACTTCCACAGTTAGACTGACAGGCTGCCATTTCCTTTCTATGGAATATATACACAGTTGGGTGAGATAAGTGGAAGGATTATCAGCCAGGTAGTACTTCTGCTGGAAGCAAGGAAAGGATGTGCTTCTTGTTGTGTGTTCAGCTCCTGTGCTACTGGTGCAGCCTTGGGGTGTAGGAAAAAAAAATCAGGATGGAAAAAAAGCAGTTTTTTCAATCACCTCAAGAAGAATTGATATAAGAGACCTTGTCTGTATGAACAGTAGGTAGCCATCTGTGGTGGTTTTACTGTGCTGGGCAGCTAAACCCCACAACCGCTCTCTCACTCCCCCTCCTTTAGATGAGGAGGGGGAGAAGTAAAGCAAAGAACAACTCACGGGTTGAGATAAGGATAATTTAATTAAAGGGAAATAATTATAATAATTAAATAAAGACTACCATGAACTAAACAATTTAACTAAGGGGAAATAAAAGGGAAAGGGGAAAAAGGGAGGAAAACAAACAGACAAAATAAATGAAAGCTATATGGAAGTGCAGAGGAAAGAAATTAGTCTCTAATTCCCACAAATGAGCGATGATTGACCACGTCCTTGAAGCAAGGCCTCAACGCATGCAGCCAGTGTTCGAGAGGAGGACCGACGTCTTCTCAACGAGAGCCCACCCCTCCCCTCTTCTTCCTGTTTCCACCTTTTATTGCTGAGTGTGACACCACATGGTATGGAATATCCCTTTGATTGGTTTAGGTCAGCTGCCCTAGTGATGTTTCTCTCCTCACTTTTTGCCCACCCCCTAGGAGGGTTAGAGAAAGGCCCAATGCTGTGCCACTGCTGCTCAGCAGTAGACACAACACTGGTGTGATAACACTGCTGTTCCAGCTACAAGTACAGAGTACGGCACTGTATGGGCTGCTGCCGGGAAAGTTAACATTCCAGCCAGACCCAGTACAACCTCCACCCCTTATTCCATAACATTTGTGTCACACTCAGATCCCCATACTTTAGCATACAAGCATTCTCATCATTATCCCTTGTCCTTTAACAGGACAAGGATTTAACAGGACAGGATTAATAGGCAGGTGTATCTTTTCATTCCATAGGTCTTTCTTGGAAAATGTTCATAAGAACTGTTGATGATTAGGTCTTCATCTGCCAAAGTGGCCACTCAAGGCAGGCGAATGCTGATTCTTAGTGGCTGAAGTATCACTCTGTCTAAATGAGGGGAAATATACTTGTTCCACGAGCTTGTCAAGTCCTTTAGACAGTTTCTCCACAGCTGAGACACAGGACTGTAGCGGAGCAGAGAGATTGTCGTCATATTGTTGAAGCTGGCAGGAGACATCATACATTGTTGGTCCCATCCCCTCGTCCCACATCCCCTTTCTTAACAGAACTGCCAAAGATGTAAAATGTGCACAAGAAGGACCAGAAATGTCATGCACGAGAAGAAGGATGGAAATAGTGTTCGTCACAGGGAAGACAGGCTCCCACTAATATTCAGACTACTGAAGCTAACAAGGAAGTTCACCCTGAAGAAATTCACCTCCCAGACATATTAATTAAAAATGTTTGCAAGACGTTAAACCATCACCTGAGATAGAATAGCAATGGGTCAACTTTATTCATCCTGTTGCCACTATGACCCCAGCTGAAGTGTAAAAGCTAGAAGGAAACTATGCTTCTGGGGTAAAGCTCTCTGTGCATTCCTGTTGAAGGCAAAGAGCTTTTTAATTTAATTCCCTCCCTCTCAGATCCTTGTCTCTTCTTAGAGTTATGAGGCTAAAACTTGCCCTCTAAGAGTGATTGCATTGTTCTCACGATAGGTCTTGTCTCACGTGGGAACATCTCCCTGGTCCCAGCCATCCATCTACTTGCTGATGGACTGCTCCTGGGTAGGGCATATCTTTATACAAATTCAATTTATACAGGTGGAAGGGTCCATATCCCTTTCCATTTACCTCTTATTTGTATGGATAGGTTTGCTATTCTGAAAGACTTTTTTTTTTTTTTTTTTTTGGTTGTTGCTATTGTTTTCTCTGGTCCATTGCGTTCTGCTCCTTTCCCCATCTCCTTTTTATGCAGTGTTCTGTTTCATAATACTTCCTTCAGACTCTTCCAATTTCATCTCCCTGCCCCTCTCTCCTGCCCCAGTTTCTCTTTTTTTTCAGTTATCTTTTCATTTTTTTCTGTCTGCCTTTTATCTCACCCTGGTTTTCTGTCCCCACTCCGATTCAGTCTTTGATTTTCCATCACTCTTTATCAACTTTGCCTTCTGAACGATCTCCATCTCTGCTTCTTTTCTTACGTTTAATGTTTCTAGCCTTCCCTGGTGCAGAGCACTTTCTGCTGATGCAGCTTCTCCAGTGGCTTGAAACACTGTTGACCTCTCCACGCAGGAACCAGATCAGAGTTTGATGTAAAAGGCATCTTAATACTCAGATGTTTGTACCTGTGACATCAGACACTTCTATTGCCTCTGGAGTCTTGACTCTCTGGGTTATTTACGCTGACACCAGAGGTGTTTATTTATCTTCTGCATTTCTTCTTGTCTGATCTATAGCTTCAGAGTTTCTCTGTGTGTTGCTTCTTGGACCATTCACCTGTGAACTATGGATGGGATCAGCTTGTTTCCTTCCACCCATGCATCATCAGGAGCAAAGGGTACCATTTGAAGGGAATTTCCATCTGCCTTGTTCTCAGGAAAGACATTCACCTGGAAGGAGAATATTGCAGGGGGTTTGAATCATGGGCATAGCAAAGAGCTTCCTCAAGTGGTGGGCATCCTAGGACACTGGTATTTTATAAGCAAGGCTTTTTCTTCTGGAGAAGAGGCTGACCAGAAGACAGGGAGCTTTGTGTAAAAGACTCTGAAGGAGACTAGGAGGTACAACATACAATGAAGGTCAAAGAGGAGATGCATTGAGGAGCAACTAATGAAATTACAAATGCTTCAGTTTTCTCAGACTTGGGCTTCTCCAACTGAGACACATCTGCCAGCTCAGCAAGAGCCTTAAGTCTTTTTAGCCCTTCATGTTTATGGACCAAGACGCAGGATGTTCTCCCAGTGCTTAATTTGTCTCCAGCTTTCATCTTCTTCATGGCACAGGTTAACACTGGAAATCTTATTTTTCAGAGCATTTCTAAGGTTGAGGAAAGTCATGCAGTAACAGGTAGCAGGGTCTCTGGAGATGTGTTGCCTGGAAAGCAAGAAGAACCCTCACTCTTCTCAAAAGCTTGTGTCAAGACAGCAGCCAATTAAACGTAGCTGTAAATTAATTTCTTTTAGTCTTAATAAAAGCACAAAAATTCCCTGTGGAAATATACATGTCCAATATAAAACAAACCAGAGTCAGAGGGCATCATTTATTGTGTAAAAGTTCAGTTAAAGAAAACAGAATGTCCTACATTCATACCTGGCTCTATGCTCTTTCCCCTCCCTTGCTCCTGACCCCATTTAACATTCCCACAGGACATACTGAGATTTATTGGAAATGTTCTGGACAGGACTAAAATGACAGTTCCAGTCCCAGAAGCTACACGATGTTAAGTAAGATAGAGAAAAGTGTTGGTAGCCCAGATTAATATTGCTATAACATGTACAAAGTACAAGAAAAAAATAATATGAACTCATCCAGTCTATCTACACAAAACAAATAAAAACTAGAAAGTTGAAACTTGTTTCAATTTTTCTCCCATTAAAAGTGGTTTTAAAATTGGTGTTTTTCTTTCTTGCCTGTATTTTATTTATTTATTTATTTTTAACTACTGACAGATTGTGAAATACTTTAATTGGAAAAACAATGCCTTTTCTGCCAGGAAAGTTGTATTGTCACAATCCTCTCAGGATCAGCTCCAAGGGGGCCCTCCTGAGCTGATATAGCCACAATTGAATTTGCGGCTCTCTCTTTTTTTTCTCCCACCTGCTCATGCCTCTTGCACACAACAGCACATTTGCCCTGCGCTCCCTGGGGTAGAGCTTGCTGGATGCATACCTGGCTGCAACCACTCCTTTGCAAATCCCAGCACACACTGGAAGGGTGCTCAGCAACTTTTGTTATGTTCCAGTCTTTTAGTGCATGGCAAACCTCTTGTCTTTCATTATGGGTGTTCAGCCTGGCTGCAGCCGCAACCCAGCAGACTGCACAAGGAGCAAGGCAGGACATGGAAAGAGAAATAACATTTTTTTTTTCTAAGTTTCTCACTCTCCTATTTAGTAGTTCTCTAGTAGGGAGGTCCTGGATACTGCCCCATTCTTATTGTTTTGGCATTTCACTTTGCTTCATGTTGAGTTTCTTCTCCAGTTAAACAACACTCAGTGGACTTATCACTAAAAGTTGGTATTGGTTCAACAAAGGGAATTGCAAAGTCATGCACCTGGGGAGAAACAACCCCAGGCACCAACACATGTAAGGGCCACCCAGCTGGAAAGCAGCTCTGTAGAAAATGAACCTATTGATGAACACCAGGCTGAACACAAGTCATGAATAAGATCTTATCAATGTTCATAAATACCTGCAGGGAGGTGTAAAGAGGATGGAGCCTGTCTCTTTTCAGTGGTGCCTGATGACAGAACAAGAGACAATGGGCACAAACTGGAACACAGGAGGTTCCCCTGAACACAGGAAATGCTTCTGTGCTGTGTGGGTGACAGAGCACTGACACAGGCTGCCCAGAGAGGTTATGGAGTCTCCTCCCTTACGTATCTTCAAAAGCCATCTGGACATGGTCCTGGGCACCCTGCTCTGGATGTCATTGCTTGTGCAGGAAGGTTGGACCACAGGGCCCTCCAGAGGGTCCTGCCAACTTCAACCACTCTGTGAATCAGACTGTAGAGATGCCTGCACTGCTCCATAGTTTTTATTTTACTGAATAATAAAAAGAAAAAAATTATGAAAAGGTAACAGCCTGAGATTCCCAGAAACTTTCCTCCCCACATTAATGGCTTTGAATGACACCTTCCAGCTTCAGGGATGGTGGAGCAATTCCAACTAACTCCATTAATCACTCAGGGTTGAGTCACTGAGTCGCTGAGTTTGCAGTGATGGTTTCTGCAGTGTGGCCAGCTCTGTCTGCTCAGCTGCCTGCTGGAAATAGACAAATGCAAATTGCTTGCACATGTAGCAAAGGCTGGAACAAGTTCCTTCAACTCACTCCCCAAATACCTGTGAGGCAAAGCACCCTCCCAGCCCACCCAGTGATGTTGCTACAAGGTCAAATCAAGCCATGCTCCACCCTGACTGTCCTGGTCCCTTCAGCAAGTTGGAGGAGCCAGATGCCACTCAGCTGTGATGGCAATGGGCACTGACGTGTAAGCTTATATCCACCCAGACAACAAATCATTTGTTGGTCTATCTAAAGAGACTGACCCTGCAACTGTGAGTCAGGGCAGCTGGTTTCAGCAAAAGAGCCCTTTACAGCTCAATTTTCCAGGAGGGTGTAACGTAAAGTACAAATGTTGTTAAACACGCACAGTGCTTCAAGCAAAGCTTGCAGATCAGTAATTCTGTGAGTGAGCATTATGAGCATCTGCTCTGAATGAGCCAGTGTTCCCTAGCAGCTTTTGTACTTCTTGCCTAGCTTCTTTAAGGGAAAGACACCTCCATCCCCTGGTCCCTGAATTATGCAAGGAACCCACAAATCACTTGAATTTTGACACTAATGCTCAAGCTGAAGTGATGGAACATTGCAGGTTTCCCAAGATTTACTGCCTGGAGTTGATAACCTCCTGTCTTCCTCAGGAAGTGTGTTTCCTCAGTCCCTAAAGCTGCCAGGGTGAAGGAGCAGCCATGTGAGCTTCAGCATGGGTGAACTCTTCATGCGAATCATCAATGCCACAGCTCCATCCACAGCTCCATCCCCAGCAGTGCCTGGATCCATGCCGGCTCTCCTCCACCGACCTTTGCAGTCCCTGTTCTGCAGGGCCAGGCTGTGTCAGCATCCCTTTTGCACAGCACCATCCCATCTCATATGGAGATTTTTGCTTTTTTTATAGAATGATTGCTTCCTAGAAATAACATTTGCTTATCAGCAAAGCAACAAATGTTCATCGTCTCTGTCAGGTCACACTAAACTATGTATTTGGTTATTATCAGATTTCAGGATGTGATCTTCTGAGCTAATTAATTTTTATCTGAGTGACAGTTTGCCCTGATTTTTCCACAACTGAGAATCCATTATTTTTTTTTATAGGCAGAGAAAGCCTTTAAAACAAATACAAAACAAAGCAAAACAAACAAAACCACTACCACCACCACCATAACACTGAAATAGCTTGAAAGAGCTTTCCCTCCCCCCCCCCAAGGGGGTTCATGAAAAATGTGAAAAAATCACATTAAAGCAAATTTCTTCTTTTTTTAAAAAAAATTACTATCTGAGAGGTTTGTGGAAAGTATTAGCAAGCCTGAGTGACCAAAGACATTTGTGGTTTTGTGAAAATTTTGTTTCAGTAAAAAATACTAACCCATGAAAGAATTATTTTAACCACATGGCATGTTTTGAAAACCTACAGACATCTTAAAATAAAGATTTTTTTTTTTTTTAAATGTTGTATTTCATATAAGAAGGGGATCACAAGCAATTATAAACTTGAATATTTCTGGATCAGGAAGCCTCTTTATGAGGTATGGAGACATGATCCATAAGTGGCATAAACAGCAAGCAGAGGCAGCTGAGATCACTATAGTTTATAGACTGGTTGCTGGCTATGTGGGAAGGCTGGACTCTGCCTGGGACTTATTATGAGGTTGGATGGAAGGTTGCAGCTGCCTCACATTCCTAGGGAAGCCAAAACCAAGATCTCTACCTTCCTGGAGATGGTTTTTCAGTCTCCTTGCAGACCAAGCTGAGTCGTGCTATTCTGCCCTATTTTGGAAGGGTTAAGGTGTCTTTTTTTTTAGTATTATTTGAAAAGAAAAAAAAAAAAAAAAAAGAAAAAAAAGCTATCACTTGATGAAGAAAAGGAATAGAGTTTTTATGTTCCTGGCCCTGATCTCCTCTGCCATCCTCCTTTATGCCTTGATTTTCACTGTCCCACTTTAATGACACATTTTGCTCTTAATTCACACTGTGCACAGCTGCACTATCTTCAGTAAGACTGCATTTGCTAGGGGGAATGGTGGAATTTCACCTATAAGTTTTCTCTCCCTCCCTCAACTCTAAGTAGGTGTATTGGGCTTATGTCAAGGTTCTGGTCACAGCGGGACTGCAGGGGTAGTCTTTATGAGAAGAGACATGGGGCTGCCCCAATGTAGGACATGGTCTAGCTACTCCAAAAAGGACTGGTCACTGGCTGAAACTGAGCCCATCAGCAGTGCTGGTTGCACTTCTGTGATAACACAGTTAGAAAGGGATAAAAAATGCTTTCCATCTACCGAGAAAAAGAAGAGTGAGAAAGATGACAGAGACCTGCAGAACCCCCAGAGCAGCAGTTCCCCTGGGGCCTGTGGAGAGGCCCCTGGTGGAGCAGGCTGTCCCCCTGCAGCCCATGGGTCCCACATGGAGTAGATCTCCATGCTGCAGCCCGTGGAGGAGCCCCCGGTGGAGCAGGTGGATGTGGCCTGGAGGAGGCTGCGGCCCATGGAGAGCCCCCACAGGAGCAGGCCCCGGGCCGGAGCTGCAGCCCGTGCAGAGGAGCCCACTCAGGAGCAGGGGGGATGGGGGGAGCTGCCACCCACCCATGGGGGACCCGTGCTGGAGCAGTTTGCTCCTGGGGGATGGATGGCCCCGTGGGATGGAGCTGTGTGGGAGCAGTTCCTGAAGAGCTGCTGCCTGTGGGCAGTCCCTGCAGGTTCAGTTTGGGAAGGACGGCATCCCATGGGAGGGACCCTGTGGGGAGCAGGGGCAGAGAGGGACCATGAGGGAGCAGTGGAGACGAAGCGTCAGGGACTGACTGCAGACCCCAGTCCCTGTTCCCCTGCGTCACTTGTGTTGGGGGAGGTAAGAAGAGGCAGAAGAATGGGGAACAAAGGACTGAAGTTGAGCCTGAGAAGAAGTGGGAGTGAGAAGAGTGTGTTTATAGTTTCTTTTTTTCTTATTTTCTTATTTTCTTATTTCTTTTCTAATTTATAATTGAAAATAAATTAAATTCATTTTTCCACAATTCAAATCTGTTTTGCCCATGACAGTAACTGGGAACTGATTTCCCTGTCCTTACCTCAACCCATGAGCTTTTTCATCTAATTTTCTCCCCCTGTCTTGATGAGAGGGTATGAGAGAGAGGCTGTGTCAGGCACCAAAGTGAACCCACCACAGAACATAAGTGCTTATTTATTTCTTTATTTCTTTATTTCTTTATTTATGCGCCTGGCAGCCACCAAAGTGAACCCATCACAGAGGATAAGTGCTTATTTATTTATTTATTTATTTATGCCTTTATTTTTACATTTTCACCTTAACCAGTCCATGGATGAAATACCATGGCCCAAATTGACATAGGCAACCTCCCTCCAGAGTGACTGCAATCCAATAGTGACATGCTACAAGCCCATGTGTATGTCTATCTGTCTCCTTCTCTCTCAGCCACACAACTCATAACAATTTTCATTTAGTCAATTAAATGTCCAGTGGGTCACCTTGTACACTAGAGAATTTACAATTATTACAAGATCTGAAAAAATAAATTATAAGTAATTTTAATTAAAAAAAAATAAAATTAAATCTTAGTAATTGTAATACCAAGCACAAAGGAATCCATAAGATATGGCTTCAATTAGATATTATGAACATTTTAAGGACAAAAAGAACATATATATATATATAACTCATATAAGAAAAGAAAGTTGTATCAGCATACAACTATTCCCAAGAATTTTTCAGTAATTTTTCAAAAAAAATTACTTTTTTTTTTTTTTTTTTTTTTTTTTTTGAGTGTAAGACTCCTGCATAAAACTGTGTGGGCAGCAAAAGTAAGATGGCCAGTTGTGGTACCGCCAGCCAGAGGAAAGAAAATGTTCAAGTCCCTTCTTGTTTTCCTGCTATGCCCAGGAATGCGTAGGTGCAAACCTGGCAGATGATACAAAACCCTGTCTGACAAGCCAGACCATTACTGTATCAAATGTGACACCAGTAAGTCACTCGCAGCCCGTACATAACACTTCAGACTTGGCATCTTGGCCAGGTTTTAAAAATATTAGTCTTCCCCTGTGGTAAGGTCTAGTTTGTGTATCCCTTACTTGAGCTGGGGAGCAGGGTTTCACAGAAGGAATCCCTCTGGAGCTCAATGGAGCTATTCATTCCTGTAGATGTTCATTACTTCCATGGTTGCACAGACTAATCCAGGACACAGATTTTTTAAAGGACACCTTAAAAGACACCTATATCTTCTCATTGACATTGAGATTTACATTTACTTTTTCAAAGAACATGGATGATTAGTTTTCTAGCTGATGTAATTTAGAAGAAATGGATATTTCTCTAGAAAGAGCCAACAAAGGAAAACATTAAAATGGAGCCCTTTTTAGAATTAATATGCACATTTCTATACTAGATCTTCAAAGCATCATTAGTAATTCTGGGTACACAACTTCCTGTATCAGAAACACTTGAGAGAACACTGAGTATAGTGAATTCTTAAAAAGCAGGTCCCTCAAAAGTCTCTCAAGACACTCATCAAAAATGTAGTCAATTTGGATCACAAGTCACTCTGCAGATCTTTTACTGCTTTTATATTGCTTCTGTCATTCTGCACCAAATACTTTATACCTGTTATCCCCCAAAGCTGCCTTTTGCATTGAACTATACAGTAACAAGCAATACTATAAACCTCACAAAAGCCATAAAGTGTAATAATGGAAGCATTGAATTATTTGCGAACTGACATTTTTGATTTATATCAAATGACATACTTCTTTTCTGTCTTCTTAAATACTAATTACTAGTACTTTTTTTTTTTCTGTTTATTTTTTTTATTTTTTTATTTTTTTTGTGAAATAAAATATCTGGGAGTATTTACTGCATGTCATGTGTCTTATTTATGTAATTCCAAATAATTATAAATTCGTGAGATTAGATCATTCCTAGTTCTAGACATGTTGCTTTGAATTATTTGGAAGGTATAAATCTGTAATATTTAATGAATTTCAGGAGTATTTTTTCATTAAAAATGTATCACAGAGGTTCAGTGGGTGATTTCTAGAATCACACCAGGCATTTTTAATTAATTTTTGAACCTGGCAAAGTGCTTTTTCTTCAGTATGAATTAGTTGTCTGCTAAAGGGAGTTTTGTGATGCTCTGAAATGTGTGTTAGGTTCTCTTGCTTGTGCTTCTCAAAGCTTGTGCTTTGACTTACAAAAAAGAAAGAAAAATAAAGACGACAAATGCCAACATTTCTCTGTGACACTCCACTCCACAGTATTTCCACTATGCAAATATTCTTTTCTTACATTGCCCATTTCAGGATTCCTAAAATCATAAGTCACACTTCAAGTGAATTATGACATGCTCCTCAGTTTTTGCATAGTAGGACATCACACATTCTTTAATAGGAATTAAACCTTGCTTTAAAAAATATTAGTAATGTACTTGAAATTATTGTCTCTGCCGTCTTTTTTGGTAGAACCACTTAATAAACTTTTTATGGAAATGGACAAATGGGAAAATTTCCTTTGAGAAGCATAATTTTTTCCAACCGACTTGGATATTTCACCAGGAAAAGTTTTACAATCCCACAGCAGACACAAAAGGACAGCCAAACTGACATAAACATTTCAGCTAAGGGAACTGCAGACTGACTACGATTAAAGAATGGGTGGTGAAATTCTTTCCTTTGTTCTTCTTCCCTCCAAGGAGAGGGTGTAAAAAAGTAATACTTTCATGCTCTGGCCAGTCTGAAAGATTTGGTGGGTTTAATTTTCATCAGTGAAAGTTTGGGACCCACAAGGGTGCCATTTTGTACCTCCTAGAAATGAAAGCTGAAGAAATCCTGGCCCCCTTCAAAGATAGAGAGTTTTATTGTTGTTGATGTTCCTGTTGTTGTTGTTGCCCCATCCAGAGCATTTCTGTCACTCAGAAATACCACTTGCAGCCTTCCCCTAGTGTTTGGTCCTACGTGGGATGCAGTGCAAGAAGCTAGGTGAAGACATCTAGGGAGCAGGTTGGGAATTCTTGACTGTGTTTCTGACTCAAAACTACCTGCAGACATCAGGCATCACATATCAGCCCTGACCTCCTTCCCACCACAGTGAGATACTTGTGCCATGAACCCAGGTGTATCAAATTCCAACCTCCCAAAGCTCTGTTCTGCTCACAGGGAAGAGGATCCAGACTGTTAATCCCTGCACAAGCTGCCAGCCAACATTTCCACCCTTCAGAAAACACTTCACCCAAGTTTTCCTCAAAAAGAAGTGGTGCATATCTCTGTGCTGCTATTTGCAGCCCCTGGAAGATGTCAAAAGCTTGTGAAGGAAGTGTTTGCTGATCTCTATCAGCAGTGTAATGAGATGGGTGACTCAGTTGTGGTCTAATTAATGCATGGAAAGACCTTTTCTAAAATACACTTAGTATGTTTTCCCCTGGAGACCAGAGATATCTGCAGCAAGCACATCCTCCCACACTTCTCCTGGGCACTAGAACTTATTAACAAATCCCCTACTGATGCTCTTTTACTAGGGCAGGTGGTGCTGCAGCAACCATGATGGGAAATATAGGGTAAGTGAGCTCAGGATTTTTGTCAGTGTTTTTTAATGCAATCCTCTATCACCTCAATCATGAATCCTGATGGCATATACTAAAGGGTTATTTTCCCACCAAGTCTGAAAATACAATGCTCCTGTATGAAGGAGGGTGGGTATGCTTGCAAAAAATAGTAATATAAGCCTCTGCCTGCATGATATTACCTCTATAGGCTATGGAGCATCCTTGGGGTATCCTTGCTCCAGCAAATCACCAGCAAGGAAGTAACTGAAAGGTTTTCAGGGAGTCATTTGGACAAGCAAGTTCTTAGCTCACTGAAGCAAACAAACAAACAAACAAACAAAACAAACAAAAAAACACACACACACAAAAAAACACCACCACCAGACCAAACCACCCAACTATCCAAAAGAAAAAACAACAACAACAACAACAACAACAAAATAAAAACAAACAAACAAAAAACAGTGCCACGCTGCAGACAGAGAAAGAAAGGACTTGAGTAGGTTAAAGACCCAGCAATGCCTTACTAAAGCATTTTGAAGCATTTACTCGCTAGAGATGAGCCTCATGCCATTTTTTTTTTTTTTTTTTCTCAGTGGAAAGATTGACAGGGTTTATTTATTTTCATAAAGTGGCAGAACTTCACAGCTCTGACATCTGTCAATACCTTTGGCCAGCAGGTTCAGAGGTTATTAGTATGGATCACACAGACACACACACAGCTTAGTCAGACAAACCCAATTTCACTGGTGAAAGTAGGTTTTAAGTAAAGAGACGCAGGCAAAAAGAGTTTAGCTGCAAAGTGGGACTGAAAGAGAGAACCAGTGTTACTCAGAGGGCCTGAGATAGTTTCCCCATCATCCCCAGAGTTTTTATGGTGGTTGTTGGGTCCCTTTGCCAAGGACCCCTAGCACGGGGTGAAGGAGAGGAACCTGATCTGGAGCTAACAAGGCAAGCAGCAGGAGGTCAGCAGGCAGAAAAGGTCTCCCACCCCTATCAGGAGAAGACAACAGCATGACATCTCTGCTAGATGTTATCTCACCCTGCTTATTTCACCCTGGGCTCAGTGGCTCAGTGCCCTTTTTCACGTGCAGTCTTGGCACCAGTGATTGGCACTATCTCCTGTGTTGGCCCTGCTGAGAGGAGAGGTTGAGAGGAGGCTGCAGGTGACCTCACATCTAACTGGTACAGGGAAATCAACCCGTTTCCCAGACCAAAACCAGCTCCCATCTCTATCAAGGCAGTGAGAATCACCAGTTCCCTACTGTAAAATTCAAGACAGGGCGCTGTCAGGACTTATATTTTGCAAGTGTTTGTGCTCAAGACAGCCTCAGACAAACTTTCCTTACATGTATGGAAAACATTAGCATCCTAGAGAGGTCTCAGGAGTGCTCTTCAGGTTAACTGCTTAGCCAGTGATTTGGCATATCACAAAATACTTATATTTGCATGATCTGAAAGATAACAGCTCTGCACCTGGAGTGAGAACCTGTTTGTCTTGTCTCTCTGGGAAGCTGACTCCTGGGTGACTTTCCTGTGTGTTTCCCCATACCTCTGTGAAAATGTGAGATGTAAACTCATCCCGGCAAGTCACTCTCTAGGGAAAGTAACTGTCAGATCTCAGTTTTTTTTTTTTTTGCAGAGACACCAAACCCATGGGAATTTTTTTATCTCCACTTCTTTTATGGCTAATAAGAAGGAGCACTGGAGCCTGCTGCTCTTCACTGTGGTTTTGAGGTGCTGCTGGATTAGATGAGTTTCATCCTGCATCCCCTTGTTTATACCACCACACATTGCAAAGGATGTTGTGGATGACGTGCTTAGAAGTAGCTTTCATATGGTAGAGATCTGTAGGTTTTCTTAGGACAAATCTGGCAACATGTGGTTGTAGCTTTATTGTTTCGTGGAAAGGTTGGACCAGATAAAGGGCAACTGCTCAAGGATAGTGACATTTATCAGGCTCTGCCTGGGTCTGCCTATGCCGTTCAGGTGTTTCTGTACAAAACTGCTGGTGTTTCAGATGTCTGTACTTTACAAGCCTGAGTTATCTCACAGTTAACATTCAAGCAAAAGTACTGAGTGAATAACTGAGAAAACCTCACTTAAGCCATCGCATAACAAATCCAAGATTTCTGCTGACCTAGCAGCACTTTCTGTTGTGTCAACAGAAGGCCAACTAGGACATTTCTGTGAGATATTTTTGGCCATTGACAAACACTCTGATCCAGTAAATCCATCTGGTAAAAGTCTTAGCTGGTGTTTGTCACACTGATTTACAATGGCTGAGTACCTGCTCAGCCATGTCTCCAAAATCATCACAGAACTTTATTGTGCCTTTTTTTTTTTTTTCTTTTGTTTTCATTTTAGAAGGAAGACAAACAAACAAACAAGCAACCACCAACAAAACCACTCACTCTGTCCCATAAAAGAGACTATAGGATGCACAAAATAAGCTTGCAGAAGGGAGACATTGTCTCAGAAGAAAATTGAAACTCTTCTGAGTAACAACATTATAGCCTATGGCACTGTCATGTAGCCGCACTTTTATGGACACAATATAATGAGTGTTGTTCATGAAAGCTGGTTATTATATCCTAGCTGGAGGTCATATTCTGGCATATATAGAGCTGGTTATTGGTACGCAGTGGGAGTTCTTCTTTTCTTCTGGTTTTCTTGGTCTTTGTCTGTTTGCAAGGTACCGCATATTCAGGCTCACATTGTTCCTCACACTATCCTATCAACCACACTTGAGATCTGAGTATTTGAAGCACTGTTTCAGCCTGAGTCCATAAGCTCTACTGACGTCAAAGCTCTTTTCTTGATCAGTTTGTTGAGTGGTTTTCGTGTGGCTCTAAGAGTGTCATTACTGATCTTGAACACAAGCAGACAGTCCTCTGCTCTCCCACCATTCTCAGCCCTTTTGGTCTCATTTTCTCCTGCTACATGTGTTTTTGGATATTTGACTTTCCTCATGCACTTTTCTGCCATAGATTGGAGTTTAAGAAAAAAGCTCTCATCAAACTCTTCAGTCCTTGCCAAGAGTAGAAAGGATTGTTCTATCCTCATCAAGGTATTGACACAGAAATAAATAAATAAATAAATAAAAAAGGAAAAGTTTTTAGCTGGTAATGTCTTTTATGGTTTCATTGATGTAATCATCAGTCCTTCAGGGGCAAACTACAAACCACTCATTTCTTGTTCCAAGACACTTATGGTGCTTCTTGCAGGAGATGGAGCCAGTGTTTGAGTACCAGTCAAAGCCACATCAGTGGCTTAGCAATGTTTCTCTCGAGCACACCATGATCCTGGGAGATGCTGCTTGTGAGTTTGTTATGCAGGAAGAACTCTAACTGGTGGAGAAATGAAGCAGATTCTAATGGCAGGTCAGACAGTGCACGTGCCTTTTGTATGTTGTAGCGAGCTCAGTGAAACCTCCAGGGTTTTTTGTTTTAAAACTTTACATTGTTCTCTGTTCAACTACAAGAGAAGGGGAAATGACAACTATGCCAGAAGTTTTATTGAAGTATAAAAAATCCAACAAGCCCTCTAAAATGGCTAATAAACCAGCTTCCCGTGCCCCAAACTACAAGCAAAAAAACATTACCTTGGAACAGATACTTAATCTAGTAGATAAAGCAGCTCTTGTCCATACATAAAATTAATTAGGCACAAAATACTCTGTACAGGCAAGCGGTCCCCATTATCCCTGAAGTTTTATTCTTTCAGGCAAACAGAAGCACAAACAACATATTCAAAGTCAGGGATGGCTGGAGGAGGGGGGTTTTCAGTAAAACATATTCTACAGTATTTTGTTCTCCATCACATAGCAGGTACCTTAGGTTATTTATTAACATGACTGATGTGTTATGGATGAGAAAACCTCTTCCACCTGTACTGTCACTGCTGTCTCCTGTACTGGAGCTTAGAAGGAGAACAGAGACATTTTTTGCATGTGCCCTTTGGCATGCTAGTTCTGCAGAAGAGACTACTGAATACTTACTACTCTCCTTTTTTTTTTTTTTTTTTTTTTTCAGAGAACAAGAAGACATACATCTCCAAAAACCACTAAGAATATTAGCACCCAGAGTTTTAGTATCTGTCTTCCTTCATATTATCACCACATTGTGAAGTTAAGAGTAGAGCCTTAAATGTAAACCAGAAAATAGGACCATTAAGGCTTCAATTTATCACAGCTATGCTACAATTTCCACTCCATCTACGTGCTGACTTCTTGTTCAAGCAGAGTCCCTATCTCTCCTCCATAGGAACAGTCTTTGTTGCTTCTATGTCTCCTCACCTCCCTTCTCCCAATCAATGTCATTTTTCCCCCCACCTCTTCTAAGAGGTCTGCTGGTAAAACATGCTTCATCTCTTTGTGACTGGTGGGATTGTTGCATCACTTTATATGACAAAAATTACATAGAACTTGAAATGAGGTTAAGCATATTTTCTGTGCATCTGTTTATCCTGTTTTGATAACCTGTGTAAAGGTGAGATATGCATGGATCCCCTGAAGCAGAGAGAACAGACAGAAATAATTTCCAGTCAGGTTTTTGCATGGAAATATCAGACTACCTAAAAATCTAATGGCATCTGCATGACGTTGCAGTTTAAATGATTGTGTTTACAGATATCTGTGCTAGGATTACAACAGGTTCAGATACCAAATTGTTCTCAACAATGTTCTTTGCTAATAGAAAGTTCCACAGAACCCAACGGAGCATGATCCCAGGCTGTGCTTTCACTGTGTGTTTTACACACAATATTTGTCATCTTATTCTGGGAGAAAAGGTATGGGCCAACACATGTCAACCAAAGCCTAGATGCAGTTTGAACATCACATTGCTGATGTCCAAGATGCACACTTTAAAGCTGGCATTTATTTCTGATATGTTCTTCATGACAGAATATCTTGGTAAAGCTTCTAAAATACATGAAAAGAAAGAAAATAAGTATGAGATGAACCATTCACAGGAGCAAAGAGTCTTGGTCCCAGAGTCTCATGTCAATGCAACTTTGTGATAAGTTACTTTCTGGTTCCCATGGCACCAGAAAGGAAAGGTGAAAAGATCTGCAAGACCAGAAAAGCCTCCACTCTGAAGGGTGGGCATGGAGGTCACTATAGCCAGCAAGCCACTTTCCTCAAGTGTAGTTCTTGAGAAATGTTCTGGTGTCCTGGCTCTTCCCAGAGTGCCCTAAAAAAGCCTGGACTGGAGAGGAAACGAGACAATGAATGCAGCTTTGAAGTAACAGACAAGTGATGTCTGTGTGCACCCAGCAAATCTCAAGAGAAATAAGGTTGTTATTGAGAAACAGTGTAAATGAGCAATAGGTTCCTCACTGGGATTTTTATGTGCTAATAATAATAATAATAATAATAATAATAATAATGCACACATTACAGACAATATCGAAGAAAACACTGTGCAAACAAAATTCACATCCGTCTCTTCAGGGCCAAGCACAGTGACATATTAAGCACAAAAGAGATTTGCAATTCTGTGGTTTGGACACCTCCTCCTAAAATAGCCAGAAGCCATGACAAGATGGGTTGTTATTCCCAGTAAGCAGTAACAAGAACAGCAGGTCTTAGATGAGCTGTGTGCCCGGTGGCCTGGGACAGAAAGGGACAAAAGCCTCCACACCTTTTTGTTTGCTGTTTTCCTTTTATGATCCAGTAGCTCACTACTGAAGGACAGTTTCAAACCAACAATGTAATGTAGAGTAGTTGGAGGCAGAAGACAGTGCCCCAGGGCAGAATGAAGGAAGCAGCAACGTGGCCAACATGATCAGGTGTCAGGGAGCAGGTTGTGCCAAGTATAGTGCTATGGCCATCTAACCCTGCGTTGGCACAGCACCTGTGTTAATGTTATTCTTGGACTGCTCTTCTGTAATGGAGTCAGATCATTTGACCATGATTATTAACATCTAAATCATTGAATCATAGAACCATAAAATCATTTAGGTTGGAAAAGACCCTTGAGGTCATCATGTCCAACCATCAGCTTATGCTACCAAGCCCAACACTAAACTGTGCCCCTAAGCTTTATAGCCACACTTCTCTTGAATACCTCCACAGATGGGGACTCCACCACTTCCCTGGACAGCCTGTTCCAATGCCTAGCCACCTTTTTCATGAATAAATTCTTCCTGATATACAATCCAAACCTCCCTTGGTACAACCTGAGACTGTTTCCTCATGTCCTATCATTTGTCACCTGAGAAAAGATGCTGACACTTCACTGCAGTCTGCTTTCAGGTAGTTGCAGAGAGCAATGAGGTCTCCCCTCAGCTTCCTTTTCTTCAGACAACAACCCCAGTTCCCTCAGTCCAAATAAATGGACTGAAGCACAAGGAGGTCGCTCAGCTAACAGACAGTATTCCAGCTCTATTTAGTTCCAAATCTGGTGTTTGTAAGAGAAACAATAAAAAATAAATAAAATAATAATAATTTTAAAAATCGATCCTTAATACACTGAGATGGCCAGATTGAAAAGAGTTTTTCCATGTAAAACTTATTTATATTCAAAAATGAGAATAGTAATAATTAGGGTTAAAAAAAAAAAAAAAAAAAAAAAAAAAAGTAGGTGATTGTAAATATATTTTCTTAAAAAATAAAAACAGCTAGTTCAGATTTAGGCATAATATTTCTTTCACTTTATATTAAAGTTTTTAAAAGAAAAGGGAGGACTGTATGCCTATGAGATTCTTTATTTTTCTCCATATGCATCATCCTGTCTAATAAAAGTTATTACTTCTCCCTACAAATCTTATTTCACTATTAAAAGAAATACATTTCAAAACAACAAAAAATCTATTCAATCCTAGTATTCTTTGGTCTGTTAAGACCAAAATGTTGAATTACTTTTTTTTGTGAAACATTTTTGCTTTCTATCTGTACAACAAAATCAAATTATTTCCTTTCAGATTACTTCCTTTCATTTTCTAGACCAGTAGTGAGGCATTTTCAAATAAACAAACAAACAAACAAAAAACCTCATCTTTTCTTAAAACCCCATCAATTATTATAATTACCCTCATGCATCCTAAGTAGTAGGCCAAGGCCATAAACCAGAGGCAGGTAGAACAGTATATTTAGTAGTTACTGCAGATTTTCAGAATATTTTACTAAATGTTCTGAGGGTTTTCTTCCTACATTCCTACATTCCTCATAATAATAATAATAGTAATAATAATAACAATAATAATAATAATAACAACAGCAATAATAATAACAATAACACAACCATAAAAAAATAAATCCACAACCAACCAAAAAAAAGAAAAAATGCAAAAACACCAAAGCAAAGGAGTAAGCAAGTCTATAATTATTCATGAGAAGGGTTGTAGGTGCTTGTAGAATAGCTCACATACCAAACCGTTGTGCAAGCAGTAGGACCAGGAGATCCACACTAATGTGTTCCCAAGTACTTGGAGTACGAGAGAAAGGATTTAGAAAGGTTCTCTCTATCTCATTAGTGGTTTGGGTCCAGGGTTTCAATTGCTGCTTCTGCAGTTTAACCAGGTCAGCACTTTCCAGTGACTGAGGCAGTAGTTGGCAAACTGGCATCGATGCCCTGGATTCGTTGACTTCTGAAAAGCCTTGCAGTGCATTTCATGGTGTTCCCATCTTGTATTCATCTTTCTGCCATTTTCAGTGATGCTAAAGCACAATAAGATTTATTTGTTACCAGTGTAAACTGACTCAGGGCTAAACCAACAGAGGCAAAACAAAGTTCCATGACTATCAAGAGCTCATTATTGCAACAATATGATATTAATAATTTGACTGACATTTCCTCTGGAAAAAGCAGGAAAGGTATGTCAATAATATTTACCCATGTGAATACTCTTAGAATGCTTGCACATTTAATTGCTGCTTTGGATTTAAAAGCCTCTTATCTCTAAGCAAATACAGTTTATTCAACCAGGAACTGATCCTCTCTCATCTGAAACAACATGAAAGTCCTCAGATTTGCCCTAATAGGAAACTATCTCAAGTATTTCTCAAGTATTTTTCAGGTAAGGATGTGTGTGTGTGTGTGTGAATGCTTTAAATTCTTTTAGGGCAACTGGAGTCTGCTTCCAGGATGGTTATTTCAGCTTTCTCTTCCTTGATAACAAGTCCTGCTCTCATGTCCCCTTTGCTACTACTTCTGCCTTGTGCTTTGTGATGACAGCCCCGCTGCAGCCTTCTCCCAGAAGTGACCACAGCAGTGGCGAGAGGGCTTGGGCGTGGGCACTGCTCTCATCTTGTGGCAAAGGCTTTCTGAGCACTGGGTTCAGGTACAGTGACAGCAAGAGACAGTTCAGCAGCCTGTCTTTTAATTAGTATGTGTACTGGGTCTGTACAGTCTGTACTGGGTCTTCCACAGTATGAAGGAAAAATCAGCCTGTAACTCAGCATGCAGGCCAGCCAGGAGCATATATCCTAGGGTTAATAGCAGCACTGGCCCAGTCTTTTCCATCAAGGCTTTCTGAATGGCAGCTGTGGTGTCACCCTGAGACTTGTTCTTGGGGACTTCTCACTTAGTTTCTTCATATTCTCTTGCTTTGCCTTTGGACACATGTTTGGCAGACACACTGACCTTTCTCTGAAATAGGATACTGGCTGCAATACCTGTTATGTTTGCATGAGCTGATGGGACCAACAAGATGGGGGGCTGTTGTCATTCCTTGTGCACGTTGTGCTCCAAAAAGCCCTGAGAAAACACAGCATCTAATCGAATATGCCTGTCTACCTTGAGTTTAAAACCTGGAGGTTAAATTCTGAGAAAATCGAGGGGACCTCTGCAGAGATACACTTCTGTAACTTAATTTGGGTCTGTAACAGGGTGAGGTAGCAATTTTCAAATTAAATGGTGTCAGCAACAACTCTAAAATCAGGCCAGAAACATCTAGCATGGCTGTAGCCATAGGCTGAGAACAGTTCTGTTATTGATGAAGATAATCAGGAAAATACAAGATTTCTTTGCTTGAGTTTTTCTCCATTTCTGTAGTACAAGGCAGAGGTTACTGTTTCAAGCACACTGTCTCCGGAAGATTTCCATCTAGTTCTGCATGACTTCCTCAGCATTTTAAGTTATTTAGTCATTTTTTTTTCTCTTATTTTTGTTAAACAATTGCGCAACCTGACACAAACCATGCACAGGAAACTGCTTCATTTGGTAACATTAATTATTTTGAGCATTAAAATACCACTTGGTCAGCTTCTCTTGCAACATACAGTTAGTTTGCCTTGTTAATGTTTCAATATTGAGTTTGTTTTATATGTTCCATAGAAAAATATACAATTATACAGTTCTTTCTCCTACCAGACCTATGGCAGTCCAGAGAAGGGATCTGGACAATACCTATAAATCATAAAAGGCCTCCAGAAAGTGAACAGGAACTGGATTGCTCATTGTTTTTTCTTTTTAAAGATATTTTATTTTATTTTATTTTATTTTATTTTATTTTATTTTATTTTATTTTATTTTATTTTAAATTAAACCACGGAAAGACAGAGTAAAGCAAAAGTAAACATTACTTCACTCAACATGTATCTATGCTGACGAGCCCCATTCTGTAGTTCAATGCTGTAACTGTTTTCCTTACAGCCCAGGCAACTCTGTGTTTGTATGCAAAACAATTTGTCTTGCTATTGATACTACGTTTGCACTGAATGTGAGCTTTATGTGCTTTTTTCTTCTGGTGGTTAAGTGAAAAAGAGCAAAATTCCTCCCTGCCATGAGAATTTGCACATTATCCTGGCTCAATCCAAATTGTCTGCTCTTTCTACATTATAAAGCTTGGTTGTGTACAAGTTTTCCAAAATTTCCAGCAAGTAACACATCTGGTAAACTTTTACAAATTTAACAGAAAGTAGAACTGAAACTCTTTTCACCTGTTGTCTCAGAAGAATCCTGGAGTATATTCATCTACTGCCTTCCCCTTCAAAAAATTAATTTCCCTTTCCAACATTTTCAGGTTTTTCATGTTTGTACTTAGATAGGAAAATTAGTCCATATAACAGAGGGACACTCCAATTTAATCTGTTTCTTATTTGAATTACGGGAAAACCTGAAGATGATTGGAAAATGGGAGAAATTTCAAGCACTGTAGTGAGTTGCACTTAAGTGCACTTTATAATAAGTAACACAAGACAATTCTCCGGGCCTATGGGACATTATTGTTTCCCTAGCATGATTAGGACTGCCTAGCTCCTTCCTCATACCGAATTACCAAGCACATTATAGTACTGTCCATACCATATGTGTCTTGCAAAAGAAAACATCTGGACCCTGATGTGAAGGAACCTGATTTGGCACATCCAATTATTGTTGGTCAAGTAATATTACAGATAACATGTTCTGCAAGCACAGAGGGAAACAGGACAAGCTCGGAGCATCAAGATACATCATATACAGTGGAGTACTCTGCTCTTTGAAGAACAAGGTGTTCTGGGCTGCAGAAGCTGGGTTTCCCCCAGGCTGTCTCTGATCATTTTCTAACAGCTAACTAACATAGATGGTCAACAAATACTGTCCTGGTTCCATCTTGAAGTTGGCTCTTAAAAATAGTCTATAGATGCCTTTCATTGTGGGCCACTGATTCTTAGGATGCTTTCAGAAAGTTTATAATCCTTTTCTTATCCCATCTGTGTGGTTAGGCATGCATTCTGGGGACTACCCAGGAAGAAGTAAAAAAATCTTCAGAAGTCTTTTTGGTTTTGTGATGCCTCTCTGCTTTGAGGTAGTATGATTTCCTGAGAACCCAGTAGATACAATATGTGACTGCCACAATTCCTAGCGCCTTGGCAGAAAGGCAGATGTTTCTGTTGTCATCCTAGACACAGCTGGGTGTCTGTGGGGAGAGGCTGTGAGTAAATCCTCACTGCTGGAGACCGTGGTCTGTCAGGCTCCATGAATCCCAGGACACCTCTCTGCAGCCTGCATGAAAAATGTCTGTTGATTCACCAGATGGAGAAAATGGTGTTGGGACACTTTATGCAGCAGAAATGCCTAATGGAGGGTGGATAACATTTGCTAGAAAGAGTTACACACAACAACTGACTGCACCAGTCAGGTTAAAAATACCCAAGTGCCAATGTCAGTTTTCTTTTACTTTTCCTTAGAATAGCAGTAATGACCTTGGCACAGAACACTGCCTGGAGACAAATGACCAGCTGGGTTTAATGGCCTTGACTTAATTTCTGCCCATCAGCACCTCCCAGCCAGTCATTAATCCTGCCGAAATGCTCTGTGTATCGATTACTATTGATTCATTCATTGATTATGTCCAGCGGCTGAAGTTAGAAGCCATAGTGCTGAAAGCACCCTGGAGATTCATAACAAGGTGAGTTTGCTTAATTCATAGAGTATTTGAGGTGCTTTAGAATGAAACATCATAAAAAGAGGTTGAAAAGGTAAAGAGTACTTATGGGACACAATGAAGCCTGGACTCCTCTGCCTATTAGAGTCAATGACACGTATCAGATATTTTTAATAGGACTGGTCTGTAATGCAGACACATAAAGGAATCCAACATGTATTATATCTATCAAATCCCAAGGGACAGTAAGATACCAAGTAAGAAAACTCATCAAATAACCTTTGCCTATGGCAGAGAAGGAATCTGGGGGGTAATGTCCCAACTTTCTCACTGGAGACATCACTATTTGCTGTCTTTTTCTTTGGAAACACTGTCAGCTTTACTTTCTGGAGATTACCTGGACATGTTTAGTTCTTTTTCTGTCTTGCACTTGAGGCTGTCAGACCCCGTCTGTTCTGCAAGGAGCTGCATCTGAATAATTAATGTAACACCCTTCAGGAAATCAGATTGATTATTTTTAATACCTGCTTTATGACAGGATTTGCAAATTACAAAAGAGAGGAAAAACAGTTTAAGAGATGATATGGTTTAATAACCTGCCACCTCCATATTTTCTTTTCAAGTTTCCTTCCTGGGATTCAATGCAAAGGATAAATTAAAATGAACAACAGCATCTTTGGCTAAGCTCTTTTGTGTCTTTTGAAGTTCCTCTATGCACCAAATGGCAGGAGTGTACACAAAAGGTAAAAACCTGTGGCCAAAAGTGTTCCCAGATACACAGTGCTGAAGTGCTTCCAAAGTGCTGAGAGCTGCCAAGCACCCCATGGTGATGCAAACACTAGTGGACAAGTTGCTCTACCTCTAAGGCACGTAGGAAGATTTTCCATAACTTGTGTCAACAAAAGAAAATAGGGCAATGTTGGCTGAGGAAATGCTTATACATTCCTGATTTGTAAAACATTTAAAAAAAAAAGAGCTATTATAGACAAACCTTTATTTTTTTTTTTTTTCCCATTACTTGACCAACAGGAGGAAGAAGGGTTGAGAGCATAAAGGTCAACTAGTTCTCTGCCTAACTCTGCCCACTCATTTGTCACTGATTTTTTGATCCTGTCAAAGCTTATAATTGTTTTCCATTTGCCATGTCTCACCATTTTAACATGATTACTGTTTTCTTCTTCCATAGAAGACTTATGTATTTTAATGGTGTAGAGTACACTGAGGTCTTTGCACAGGAAAAGGCTCTCACCATGTTATTGTGAATAAGCAATAAAGGAGGCTGTGAGATTAATTGTCACCAAGCTGCAAAGCTGTAAACACATTTTCTTCAGAAACAGACAAATTCACATAATCAGTTTCTTTGTGTGGGAGAACAAAAAAGGGATTTGTGAAAGTTGTGATCTCCATGAATCTCAGGCCAGTTCTCTAGAAATACATTTTTCTTTTGAAACTATAATAAAAACTGTGATGCATTAGAGATATTGTGGGTACACATATAAATACAGCCATCAGAGCTCATTAGGACCATTCTTAATCAATGGAGAGAAATAGGCACTTTCAGGGCATGATTTAGCAAATCTACTTTTTTCATACAACTTAAATTGAGGTACATTGTACCTAAGATCAATTTTTTTTTGTCTTCTATTAGCTATAACAGGAGCTTGGGAGAGTTAGGTCCCTATTTCAAACATCTACACAAAGATATTTAAACATTCTATTTTAAACATCTACACAAAGTCAATTGAATGTCATATCTATTGTATGTCAAATGTTACCAAGACACCCAGTTTAATGATCAGGAGATGCATTAATATAACAGTGGTGTGAAGGAGAGACCAGGTCCAGATTGTCTTCTTCTTCTGAAGAGCATAATGCTATCAGTTCACTGCCTTAAACCTCTAAATTCTGTAGACCAGTGAGCATGTCCAACTATTCTGTTGGTCTTGAACCTAGATTTTCAAAATCATGGGTAAGTTTTGCAGTCAATAGGCTATTAAGTAAAGGAACAACAACTCCACTTTCTCCTGTGTTTTAGGAAAAAGTTGCCCTCTGCCAGCAGAGATTTCTTAGAAAGTTTCATTTCTGAGACTCTCTTCCTGAAGCTGCAAGTTAAATACCATGATTTGGAGATCTGTGACACATATGATCATGTCCTGCTGTCTAACATAAGTAGCCTTTCAGCTAGCTTTTGTAGATCCTAGTCTAAGATGTTGAACTGTTCATGAACTACATCAGTCCAGGTGTCTAATGGAGTCATGTGAATGCCATGAGGTGGAAGAAACCTAAAAATTAAAAGGTGTCATGGCATGCTGTGTAGAAACATACAGCTGGTGTGCTTTTAGCCTTGTATGCTTAGTTCTGGATTTAGCAACAAAGCCTTACTAACTCCTTTCAATGAACACTTTATCTCTGTGTGTTTGGTTAGCCTCAATTCCCCAGTGACATGGGATTGAATCCATCTGGGCAAAAGCCTTAAAACTTGGAGTTGGCAGTAATGCTGTAGTCTTTCTTTCAAAATAAAGAAACATCCATGTGCAATCATCACTGAATGTAATCCATGCTTTATGACCACCTACTTTCTTCCTTTCATTTGGATATACTAAACTTTGTGTGGTTGTTTTCCCTGCTTCTGGGATACAGCTTCTGATTAATAGTAATGCTACTTGGCCACGCTCTGGAATCTCCACGGGAGTCTTCTGTCATCTCTCAGATATTCAGATATTATACTTTTCTCGGTGCTGCTTTTATTTTATTTTATTTTATTTTATTTTATTTTATTTTATTTTATTTTATTTTATTTTATTTTATTTTATTTTATTTTATTTTATTTTATTTTATTTTATTTAGTAGAATGGCTGTCAGGCTTTTATAATTTACTCAGTCTTGTATAAAGATACCAGTGACAAAGAGTGCTGCTTCTAGTGCAATTCTGAGCAGTGAGGTGCCACATTTTACACTCATTTTCAGTGTCTGTAAATCCAAAAAGCTGTGAGATTCCCAAAGTAAACAAGTGTAATTTTTTATTTTTTTTTTTGGATGGCAGAATACATTGGCAGGTAAATCTTAATGATAATTGCTTCTAATTAGCACTTCTATCAGATGACAAATCTTTTAGTCACAGCAGAGTGTCACTTGAAAATGTGCAGATTCTTTTTTTTTTTTTTTTCCTTGGAAAACATCAAAGAAAAATCATATATATTGTTTTTACTGTACTGCCATAATTGTTTGTTAAAAGCAGGAGGAAAAAATGAGGGATGAAAGGCAGAAAGACAAAATGAGAAAGAGCTTTGATAGAAGAAGGTCTAATCTAAATGGAGGATTGGATTCCACTCTGTAGCCAAGTTTTCTGCTTCTAACAGGTAGTATCTCACCCTCTTGCACTCACATCCAAAGCTTTTTCTTGAGCACAGTGGACAAATTTAATTGTGCATAGTTACTTAGTTACTGAGAGACAAGTGTTTAAGGCCAGGTTGGATGGGGCTTTGAGCAACTTGTTGTAGTGGAAGGTGTCCCTGCCGATGTGACATTTTAGGTTTAAATGAAATATATATATTTATATTTAGACATTTTAGAATTAGACGATCTTCAGGGTCTCTTCCAACCCAAAACATTCTATGACTCTTTCTATGATTCTATGATTATGGGTTCACCAAGCCAGGCTTTCCCTGTCTGAGGACTGAACATGTCCAGTAGGTACTCCATGACTCCATGAGCCTTTTGATTGAGTGTCAAGTGGGATCTAATGCAGGGGGTATTCCAAAACAGGATGGCATCACAAAAACAAAAACAAAACAACAAACAAACAAACAAACAAACAGAAAGGACATGCATTTTTATTTTATTTTATTTTTTAATTAAAACTAGAACGATGTTAAAACTGATCATATCTATGACAGCCAACAGCCTCCTGAGGCAGTTCTTCATAGGGGTCAGTGGGGCTGAACAGATCTGCTGTTCTAGAAGCCCATATCACAGACTGTTGTCTCACCTTGTCTCATCTTGCACTTCTGAGGCTTTTGTAGAAAAACACAGTAGCTAGAAACCTTTTTTTTAAAGGAATTGGTGACATTCAGAGGAATCCAGCAGCACTGAGAGGGCCTCATCCAACCTGGCCTTGAACACTTATAGGAGTGGGACATCCACAGCTTCTCTGGGCAATGTGTATTGTGGTGTTGACCATCCCTTCATTTTCTTCAAGGTAGAAATGTAGGTGCCATACACTGTTTTTTAACAGGTACATGATTAAGTAAGTGGCAGGTATTTACAGGTAGTTTTGAAGAAATCATCTTTGACTATAGAGGAAAAACTGATGGGACTCACAGTGATATTTTAGGTCCTCTGGGAGCAATTTCCTTTTACACTAAGGACTGCTGTGCTCCAAAAGTACAGTTTATGATCTCAAGTGGGAGTGCTCATGTGGGCCTGATGTCTCACCTTGTATCTTGTGGAATGATTATGCCTATCTAAACATGGAATTTTTCTCTTGTCTTTACAACATATGTTCCATTCTTTTACAACATATGCTACCCATTTTCTGAGATCTTTTTGAATCCCCATCCTAGCCTACAAAATGTGTGCAAATATTTTCCAGTTTTATATAATCATTTAATTGAATAAGATCATTCTATATTTCTTTATCCAAGTCATTAAAGAAAGTATTAAACAGGACTAGATGAACTCTTGCAGAACCCCATTCAATACTTTATTTCAGTTTGACACAAAACCATTGATAATTAGTCTTTGAATACAGTTCCCCATCCTTCAATAAGTCTGTGTTGTAATTCACTTCTTGAACTATGAAGCAGGAATGACTGTTCCTGCAACTCACAGGACTGCTCTGAACATAAATCTAATTGTGACTGTCAAAGCTAACATGTTACAGTGGTCTGAAGAAGAGATTTTTGTCCTATGATCCTGTCTGCTAGATAGATCTTTCTCATCATGTGCAATGAAAAGCACATATTTATTCTGAACCATTCTCTACATCTGAAAATATTAATTGGAATTCCAACAGTAATTGGGATTTCCTGGAATGTGTCCAGCTGGAGGTTTTTAGTTTTTGTTTTGTGTTTTGGTCACAGGAAACAAGTTCCTTTTGAGGGTCTAAGAAGGGGAGCTAATTCACCATATTTTATTATGGTAAAACATGAGGAATGACAAACATAAGAAGAAGAAACAGAGATAGGAATGACCAAGGGGGAACAGAGAATAGGTCAACTTTCCATTCTACCCACTGACCCAGATTTCAAAAACACAAAGTATGTATCTCCTGTTGGCTTACATGAGAGCCAAGTAATTCAGATCTCAGAATGCATCCAGATCTGTTTAAGTCTTTTTATCCTGACCACAATCTATCCTTTGTTTTGAGGCTGTACAAAGAAATAATTGACTGTAGTGGATTATGCATTCCAGTTTATGCCATGGCCAAATTATGACATAGTAAAACTTTCAACAGTAAGGACTATTGTTTAATTACAGAACATTAGAGTGTGAAGGCCTTAGAGATGAAAAACAAAGTCATTGTTTCAAAACAAAAGAGGAATAGGTTCATCGCAATTAGAAGTTGCCCTCAGGTCAAATTGTAGTCTCCCAGGGCTCCTCCATCCTGTCATTATTTATCATTTATGTCATTATTTATCTTGAGTATTCATACTGTTGCATGAGATGTAAGAAGTTATCCACACAAATTCGACTGCCAACTCAGTCTAGATATGTCAGGCTTCCGATTTTATATGATACAACATTCAGGGACCACACAGACTTCAAAATAATCATAGAGAAAGAGTTTGCCTTCTATTGCTAGAAGCTCAGATTTATCCAATATTTTTTGTTCCTATTGTTCCAATCTCTGGTGACAGGGACAGGTATCTCCAGAGGGCAACTGAGATCTTCAGACTGCAGAATTGTCTTCAGGAAACACCTTTTTCTTTCCTTTGTCTAGAGAAGGAATGCAGGGTAGCTCCATGTCTATTTTAGTTTCCTTTGTTAAACAACTATTTATTCATTCCAGGTGAATAGAAGAGTTTTGCAGGTACCATTCTACTACAGTCAACAAACTTCAAAACAGCCAGAAGCCTCAGATGATGTGTCCTGTGTATCTTAAAGTGGTGTCAGACCATTCTATCCATTGGAATAATGTTTCATATCAATACGTGCTCTTTCTGTCTTTAAATCTAGACAGTAGAAGAGGGAAAACCCATTAGAGAACTTTAAATTCTAGGCATAACAATCTAATAACTTTCCTGTGATATCACCTTTGTACCTACCCATTGTGTATATTGCTGACAGGACTGGTACATTTTTATCATTCTGAGGATGTCAAAAAATGATTACATGATTTTAAAATACTGTTTTTATCAAACTTTAAATGAATTTGTTTAAAATTATCTTTACCGACAGTGTCTTCTGACTACATATTAAGAACTTATCAGAAATTTTCCCAGGCTCCTTTTAAAATATTAAAAATGAAAAATTTCAGTTGTTAAAAGATTTTCTTGCTTTTTGTATTTCATTCATTTGAATCATCCTTCCCCCCACCCCCCAATAAAATAAAATAAAATAAAATAAAATAAATTATACCCACACTTCCCGTGTAATTATCAGTATCCCACCAACTTCAGCTATTAAACCTAAGGGGCTCCCCAGGTATAGCACCAGCTAAGTGAACTGCAGCATGCCTCCTCACCCAGTGAAATTGGTGTCCACTGGACCCACACACAATGACAAACACATTACTATGTTGTCCATGTTTCATCATTGCTTATACATAGATGGTAAATTTAACCATGTTGCTTTACTTCCTTTTCCATTTCAGTTTAATTTGGTAGTTCTCCTGCTTTTTTTGCTAGCACAAGTCTCTACACTTCTAACTCTCCATCTGTGAACGTTTGCTTTTGTGTGAAATAGATTTCCTTAGCGTAAATATTTGAAATAGGAACCTTTCCCTCCATATTTTTATATCAGGTTTTTAATTTAAAAATCAACTTACAGATCTCTTTACATTCATAATTTCACAGTGTTTCACAGGAAAGAAGTAACTTAGAGTACCTTTTCTTTTTGTGAAATGATAGGTCATGGCCTTTTAATCCTGAAAACATCATAACTTTCTTCTCTCCATTTCCTTTCTATTTTTTTCTTTGCTTATTTATTCTTTCAATATCTTTCTTTGTTTTATTTCTTTTCTGCTGCTATGCCTTTGTTAGCTGTCTTTTATTCATTGTCTCTTTTGCTCTTGTTGATGGAGTTAAATCAAATAATATTCTGTCACAGTTTTGAGATCTTTCATTTGCTGCTAGAAAACATATGAGTTTAGGTCAGTGGAACCTGCTGAAAAAGAAAACAGTTTAACATTTTATGTCTATGTGAATGAACTGGAGATTTCAGCAGTTACATTCAACTCCAGGCAGTTCTTCTAGCTTCAGAAAGCTTATTCCAAGGTTTAATTTGATTTTATGAGTTCTTTCTGCCATACTCAATGTTGTCTGAAAATAGGTAGGGTTTCTTTGTTTCTTGGGAAAATGCAATCACCAGAAGTTGCCAATATTTCAAAATACCTTGAAGAGTGCCAGGATTAGAAGACCATTCATCCTATTGGTTTGGAGTGAGTGATAAATTCTGCTTATGTGTTAGACACAAGTTTTGCTTTTCCCAGTTCTTTGCTTAGAAAAGATAACTTCATACTCCTGATAAATACTGGTGCCTCCTGAAACATCTAGGTGTTTTTTCATCCTCACATTTTAGATGTCTCTGCCTTAGCTTACCTCTGAAATCCTGACACCACAGCATTGTTTAATCCAGCTGCAACTCAGCTGAGTTTTTCTGTGGGCTGACAGAGGATCACATTGCTGTTGATGAACAGATGTGTCAAGCTGTTCAAAGACAGCATCTCTGGTGATATAAAATCCTGTTTAGGAACTATCTGTGGTACTTGTTACCATAGTACCTGCACCTCGAAAACATTAATAAAATAGACATTGCTCCGAGACAGAATGATATCACCACTTCAGCTTTCATGATGCAGGAAACAGAGCCATGTTAAGCGGGAAGCAGTGGGAGCCTGAAAATAGTAGCCTGAGGTTTTATCCAGATTAAAGAGTGACGGAAGTCACCAGTGCAGTTCTGTTAAATTCCTGCACTAAAATTTGCCCTGGAGGAAGCTTTCACTATTTACTGGTTATAGAGAAAGCCTAAATAGACATTGTAAATATATCACCAGTCTGATGTTATCCTGAGCACAGCAGGAGCCCACAGAGAAAGTGTTTTCTCATCTCAGAAATCGAAGCCTACCTTTCTGGTGAGCTTGATGCCCAGGATCAGCTTAGTCTCTCAGCTCCCTCTCTCCTGCTCCAGCAGAACATCTCCATTCTGTTTTACATTACCTATACCTGTCTTATGATGTGCTAAACCAAGAAGAGTTGTTGAGGTCAGCCCCTTGTGGGGCCTCTGGCACCCTCACCTCATGTCTCGTAGTTTGGAGTGGCTCACTGGTGCTGTGGGCTGCTGCTCTGATACTTTTGCTTGTCTATGCAAGCATTGGCTGTATTTATTCTTTGAATTCAGCCCAAATAAAAATGTGTCACTTGCACCTCTTTACCTTAACCAGGCCTGCAATGAAAACATGTGATGGCAGTCTCTAAAAACTTCCTCCATAATGCTGTGAACAAGGTTTTACTTGTGTGAATGCTAATGAGATTAAAATGTCATGAATCCAAGATCTCATTTAGAAATTGCTAAATGTTCAGAATGGTCCAGATCCTCAAGGCATGTGAGTATGTAATTCCTTGACACCAATAGCACCAATGTGGCTAAATCCGTTCAGGACAGAGATAATCTCACCATGTTGTTGAAGGATGCTGGGACTAAAGGAGACCAAGAAGCTTGCTGCCAGGTCTGAGGAAGCCTAAGTTGCTATTGTCCCACTTGTTTTCCAGTTTTCCTAAGCATTATCTTTTAATTGATTGCTTATGATAGCAAGTGAGAGCATTCCCAGCAAGTTTACAGTCCTTACACAGAGTTAACAGCATCGTGTTCAATAGCATGTTACACTGGGGGTATTCAACTGCTGATGATCACAGAATCACAGAATTTCTAGGTTGGAAGAGACCTCAAGATCATTGAGTCCAAACTCTGACCTAACGCTATGATGGTATTCTATATCACAGTTTCCTGACCTCCCTTGGGAAACTGATGTGCATACATAGACTTTGAATTTGGAAGGAATTCTTTAAAAATAAAGTACTATAAAATAAACAAAAAAAGTGATGGAAAGTTCCTGAGAACAGTAACATGAAGGAAGAACTGCCTCTTGCTAGGTCACCGAAAGACGAATGGAAAGGGCTGCGCCTTTCTAACTGTAATCCAGTAAACATTTTAAACATTCCTCAGGAAACAGCTTTATCTCTTATTTATTTATTTATCTCCTCCAGTGTTTTGACTGTACTGATTGTCAAGGACTCACGTCAGTATCCAAGTTAGTGTATGAAATGTTACTTGACTTAAAGTAGCTGAGCATAAGGACATGATTTCAACACCAATCCTATTTGAAGAGGAGTATTTTTTAATGTTTTTAAGGAAATTGAGAAGAAAAATAATCTTTTAAATATTGCCAGGCTTTTTGGAATATAGGATACAGCTCTAAAAGAAAGGGCAAACTACTTTCCCATCTCATCAGTATTTCTGTCTTTAGTGAAATAACAAAATAACACTCACAGAAAAACATTTGCTCTTGCAGGTTTTTGTTTGTTTGTTTGTTTTAAATTTTAATGTCTTTACTATCTGGGATGTCTAATTGTTCCTTTCCTAGCAGAAGATATTAGCATATGCTGACATTGACCTTGATCTTCTTTACACTGTAATATCCTTGAAGAATTGCATTCTGCATACACTTCATACACCAGATCAAAATAGTTGTGCACTTTGGTTTCTTCTCTTGGAGTCTCATATTTTATGACCAGTCATGTCCTTGGACTTTACTGTCTAGGACAATAAAAATAAATTATGTTCGTGTCATCAGAATACAGCCATGTTTTCTTGTAGGTTACTCTGTGACTCCCTCACGCACTGTATTTCAGAGTTGGCTGCAATATGAAATGAAAAATAGGTATATGGGAGCTTTCTTATCTAAATTACACACTAGGTGTGGATGTTTTTCTTGCTTTGTTTCTTGGCAGATTTTCCAGGATGCTGCATCAGAATAAGCAGCCAGAAGAGGTAAGATCAGTTTACATTTTTGTTTATTATTATTTTTATTTTTTAGTACCAGCCTGAAACACTTGGCTTTCCATAATGCTTAAGAAAAGAAAAAAGAACAAATAAATAAATAAATAATAAAAATCAAGTACGTTGTTACTAAGCAGATATACAAACTAAATAAGCTTATACATCTCCAGGTCATTTTCCACAGCCAGCTTATTGACAAATCAGCTCACAATACACAGTGTGACCTTGGGCCAACTGCTTTATGTCTCCATGTCTTTGTTTATCTTTTCTTTCTCTGCCTTAGATAAGTCAGATCTAGGCTTTGAAGCAAAGACTTCATTTGTACAGCACCTCAGGGAATTCAGACCTGGTCTCTTTCTGGAAATATCCACTGCTGAAGACAACACAAAGCATGAATGAGGGTTCACTATCTGTAATGCCACAGCTGGCATGTATCTCACCTGCCTTAAGACATCTGCAGAGTCTGAGAAGTTCATCTGAGAAGGTCAGCTTTGGAGTCACACTCCCTTCATAGTCAGCATGGAGAAACAAGTACTTTTGGGGTATAAATTTGTACTGCTTTTGGCTGGGATAGAGTTAATTTTCTTGTGCAGGCTCACATGATGCTATGCTTTGGATTTTTGATGAAAATAGTGGTGATAACACACAAATATTTTAGTTGTTGCTAAAGGAGTGCTTTCACAGAGTCAAGAACACTTCTGCTTCTTATGCTGCCTTGCCAGAGAGGCTGGGGGTGCACAATGAGCTGGGTGGGGACACAGCCAGGACAGCTGACCCTAAAGGACCAAAATTATATTCCATACCATATGGTGTTGTGATCAGCAGCCAAATGTGGGGTAAAAAAGGAGGAAGAAGGGGAACGATTGGAGAGGTGGCATTTGTATTCCCAATAAAGCCCTGCTTTCCTGGAAGTGGCTGAATACCTGTCTGTTGATGGGAAGTAGTGAATGAATGCCTTGTTTTGCTTTGCTTGCATGCACAGCTTTTGCTTTACTTAGCAAGCTGCCTTTATCACAACCCACAGGCTTTCTCACTTTTACCTTTCTGATTCTCTCCCCCATCCCACTGAGGAGGAGTGAACAAATGGCTGTGTGGGGCTTGGCTGCCAACCAGCATTAAACCACAACATAATTCCTCCAGCCTGTATTGGCAACCAAATTGAGGATAAGACATATTTTACCCTAGATTGTCCAGAAAATAATAGCTAGATATCCACTAGGCAGCTCAGAATAACTAGCTGAGACAGAAGTGACTGTTCTAAGTGAAGAGAAATCATGCCACGTGCAGCTTAGAGACTGTTCTCTATTGAGAAGATCTCCATCCATTTGGGTTTCTGCCTGCTTTGCACCTGTGTGCAGGGGACAGCACACAGCAAGCCCATCTAAAATGTTGTCCAATGATTATGATTCTAAGCCCTGCAAGAAAGCTCATAGACATATAAAATATGTTTAACTGGAATTTGTCGTTTAAAATAGGGACAATAGAAGATGAAGATGACAGCATCTGGATTTTGGTTTCTCTACAGTCACACTATGAATAGAAGGAGGAGGAGCAGTTACAAAACACGTTCTCATGTACAAGGTGAGATCGATTGATCTCAGTGCGCTGTCAGGGCATTCCCACTACAATAAATCCTTGAGAAATTGTGATTTTTGCTTGGCCACTGAAGTCATGAAAGGTGGCAGCGAGGTGCCTCACAGGCTGTCACCCACTCTGGTTTCAGCTGTCTGGGGCCTGATCAAAGGTCCAGAAACTAGTATTTTTCTGATACTTCTTTTTGTTTTGAATGTGAGAGAGATTAGAGACACAGAAGATTGCATCAAACAGAAACTACCCATGGATGACTAGTGATGAGCTGGTATTAGCTAGTGTCACCCTTTTGAAACCATGAAAATATTGTGCATCAGTATTTAGCTTAGTGATTTATTTTTTTATTTTTTCCCTGAGTGAATATATATGCAGGTTGGAGGGAAGATCTGAAGGTGTCAGGTAAATAAAAATAAAAATAAATAAATAAAAATAAATAAACAATTTGGAATACTGGTACTTTCCTTAGTATCAACCCTGTAGTCCACGAAGGCAAACAGTATGACAGGGTGTAACATTTACATTAAAACTACATTTTTGCAATTCCTGACCAAAATTTCAAGATTTTAAGAATAAGTTTATGATTTTAAGCATGAAACTCTGATTTTTTTTTTTTTTTCAGTTTGAGAAAAATAACATTGTGTGATGAAAGAAATAATCTAAAATACCAAAATGTGCTGATGTTGCTCAGTGTTATATTGAAATTAGCTTTTTGTGCAAAGCTACCAAAGGAGAAACTGCTTGCTGGAGATCAATGCAGTGTATTCACTGCACCACAGAGGTGACTCTTCTAATTTCATTTTAGACGAAGTTTAAATTCCACTTCAATGTTTATTTGTAAACATCAAGTTGATACAGACCAGATACTTTAGATGATTCTATTCCTGAAACAATCTGTGATTACAAGATTAAATTAACATCAGCTTCATCATTATCTTACTCTGCTGAAATGACTGAATATATCTCTTTTGTGGTAGGTTGCACCAATTATTTCCAAGCATCAAATCTTTATTTCTGAGATAGCACAAATAGTCCTCTAACACTTTATTTTATTTATTTTTTGTTCCCCATTTAACCAAAAGAAGAAAGAAATATTTCTCTAAACAGCAGTTCTCTTCAATTAGCTTAGTGTAGTTCACAGGAACAGGATGTACACTCTGTGTCCATTTAGAAAAAAAGTCTCCTGCTCTAAACTGACAGTTTGCACCCAGGCTATGAGTATATTATTACAGTTGCAACACAGCATCAATAAGTGAAGGGAATATCCAAGCCAGATACAGTCATGGCAATATCCATGACCTTACAGGGGGAAAGGTGTTTTTTCTCAAAATATAAACTGAAAGAAAAAGGTTTTCACTCACTCACACTCCCTCTCATGCTGACAGGTAGCAGCAGCCAGGCACCACAAGGTTTGTGTCTGGATGGTAGGTCCACTGTGATGACACAGAGGGCAAGTGACACCAGCTGTCAGGACCTCCTTGGGACTCCTGGGTTTTGCTTGGGTGGGTGATCATGATTTCCAGTATGCATTTTTGTAGTCTTTCAGAGCTGGCAGTGATCATTGTCTTCATTCTGACCCATTCTGCACATCTTCAGGTCACTACTGTTCTTCATCTCCAGGCTTGGGTGCCTTGTGAAGCTGCAGATAGATGCTCTGGGGTCATGATAACCTGATAATCTTCACATCTTTAACACAATCCATAAAACAGTCCATTCTGAGAACCCTGTCCTTGCTGTATGCCCCTGCTGATGCCTCCACGCTCTGCCATCCCCACTCATTCTCCATTTGCACCATTCTTAGCCTTCCTTTTACAGTGCTGTATACACATGGACCAGCGCAGATGTGTGTGTGATTAAACTGTAATGTCAAGTTACACCAACTGTTAAAGTCTCAGTCATTGCTGCCTGAAAATATTTTGGCTCTCTTGGTGTGATTTCAATATAATGTAACATGCAACTCAGGACAAAATTTGATTTTCATACATTTTTCTTCTTGTTTAAAACCACTAAGAGTTTGTTTTGAATTTCCATGTGAGGTTAATTTTAATTGTCTTCATCTATCTAGAACTAAATTTGTACCTAGCCTGTACTAAATGGATGTGGTCACTACATGTTTTGGATTAGTTGCCCCATCTGAAAATAGATGTCTAAAGTAGGAGAAGTCATCTTCTGCTAAGAGGTACATTTCTCCGAGGCACTGACAATAAGGAAAGTTAGGTTTTGCTCACACCTCTCAGCCAGCTCTCAGTTGGTTTGAGCTATAGGAAGGGAATCCCACCCTTAACAGAAATATAACTGGAATTGTTTCCAGATGCTCAGGACCGTAAAGCCCCACAGCCTGCTCTAACTACCCAGTATTTGTCAGACAGCCACCGCCAGCCTGAGAAAGTACAGAAAATGAGTGGAATTCAGCCATGCAAGGCTATAAATAAGCAGTTTAATAAATTTGAATAGTTTGAGACTTAAAATGCTTGAAATGACTGATTTATTAAAATAAATTACTCCCTGCCTTGTTGCTGCTGATCTAGAGCCAGAGAATGGAGACAGCTCACTTCCTTCAAACACCACCAAGGGATGGAATGGCTCAGCCAGGATCTGCTCTGTCTGATGTCTTTGGAGTGGAACAAGCTACTACCCCAGCTCCTAAAATTTTAGGAAGATCAGGGTTTTAATCTGAGTTTTGGACTCACAGATGAGAACTAGACTGAGAATCCCTTTTATGGTTTCTTTTTTGGATGGAACACAAGAAGCTGAGTAACTTGTGCTGAAAATTATGCTTTTATTTGGGAAAGATGAGGACAAATCACAACTTATATTTTCCTTCCTTTTCCTTTTTTTTTTTTTTTTTTTTTTCCTTTCCTTTTCCCCTCCCCACTCCTCTCTTCTCTCCCCTAGGTCATAGAATCACTGAATGGTTTGGGTTGGAAGGGACCCTAAAGATCACCTAGTTCCAACCAGACCAGGCTGCCCAAAGCCCCATCCAACCTGGCCTTGAATACCCCCAGGGATGGGGCACCCACAGCTTCTCTGGGCAGCCTGTGCCAGTGCCTCACCATCCTCTAAGTACAGAATTTCTTCCTTATATCTAACCTAAATCTACCCTCTTTTAGTTTAAAACCATTCCCTCTTGTCCTATCACTACACCCTCTAACAAAGAGTCCCTCCACAGGTTTCCTGTAGCCCCCTTTAAGCTCTGGCAGGCTGCTGTAAGGTCTTCCAGAGCCTTCTCTTCTCCAGGCTTAACAGCACCATCTCTCCCAGCTTATTTCCACAGGAGAGATGCTCCAGCCCATCCTTGTGACCCTCCTCTGGACCCCCTCTAATTAGTCTGGGTGCCCAGAAGTCTCACGAGACCAGAGGAGTAGCCCAAGCTATTTCTGCCTAAGCTGTGGAGATGCTAAATCACTATAAATTGCAATTGCATATGGTATGCTCAGCAGTGTCTAACCACAGAAACAAACATCAGGAATATCACTGTTGGAAAGATCACACTCTCTTTCTTTACTGTAACAATACCACCAGCCCCTGGCAATTGAGAATGAATGGGTCGTTTGAAAAATAATGCTGATAGTGCACAGTGTATGAACTGCTTTTGACAACAGGAACGTGGTGATAGATGTCCTATGCAAAAAGCAGGCTACACACTGAGATAGTCCATTCCAGAAGCACGGCTGTTATTTTTTTCCTGATATGATAGAAAAATACTTCTTGGAAAGCTGTTGTTGCATTGTCTGGATGAATGGCAACAAGTAGTTTACAACATTTAGGGAAAAAGGACTCAGCCTTTCATTTGAAAGTGCAAAGCAATATCGATGGCGTAGAAAAGCAGAGTCTCCAAAACAGAGGCAAACAGATTTCACAGTGGTCACCACTGTCTGGGAAGCCTCACGGAAGCAGCTGCTTCTGAATATCCTTTTAAGCCCATTGAGCCCTGATCCAGCTGTTAAAAATAACAATGTTTTTCATCCTCCATAATAATCGGATATAGCAGGGCACCACTGTAGGAGCAGTTGCATAAAAAAAAAAGCCTCTGTTATGTAACAAAGATGCACCATGGCTTCCAAGCCAGAGATCTCAGGCAGATTTGAGCAGCATCCTCTTATCACTGCTTTGCAACTCGTGGTGCTGACAAGTGCCTCTGCTGAAGGACTCTGACACCCCTTGCAAACAGCTGCAGAGATTTGTGCCGTGCCTGGATTTGGTGTCCTGTCTGTGTAGGAAGGTTGGGGAAAGATCCCACGTGTTTTTGTACCTCATCAGCTGTACCCTGCAGCGTGGTCTGTCATCTGAATCCCGTGGTGCCACTGGATTTGTAGTGATCTCCTGGACTTTGCAGTGGGGAACAGAGACGGGGCGGTCACATCTCCTGGTGCCACCGCTGCATTCACAGGGGGCTCCTCCCAAAACCTCCCCTTTGGTTTGTGGTATGTGCAGAAACCACCCTGAGAGGATGCAGCTTTCTGCTTTCTTCTGCCTCTCCCGGAGTCAAATTGGCACCCACCTGGGCTACATTCCTGAGGTCCTGAGGTTTTCAGAGGGAGGGATCAGAAGCTCCCCTGCAGCAAAGCACTTAAGCGTGAGCACACGCTGAAATATTCAAGCAGTCCCTCTGGGAGTCAGTAGGACATTTCACACTGTTAAGTGCTTCTCTGGATTGGTCTCAGACTGAGCTTGAACTTTACTGTTTCACTTACCATAAGATTACCTAAGGGTGAAGAGAAGCGGAAACAACTAAAACTTTCCTTTTAAAGAAGCTGAAAATGAAGACAAATATTTCCCTGAAGATTTACCAGCAGTAAAATTGGAGAAATTGGTCTGCAAAAAAATATGAAACCTAATCCCACAAAGGTTTCCTGCCTATTTTTAGCCGCAAGCTTCAGCTGATATTTCTTTGTGTGCTTAGAGCTGTGCTGCATGTTGCAGCTGGGGTTTTCAGGATGTAAAAATCCAGAGGCAATTGGCAGAGTAGGAACTGTCTTAATTAAGAGAAATTAATTCAGCTGATCTGAACTGAACATGCATAGGCAAGATGGGGTTTGCTCTACTATTATCTGGTGCCAAGAAAACTCGTAAAGAGTTGAGAGAGAAGGGACTTATCCAGAAAAACACCTGATAAATGCATTAGACCTCAGGACAGTTTTCAGTCTTTGAAGTCACACCAGCTCTGGTTTGTGCAAAGTGCAGCAGAGTTTGGCATTGGTGGGCACTGAGAGGACATTTCCCTCCTCACCATAACTCCCTTTTCCAGTGCTGACTGTGATTTCGAGCCAACCTGATGCTAGGAAAGGGGAAACTGCTTCTGTGAGGGCCCTTTTGGCAAACACAAATGCATAGGGAGGCATTTTGGGTGCTTAACCATACACCACAAGAACGTGGAACAGATCCCAGTCTGCAAAGAGCATACTAGGCCCACACCCTCTGAACATCCTGAAGAGGGATTTTAAAGAAAAGAACCTGATTTTCAAGAAACCCTGAGGTTAAAAACTGGATTATTTATCTTTTTTTTCCTGAAGAGGTGGTCTGTCTGATGTTCAGTGGTATCCACCCATGGGCAGAGCCTGGAGGAGGACTGCCAAGATTTACATTGCTGAGCATTTAGTAGATGGAAAGACCTTGCTTGAAAGAGCAGTTAATCTAACCTAGCTGGTGCCTTCGATGGGTGAGTGAGACTATTGCTTGTCACCTGAAGCCTTTGGATGAGAGAATCTTTGGAAGCCACTCATCTGCAGGAAATATCCAAGTGCAAGTAAGAAGAGCATCTTAAAACATACTGAAAGTGCTTGGTTAGTCTCACTAGTTCATATAAGCAGCTGGCAAGTCCACCAGGCTGTGTATGCAATGCTGGGCTTTGCCTGTAACTTCAGCGAGACCTCTGCAAACACAAAACCACCTCATATAAAACCTCATGGGTTTTGATCTGACAAAATCATGAGAATTTAAATTGGCATATTTCACACAGACCTGATATTTCCCTTCCTCCTGCCTGCAGTCTTCTATCATCTAGGGTACCATTTGCTCAATCTATTACAATGCACTCTTGATTTCAGTCCCCTACTTTGCGACCTCAGTGCATTTTCTTCCCACCAAGGATCACAATATAAATCACTAGGTCAGGGATTAATGAGTCTAGTATTTTTACAAAACCTCCCACACACAGGCAGGATATCGACTGATGATTCAGCAGGTGATGGGGCTGTAATAAGGGGACATTTTTTCCTTTAATTGCTGCTGAAAAAGCGAAAAAGGAGCAAGAGAAATACTTAGATTTCTGAGACAAGGGTCTCAGCTTCACTGGGCTTTGGTTCACTGGAATCAACTGACAGGCTTGAGCATAAAGGACTGGGAAAAGCTAAAAGGATAGATAAACTGGTGAAAGACTCCAGTATGACTTTACTTTTCTATTCTGACAATTGGGTTATATATGGTAAATAATGGATATTGAGAAAGGGCTGACCTGCTGATCTGTGAATGGAACAGGATGAAGGGACTCATGGTTTCTAACCCTCTTTCTGTTGGACCTGTTTGTGTATGACTGCAGGGGCAAATGTTCAAAGAAGTACAAACACAAAGGCCAGAAGGGGTTATTAGAGACAATTCACCGAACTGTTGCAAAACCAGTATGAGGAAATTTTGCACATTTCTGCACTAAGCTAGTAAATTTATTGAGCGAGGTGGGGAGCACCATGGACAAAATTGGGGCAAAAATGGCTGCCAAGGACAACGAGTGGATTTTGTTTTTTTTCTTCTCAAATCAGAGGATAAAGATGTTATAGTGTAAGCTCAGTGGAAGGCAGTAGAAGCAAGATGCAGGAAACATTCCTGTCAGCTGCACTTTGGGTGTGAGAGGGGAACTCCCACATTCCTGCTGAGTCCTTGGTGTGAGCAGAATCCTATCTCAAAACAAACTTGTTCCTGAACTTGACAACTTCCTAACCCAACCAGACCGCATCATCTGGGTTTGTGTGCATACCATCTCCACATCTTGACCCTACAGCAACACGACAAGATGCTGAGATTTGAAGTGGCAAAGAATAAGCAGTTCTTGCAGGTGCATTTTGTAATAATTAATTCTTTCACTGTACAAGGAAGGGAAACCAAAGAATCAACCTGCTTTATTTCTTATCATGAAACTTTTCTTTTTTTCCCCTTCATGTCAGTAAAAGTTAATAGATATCATTTCCCATTTCCTGCCAAAAGCGATGGAAAAATCACTGGGTAGCAGGTAGGTGAATATTAGAATCAAGCATGACACAAATGAAAATATTTTGACTAACATAAATTAACATGCTTTATACTTTAATTTTTTAATGATCCTATTCACAGATATTAAGGTGTCTGATGGATCTGAGTTGCTGTAATCTACAAAAGTTTCATTTTATTTAATTTGTTATTTGTTGTATGCAAATCCAAGGAAATCCCCCTCTCCTTCAAGTGAGCATCAGATATACTTCAAAAAACTGTTCATCTACAACTTCACAGAAGTTGCTTTATTCCTTGGAACAAACAAACAAACCTACAACAAAAATAAAATGCTCACAAAACCAGCCAAGCAAACAACCCCCCTCAAACCTAAAACATGTACAACCTCCTTTGTAAAAATGCCCAACCAGCCAATCAGAACTGGAAGCCACAGAACAAAGAAGGCATTTTTACTGTTTGTTTCTATCCTAGCCTTGTGTATTGCCCTCATATTTTACATTCCCTCCTACCTGCTGCTCTCTTATCTGAAGCTCATTCTTTCTCTCTTCTGTTTGACCTCAGGTTAAATGTATCATTTATTTCCATGATATCCTTCAGCATTTTGCATTTCTCTGTGAAGTCCTCAGCCAGCTTTTTCTTTACTAAAGATTAAAGAAGGTTGTTTTTCATGCTGTTTTGAGTAACAAGAGTGAAAATCTGCAAATCCCTCTCAGACATTCTTATGCCAGTCTCACTGCCTGTGCCCATTCCTCTTCACTACTGGAGGAGAAACCATCTCCAGAGTTTCTACAGTGTTGGTTCTTTGTATGTCAGGGGAGGAAAATAGTTTTGCAGAATTTATAGGCTGTGATGGCATCCCAGTGACCCTGAGAAAGATGCTGATATACTCAGAGACAAGAGAGCAAGGCTACAGATAACATACTTGAAATACCTGAATCTCAGTCCAGCACTGCAGGCAAGCTCAGTTCAGAAGTAAACTCCCAGTCAACCTAAACAAGTGATAAGATGAGGGGAAATGGCCTCAAGTTGCACCAGGGGAGGTTTAGGTTGGAGATTAGGAGAAATTTCTTTACAGAAAGGGTTTTGCAGCATTGAAACGGGCTGCCCAGGGAAGTGGTTGAGTCACCATCCTTGGAGGTCTTTGAGAAACGTGTAGATGTAGAACTAAGTAGTGTGGTTAGGTGGTGGACTTTAGTACTAGGTTAAAGATTGGACTGGATGATCTTAGAGGTATTTTCCAACCTGAACAATTCTATGATAATCACAGCTTCCCTCCTAAGCTGAGCAGAAGGGGGAATATGGTGTGAATCTCGTGTCAGCTCCTATGAGTCAGGCCAATATCTTCTGCAATTATGATGTATACAGAATGGCACAAACAACTCGTGGATTACAGCTGTTGTAAAGAGTGTGCGCAGGTATGTTTCTAGGATACTGCCTCGTATACTAATGCCAATTAGTAGAAGATTAAAAGTAAATATTGAAAAAGATAGAAAGGGAGGTGGCAGAAGCAGTGAGCTCCATGGACTAACTGACATGTCTGAATCCTCTTTCTTTGACTGGGTTTCGTCCGGGCCTGCCAGCTGGTTTATTTGAAACCCCTTATCTGAAATAGAAAAAGCAGGTGACAGAATATGGCACCCAGGTCACCTAGCCTGGGTGTCAGGAACAACCTTCCTCCCCACCTTTCTCTGTCTTTCTTTTCCTCTCCACTTCTCTATTCCAGGAAGGCTAAAAGAAGCATGACAACCTATCAGTGATGGAGGGCTTATGGAAAGAGCTAATTGCTTTCTTTGCTTTGTTCAGATGTACAAACAGACCATCACTTATAATCATTACCCAGTCATCATACATCACACAGACCAGTTCTATTTTCCATGCTCTAAATATGTCACAGGTGCTGTATTTGTCACTAATTGCACAATGGGCTATGCAGGCCTGCTTTAGGAGCTAGTAGTTTGTTAATATAAGACATGGGGCTTTGGCTTTATCTCAAATTTCCAAATGTTATTGAGGCAGTTAAATATTTTATTTGTTTAAAAGACATCATAAGCTGCACTTTCTGTCATTTTTATGAAATCATATATGAAAACCAACAAGGTCCATGTTATGACATTGCATTTTATTTTAATAATGATAGGATTACTGAGCAAAATTCTGAAAAAAAAAAAAAAAGAAAAGAAAAAAAAAAAAAAAAAAAAAGCTATTTCTTCCAGGCATATTCAAGTTTTTGGCTCTACTTTTCCTTGCATTTTTGGCTTCTGACCAAGTTAAACTGCATTTCAGAGTTGTTCATTTTGTCTTTCATCAGTGTATGATGGTCTGTGGCAGGAGAAGCTTAATAAAAGAAGCAGGGAAAAAAAAAGGTCAGAGGTTCTACTTCCACCCTCATTTATACGTAGCCAACAACAACAAAGGAAAAGAGCTGAAGGGACACTCTGGTGGCAAGAACCAGTCTCATTTCTTAATGCAGACGAGTAATTACTGGAGCCATTGGTTGCAGAAATTTTATTTGCCACGGGTTTTGCCAAATCTTTACAGCCAGAATATCAGTAGCTGTTTAATTCCTTCACTCTCATCCTGGACCAAATGTATAGAGCCCAAATGTGATTCAGTCCTTTCCCTGCTTTGGGTATGGTGCAGGCTGGGGAGTTGTTCCAGCTAGCAAAAAGCCTCAAAAGGCATCATTCAAACCAGTTATCTTTGTATTTCCATATGGAAGGTACTATCCACACAGCCAGCCCTAATGGCCAGTGTGCAAACAGGACATCTTATCATTGTCTCTTTTCATTAAGGCTATTTTGCACACTGTCCTTTAGGTTTTTAGGAAGTACAGGTATGTAGCAACAGTACTTGTATCTGGATGTTTTCTGTGACTAGTCAAAATGGTAACTCAAATACATCTCTGCCATCATCTACCAACCTAAATTAATGCACAAAAGAAAACTGACCGTATGTCAGTATCAAGGGTGGTGATGCTGGACTATGAACTACTCTAGCCTGGGCTGGGCTGGAGCAGCCCTGCCTGGACCAAAATGTCCCTCCCTGATTTTGTAGTTTCCTGCATGTCGTTAGTGCCCACAGGGGTTATATCCCTTGGTTTGCATGAAGCTGCACAAAAAAAGCCCAATAGGAAGAGCCCAAGAAGGCTAGGATACCCACCCACTGCCATGCAACACCATGCAGAGTCTAGAGGTGATGTGAAAAGTGGTGTAAGCTCCAAGCTCCTTCTTGGGCCAATAATTAGCTGCCTCTCAGAAAGGTTACTTTGTTTAGGTAGGCTCTCCTAAAGTGGTTATAAAGTGTCCCATTCCAGAGACAGCAGTGTCCTGGTCCAGGGTGTGGTGAGATTGGGTATCTCTGAAATAGCTCTCCAATGTAAACATGGCAGGTAAGCATGAATATATATTCAGGCTCACAAAAAGAAGCTGCAAAATTGCCCTGTATGAGTAGATAATCTATCCTCCAGTCTCACTGAAAATATTTTGAGCTACCAGTGAGCAGAATTTAATTGCACTAATTAATCTGCAACCAAGCCACAGAGATATGTGGGTAGTATGGTACCTCCAACCATCATAGCCCCTGTGTATACAAAGTGCCTGACACTCCCAGAGGTCTTATTGCGACTAAACACTGTAATACAGCTGCTATTTCCTGTGGCCTATCAGTTAAATGCTTTCTTGAGAAAGTTATATATTAATTTCTCATCCAGAAGTTGTACACCAACTCTATCAGCCCAGTGGCAACTTCACATCAGTTGAAGTTAAAGCTGTCCTGTCCTCCAGCTGGCCAGGTCGGTATAGCAGCAATATGGGTTTGCCAGCACAGAACTCAAAACCTGACCTAATTTTCCAGGCTTTTCAAATAGGATTTTCTGTCTGTGCCAAAAAATTTCTGCAGCCAGATTGCTATTAGTACCTAAGCTAATATATTTTAAACTACATTATGCTGTGGTCAATGACTTGGAGGTACTCACTCATGTCGTGGCAAAAAGGGTCAGAAAGTAAAAGAGGTACCAAAAAAAGTAACTTTTTTTTTTATCTTATGATTTTTTTTTTTTTTGGAGACTTGAATTTTTTTGAGGATGCTGAATGCTGATTTTAAGGTGCTGCTTAGATATGGATGCAAGGGAGGAAACCACTCAGCATGGAATCAGGAGAGAGGGTGGTGTTTGCTCCTGCCCTGACACACAGTCCTCCACATGCACACACACATGCATTGGGAGAGACGTCACATCCCTGGTTCTTGGTTAATTCCACCTTGAAAATACCCAAATATGATAGAGAAGGCAAGCTTCTAGTGCTGAGCATTGATCCTGCTTTCCCATTTGGTTGGTGCAGCACAAATGGCAGTTCTATTCTCCCTATGTACTAAGGGGAGAATAATTCACATCTTTCCCTGCCCAATGCTTTCTAGATTATGCTTTCATATTTTTTTCGCTGACCATTTTTTCTTGTGCTTGTGTATCTACAAGCGATGCCTGTGCTGCCAGTTACCTTTTAGATCTCCATGCAATGTGGCAGAGAATCACTGGTTGAAAGACTGCTGTCAGAGGGAACTAAATCAAACATCTCTCTCTTGGCCTTCAGCAGTGTCACCATGATGGATGGGAGACATCTTTCTCCGTGGCTTTCCAGGTTGATATTTTCCATTTAACAAAGTGTTTTTATAATGCTCACTTTGTGCTCTAGAGGGATAGTTTTCTACTGTGCCCTTCAAGATTGGGGCAAAATAAATAAATAAATAAATAAATAAAAATCCTCAAATGAACACCACAAAAATAATCTAAAAATTTTAAATCTCCAGTAGTGCCAACAATGGGACAGAAGTTGAAGAGAGATCACAGAAGAATTTTTATTGCTGCACTTATTCCTCTGGAAACCTGAGACCCTCTCCTGGCTCAGTATCACCTTCCACATGCAAACTCTTCAGGTTTAGTGAACCCAAAGATACAGCTCCTTGAGAGCCCTGTTGCTCTGCACCACAATCTCCCTTGGACATGTTAGCTTGCCTCCTGGTCTGAAAGGTGCACCCTCCACAGAGAAATGCCAGTACAGTCCTTTCTTCTCCTTAAAAAGACAATGAGCAGGCAGATACATTGTGGCCCTGCCTGAATATACAACCTATTTGTGAGCTCAGAGCTCTGTTCTTGCCTTATATGTCTCCAAGTGAGGCAAATTCCAGAGAATGTCTGGTAGGAAAGGTCCATACCGAGCCGAGCCATTCAGTGTGTAGGGTTGCAGGGCCAGCACAAGGCTGATAGAACCTGAAGACTCTCCTTACTTTTTTTTTTTTATATATTTTTTTATTTTCCTCCAGATGTCTAAATACAAGTACATAATGTAGTTTTACTCCTTTTTACTCCCATTTGCCTTCCAGCTGCACCTCCAGAAGACCATAGCTTTTCCATAAGCTATTTCTATGTTCTATCAGACAGTTTTGTGTGGATGTGTTAGATAATTTAATTAGTCTGAAATAGCCAGCTGACAATATTCTGAGTTGTCTAAAATGACACTAGCTACCCACGTTATGGCAACTGGATCTCGCTGCAAGGTGGTGACACCAATGCACAGGCCACTCACCTGCCTCCTCCAGTCCTGAGTTGCTCTGAAAGTACAGGCAATTTCTGGTCACCAAGTGCAGCATCATAGGGACTGTCACTTTGTGTGACAATTCATGGCATTTTCTCATTAATTTCTGGGCTGCCTTTTCAGAATCCTGTATGGGAAGCAGAATGGCTCTTCTCTTTATTTTCCCAGAGCTTTTTTGTCTGTCTGTCCCTAGCCTTTTATTTTTTTCCCCCAACAGAAATTGCACTTGCAATGATTTGTGCTTTAAGGGGAGTTACAATGATTAGAGCTATATTTTCTAATTGACATTTGTGTTGTCCTTGCTAGTCATCATTTGAAATATGCTATTGTCTTTAAGTGATTACAATTATAAAAAAAATATTTGGTTATGAACTTTCTGGAGTTTGCCAGCTCATTACCACTAATTAAGAACTTTGTTTAGTGTAAGCCCAACATCTGGCATACACCTAGAGGAGCATTTATTTCCCAGTCTATTGGCAATGTTGCTGTTTTTAGTTGTGCAGAGGAGACATTTTAAAATTCCTTTTTTTTTTTTTTTTAAACAAAGTCTGATTCCAGGCTGAAAACTCATTTGTTTTTCCTGGTTCAACAAATCAGGCAAAAGGAAAAACAGGCAAACAGGAGGCAGAAAGGCTGGATGATGTAGTTAATGCAGCATCCATGTAACCTTTGCTCCTCCTCCTTTTCCAGCTACAATTTGTTCACCATCTTTACCAGCTTCTGCTTAAGAAATTCAGGTTCTCTTGCCTTAAACTGCCCTGACAAAGCTCAGGTAAATCAATCTCATTGTCTCAGCTGCTCTTCTGTTTGAATGGGGAGGAATTTTGCCAGAGCAAGTGTATCAAGCATGCTTTTCCAAAGCAAAGTGCTTATTTCCTCAGGAAGGGCAGTGTGGTTTGCACTCCCAGCTTCTGCACTCATTGGAGACTCTGAAGATTTCCTCCTGTGTATTTTGTGCATGAGGAAGATTTAGTTAATTGAAATTCATAAGGCACAAGGAGCTCATCAGGTAAAATACACTATTTAATTGCAAAGCCATAATATACTATGATTTCTTGTTATTGTTTTTAATACTGTAATTATTTTGCCAGTTGTTTGTGGTTCACTCTCTCTCCTGGCTGTTGGTGTGTTAAAAAAGCTCTATTTACAGTCCCATTCACCATTTTGCCTTGATTCCTCTTCTCCCTAAGTAGTCACTGCATTCAGAAATGCAAACAGACATAGAGCAGGAAAATCTGTCTAAATATTTCAAAGTCCAAAAAAAAAAAAAAAAGACAAAAGAAAAAAAAAAAGAGGAAAAGTAGAAAAATTCAAATACCATTCTGATAGGTAGAAAGCAGAAAGTTTGCACAATTTGCTTCGCCTGTGCCACTGCATTTCAAGGGCTTGGATCAATTGAAAATCATTTGTTGGCTCCAGTGGGCTTTTGGTCAGGCCCTATGTGAAATTCAATTGCCTAATGAGCTCTCAGAAGGGCTATGAGCTGTGCAGGCTGGATACGGGGACGGGCTCTCACAGCTCTCTCAGATAAATACAATGAACAAAACCTTTGCAGGTTTGAATAGCCACAGAGTTCACACAAGGACACATTTCACACATCAAAAGTTTGGGCACCATGTGATCTTACAAGACCTCTATTTTTAATTTGATTTTGAATTTGTCAGGAAAAAAAATCTCACAGTTGCACACCTTACAGACCTTTGAGCCACAAGGGTGGCTCAAACTCTGGTGGGAAAACGTTCTGTGTAAGTGCTTGTCTCTGTCACCTGCAGGTACTCAAAAAAGATGAAATGAGGTTCAAGAGCTGTGTTCATGGCAGGATTTGTAGAGCTTTTCACACTGAGAGTGAAAAAAAGTGAGGAAGAGTATCCCCCTGAAACCTCTCCAGCCATCCTGTCTTCATGGAACAGATTGCATGGAAAGAGCATGGAGAAGAGGAACAAACGCAACAGCTTTTACCTTCTGGAAGAGAAAAGTTGTCTCAGTACCATCGCATGCTTTATCACTTGTCTATAAATCTTATCAGGGCTCAGATACCCAGTTACTTCTGTGCCACGAGAGCTGGGGCAGGCTTGAGACCTCAGGGAAGGTTGGAAGCATGCCGTTGAACTGAGAATCAAATGGCTGCAAGCACCTTGCAAGGGCTTCGCAAAGCTGTGAATTGACTACAGGCCACATCTTGGGGACATCTGAATTACAGAAAATCTAAATAATGAATCACCTGCCAGAGCAGCAAGGTCAGAAGCTGTGGCTTAGGCTTTGCTGAGCTGGTGTAAGTGTTGGTACAGTGGCAATGCCAAGAGAAGGTGGAAGGGACACCCAAGTGACTTGGGGCCACCTTCATGAAATAAAATTATCCATTAATTCTTCTTTGGTATCATTCTTTTTGTATCATTACCTTTAAACAACAGAATTCCATTGAAGTTTCTATTTATTGCCAATATACTCTGAAAGCTTGCTTGTGACATAGGATTCCCTCTACATTTATACAAAGAGTCAGAAGCTGGCTCTCAGGTGACCTCCCCTTTCACTGCTATGCTCACAAAATGGTTGGGACTTTGCTAGCCAGGACACCAGGGACTTAGGCCCCATCATGTCTGGTGACAAAGAATAGGGAAAGGTTCACCTTACCCTGGGCAAAATACATTAACTTTTATAATCTTGGGAGCAGGAATGACCTGGCCAAATTGAACCTCTCTCCTTTGCTTCAGGCATGGCTTGTTTCCAATGCCCAGCTCTTTGATGTGAGTGCCTTACAGTAGGGACTGTTCTTACACGACCATGTGTCAGTTCATGGAACTGAGCTCAAGAAAGTGCCAGCACTGCTGCCAACTACTAGATGACAAAATTGCACAGATCATCACTGGCATTTGTGTACTCGAGGGCTCACATCGCAGTCAGATATGATTGAACACAGCTGCTCACTTCTTTGAAATAGGCAAACCAAGCTTTGCACAAAATGCTAGATGGTGGTTGCCTACTTTCACAGTCAGTCAGTTTTTGAGATAGTACAAGGCTGCAGCTCTGTGCTGTGCCCCCTAACGAGTTCATCTGTCTGTCAGGAACCATGCAGGTTTGAATCAAACCTCTTCACAGTGTCTGACCAGTGCAGTGTGAGGAGCACTGGGAAGAGAGAGGCAGGCAGCTGACACCCAGCCCAGCTCTGCGAATAACAGCAGTGCCTTCTCCATCCCTTCTGGTGGTAAAAGACAGCTGTCACCAGCTAGCAGGAATTTGCTCCTGATGAACAACATCTCTTCTGGCTAGGTACACCCATGCCTCAATATGGGCTGCACTTGGGACTGAATGTGAAATATGTGCATATGCATGCATTGAAGCATGACTTTAATTTGCATGGCTGTTTTCTCTCATGTTGCTTCATGCTAAGTTTCAGCCTATACTCGTGGAGAGATACAGATGAAGCTTCCCTGGAATTAGGAGGGTCTTGAAAGGTGAGTTTCATTCCTGAACCACTGTCACTTCTTTCACCATCTTGCTCCTTCTTAGGACACTTAGAAAAAAGCTTCTGAGGTTCTGGTTTTCCCGACACAGCAGTGTCACCCAGGTGTGATTACAGAGCTGACTTCATATCAGGAAAAGAGAAGACCTTGCATGTGATAAGGTCTCCCTGTTGCCTAGAGAAAAGCTGAGCTTTCATACTTCATTGCTTTCCTGCTGAGCTGCTTTCCATCTGGGTGGTCCCCAGCATGTCCTGGATGCAAGACTTTGAAATTTCCCTTGTTGAATTTCTTGAGGTTCCTGTCATCCAACATGTTGAGTTCCCTCTGGATGGCAGCTGAACCCTCCTCCCAGTTCTGTGTCATGAGCAAATTTGTTAAGGATACTCCCTACCCCAACATCCAGTTCATTAATGAAGATATTAAACAAGACTGGACCCAGTAATGACCTCTGGGGTACACCAGTAGCTACTGGCTTCCACCTGGACTTTTCACCACCCTTTGGGTCTGGCTGTTCTTCCACTTTCAATCCACTTCACAATGAATTCATTAAACATAAAGTCATTTCACTCTCTAACCCCAACTTGTCCCTTAAATCCTGGATATGACTGGAGTTTATGATTTATGATTTATGACTGGAGCTATATGATGATGATATGCAATGGTGAAAACTACCTGGTCAGGGACTTCCCACTTTCTATTCTTCTGGGTCATCTTCAGTGACACAGGATGGAGTTGTCAGTGTGCCCTCAGCAAACCAAACACCTGCATACATAGGTGATATCTGTTCCTGCCAATAGACACCAGACCTGCAATCCCACCAGCCCCTGACCAGCAAAAATGCCAATTTTCATCCCTCTCACTCTCACTGGTGATGTCTCCTGCTGTGGTGGACTGAAAGAAGCAACATCAGTGAGCTATAAGAACAACTGTGGTCAGGGACGTGCCTGGTTCAAAGAAAAATGAAAATTATATCCAGAAACTACTTTTTGGGAAACCATTAAGGGTTACAAAGTAAATAATCCATTTTCATTATGATGAGAGTTTTAATAAGATAACACTATCCCGTCCTTATGTTCTAATGGTGCACATTTCGTACACTTCTATGAGGGATTATCTCTCCTTCCCTTCCTCTCTGCTTCAAAATGCAAGCGCTGGCAAAATGTGACTGAAAGTGTGTATGATGTTGTGCTCTTTAATACCCACTGAGCTCAACCTGGCACTAGAAAACCCTTTGCGCAACGTCCAACTGATGTGCCTTGGAGCTGATCTGGAAGGGACTGCTTTCAGATAGGAAAGCTTACATCCAGAGTGCTTTGAAATCAAAGAGGATCTTTGGCTGGATTTGAAGGAGTCTGCCCAGGCTGAGAGTGTCAGGAGGAGGTGGTTCTCATTGCTAATCCTTGCCACAGGGTGTTGTGAAGATGGTCACAGACCCCTAGGGTTGGGACTGGGACAGTGGCCCTATATCATGATTTTTCTATCCCAGCTAAATTTTGTTGAGAGAGGGCAAAGATAGGGTCCTAAAGGATAGAGTTTTACTTCAGGAAGAAGTTGGGGCATTAAACTGCCTAGATCAAAGTGGGAAGAATACATCCAAGGGGGTGAGGTGTTCAGCAGCACCACGAACCTCACTAGCTCCCATGGGGCTTCTGTGCCAGGATCAGCTAAAGTCAAGGCCAGAAATCAAATGGGTGAAATCGAGCACATTAGCACCAGTGCAAAGCCTGTATAAATGCCTGCATTTGGGTGTAAACTAACTATAGAGGAATATCTACCTGAAAATGGGATTGTGGAGTAAACAAATGAGTGGATATATTTCAGCTGTGACTTAGTAAATGTCTACAAGCCTGCACATACTCGTAATACACGAATAGTGATCACCTGCAGTGAGTGATGGCTGGGTACCTGGCATGGGAGAGGTGTTCACTAAGGAGTAGCTTTGCTGCTGAATTTTTCCTACTCCTCACCTTGAAGGCACTTGTTCTCATACCTACAGTTTGTGACCAAGGTGTAAACTGCTTCCACATCCTTTTGCTGCTCTGCATCCATGCAGTGATGGTATATTTTCATTTCTGAGGGTTTGCAGGTGAGGTTAAACATCCAGATAATGTAAAACACAGTGAGTGTGCTGGTTCAGTATATAAACATGTCTTAATACAGACACCATAATTACTAAAACTTCAGCTTATACATTTTCAGGATTTACATAATTTTCAGTTTGGAACCTGAATGTTTCTTCTCTCTTTTTAGGCTAATGGAAAAAGTTTTATTGTTATTATTATTATAATATATTTTTTTTCTTTTCAATTTTTTTATTATTTATTTATTTATTTACTTTTTAAACTTTCTCCATCAATTACCATTCTGTCTCCAGCAGCAGAGGCGAGGCAAGCCCATGTCCCTGCAGTCATGGGATGCACCAGGCACATTCCATCGAGTTCCTTGTCCAAATGAAAAGCTGAAGTGGCTTTTCTGTGCAAGGAGGATTGAAACCAGATCCTGTTATTAAATTTGCTAAGTGGGAATGTAATGATTTATGAGGGAGGTAGCGAATACTCAGAAAGAATTTGGTAATAATAACAGTGGCTGAAGAGCAGCATGGAGCAGGCTTCAGAAGTAAAAGATCTGTTAAAAAAAAATCAACAACAAAAAAACACGCACACAAAACCAAACCCAAACACAAAGAAAAAAATAAATAATAACAATAACAAAAATAACCTAAGCAAAACTACTAGATGTGAAAGAGATAAAAAAGTTTATATTTTTCTAATGAGATCAGCTACCAAGCAAAGGCCTGAAGTGCATTTCATCTGATGTATCCAATAAGAGGCACAGACAATAATATCGTTCTGAAGTCATGCTTGAGTAGTTCAAAGCTTGCAACGTATTTAACCATGCACCAGTACTGCCTGCAGATATGTAACTAAATTCTAGATGTTCCTTTGAAATGAAATAAAAATCTATCATCTCTATAGGTATTTATTTTTCTGGAATATGTGTGGCAAAATTCAAAGGGTACTGAAAGTTTTTGTTGACTATGTTGAGCACTGGGTGGTCTTAGCACATTTAGAAAAATTTGGCTTATTGATGCAAATTGTAGCCAGCTTGGAAAAGCAACACTTTAGTTTGTCTCGTAAGAAAAGGGGTGAGGATGTCTGTTCATGGACTTGAATATGTTTAAAACTTTTTCAAGAGGGAAATTTTGTCCCTTAAAAAAATAAATAATAATTAAAAAAAAAAAAAAAAAAAAAAAAAAAGAAAGAAAAGGGAATTTAAAGATAAGAGGGGAAAGGCACTGTGGCTTTCCACATTATTCTGCAGTGAGCCCATGCCACAGCAGGGGCATAGCAGTGAATGCTACAGACCAAACCAGGGCTGAAAGAAAAGAAAAACCTGGAGATATACATGATCTGCTCGTGTGAACCCTTCCAAACCTCCTGCCTATATCCACAGATATCTCACAGTGTCACTCTGGGCAGGAAAGGAAACCCAGACCTGATAAGAGGTGGACTAAAAGAAAGCGGTAGCTCCAGGACAGTGACCATGTATTGCTCTCACGGCATGGGGAGCACACAGAAACACACATAAAGATTTAACTCCAGGCTCCCTCTGACTCAGGCAGAATTGCTGCGATTAACCAGACCCATTCCTGGAAAATGGTGGTGGCCCACCATAAGCGGAAGGAAACATTTATATGTCTTTTTATTGTTTTTCTAAGAACGGCAGGATCTCCCCTTTTCCATTCCTTTGCTTCTGTGGCTTTTTAATCACTAGACCATTACTATTGCAGCACCATCAATTTTTCCCCCATTTTTTTTTTTTTAATTCCTCTCAGTTGACTTTATTTCTCCAGGCACTCTGCATGGTATAATAACGTGTAAAAGGGAATATTTACTTTTGCAATGCTACCTGCCCCGAGAGCAGCAAGGCATCCTGTGTAACAGCTGTGGACACTAATTCACTGCAACTGTGGTCTGTTTTCTCAGCATCAGCTATATTTCTTTTCCATATGCTAACTCCCTTTTAGCTTAATTTTCCCATTACCCAGCAGTAACATTGAGTAACTGTGTTGGGCTGTATTCAAATGCAAATTAATATCCCCTTCTGTCCATTAGCTCCGCTGTTTCTTGTCTAGTCAAAGCAACTGGAAACAAGCAAGGAGCCTGGTTCAGTGGTTGGACAGAGGGGCCCTGTCTAGGCTGGGGCTGCTGTTCATCCCTGAGAGCAGACACAAAACAGCAGGCTGTCGAAAGGAGAAGTCCTTCATCAAGACGTTTCCTGTCAACTAACCCCGAACTCCAGCCAGTCAGCATATGCCACAGCTCTCTTGAACAGCAGTGTTTGAAGTATGTAATTCACACAAGGTCTGTGCTGTGCTCTGGGCTGGAAACTTCTGCTGGATCGGCAGTGAGAAACCTTTAAGCAGGGAAGGGGAACTGAGGGGAAGGAAGGGAGATGTCACTGGGCAAACCATATGACTCCAATCTTAAACATGGGTAATAAGCCAGGCTGTTAAACTAGAGAAACCTTTAAGTAAAATAGCCTGGTACAAAGCAAGTTACCCAGAAAAGGGGATATAGACATGAATGCTGATGCTGACAGCATGATTGAAGGGGAAAGGAGAGGGTAGAGAGAACAAAAATAAATGTAAAAACATATGGTTTGCCTCAAAAGGTGGTGTTTCTTTCTTTCCCTGCTCTCTCTCTTGCAGGACCACTTGGGACTAGAAATACTAGCACCATGCTGGGAGGAAAAAGTGCTCTAATTCCTCTGCACCCTCACCCAGAAAAATGAAGCTCCACCCTTGTGAGTCACCAAACCCCAAAGGGTTTATCCATTTCTCATGCTTTGAGTTTCATTTGAATTTGTTTCCACTCTGACGTTTCATCTTCCATCACCTACTGGTCTCACCTTTCCCTTTCAGCACAAGCATGTGCACTTGTGTTAATATCATTACTCTATGCTAGGCAGATCTCCTGTTTTGCAAATAATATTACGGACTAAATTTTTGTATTTTTTTTTTCCTTTTTCTTTTCCTGCCCATTCTTTGCAAAATCTTTTAGTTTAACTTGGCAGTTTACCTTTGAAAACACACACACACACTCTACCCCCTAAAAGAAAGGGATACAAGAACAGGAATAGCATCCATCACTTAGAGGGCTTCGAGACATGATGAGAAACAAAGCTGGGAAGCAAATCTATGATGCCTGAATCCACACCAAGGCTACTTAAAGTTCAGTTGGTGGAGAAGGCAAGGCAGTGAGGACAAAATGCTTTGATTAAAGATGGAGAAGGACCACTTCTTGGACTCCACAGTTCCAGCTGGCTGAGTTAGTTACAGAGTCTTTCAATCAAGAGGCATCAAAGAGAGCATCCCCCCCTCTCAGAACAATCCCTGCAACGTTGGTCAGAAATGTCAGATTGGAAACACTTGCAAAAAGTTATGTGCAAAATGGCTTGTACACCAAATATGAATTTGGTGTAAATAAGAGATATTTATAATCAGTTCTCAGAGAGGAAGGGAAAAAAATAATGATGAAATAAATTACTTACCATGAAAAAATCATTGCTGCTTAGAAAACCAACACTTTAGGCTTCACATTAGGTGAAAAGATATTTGTCGAAGTTTTCAATTTCTGGTAGCTCAGAACATGGCTTAAGTTCATATGTAAGACCCTTTCACATGTAAGTTGCTCCAGTGCAGAACAATAAACCCATCAGCCCAGGTAAGTGCTGAAACTCAGCCATCTGCAAGGTGTTTCCATGGAAAGAGACTTGCACCCAAGACTTTGGCTGTGGAGATTGTTCTGGAGATTGTACTTTTTGTATGGGATTTTGTTTTCTTGTTCCCCTTTGGAGAGAGTAAATTCCATGGCAGATCAGTGTTGGTTAACCTTAGACACACAAAAACCAAAGGCAACAATCCTTCAGCATGGACATGTGATACCAGACAAGGAGAGGTTTTGTCACAGGGTGGTGAAAAAAATATTTTTTGGACAAAGATGTGAGAAGCTAATCCAACAGTGACTGAAAGAAATCAGACAAATGTTACATAGTACAGATCGACTTTCATCTCTGACCTGCCTGCAAAGGACAAGCACAAACTAAAGGCAGGCAAAACAACCCTTGTCCAGCTGGCCTGCCTTATCTTGTAAGAGATACAGCAACTGGGTGCCCAGCTTTGAAGCCAATCAAATGATGGACCTGCTAAAACTGATTAGCACAGACTTGCGTGCTGGGACAACTTTGAAACCAGAGCTGGGGATGCAGCACTCTGAAGTGGAAATGTCTGGAAAACTGAGGCTGTGGGATCCCGATGGAACATGTGGTTTTCCTCTGTCAGCTGCAGCAGTGAGGGTAAGCGAAGTGCAGGGCTGGTATTTGTTGCAGCTGGGTGGGCATGTTGTGTTGCCCTTGCTGTTTGCATTTGCATCTTTCCCTGTGCTGCAGCCCCAAGTTCTCTGTGCATCCTGAACTCCCAGGGTCCCTTGGGTCCAGAGCCTCCACTCTGACAGAGGCTGGCACCAAAGTGCAAAAAAAACTCATAATGAACAATAATGGAATAACAGGCCAGAAGGAAAGCTTCTCCCTAATAGTCAGTGATCGACTCAATAAAAGCAGAGCACAGCACAACAAAAACAGAGGGAAAATTGGCAGCAGGATCAGCCCTGCTATTATTGCAGAGATCCAGCTACTGAGAGCCAAACAGAGAGCAGCAGCGATACCGGGGTGCTATTCTCCTGCTACAGGATACAAATAGCTCCCATTGAAACCAATGACATTTATTCATGTTCCGTGGTAACAGAATGGAGTGTCCTATCTACTTACTCAGCGGTGCTGTTGCAGCGAGATCAGTGAGGGTGAAGCGTGTGTGCCTGTGTAATTCGTGCTCTCTGTTTGAGAACACTTAACTGTCATGACAAACTGCAAAAACATTGCCACTCTATAAAGGAGCCTGCAGGTCCCTGTCAGAGGCAGATACAGAGCCGTAAGGCTGTGTGCAGGCACTGGGGCTGTTTGCTTGCTTCTGTTCCCATTTTATCTCTTGCTGGCAGACCAGTTCATCCAACGAATCAGTCTCAAGTGCTGTTACTTGTTGTACCTTGTTTTTTTTGGGGGGGTGTAGGAAATGACTATTCATTCCAATCTCCTGTTTTGTCCTGCATGCCCAGCTACCAGTGACACATTAGGACATGCAGAAAGTCAGGCCTGCAGCTAGGGCTGGGGGTAATCAAACTTTGTGTTGGCTCAGAAAAGGCTGAGAGCTTCCCTTTGGGACTAAAGGACAGGTACGGATGGGTTTGCCCTTGCCTGGGAAGAGGACTTTCTTGGGCTTTGGAGCTGGGGAAATCATAGCTGAGGGGACATGCTGGAGAGCAGGGTCTGTAGTCAAAGGCCCCTTAGCAGTGGAGAAAGTACAGGGAGAAAAATGGGCTTAAACTGAGAGGAGAACACATATCAGAGATGTTCTGTTGTAGACAGAACAGGGTATAGAGTTGCTCAGGTAGTTCTGGGAAGAAGATGCTGTTGGGTTTTGAACATGTAGCAAGGCTCAGCTAAAATCAGATCAAGATATAACTAAAAACTTGAAAATATGGAGGATAGAATGTGTTATGAGACTTTTTTTTTTTTTTTAATGTAGCAGAAAAAAAATATCTAAATGCATCTGCCTACATCAGAAAACTATTGCTAGCCCTTTTTTGCTCTGGTCAGAGAAGCAAACTTTCCACTTGAGATATAGTTTACACAAGTTATTAGTTATTTGACAGTACTATAAAGGATTATGCTGAACAAGATCAAGATGTCCATTCCATAAAACTTGTATCCATACATGGGTATAGTTATGCTAGTCAAAATAAATATTTAAAGGAAGAAAGCTGCCATCTTTCTTTGCCAGATAGCCATCATAACTCCTAAACAGATCTGCTGCAAGATAGAGAAAGTGGAATTTCCCTTCTCATATCAGATCAGAAAGTCTTTTTTTTTTCTTTTTTCCCCTCATCTTTGAAAATGCCATAAATTCACCATACAGAAGCTGTGTGAGAACTACTATGTTCCAAAGGGATTAGGTAACAGTGATGGAAGAAGGGAACAGATTGCTGAAGGGTCTTGACAAAACTCAAGAGCTTTCTCCCCAAACCTTTTCCCCAGCCTTTAATCTGCTTTGCCCTTCCCTGGTACCAAACTGCATCAAAAATAATAAGTCTTGAATTCAAACCTCATTTACCTTTCTGCAAATCTCTATATGGCCATGTATGCTGCAGAATTCATAATAGTGGTGGCTTGAATCCATTTAGTTAATGCCACCTGAAGACTTTTAGGGTTTTTTAGATGGAGTAAAAAATCTCCACATAAGGACATTCATATTTCTGCAGCATTTTTTTGTTCGTTTATATTCATTGCACTGAAACAAACAAACAAACAAAAAACACCACACACTGAAAAACAAAATGAAGACTCAGACACAGAAACTGTGCTACATTAGCTGGAAGTGTGAATTTCAACCAATGGAAATCATCTTGTAGATATTATTGTGATTTAGGTTGTCATCTAGAACACTGACTGGTGGAAGATGCTTCATTTGAAAAAATCCTACTTCTCTCATATCATGTGTCTCTGAACTAAATTCATTTTTTCATAATCTAGAAAATACACTGCATGAAAATTATCTCTGCTCAAGAGAGTTGCATCTGAGGGGGTTGCTTGTGAATAATTTACTTTAGAGTTTTGCCCTTTATCTTTTGGCAATTCTGTTATTGTATCCCTGAATTAACAAACATTTTATTACAATTTCACTTAAAAGGAAATAACAGATTTCCAATGGCAGTCTGTTTGATTTTCACTGCTGTCTCTGTGTATCTCGGTACCACATGGGGCTTTATGCACATCCGAATGGAAGATCTGACTGTAGTGATGTGAGAACATCAGACAGGAGTGGATACCTCTTTTATCCAAAAGGAGGTCAGTGCAGCTATAACTTTGTTTCAGAAGTGCCTGCACAACCAGATGGTGTTAACATCCTCATCATCCACTGAACCTGTACCCAATCAAGGAGGAATGTGAAAGACTTGATTTGGTTGGGCACCTGTAGGCACCTGGAATGTCAGGGTGAATATCGCACACTGGTCTAGTAGATGTGTGCTAGTCTAGCTACACATCCCTCCTACAGGCACATGTCCTAGCAGAGATGCTCCTTGCACTGGATTAGGAATTTCTTTTTACTGTTTTTTAATAGGCAAGACCTAGCTAAATCCACTTTAATTGAGGTAATTTTAAAGTATACTTTGGAAATATAAATGAGGATAAGGACCAGGCTTCTACCAAAAAGAAATTCCAGAAAGTCTACTCTAAATTTCAGTAAATGAGTCATGACTCTAAGGGTAAGTTTACTTTGTAATCTAGGGGTTATTGGATATGAAATCTCATAGATGCAGAATCCTTCCTACTTTCACAAGCTATAATAATAAATGAGACACTTTTTCCAAACATCTAGTCACCCCACAGATGGGAAGAATCCTTCTTCTGATTTTTGCACATCATTGCAAAATTACCAGATAATTTTTCATAGTTTAGTCTGGGGAGAATGGTCATTGCTTTTCCTTTAAAATGCATGTATAGTTATTTCCAGAAGAGAGAGGAGAGTGTTTGATGAGCCCAAAGTGAGCCAGGGTGTAAGATATATTGGTATGATATATCTTATGAGTCTCTCCATGCATTCACGTTCAAGCAGTTCATCACCAGGCCGAAAGGAAAGACAAGTGGTCAGCTGGAGACTGTAAATCTGTCCATTTGTGTAATTCACTCTAGTCAGACACATTTGCAGAAAGCCCAGGAACAAACTCTGTCATATTTAAAAGAGTAGCTGAGTGTTGTTCATGTGTGCCTTATCAATCACAGAGCCTTAATACGAACGTGTACATGCAATCGGTGGAAACAAAGAGAAGACCATGCACTGCTGGGACTGTTTTTGCAGACAAGCCAGTGAAGTACTGGGCATTTTTACTGTAAAGAGCACAGAGAACCACTCCAGAGTCAAACTTGTTTTATTTCTACTATTAAAGGTCAGAGCCTGATTCTTGTCTAAATGCCCTTGTGCAATTTCTCTTTCTGAAGGAAAACGTTTGGGATCTTGACAAGACCTGAGGCTTTATCTCACCTATCTTCAGCCACCTGTAAAACAGGCAATTTATGTGAACCAATCATCTAATTTTCATCAGTAATTAGCAAGAGAAGCTATTTGGCAAAATTGCCCCCTGGAGTTCCCTTTCTCTTCACTGACAGTGAAGGAAACCCGGATCATGAATATAAACAACCTGCCTAAATTTTAGATATTTGTTGTTGTCCAGTACCTGTTTTTCTGGGTTTCTGCTACACCAAACCTACCTTTCTGACCTCTGGGGAATCTTTGCATAACCATCACCTGCCTCACTGCAGCTGTGGCAGCTGGGAAGAGAGGCCGTAATTAGGGCACTTGCACTCAACTAAATGTGCACAGAGCAAGCAGAGAATGAAGTCAGTCAATGTACTGCCATCCTACTTAACTCTCATTTTGACATTGGATCTTCCTGGTCTTCCTTTCCACTGAAAACTAAGAAGCTTGAAAAAGAAACTTCCTCCTGTCCACATCACAGTGAGATGCCAAGTCCAGACACTACCCTGAAACTTTCTGGGAAATACGATATCACATGTATCACTTACTCCCTTTTGATCTACAAGATATTTCCATCTCTTTATGCTCCTACCAGGATCTGGGATGCCCAGCATTTGTAAAACTACCTCTGGCAATTTGCCTCTATCCTCAGTTATGAGCTCGGGTAATTCACATGAAATGCATGGTACTGTTCAAGCATTTATGACTTATATTCTGCCTCTAAGACCTATCAAAATATGTCCCCTTTACCAAGTGGAAGGTGTTATCATGAAACTGCCTTTTCCAAATTCTCTAGATTCTGCACTGGTAGAATAGGGAAGAACAAGGCAAGTTTCTAACTCTGTTCTCTTTAATCAGCAGAAAGGAGTCAAGGAGGTAAAGTGGACAGAAATGCTATATAGCCCTGCTCCTCTCAGAGTGATTACTTCTGTTCCCTTGTTTGAGGTGCATGTCTTTCTTCTGCACTCTTGCCTTTGCAAGAACTTAGCAAAATTTATTCTGTGATGCTGTCAAATACAAGATCCATCCTCTTTTTCATCATTATTCACTTAACTCAGCACAAAACTGCAGTTTTCCACCACATTTACTTGTTTTTCACATTCCCACCCCTGAACTTTCCCTCTTGCTACCAGTTCCACACACACTTGCTACCTAATCCTGGTATTAATCCTTCATAATCCTTATTCATGCACTCCTATTCTCTTATTTCTTCCACCTGGGCCACAGCCATGAGCCTGGCCAGTCAACTCTGCCCTTGCCCTGCACTTTTGAAAGAAACACGAAGCCCAACTTAAAATTGCCTTCTCCCTCTCTCCATTTGTGTTACGTGCACTGAAACACACAATTTGGTTTTCAAACTGCTGACAGCCAATGACTGCATTTACACCATTTTGCATTTCAGGGTTTAACAGATATCACGGATGAAAACCCTGCATGTCCAATTTGCATAAGTGGAGAATTCATGTGCAGTTGCTCCATGTCTTTATGAACTCTATGAAGTGCCAGATGACCAGTCACTCTAATTGCTACATGGGTTTGGGAGCATTTGATTTCTGAGGAGCGATTATGCCTGAAACAGATTGTGCCCAAAGAAAAATGATCTGCATGAAAATGCACTTAATTATAAACTGCCATGGCAGAAATGGAACCTGACAGCCCAGCTGCCCCATAGGACTGCTCCATACATCACTGAGCAGAAGAAATGGTGCTAAGAGCCAAGTTCATAAAATCCACTGACAGGCACCAAAATAAACTCTGATTTTCAGAAACAGTTGGTACTCAAGGAGCTTTGATGCATGCAAGGGGAAGTACTGGGCCATGCAGAACACTTGAAAGGAGAATTTGGTAGAGTCAATATTTGCAACCATTTGCAGCCATCCAAAATCAGTGGGCCGATGTGTGAGGTGCTACATATGTGTGTCACAAATTCTTCTGGTAGAGAATGAGTCAAGTCACACGTCTCCTGTTGTGTGTTCACGGCTTACACCTTTCTTTGTTAATTCCTTTATGCTGGCATGACAGGCACTAGGTACCTAGTTCCTTGTCCTTTCCCCAAGAAATAACATGCCAGATGCCATAAAGACCTGGCACTACCACATTGTGCACAGTCAGTACCGGATTATGGAAGACATTTACTTTTACTACAAAATCTGTGAGGTAGTTCCACATCATAATGCAATTACACTTAATGTAGCAAAGCAGCACCTAAAAGTATAGCAAACAAGTACAATGAAATCCTGGATTACTGGGATTCATTGATTTTAAGACCAAAACTTCTCACAAGCATAGTAATAAGGATAGAGAGTATACAACAATGATCATGGAGAGTAAAGGAAAGAAAAGACAGCTAAAGCTTCAAAGAAAAATGGTGAGAAATAAGTAAGATATGAATAATGTCCAAGCTACTGGCATAGTAGATAAGCATATCTGATAAATACTGTGAATGTAGATGGAGCAAAGCTATTCAGAGATACTGTTTTATTTGGAAGGAAACAAACTAGCAAAAGGAATATAAATGCTTGTTCTGAAGAGCAAAGATATTAAAGTAGATATGGGTCTGTTACTGGAACTCTTGATTCTAGCAGATCAGATCAGAGCAACCATAAAAAAATGCCAGCTAATAGTAAGTACAATAGGCATCTGTGAGGAAGGCATCAAAACAAAGACAGCCATTGTACACTGCAAGAATAAGAATATAAGCACCAGAATAAAGCAGTGAGGCACACAGGACAAGCAAATTGACTGAGGATGGTCTAGTATGTATGACAATGATGGCACCATGAAAGGCAGAAAGGAGATTCCAGGCACCCATGTAGGGCCATGGAGACTTTGGGAACACTGAATGAAGTATGGTTCTCAGCAGGAACAGTTATCCTGGGTAGAGTACTGCACTAATATAGTTTATAGCTGTTTATAACAAGGTCTGATCTGTTCAGAATTGAATGAAACATCTCCGTGTGAAACAAGGCAGCATCATGTAAATATCTTTTATATTCCAGAACCCAAGTACTCCCAGAAGGAAAACCAGAGGATCACACAGAGTGGTTGTAAACACAGGGAGATTTCTAGAGGATGGGGAAAGATCTGTGGCATGACTATAGCATATTCTAATGGTCTCAGTCCACGAACAGTTCAGAAGGATACCAGACCTCCTCCTGGCATATAAGCATCTAGAACAGGGGCAAATTTGAGTGAGAAATTTGTCAGTCTGAGCTTGTTGACGTATATGGATCCATGTGACTTGCTGGTTTCAATAGAAAAGGAGCTGACAGGAGCACAGAGGCAAGGTAACACTGCAACATAAGAAAGTAGGGGGTAATCAGATCTGAATTGACTTAAAGCTGCTGTAGATATGAATGTTAATACAGGTAATAAACTTTATCAGAAACTGTGAATACACCCAGTCTTATCAGTATGTTCTGTTAGATGTCAGTGTTCCACTGGCATAAACCCAATGGGGCAGGTACTACTGGATATACACCACAGGAAGGATAAGACCGTGTGATGCTACTTGATAAAAGTAACAGTTGTCTCTCCTGGATCTCCCAAACACTAAGATTATATCTGACAACATTTGTATTATTGGAGGAAGTAACGTCCAGAAGAGAATCTTGGCCTATAGAACTGGCATGCAAGACATCCTGAAGAGACTCCAGAAACAGTTCAAGGCTGGATAAAGACAAGAGATTTTAAAAGTTGTGAATTCCTACTGGACTTCTCAGGCTCTGGTACTAAATTCAACAGTATGAGGAAATGTTCTTGAACACTGTAACGTATTTTTTTACATTCTTGAATTGACAGACTGGTGTCTGCTATGGGTTTGGCTCAAGCAAACAGGTACTCTCCCAAACACCTTCCTGTTTGGAAATTAGTACTAGCCAGACACTAACTTCCAGCAGGCAGTTTGGATGTGGCCACCCAATTTCATGGCTAGGAGATTTCTATTGTACAGGCAGGGGTTGTTCTCTGTCTGCTGATATCCACACATGGAGTATTTCTGGACATGTTACACTGCCCTAGATATAACTTTGAGAATCTCCAGGCAATCCAATGAAAAGAGACCAAGACAGACTATTACAACCAGTAGAAACCCTCCACAGTTGTCCTCTTCTTCAGGAACAAGGTGCTGTGCCCCACTCCCAAGGGAGGGATGAGCAGTGCATGCAGTACAGCAATCAGTTGAAAGGGAGTAGGCAATCTTTCCATGAGACTTCAGAGTTACCCTGAGATGGAGGCGTATAACAGATACCTTGTCCCTTGGAGGAGTAAAGGCATATCTCTCACTAACCAGGCACTTTTTACATGAGCAAGGCTCACTTTTAAGGCAAATCACAGAAAACAGATTTGTGGAAGGGCCTGAGGTCATGCTGCAGAGCTGAGCAGGTCTGAGACTAGTAGAAAAGACCTCACAACCCAATGGCAAAACATAGCAGTTAGGATAGCCTAAAGAGATCAGGTACAGACTCAAGGCAGTGAAGTGCAAATGAAACTCAAGAAGAGTGGTAGTGAACAAAAAGCAGGTCCTGAAATGAGAGGCAAAGTGTAGATGGTAAGAAGATCTAGAAAGAGCATAAATGTCCCTGAGTAAGCCTGACATGAAAGAAGGGGTACAGAGGAAACAGGTATTTGTAATAAACAGAACCAACATGTTGCCACGCAACAGAACGAAGATAGCAACAAGGTTAAATCAAGTTCATAGTCAAGATACTGAAAACAAGAAGTGGGGAAACTGGTTTGGAAACCAACTCATTTGAAAGCATATGACTTCAAAACATTAAACAAGGGTAGTGGTTAAAGCCATATGTGTAGGTTCAGGAACACAATAATATCCACTTGCCTTAGCAGCAAATGATCCTGTAAAACATGCCTCACCTAAAATTATTCAAAATAGTGGTTTAGCAATTATTGTGTGACTTGAAAGGAGGAACACATCTTTCAAGAAGGAATTATTTGGAAGCATACCAAGGAGTCACTTTCTCTGTGTATGGTTACATGCAGGATCCCTGTAGAAATAAAATTAAAAGAAACTGTCCATTCCGTGTTCCAAATGCCTCTTATAATTATTGAACACTGAGTAAATGAAATGTCTATTACATTACATGTCTATTACATAAGAGCTGAAAATAAGGAAGAAGCAAAGAAAAGAGTAGAGGAGATGGATCATGTCACAGATCTTTCACACCTTTACAGAGTCAGTTTATAATGGAAAGATGGGGGAATCCTCATCCAACAAAATGGGGAGAAGTTGGGAATATAGGCTGGGAATCCTTCTCTGGTAGAACATCTGAATAAAAAAATGAAAAACTAGTCTGAAGGGAACACAAATAAAAAGACAGATATTGGCTTTCTGTCCTCGGATATTTGAATTGTGTCAGGCCTCAGCTATGACCCTCACTAGACTTTGGAAGAAGGCAAAATCATGTCCTCATCCCTTTATCTTGCAATGTGTGCATGCCGGACCATACCTAAACTGTTTCCTGCTCTGTGGCACCACCTCCTGGCACAGAGTGATGACACAAACCCAAAAAGATCATGAAAAGCAAAATTTTGTGCAGCTCGTTTGTTTGATCTAAGTTATTGTTAGAACTGCTTATATGAGGGAAGCAAGGGATAATGTCATATTTTGATGCACAGGCACAAATAAACGTAATTGTGAGAAATTGCATCATTACCATTAAAGAATAAAATCACAAGTGAAAATTTATTAATACCCCTTTACATACTGTTGTATCAGTCATCAAGTGATCTTTGGTAGCATGTACATTCCATGCCCACCCACCCAAGGTTTCCTTCATTTTTCAAGCTTACTGAATAAGCATAGAGAAAGCAAGGAACTGCTCAAGGGAAGAAATCACAAAATTATCTTTTGTGTCATGTAGCAACAGGAGGCCTTGAAATAAGATCTCAGCAGCACAGGCTGTACTGCCACTTCTGAAGCCTGCAGAAAGCCCTGCTGTCGCACTGCAGGAAAGATTTCATTTTTACCATGCTTGAATCACCACTGGATGTTCAAGGTGAACCTCACTAACAAACATAGCTAACTACAAGCTATCAGGCAGAAGAAGACTATGTAGAATGAAAGCCTGGAGGCATTTTTCAGAGGTGGTCTTTGGTCTCTGCCCATCTTTCTTCCTTCTTCTCAGAGGGAAGCTTTGCTTTCCTTCCATATTTAGCTAGGTGGTGATTTGTGAAGTTATGATCAGGAAGGTGGGCATATGGCTACAAATAATAATAATAAAAACTTTCTATTTTTGTCTCCTGTTGCTTTTTAATATCTCTTCACCTTCAGTTTGTACATTAATGAAAAAATCAGTGTTATGCTTCCAGCAGGGCTGCATTTTCTGTTTGCTAGGCGTAGAATGAACAGCTATAGTCTTACTCTCATCTCTGTAGTCAAAAATGTTTCACTACAGACAAACTAATTGTTTTGGGTGGAAAAGCCACCTAAATATATTGTGTACACCTTAATCAAAGATTTTGAAGTGAGTTTGGAAAAAAAACAACAACAACAACAACAAACAACAACATCAACAAAAACACAAACACCTCAGAAAACTGGGAAGAATGCATTTAGGAAAAACTGAGAAGAGCTCAGTAAATGGATGCAAGGCAGAAATATATTCTATTTAAGTAAGATATTCTTGCATTTAGGAGAACTAATAAAACAAGAAAGTGTTCACAAAATTTGCCACTGATCTTTCAAGCTTGTATTAAAATAAACAAACAAACAAACAAACAAACAAAAAACACCAAAAAAAACAACAAGCTTAAATACCAAAGTTACTGACTCTTGTGACTTTCCAGGAACAGAGTTATGGTTTTGGAAGAACAGAAAAGAAACTTACAAAACTGTAACTTGAAATCTTTGTTCCATATACTTGAGAAAAGGAAACATAATCATGAACACAGTGGAAGGAAAGGTTTGTGGAGAGGAAGTTCTTGCATTTTCTTCATATTGTGTTAACTTTGACCTCATGGAAGTTAGGTTCAGTTCTTGATCCTGTCCTGACCATGACTATGGTTTTGTGTAACACTTTAAGGATCTCTCTACTAAGTCTGTAAGAGGAAAATAACAATTCTTCCTACTGGTGCAGTGGCAAAAAAATATTGAGAATTGCTGCCAGTACCTTCCATACACAACTTTCAAGTTTGTTTGCTAGATCTGTATCTGAACATCATGGCTGGATGAAATTTGCTAGTTGCAGTTTCAGTAATTTTGTAGGCTAACAGCAGTACAGTTTACAGATAAGTACTCTTTTATTTTTTTATTTTATTATTTTTTTTTTTTTTTAATAAGGAATAATAAAAACCACAGTCAAGAATGTTGTAGAGGCAACATATGGAATAATCTTTTGGCAGATATCAGAATCTAATTTTCTGGGGGTAGGGATGTGGAGTTGAACTAACCTGATTTCAGGGCATCTCAGACACTTTTTGAGATGCTAAGTAGTCTGAAATTCAGATGCTAATTTGGGTCTATATTTCTGTATAGCTAATAAGATCAATTTTATTTTGAATGACTTCTTGAAGTACCTCAGATAATCTTGGCAATGAGAAAAGCAGATTTTGGAGCACTAAGATGTCAGGCAGCTAATTCAGCTGGTATTTATGTCTTCTGTCCTAGTAATGTGAAAGGTGCCATTGTCTTTGAGGGGATTAAAGAAGGTACTAACTCTATATATCCACTGAAATATCCTGCAACAGCACATGTCAATAATCTTTGAAGTAAAGTAGCAACAGCAAGACAGCAGAAAAAGACAGGACATGATCAAGATGTGTTTTTTTACAAAAGTGTTTAGTAAGAGATATTGGCAATGTCAAGACTATGGAGCTCTAGAAGTCTGTGTCTTTTCCAGCCATGGTAGAAAGAACTAAACCACCACAGGCCTCAAGACAAATGATTGTGATATCAGGCAGCACCATTTAGGTATCAAAAACAGTTAAGTATTCATTATCATTTTTGCTTTCCCATATACTTCCTCGGTGAAGCCCCAACTTTTGTTCTCAAAGGTGACTCAGTTTTTAAGCACACTTCCTCTTCTTTCAGGATAAAGGAAATTTTCTCATGTACTGTTTAATATTTCCCTCCTACTACCTTCTTCTCCTCTGTGCCCCTCCTTTATTTCCTTTACTCCCAATTGATAAATGTTACACAGGTGTAAGAGGACTTATGGACTTAATTTAAGCAAAGTTTTCACATCATGTTCATTGACACAATGCTTTCATGTTTAAACACTTTGTCTAGGACATTTGCAGATACTGAAAACGTATTATTCTTCCTCGCTTTGGCTTCAAAGCAAAGCTCTCAGTGACATAAATAACACCAAAGGAGGACGTCACCCCAAATTAACAGAGACTTCACTAAAAAATGTGGTAATAAAAATGACCTACTTTATAACACCTTTCTGAGGCTGATCTCAAGCAGATGGAAACACATTTTGTTCTTCAAGCTTTTTCTTCTTCTAAGCAGAAGTAATGAGAGAAAAATCAAATTGTATGTGTTAGTTCAGTCTTCTCAGCAGGCTCTCAATGCCCCCTCAGATGACATTGTTGCTAGTAAACAGTGAAGCAGAGATTGGATCAAGAGATGAGGCTTATGATATGATAAAATTACTGGTCATGAGAATAATTTGGTATTGGTAGTCAGCATTGCTGTCACCTCCATACTTCAGGAACTATTAATAGTGACACTCCTTACCTTTTCTCCTCAAGGGGGCCAGTCTATGTGGAATGCAATGGGGGACACTCTTCCCTGCTTCTTCACCCTCCCTTTTTCCTTCACATCCCCCTTCTCCTCCAGGCTAGTTCCAAAAGCTCTTGAGAGATTTGAATATCATTGGGACATTCAAAGGAACATGTTCCTATTACTGCATCTCCTGAATGTGCTTCTTTTTTTTATGGTTAAGCAACTGTTTAAGAATGCCACCCAGAGATCTGTTCCCAGGCAGGACAGTTATGAGTGGTAGGGAGTCTGGGAGGATATGGGCAGGCACCTAGAGTAGTGGGCACTTCCAGTGCTTTGGAACTTCACCCTGAACAAGTGCAGAAACATGAAAAACTGGTAAAATGTTTGAAAAAGGTGTGTCATCACCTTGGCAAGTGCAAGGAGACAGAAATCACTACGACGTGCTGAGGCTTGGCCTATATTTACTGATGCAGCCCAGGATATGGTTAGCCTTCCAGGCTGCAAGTCTACATTGCTCATTCGTCTTAAATTATTTGTCCACCAACACCCCCAAGTCTTTCTCCACAGGACCATTCTCAACCTACTCATTACCCAACCTGTGTTCATTTTTGGGATTTCCCCAGCCCAGGTGCACTACCTTGTACTAGTTCTTGTTGAATTTCCACCTCTCAAGCTTATTAAAATCCCTTTGGGTGGCATCCCTTTAGGTTGCATCCCTTCCGTCCACTATATCAACCATACCACTCAGCTTAGTGTCATCCACAACCACAGATAAAGGTGTTAAAAAATGCCAATACAGGCTTCTGAGGGATGCCACTCCTAACCGGTCTCCACCCAGGCATCGAGCTGTTGACCACAACTCTTGAATGAGACCATCCAGCCAAATAAGGTGTTTTTATCCCACATAGCACTGGAGACAATTCCATCTCTCAGAATTACAAGGGTTGAGGAAGAGATTGCGTGTATTTGGTGTGTGAATGCAAAGAAAACTGTATAACAAGGTGACTGCTTAGGGTTGTGACCTGGTATTGTAAGCTTGTTATAGGATCTTTTTAAGTGCATAACTGCACACTGGAATTACAGGAAAGTTAAGGATCTTGTGACCTTTTTTTGACTTATTTTTTGACTTTTGACTTTTTTTGGTGACCTCTTTTTGACTTCTGTCTAGCTCTCCCACTGCTCATGCACAGAATACCTCAAACAACAGAGATTCACAGCTACTCTTATCCCAGGGAAATTCCCACTGATGTGACGACCACACTCCTAGCCAGCATTGTGGCATTTGGACAAGAAGCCTACTCTACACCTTGAGAGACTGATACCATTGCACAAAGACTCATCAACAAGCCCTTCCTGTTGAGGGTTGATCCCATTTTATAGGTTGGTGTATGTATGGGGAGGGTTTGTGTGAGGAGGAGAGATAAGAACCAGATGGGAATGGAGAATAATAGAAGTTACACCCAGGGCTGGCCAGGAACATCAATACTTCTACTCAGCTTTAAAATGAGGTTCTAAGGCTAGAATTTGACAAGTGTTCTTTGAGTCATTTGAATAAACTTGTGGCAATCGCTGAAGAAATGCCAATAAATCATGGTTGTTTGCTGATGATGGAGCTCACACAAGGTGACACACCTTGTACACAGTAGTTTCAAACATCACCTATCTGGTCTTTGTAAATGGATTATAAAAGACCTTCAGCAAATGCTGGCTGGTTAGCAACTGTTTAGTCCTGTTGTGGTTTAGCTCTGGCAGGTAGCTGAACACCACACAGCTGCTCACTCACTCTCTCCATGGAGAGAATCGGAAAGGTAGAAGTACAAGAACTCATGGGTTGAGGTAAGGACAGTTCACTAGGCAAAGCAAAAGCTGCATGTGCAAAGAAAGCAAAACAAGGATTTTTTTTACTAGTTCCCATCGCAAGGCAGGTGTTCAGCCACTTCTACGAAAGCAGCGCTCATCACATGTAGCAGTTGCTTAGGAAGACAAATGTCACCACTCCCAGTGTCCCCCTTTCCTCCTTCTTTACCCCAGATTTTACTGCTGAGCACAATATCATATGGTATGAAATAGCCCTTTGGTCCATCTGGGCCAGCTGTCCTGGTTCTGTCCTCTCCCATCTTCCTGTGCACCCAGAGACCCTCGCTGGCAGGGCAGCACAAGAAGCTGGAAAGTCCTTGGTTCTGAGTGAGCACTGCTCTTCAGCAAGTAAAACATCAGTGTGTTATCAGCATTATTCTCATCCTCAGTCAAAAACTCAGTGCTATGGCAGACACTAGGAAGAAAATTAACTGTCCCAGATAAAACCAGGACAAGTCCTTAGCCTTTCGAACCCAAACCAGACAGTTTCAATAGCTTATCTAAGAAGTTGCATAGTTCATCACTCTCCAACTCTCCAATATTCCTCTAGCAGAGAATCTTCCTGAAATTTTTTTTTTTCTCTTTGAGTTGTCTGACTAATCTATTCAGTCGTCTGGATACTTGGGAACCAATGGATCCTATGACTCCCCATTCCACTGTTTATAAGGGAAGTCAGCACCTCAGGACACTTTGGCACAGGCACTATCCTCTCTATGAAAAGTACATCTTCCCACAGCTAGACTGCAAAGCTACATCCTAAAGGCATTTTCATATGGTTTTCATGTCTTTTTCTCTTTGAGATGTGACTTTGTTTCCATTATTTTAGTTAAGGAGCACTAGATATGACTCAAAAATTTACAGCATTGGGCTCTGCTTTCAGGTACAGTAGTTCTTTAGTTCTTCTCATCCTCGTACTGGAGGTGTTCAGGCCATTAGGATGAATGGCATTAAGAGCCATTGCTCTTCATAAATTAAAGGGAGAAAAAAGTTCTGTGAGAAACATCCCAGTCTGGCACAGGCATTAACCTCATATAAAAAGGCAGGGGCTAACTACTAGGCTGCGCTTTTTAGAATGTTTCTCATGCCATAATAAGGAAGTTCTCAATGACTGCTGTCCCATTTTCCAGTTGCAATCGCAAAGTCTTTTCATACCAGTGACATTACTTGGCTTCCTAAAATAATATAGAGAGGAAAGATGATGGAATGGAATGGGTGTATCTCATCCTGATATGTCACTGCAGAAACACAACAGTGAATTTTCCTTATTAACTATGCTAGCCTTCAACTCTCCTGCGTGCATCTATAAATTTCATCATGGTTGAAAGTACACCAAATAGACACTCAGACGTATTAACTGACTTCATTTCATTTGAAGACACCCAAAAAGACATAAGAAAAGAAAAAATAAAATAAAATAAACATCTCTGGCAGGAGATTCTGTAGGAAGACAGATGCAAGTGTGACTGTAAGCTTCTACCTTGTCCATAACCAGTACTTTTCTTTCTTCTTGGCCTGACTGTAGTAGAAATTAGGTAGCACTGATAAATGCTGTGTTTCAACAGCATTGCACCCTGAGAATTATTTCATTAGGAAGATTGCCCAACCTAAAATACATTAAGTTGTCCACATGCTGGGCAATTGATATAGGTGCTCTGGGATGAGTTAGCTGAGATCAGTTGTATTGCACTAAAACAGTTGATCAGTTAGACAAGGCATGAAGCAGACCTTGGGAGTTTGGCTCTAAGTGATTTAAGAGAGAACACATAGTTGGTACAAGTAGGAAAATATCTAGAGTGGAAAGAATGGGGCAATCAAATGCTTCCTGCAACATGAAAACTCTGAAAACAGCTGGAGAAAATGTGAGTACATCTTCAGCTCGAGCAATATTATCCTGTCAAATGGGACATGATCTGAATATGACTCAGGTGTCAGATGTTCTTGGTCACAAAACTGCTGGGTTCCTTCAGAAGAAAAAAAAGAGGAAAAGTAAATAGTGACACAAGTATCTTTCCAGGACCTGAGGGGAGAAACAGGGAGCCTACTCATTTGAAACAAAACAAAGCAAAACAAACAAAGACCATTAACTTTGCTTTAAGGGACAGAACAGACAGAACAAAATAAGCTTGGAAATGGCAGCATGTGAAAGATGCCACTTCCTGGATGTCTTGGCAAGGGTCTAACCCCAGCCCTTCCCTCAGACTGTCAGTAGGTCAGGAGAAAGTGCATATTTAAATAGAAGTTGATATTAAAGTACAATATTTAAATAGCTGCTCTTTCCCTCTGTTACTCTTCACTCAGATTTGTCTGTTGAGGCTCTTATGAGCCCAACTTTTGCAGCAGATCCATCTTCTGGCATACAAACTACACCAACCCCAAGACTCCCTAGTTACCCTCTGGCTACCCCAGATGAAAGGACACTGATCTGATGTTGGGTATCAATATGCCTTCAGCAAGACTACTGCTTTCTGTACCTCCAGCCAAAACAGTTTCAACTCTGCTCAACACCCCAAACTTGCCTGTTCAACTTTCTCACTTGTGCTTACCACAATCAACGTTTCATCTTTACTTGCCACTTAGTTCTGACTTTGCATCTCATTGCTTGTCACCTTGAAGCCATTTCTCCCAAATATGTCAATTTTTCTCATCACTCAGATATTACCGTTGCTCCCTCTTAGCACTCATCACCTGCCTGTCCCCTCAAAGCTGCCACTTTATATTATTTTCTGAAGGATGACTCATGGCACATAGGATATAAGCAGTCTTGCACAGAAGCACAGTTATAATAGTCTATTTTGTTTTCTGTGTCATATCCTGTTGGTTTTTTGTTTTGTTTTGTTTTTTACCTCATTAGTACTACTGTTGCTAAGGTCAGGTTCACCCCTCCCTAAGTACTTCTGACGTGATCCCATTATCCATTCAGTATGACATCAAAAGCTGACACATAATTTCCGTTAACATAATCTGTTTAGTTAGTTCTTCTTGATTCAATAGGGGTTCAGAAGACAGGGAAAGAAGCCAGAGGTCTGCCAGGGTTGTCCTTCTCTGCTCTCATTGGCAGGAAACTTTTGCAAATTCCCTTATTTCCAGAGTTTACCATCTTCATCTTATTTCTGCCAGTAGATGATTGGAGCAGATTGATGATTTTGATAGTTTTCATTTGACTTGGGCATAATTGTAAGACTACAGAGAGAGACTGTGAGGATTGAGGCACTTCACATCAAAAAAGCAAGTGACAGTTACTGATTCTAAGTTGAATATACAACCTCAAGTGAGGTCAAGCAACAGTAATGCTAGTGTACACATGAAAAACCAAAGCTCTAGAAAGTAAAAGGGCTAAACTTAGGGTATAAACTTGTGAACTGATTTTCCACTTAGGGAGTTTGTATAGTAATCACACAGGCAAGAAATATGTGCGGTCCTATGTTGCATCCTCTGGAAGGGCAAGGGACTGATGGTATTAAAGAAGCATCCTCAGGATAAAAAAAAGAAAACAAAAAAAACAACTGTTGGCAGAGCACAGAGCTGAACCAAAACCCACAGCTGTCTCACCTATTAAATTAATTATCACAGTTCTTGTCCTAAGGCAGAGGCTAGCAGAGGAACTTAATCAGTTTATTGCCGCAGGACACATGACAGTTGAAAAAACAAAATCAGCAAAGCTGGCAAATTCATTGGTCATTTGAAAGCCTCTCTAAACAAGTTAAAAACATCATTTTAGTAGGGATCCCAAAGAGCTAAACACATATATAACAAGGAATCATTTTCTCTCCCCTACCTGGGAAGAAATTCTAGAACAGAAGGCTGAAATAAAATATTTTTCTATGCATGATGTGTAAGCAGAGTTCTGGCAGGTTCCCTAAGCAAAACAGAGCACACATTTGTGAACACTATGTGCTCCTTTTGAGAGACATTGTGAGTTGTGATGTGCTACACATCCAAGATGTTTCACAGGAAAATATAGCACATTCCTGACACTACAGCAGGTTCTGAGATTTTCTGCTTGAAATTTTGAGCTGTTGAAAAATAGTAGACAGGAAAGCCTACAGGGAGATCAGAAAAGTCTCAAAACAATGGTGTGTGTCTACTGTAAGTTCTGCATGTCACGTGTGCCTTACTTGTATTGTAATTAGCACAAGGTTACAGATAAATCACAGTACAGCTGAAACCCTGGCCAACATATCTGCCTACTCCCTGCTGGGGGACACATAGATTAAGAGGAAGTACTGAAGAGTTAAAATTTTGTAGGAAGATTAGTTAGTAAATTGCCACTAAGAAAGTGCTGGTCTGCAAAGATATCCAAAACACATTGTAGGGGAATCTTGCTGGAGCTTAAGAACATGATAGAGTTAATCAGAGATCCCCTGAAAGTAGGCACAAAGCTAAATTCATCCAGGGATACCTCTCAGGAGGTATTGGCAGTGAGTCTTTACAGCAGCTCAGTCATATGTGCTGGGAGTGCCAACAAAAACAATGTCAACGCAGCTGAAATGAAGAAGGAGGCTTTGGCTTAAATCCATGGATATAAAAAGTTTCAGTTCTTTATTTCCAGGATAGCAGCGTTAGCAGCAACTGACCATGAACCACATTTTTTTGCCATTGCCAAAAGGGGGATGGCAAATACCGTCTTGTGAATATAGTTATAGTTTGGGGTGGCTACTTTTTTTTTTTTCTTCCCCCCCCCCCCCCCCCCCTCTAAACTACAGACCTGACATTTATGCACTGAAAACCCTGAAAACCTGGGAGAGATTTGTATTACAGACAATCTCTCATGAAGGAATCTGTATCCTTTTATTTCCAGTGATGTCTTCACACAAGTCATATGCTGCATGTGAAGTATTTGCTTTATCCATCTGTTGCTTTCAGGCTAACATTTTACTGTTCAGCAAATAGATGACTGCACAGCAATGCTTGAGGTTTGCAGTGGCCCTCTTTAGTTCAGTTCTATAGCTATAGGGTCAGAGATTTTAGTTCGCTTACCTAAATATGAAAAGTCACCATACGACATTCAAAGAAAAGTCCATCTGCATGAGCACTTTCTCATGGCAAAGACCAGTAGTAGATGCTAAGTGCAGAGTAAAAAGCAAGGCAAATATATAGGGGTATTATACATTCTTCTGCAGTGTAGGGGCTTCCTGAGCTGGAGACACGTCTTTGTGTCTGGAAGTGTAGCAATCAGCTGTAGCATCTACAGGATTCTCTGGCAGTGACCTCCAGAGTCTGTTCATGAACTTGTGTTCAATGTGCCATTGGTAGACTACTGAACTTGAGTGTGTTTTACACTTCTTGTTAAGTTACTGTTGATCGTTAAATCAGTATTTTCTACTTCTGATGAAAAAGAAAACTTATCTGTTCTGAGCATAGCAGTTAGCAGTCAGGTACTGAGCACTGCAGACCTCAGGCAGGCCACTGAGATCTGAGTGAACACTGAACAAGACAACCATTAACAAAGTGAGAACCATTTCTGTGAAATTATTAATTGCAATCAAATTTTCAAGATGCTCCTGGGTAGACGAATAATATTGCTGAAGCACTTGGAGCATGGCCAGCCACTCACAACAGCTATTTTTTAAGTCCTAAGAGGAACAGTAAGTTAATTATGTTCTGATGTATAATGTGTGCACCTTAAGACTATGTTAAAAAAATATGTATATAAAAAAGACAAGAAAGAATAGTGTTACAGATTCCATACAGCCACTGTTCTTCTTTCAAGGGTTTTGAGATTTCATAAGGCTTTTTTTACGGCGCTAGTTAGCAACAATGACAGCTACTTTACTTCAAGCATAAGCATAAAGCATTGGCCCAAGCAAAGGCACTTGTAAAGCATGCATGAACAATGAGGATCAATTCTCTATTTTTCATTATGGTTTTTCAGGCTCTGGGAAGCCAAAAGAGGCCTCAAGTGAAGAGAACAGCCAGAAAGAAAATACTAGATTTGGAAGGAATAAAGAGTTGGCCTATGACCTGGTACTATGACCCAGAGACAACTTTGTGGGGTAGGGGTATTGCTAGAGAAGATCTGGGGAGAAAAAGATGACAATCACAGTTACTGTGCTATGTTTCTGAAAATAAAAGGGGTTCCATTAAAGAGATATTTGTCTCCATCAGCTATTTTTTATAACTGAAAAAATACAGAAGACCACACTGTTTTAACTATCTACTTAGGTCAGAAAGGGTAATAGGAAATATACTAGTGTTGCATCATTCCTATGCTAAAAAACTTTGACCATAAAATGTGGATGAGAAAAGAAACCATAAACCAATTAAAAGGAAAGACCTAGAAAACTAGTTTCTCCATGTTTACTTTCCAGCAATTATACCCCCAAATACTTTTTTTCACAGCCTTTCATTTGCCTCTTTTTTAGAAATTGCTGATCCAACCCATCACCCAATTATTTTCAGACTAAAAGTCTTCTCAGTAAATCTTTTCTGAGCTGTTCCTGTCACAGTTTCAGTTTGTTAGCAATCTGGTCATTTTATTTTCATTTCTTTCTTGTGTGCTTCCTGTTGAAGATAAAAACTAGAGGGATGATTTAGAATGCATATTTTGGTCAATCAAATGTGACTTTGCTGACTTCAGTGACTTAAGTGTTGACTTTCCTAATCTGTGCAAGGTCCTGAGTTGGAGAGGTCTTTTGGGGATGCTATTATCTTTCATGGACTTTGAAAAAGTTCACAAAACCTATGGGCTTGTGGTGGGTTAACCTTGGTTAAGTGCCAAACCTCCCCTCAGCCATTTTTTCACCCAGCACTCCTCAAAAGGACAGGGGAGAAAACAGGATGAAAAAACTCTTGGGTCAAAATAAAGACAGGAAGATCACTTAACAATTACCATCAAGGGAAAAGCAGACCGGATTTGGGGTACAGTAATTTATATATAATTGTCAGTTAAGATAGGTTTGGATAGTGAGAAACAAAAACAATTTAAACACATCCACTTTTCTTCATAGAATCATAGAATATCCAAGTTGGAAGGGACTCGCAAAGATCATCGAGTCCAACTCCTGAATGTTCAATGTTTCTCCTTCATCCTGACCCCCCTCCCCCAGCAACAGGGGATGGGATGGGATGGGATGGGATGGGATGGGATGGGATGGGATGGGATGGGATGGGATGGGATGGGATGGGATGGGATGGGATGGGATGGGGCGGGACGGGACGGGACAGGGGCTGCACTCAGCCCCCCCAACCCCTCTTGGCTGCCCCTTCCTCCTCACCCATGGCCCTGCTCCAGTGGGGGCCCTGCCCCGGGCTGCAGGGTAGAGGTCTGCTCCAGCAGGGGCTCTGCAGGGCTGCTGGGGAATCCCTGCTGCCTGTGGGCCTGGAGCCCCTCCTGCCCTCCTCCTCCTGGGGCCTGGGCCCTCTGCTGCTTCTCCCTCGCCCTGGGCCTCCTCCTCGGCCTGTGCCTGCTCTGCCCTTTCAGAAATCTGTTTTCCTCGAGGCACCGCCAGCTTGGTGTTGGGCTCAGCTGGGCCCTGCCATGGGGCTGTTGGAGCTGCCTGACATTGGACTATGTGCAAATGCAGCCGTAAAGGATTGCTGTTTGGGCCTTCTTATGGGTTTGCGTTGGACTTCTTGTAGGTTGACAGTGTATGGAAATTTCTGCATATGCCCACACCATGCTGCCTTTGTGCCAGCCTCAAAGTGAGCCGGAAGCCACGGTTTCTTCAGCCATTAAGTCGCTAAGTGATAGAAACTGCAGCCAGCTCTACTGCTGGGAGGGACTAGGTGCTGTCATGCTGTTTGGAGAGCCTGCAAATGTCTTTCAGCTGCTCCCTGCAGTGTTTTATCTCCTTCAACATGTTGTGTCTTCAGAAGCCATCAGTTTTGAAGACAGGCCTCCCCAACCTGTCAAGTCACTCACAAGGACTGACAGCTACCTAATAGCCATGCTGGCTGTCAGTCTTCTGGCTGAAGCCTTGCTCAGGGGGTGGGAGGCCAGCAGAAAGACTTCTTTCCTCTTCATCTCCCCTTGCTAGTTACCAGGGGCATTTCAGATCAAGCACAGAAGGTTTCTTCACAACTTCCTTCCTGATGGTCTCCTGCTTTACAGTTTTCTCATGCTCAGTCAGGGCACACAACGAGGGAAGTGAGGTAGCCACACTGCTTGGTTTGCACCCCTTGTGTGTCATGGCAGAAGGGTATCTAGACCAGCTGCAGAACTTGACAAAGTAAATGAGCAGCTTCTGTTAATAATGGTTTTCAAAAGGGTATTACAGTGCATGTGTCAGAGATGGAGTCACTCTATGACAAACTAAGATTAGTGTGAAAACTGCAGAAAATGCAGAGAAGGACAGCAGATAAACCTACATTTGACTATTAGTTTCATACCAGGAATGCCAGACTCTCCATACACAGCAATATGGTCACATCCAGTCTGGTCCAGCTCTACAGTCCTGTGCCCGGCAGCATTATAGCTTGTCTTCTGTCTACATTTTTAGGGAAAAGTTTTGCTTGTTTTCTTTGATTTGCTGCTCATTAGTGTGTGGGAGGCAGTTTAACCACAACCCAGATTGCTTGGGAGTCACTTTCATGGTAAGAAACTGTCTCTTTCAGTTTTCTCCTACAGACTGAAGTATGCTGACTGTAAGCATAACAGGCGAAAAGGAGAGAGAGAAATTCTCCTTATACTCCATAAACAATATTCAATGAAGTACATGATCCCAGTTACAAGAGGACACAATTCCCACCCCCCAATCTCCTGCTCTAAACCAAAATGTGAAAAACTGTCACTGTGAGGAAAACAGCTTGGAACATAGGGTGAGATAGCATGACATCAAGACACAGTTGCATTATGGTCCTGGTAAGTAGTTTCTGCTTATGATGACAATTAGGGACCTGATGGAAATGCTTCTAGTTGATATGGTAATTTCAGATAGATTTCTATTAGAAGTTCTAAAGGACATTAAAAGGCTTTAGGAGCTGTTCAAAACAAGGAGGTAGGTTTTGTTTATCATGGGTAGTAGAACTGTGCAAAGGATCGTGCAAGATGCAAAAAGTTTAGATGGGTTTAAGCAGAGACATGGGAAGAACATGGAAGAGAGATTCTTTGGTAACAAACCACACTAAGTTTAGTCTCCTTGAGATATCCAAAGGCTGAAGGGGTGTTTGGTGAGACTTATACAAACTTACCCTGTTTTTAGTTTTCTCTGTGCATCCGTTTTTGCACTCCATGTCAGAGTTCAGTAGATACCAAGTTAGCTGGACCTCTAGGAATGATGTTTTTAAGTATATTTTATGAGGATATTTGTTACTCCATCGCACTACGACTGCAAACTAATCTCACTGGAAACATTAAGATAAGACCAACTGTTGACAATCGTAGTTTTGGAGACAAAATGGAAAACTAAGGTCCTCCAGTCTGGTTTCCTGCATAGTCCTTCACCCAGAAATTCCTGCTTGAAGGAGAAGGAGGACTCAAAAACATAAGCATCTTCTTGTTTTGAGGTGATTCTAATCCATTGCCATAGCTTTGGCTTCCTAAGAAGCAATAAAATTGTTACTCTAAAAAGTTTGTTTGGCTTTGCTTAGTACTTTCCTTGAGTGAAGTTGCCCCTTGCAGCCTTTCAAAGGTATAGATGTCATTCCTGCCCACATTTCTCCAGTTCTGAACCAGGTTTGACTCTCCATTGGTCACCCATACCCTAGGGCTCCAGTTACAAACTCCTAATCCACAAAGTTAAGAGTGTGAGAGCCAGAAAGAGATGATTCTCTGCCACAGAAAGATCTCTGTATTCATAGAATCATAGAATCTTTTAGGTTGGAAAAGACCTCTAAGATATTCAAGTCCAACTGTTAACCTAGCACTGCCAAGTCTACCAGTAAACCAAGTCCCTAAGCACCAAATCCGTAACCCTTTTAAATACCTCCAAGGATGGTGACTCAACTAGTTCCCTGGGCAGCCTGTTCCAGTACTCCACAACCCTTTCAATGAAGAAATACCTGACCTAAATCTCCTTGCTGCAACTTGATGCCATTGCCCCTTATCCTGTTGTATGCTCAAACAGTAGCTACTTCAAATCTCGTATTTAAATTGCATTTTAAAAACTGGTGCAGGAAGGAGACAATATAGTTTTGGCAATAGCTACTGGCTTTGACTTGGAAGTATATTGGAAAGCCTGGGCAAGTCACAGGTGGATGTTAGCTGTTTCACTCATCTCCACAAGCTAATGCCTATTAGTACAAGCACTTCAGGAGAGGGTGGAAGGCTGAAAGGTGATATCCCCAAAGAGTCAATGTGTTGTGTTTCTTCCACAGCAGCTTGGCAAGTTACAGTCTAATAACAGCTCCTGGACAGCTTTTTATTTATTTATTTATTTATTTTCTTGCCTTTTTTTTTTTTTTTTTCCTTCTATCATCCTCATGCCTACATTCCTGTGGTTTTACTTGAAAGGAATATGACATAAATCTATACAAATGCCAAATACGCTCCCAGCTGCTGAGCTGAGTAATTCAGAACCAGAGCTGCTCAGTTACTGCACTGAACAGGTCTGGAATAGCCTTAGAAGAGGAGGAAAAAAAAGTCAAACTTTACAACATTTCTATTGAAAAACCAGTAGATACAAAAGAGGTGGTGATTCAGAGCTGGCTTTTATTTGACACTGTCATCAAATTGTGTTTGCTAGATAGGAAAGAGTGAGGCATTTTTTTCTACAGGGAGTTGCCTGCTCAGGTCCACTTCTGAGAGTCCAACCACCTTCATCAGTGGTTTATGAGGTTTATGAGTATCTTGTAGTAAAGTGTCTGCTCCCCTACCTTTACCTTTGAAAGGCAGTGCGTATGCAAAGCTCGCTTGTTGGAAACAAGCCATTCATTATTTTTATTATAATAGCATCTTATTAACAAGACAGAGGCTCCATTGTTCAAACTGCTGTACAAATAATACACTGACTTTGTGTGCTTTAGCATAATTTGAGATTAGTGGCCTCTTCCTTCACTGTCTAAAATGTTTAAATTCATTTTTGTAACAGCCTTTGTTTTCTGGAGGTCTCCAGAGCAACTCCAGGACAGTGTTCATGACAAACACACAGGTCAGATGCCAATATTTGAGAAAGTTAAATGTTATATTAACAGGATTTGTTCTATACAGATCTTCTTATGTGATTTCCTGTGACTCACATTTTCTATTGTTATTTGAGGAAAAGAGCATTGCAGTCTGGGTGTTAAGCTGCATTTAATACCATTGGTTTAATACTCAAGAACTCTCACATGAAAAAAATGCACACTAAATGAGTATTAAGATTGAAAAGTCAAGCACTTAGAGTTTAGGTAGTGTTCAGGTTAAATTCTCCTCTTCACTTTTCATTCATCCTCCTCAATTGTGCACACATGGACTCAATCCTCAATAAAAAATTAGTATGCTATTTTTAATTTGGACCACATTTCTTTAGGGACTTTATAAAGCATTGAGTAAATGAGAAATAAAAAAAAAAAAAAAAAAAAAAAAAAAAAAGAAAAGAAAAAAAGGGTTTCTAAGTTTTTGGTTAGTGGGTTAGTGATCATACATCTAATTTTTTGCTCTTTTGCATGTACCACTACACTTACTGTGCTTATACAGACACATACACATTAAAAAAGAAAAAGAAAGCAAATTGCTTTTTCAAAAACTTTATTTAGAGATAGAGAACTGAGATTAAAATCTGACATATACATTCATTCTCAACATCCTTTACAAAGTGTTATATCTTAGCTTTTCTGAGCACTACCAGTAATACAACTCCCTGTGCTAGAAGCACAGCTTGGTATTGTTTAGGATACAACTGAATATAGTGGGCATTTTTGCTAAGTAGATCTGCAGTGCCTGAGTTAACTATGGAGAAAATGAGGAAAACACAATAACAAGCATTATATTGAAATTAAATTTTGCAACCTAGTATTTCCAGCAAGCTGGAAACCTTTAATTTTTACCAGTTTTTTTACAGAAACATTTTGCTTTGTATTTGTGAGGCATATCAGGTAATAGAAAGACTGATGAAAAGAAAAGTATATGAATTAAACCAAACTTGAAAAAGATGATGGGTCCTTAGGTTCCTTCAGTGATTAGATGAAAATATTTCTCTTTTTTTTTTGATTAATGGAAGTTCTTTCATTGGCTTTAATGACAGGTAGATGTAATCTCACAGGATATAATACCTCATTTCTCTGTAAAGTTCATGCTCATTTAATTTAATAGACACTTACATTAGAAAGCAAAATCTCTTACAAAGTTTTCTTAGGAACCTCCCCACCACCCATCCCTGTCTTTTTTTTTTTTCTTTTTTTTTTTAATGAAGGCTTTCATATCTCGCTTTTTAAAGTTTCTTAGATTGAAGTGTCACTCTGCTTCCCAGTGATGAATCACATTTTCCTACAATGGCTGAAAGACATCCAAAGTGCCAGATCAATACATTCACAGATACAGTAAGCCACCCACCACAGTGCTATTTTACCCTCCCACTTCCTCCAGACCTGCTGGTTATTAGATTCCTTGGCCAAAAGCATAAGGTTTTGTTTTATCTCTAATGCGTGATAAATTATTATTTTTTTCAAACCACATCTTGTAGGTGAGTTAATCTCTTTTTGGAGTGTTTCAAATCTCCTCTTAAAGCCAGAATTGCTTCAGTCTCTGTGGCTATGTAACTTCTGCACTATTAACTAGGGCAGAATCTTGCAGTGGTCTGCAGTCTGACATGGGTATCAAACTTTTACTGTTGCTTTTTTTGTTGTTGTTGTTGTTTGTTTGTTTGTTTGTTTTTTAATCACTGCCTTCCCTATTCCTATACTGTCAGTGTTAACATCTAATTGTATTTCTGATCTTTTTCTTTTTTTTTTTTTTTTTTTTTCGTTTTGGACAAATACAATGTATATATCACTAAAACCAAACAAAGCTTTAAACAAGTATTATTTTGGAAGAGAACCCTGTAGAAAAAGAGCAGAGGGAAGGTCTAGCCTTCCTTTTTGATCTTTTATCAGGCAACAAAGGAGGAAAGAAAATCATAGAAAATGCATTCAAGGACTTTACCATCCTTACCTTGCCCCTAGCCTTTGCAACTGCAACTGCACTTTGAACTCATCCATCATTTGCCAGGATTTAAACAACAGGATTTTTTTTCTGCTGCTCTAGTTTGCACTTTTTGGTTCCACATCAACATTAGCCTGAAGGAAGCCACAGCAAGCCAGTGAATGGGAATAATGGTAAAGGAGTGCACACATGTGTGAGAGATTTTGGTGACTTGCATTGGACCAAAGTTTGCTGCTGGTCAGCCACAGAGAATGTAGGAGGAGAGCTGCACCCATCTGGCTGGGACAGAGATGTGTCTCAACCTCATCTGCAGTTCTTCACAAAGACACCTACTCATTGTATGGCCTTGGATGAATCACTAAGGTCAGATTTAATCCAACATTTCTCCACTTTGCAGCAGGGAGAAGTGTCAGTAAAAGGAGACACTTGAGGAGGTCAAAGCCAACAGGGAGTGACTTGAAAGGAAAGAATGATCAGTGTCCCTGTGTAAGGGCTTACAGTGTTATGGTATCATTTGCTTTGTACCTGGAAAAATAACCCACTTTCCTGCCATTACTGTAAGGAAATAATACATGCTTCTGAGACAGACGTTACTCCAGACATATTTAAAGCAAGGTTAAACTTTAATAAAAATAATTTACTTTGATCTATGAGACCACGACACATACAGTATGCACAAAGCCATTTCCTCCCCAAAGTTTGATTAATTTTAAAATGTTGGCATATCCAAACCAGGGTTGAATATATAATCTGTCACAAAGACCAAAGGACTAAAGCCTAAGATGGTAAAATATGTATTATTTATCTTGTGATTTCAGCAAGAAGCTTGGTTGGGCTCAGGGCACCACTGCAGGAGTTAGCACATGAAAAAGGAACAAAGAGACATCCCCAGGCAGGGAGTATTCCAGTTGTATTTCAAAGTGGAAGGAAGAGGACAACCATGAATGAGGCAGATGAAGTATCTGAAAGTTTTGAAGCTGATAGAAAAGCATTTCCACACCTAGGGATGGACAGCTCTTTTGGGGACGGTGCTAGCTGATTTGTCAACACCAACCACTAAAAGATCCTGGATCTACAACAGAAATCAGTCATAACAAAACAAAGATGAACATGTGCAGAAAAGTTATAATAAGAAGGAAATACCCAGTTTATTCTGGTTTTAATAGTTGCATGTGTGCAAGCTGCAGTGCTGGCTGGCAGGGAAAGCGTCTGAACCAGAGAGCTAGGGAAGGAGATGAATGAGGTTGTGCTGTGAGTCAGGCTCTGTAGCAGAAGCCTATCCCATCCCTAATGCTCTGTGGGCTGGCACAGATGGGGCAGTGTGTAACTCACCAGTGAATTATACATGCTATTAAATGAGCCATTGAAAATCCCCATTTGTCTGGAGGGGTGTAGAAGCTTACAGGAAACATGCACCAAAAATCCTTTTGTAGGAATACATAATTTACGTATTTTAATCTGAATACCAACAGCACCACACTCTCCTCAAGCTTTCCTGGCTGACTTTATCCTTAACAGTAGTCAGAGTCATGGTTCCTGCGAGATAAGACATGTTGCACTGAAAGAAACAGCAGTGAGAAGGGGAAAAACAGTCCATGAGCAATGCTGCCCGGCCTTGCACAATAATTCTGTGTCGTGCATGAACAAGTGGGAGTTTTTTTCTCAGTGCTTTTCCCAGGGATGTGCACACTGTCTATGTAATAAATGACACTGGTTCAAGAGTATCTTGTGATGCTGCATTTTGACTTTTGTTCTCTTGAGCTTTTTAGGGTTGTCTCTGTATGGTTTAGTCCTGTGGCACCAATGTGGCATTCAGTAGGGCTAGGAAATGCTCCCGGGAGGTGCTGTGGATACAAGTGCACAGTGTTCTTAAGGTGAAAGGAGTCCAGGAGTCCACTTAGGAGTCAACCCATTCTAGCTCACATCAGTACCAGAGATTGGTCCTGAAAATATTCAGTTTACTGGAATAGATGTAGCTTAGACAGCACTATTACTCAGGATTGAATTTGTTCCATCATTGTGGTTCTAGGGCCAGCCAAAACAGGTAATCAGAGACACAACTAATTATCATATAAAGATCTGCTGCCGGTAGAAAATACCCTTGTGTCTATCCAGTCCTCCTTAGAGTTGAGAGAAATTCAGATTCTTGCATTCAGGTTAAGCCTGCCTTTGTATTTGCTTCTCTGGGTCCATATTATTCCTTACACTGCTCTGCTCCTACAGAGGAAAAATTTAACAAAAAATGTGCTAAGATTGGAGCTGAACAAAAGGTCCCTTGTTTCTCTAGGTATGGATTAGTCCTTGCAGAAAGCAGAGAGATGAAAGCTGTTGTAAGCGTTAAGAGGATTTTTTGGGTAATACTTCAGAGATGCATGTACGTATGACTTGTGAAATGGAATTTAGTGTTAAGAAAAAGAAGCCTCGGAAACTTAAGTCTTCCATTTATCCATAGATATGCAACTGAATAGGTTTCACGTACTGCTTCACCAGCATGTCCGAGTCCTGAAGGGAGTTAAAAGTCCATCCACACTTTTCATTCCATTCTTTTTGAAAGAAATACATAAAACATATTGCACAGCTTTGTTTCCAAAGGATATTTGCAGAATATTTTTGTTCCTTTCTAAATATTTTCGGTGTTTAATGGAAAGATATTTTCAGAAACTAGGAATAGTCCTAAACTTTTTTTTTTTTTTTTTTTTAGATATTGAATGGAAGATAACTGTGGATTAAAAATATATATATATATATATAAAAAGGGGGGGAAAATAATTTCAAGTTCCTCAAGGAGAGATTAAGATTTGACAGTGGGCGTGCAAATTTGTCAGTGGGCTCACTGAGCTCTGGAGCTGAAAACATGATTTGACATTTGGTCTCTCTGCTGAGCCTCTCCCCCTATTCTGCCATGTACTTAAGACCTCTGACCCCTATTTGGTACTCAACAGAGTTTTTACAGAGGCTGAAGGCCCCAGCAACTCTCTCAAAGCAGCCTTTAACTTATATCTTCAGGCCTCAGTATCAGGTCTTACCAGTTTGTTTTGCAATACAAGAAACACCAGTGCTGCCATGCAACAGGCCTGAAACGAAAACTTTTGGCATACCATCTGTAGGGTGTCAGGAATGGTTCAGGGCCCAGACTTAGAAATATAGACCAAGATTTATGAGGTTAATGATGTTCAGGGGAAACAGGCAGGTTTTCAAACAGAGAGCTCCTAACAAGCCTTGCAAGTACATCCTCCAATAGAAGGACTCATGGTACACTGCCTGGGTTTATCCACATTCTTCAAGTTCTTTACCTCATGAGTATGGTTGCATCCTTAATGTAGCTCTTTTGTCATTTGCCCAGGTTCTCTGAGATCTGACAGGAATTACATGGAAGAACTGGGAGCTGTATTGTCAAGGCAATGCAATGTCCCTTCAGGTAGATACTGGTATCTGAGTAAGTAGACCTGTCTGACAGTCTTCATTTCTCCCAGACTTCTCCTCTGTGTGTATCAGTGCAGCCCAGATCCTCAGGCAATATCTGGGTTCCTGCAGATTGCAATGGGTGTTACGTAATTGCTACTGATTCATTTTTCAGTCTCTGTCTGCAGCCCTCCCAGGAACTCAGTTTAGTTATAGCTTGCAGGTCCATTGCTCCACCTTGGGAGGGTCCCCATGCTGGAGCAAAAGGGACTGTGGTGGTGTCATGCTGATGGCCAGCTAAACACCACCACACCTCTCTCACTCCCCATCCTCACAGGAAGAGGGGGAGAAAATAGAATGAAAAAGCGCTCAAGGACTGAGATAAGGATAGGGAAATCATTCACTGGTTACTGTCACGGGCAAAACAGACTCAATACTGGGAGATTAATATAATGTATTGCCTATTAGTAGCAGACTCATCCTCACAGAGGCCACCCCTGCAGATCCCCACTGCCAAAGCTTTGCCAAGTAAGCCCAATACAGGGTGAAAAACAGGTTTATTTAAACTCATGCCCTGGTTGTATGAAGAAAGAAACAAAAGCAGACAGGAGCTGTAGAGCTCTGTGGCCAGGACCAGCCAGCATAACGGGAACACAGGATGAGTTGCAGAGTGTACTAGAACACGAACCTGCCTCCTAGCCCTACTTGTCCCATGCTACCCAACACAGGGATGCTTCAGAGTGACTCAGGGAGCTGAAGGCAGTGCTGCAGACATGCAGGATGATTTACTCTCTGTGCCGTAGTGCCTCTCTGCTGCTTAGGGGATTTCCTTCCTTGTAGTGTTGTGATTCAAGTTCCTTCATGAGAAACCTAGCTTAATCAGAGCCCTATAAATACTATAACTAGATCACTTGTTTGTTAAGTCTTGTACTGTAATGTACTTGCCTCTGAGAGAGAAGGAAGAGAAGTTGCTACATCACAGACACTATCAGCTCCATCAATGCCACCTGATAATAGACCTGCTTTGTATTCAGCTGGCAGCAACCTATCTCATCTGAGAAAAAACACTGGGATCCTATTCTGCAGGAAAGAAACACATATAAGGTAGTCTGCAGCAGGTGAGATAGTTAAGAAACAAGACAAGAAACTTCACAAAGAGATCCCACAGTGACAGGAAATGCCTGATAGGCCTCTCTTATCTGATTTTCATGAGCTACCAAGATAGGTTCTGTTCAGGACAAAGTGGTGATGCTGGAAGTGACTTTTGCCCCTTCTCCAAATGCCTTCTGCCACCCACAGTCAGCAGTCCACATGCTTTGTCTTCAGTAATGGAAAAGCAATTTTCTCTAGTTGCTTATGGCAACATTTAAAATAACTGAAAAAGCTGAAAAGATGTTTTTATCATTTTATTTCTGGCAGGTGGGGACCCTGATGTAAATTAGGCTAACTTGTAAAACTCCAGCTATTTTGATTTATGTGGAAAATCTTCTCCCAGCTTACCGCGCCATACATCATAATAACACATAACTTTGATAACCGCATTCAGACAGCAGGTGACTGCAACAGCACAGGAAGGATGTGGTGTATTTGCAGCAGTGATTAATAATGTGGGGAATTTTAGTCAACATAGTGGTTAGAAACTCAGCTTTACTCTTTCTTATAAACCGTATTCATATTGGATGTAAACTCATCAAAATGATTGAATTAGCCCAAGCCTTACTGCCCTGTGCTTATGAGCCAGGTGAAATTAGCTGAATTACCTTACATGATTTTAAATATATCTTTATCAAAACAAGCATGCAAGGAGCATTAGAGGTCCCTGATATGTGTGGTATGGAATTATTTTGTGAACAAAGGACATGGTTCTGCAAATGGTTATTCAAAGGACTATTACAGGGCAATTCCCTAAGCATTCATGTTAAATTAACAGCATAAGCCTATTGTAGCTTTTTAGTTCAAAGTTTTTTATTAAAATTTCCTCTTTCAAAGTACTTTCAAGATAATGAAATCTTTCAAAAATATTTGAGAAAAAAAAAAAAACAACAACAAAAAAAAACTTTTGCACTGTTTGCACTGGAAGAAAAGTTTCCATTGTCCCTGGGAACAGTGAAGAAGGAGAGGATATCACCTGACAAGTTCAGCCATTTGGTTACATTTTATCTGGATTTGGTAAAGAAAAAATGTCTTGTTAGTCTCCCTCAGTTAACAAATGTATTTTCTATTTGTAGCACACTGCATTACTTCTGGAAATCTGCTCAAGTACCATCAAAACTTTTTTTTGTTGTTTCCTCTGTACATAAGAAAAAACAACAACAACAACAACAAACAACAAAAAAACAGAGCATTTTCTGTATATGAGAAGTAACAGAAACCTTTTCAACAGAAAAAGCTAAAGAAACTGTTGTCTGAATAGACCCTTCATTCCTTTCCAGGAGTTCATTCATTCCTCCTATCTTTGTAATTTTATACTGTCAGTTCTTATAATCTTTCAGCTTGCAAGAATAAAGGCAGCAGCATCAATTTTGTGGATGAACTTTTGAAATCATATTAGGGTAGTTTCTTCCTGTTATCTAGAGCTAGTTTTCCTTTCCTCATGCAAGCTTTAATTTGCAATTTCAGATATGCCACTGAGTTTATTCATACAGATCTGAGCATTCCATCTGTAATTGAAAGTTTGAATAAATTATACTGAACTTGCAAATGAAACTAAGTTTATTCCTGAAGTTATAATGCAATTAGTTATTAATTCAGTAAGGTGTTTAAGCACCTTTTAGTTCCTTTGAAGTCAATTAGACTGTTCCCAGGTTTACAGTTATGCCTGCACTTAAAAGTTTGTTGTTGAACAAAGCTTTATTGATTTAATTTTTAAAGTTAGTACCGGAAATTAAATGTAAGAAACTTTTACCAGGGCTCCCTGAAATCAAAAGAATGATTGAATTATTGTGTGAGTTGAGGTAAAATGCAAAAAAACTAATCTATAACTTAAATAAAAAGTAGACTACGTGCAATTTTTTTCCAGTCATTGCTGATAATTGACTGTAGTCCAGATTCTATACTGCTGATGGGTTGCTGGGTTATTGGAAGGCTAGCTGTTCCTATTTTATCCCTTTCTCTGCCTTCTCTAGGAAAAGATTTGCAAGTAATTTGACAGAATCCTTCCAGGAAAAAAAAATATAGTCTAGGCACCCTGAAACATGTAGATGAACAAATTCACATTGCTGTAAATACCATGGAAGTTAAGCTGTAACAAGAAGGCTTTGGAGCATTTTTGCAAGATTTCACACAGGTGAAAAAGGCAGCAAACATGCTCATTCCTCTTGTAGGAATATGCTGTAACAGCCAGTGATTGGTAGTAAAATGGCATAGTGAAGACATGGTGGAGGAATTCCCTTTCACCCAAAGCATCAGTGCCATATGAACTGACAGAGATCAAGAGCACGCTACATGCTTCATAACAACGTAGCGAATTATTTGGTAACCTGGGGTCTGAGAACCAGAATATTGTAAATATAGCTACCATTGAATCAGACAGCATTGATTCTCTGTCATTGCTGAGGGTGACAAACACAAAGCATCCTCTCAAAAAAGCTCTGGATCCCCCCAGTCCCCAGGGTTGCCTGGATGTTCACAGCAGTGAGGCAGCGGAGTTAATCCTGGAGTGACATGGGAAGGTTTCTCAGAGCAGAAGAGAAACAAGCCTTGTCTTTATAGAAGCAGGATGAGTATATTGTAGACCCTCCCAGAGGAGAAAGGTACATTCATCAATGGAGCAACAAAAGCTTTTGGCAGTCCAAACAGGTTTGTCCCTTCACAAGACTTCACAGGCCAAAGCAAAACAACATCTCTCCTTCCCTCCTCTGGCCTCTATTATTTCATCCTACAGAATTTGCTCTTTCCCATTGCCCTCACCCAGTGATGGATACATTTTCAGTGTGAATGCGATGGTACAAAGGATAGCTTCACATGAAGTGAGAGTTTACACCATACTAGCTGATGTTAATGGGGAAAGTGCCCTTCTCTCCATGTGGTGAATAGTAGCCAAACAGAGCACAAGGCTGTCAGCACCGACTGATCTCCTGTCAGCCACATGGAAAGGCAGGACTGAAAAACAAACCTCTGCCACCTGCAGTTTGCCATGTGTTCATTACACTTATAGTTTCCAAGTAGAAATGCAAAATCAGCCAGTCCATTTTTTGCTCTCAGGCTATCTTTGCTGCACCTTTTATATTCATATTCAAGTACCCACTTCCTTATATTTCTGTTTATATGAGCAATGAACTCTTTTATTTGGGGTATTGCAATCTGAGAGCCAATGATGCAGCCTGCTGCCAAAAGAAGATGGCTTCTAAATGAATTACTTCAGATATTTTGTTTTTAAGCAGGAAGTATTTTCAAAGGGTCCAGGGGAGGGCCATGAAAATGATCAGAGGGCTGGAGCACCTCTCCTACAAATAAAGGCAGTAGGAGAGCAGTAGGGCTGTTTAACCTAAAGAAGAGAAGGCTCCACGGTGACCTCATCGGAGCTTTTCTATGCTTAAAGGGGGCTTATAAAAAAGATGGAGAGCAACTTTTTGTTTAGGAAGATAATGACAGGACAAGGGGGAGTGGTTTTTACCTAAAAGAGGGGAGGTTTAGATTCAAAGTTAGGAGGAAATTCTTCACTCAGAGAGTGGTGAGACACTAGAACAGGTGCCCAGAGAAGCTGTGGATGTCCCATTACTGAAGATGTTCAAGGCCAGGCTGGATGGGGCTTTGGGCGACCTGATCTAGTGGGTGGCATCCCTGTCCATGGCAGGGGGGTTGGAGCTAAGTGATCTTTAAGGTCCCTTCCAACCTGAGCTATTCTATGATTCTATGACTGTTGAAGTGTTATTGGAAAACTCTTCAGTAGTTTTTATTATTATTTTTTATTTATTTTTATTTATTTATTTATTTATTTATTTATATTTTTATTTATTTTTAATATTTTTTTATTATTTCTATTATTATTATTTTATATTCTTTAACCAAATACGTTAGAAGTCCCTTATCTTAAGGGATCCCATGAAGGAAAATGTCATAGCTTAGTGCATGTACCTAAACTTTTCCTTACTGAAGTCCCTTTCTTCACTGTTTTGCCCTTCATTTAGTTTGTCTAAAAACTGAAGACCTCTGGCTCCCTGAAGAACCTCCATTAAATTTCATGGGCCTCTCCTCAAGGGTTGTAAGTGACTAGATCTGAGTTTTATGTCTCAGTCTCTCTTCATGTAATCCTTAACCTCAAAGCCAAGTGGTACATAATAGTCAACACTGTTCAAGGTTGGTCCTGCTAGAGTGGGTTGAGTATGTTAACAGTACATAGCAGTTGGTGCTCCTCTCCTCTGCATCTCATTTGGATCTCATATGGTGCTTTATGACCTTACTGAGGCTTGATTTGAAGATTTATGGAGTTCAAACTTATGTTTTGCAGCCAATCAGAAGATTATTTTTGTAACAAGAATCATGAGGGGTGTTATGAGCCTTGGGATGTGGTATGAGAATATGTGGTGTTGACTAAAAATGTAGAACTTGTTGGAACAAAGTTGAAGAATGACGTAGAGCAGAGAGACCCAAACTTGATCTGGATCTTATAAAGTATCTCAGTTTCAGAGGGAAAAAAACTTGATTTCAGAGTGAACTCATCAGAGAATGAATTTATATTACTGATACAGAGAAAATTGTCACTATTTCTTGCAGGCTGCCATCTTTCCCTATTCGAAAAGGATCGTAGCAGGAGAATGGGGAATTTCAAAACTCTTTGTCAGTTTTTAAGGGCAGTGGGCAGCCAGGAAGGAGAGGTTGGCTTCCATTGCTGTGGTTCCTGTGCAAGAGAGATGTCAATAACTGTGTGTGGACTAGTCCTAGTCATAGAAACAGGAGCACTGGGAAGGGCTACAAGTTTTGCTGAATGGATCATGTGACACTCACATTGGCAAGCAGATGAAAATCTATTGGTGAAGGACTTCAGTGTCTACAGAAACAGAAGTCTTAACAAGAAGTCTTAATTTTTCTGGTAGGAATGAGATGTGAATGAAGAGAGGTGAAAATCCATGTAAAATTAAATTTTTTTACAGATAGATGATTGGAGTACATCTCAGAGCTTTCCTGACCTCCCTCCCACATACGCTGTCTGTCTGTTCAGTCAGTAAGATCTTGTGTTTTTGCTTAATGCCCAGTAAAAAGGGTCCATATATCCTCATTAGGCACTATATTAGACTAATTATACATAATTAATATGCATAACAAACTCAGTTTACTTCACCTTAATGGAATTCGTGAAAGCCCTCACACAGCAAATGTTAAGGCTCAGAAGAACTGATGAGGGCCTTTTCTCCCAGACTTATGGGCCACCACCAGCTCCAGCCCAAGGGAGCTGTACCCACTGCGAGGGCACAGCCCTGCCTGGTGGAGGGCACAGCCCTTGGAGCAGTCCTTTCCAATGTCCTGGCAGCTTCAAACACAAGTGCAGGAAGCATGGGTCTGTCTGCAGCGGGCTGGGCAGATGTACCACTTCCCAAAAGGGAGATTAACCAACCCTTGCCAGGCTCAGCAAATGGCCATGATGGTAAACCGGAGGGCAAAGATAAGGGAGAAAAAGTGCATCTTTCCATCAAACAAGTATGTCCTCACAGTGGGACTGAGGGAAAATTCAGCCAAACATCTGTTCACCCTATAGTTAATAGTGCCTGATACCAGGATGGGGAAGGTCCCTCCAGAAAGCTTCTCATGCTTTATGTTGCAATGTCAGCAATGGCCAAAGTAGACCAAAGTAGGCAGCAGAGACTTAGCAGTATTCAACAAGTAAGGGAGTGTCTATGAGGGAAGCATCATGTAGAATAAAAGGCCCCTCTTCCTTCCCCATATTTTCTCACACTTCTGGAATGCTGGCACATACACTCTTATTCCTGCTCCAAGGCCTCAGCTGCCTGAGGGGCAAGAAGCCATGCAATTAAGCTACCACATTTTCAGAGATTTCTCATTTTTCAAGCTATAAGACATTTCTTACAGATGGTCTTGATAGCCTTCATCAAGGCCTGAGTCAGACACTCTGTCTAATGAGGCCAGGTGTGCCTGATCAGTTGTATTCTTTCACAAACTAGTGTTTGCACATCCAAAAAGAGTATACTTGAGAAGTTAATCTAAGCCTTGGCAAGAGATTTGGTGTGTGTGTGATTTCTAAGGGCTTGATAGACAACCCTTCCCACCTTTTGCAGGGCTTTTAGAATCCATCAAGACCGGGATCTCCTTTGCTTGATACTAGCAGTGCTATCCATTTTCTCAGGGGCAATCCATTTTCTCCTGCTTCCTTGAATGTGCCAACCCTTTTGCACTGTCTTTTCTGCACTTTCTAAGGAACTGAAAAATTGTTCCAATAAAATAAAAAAGTGCAGCTGTGGACATCAGACATAAAAAGACCATGGGCACAATACTGCAGAATCAGTGAATTACCTAACTACTTTTTTTATATTCCTTTGCACTTGTAGAACTGCTGACCTTGCTGGAGTTGAGGAAGGTCATTCACTGACCTCTAAAATGGAAGCCCCCATGAAATGTCCATCCAGGCTAGAAGCACAGGTGAGCAGTTATGCACCCTTCTTTTACCCTTACATCTTTTAGCTCATTGCTTACTTTTCTAAGATGCCTACCTATTCCTTAACTATAAAGCTAAGGTGTTATTTTCAAAAAGAACTAACTCATACAAGTGAACATGAGCTGGACAAGTCCTGGAGCTGGGGCTCCCCTCCCTGTACCCCAACTCTGGTGTTTCTCACAAAACAAGGTACAGATGATCTTCAAAAGTGGCTCCCACTGCTTGAGGTCTGGCATTTTAAAGTAATTTGGAGACAATTTAATTCCTGTTCTTCTAACAGATTCACACTATTTCTATTTAAGAGTAAAGACATGCCTTAATGCTAGCTCTTCACTGATGTGTGCATTGTCTTCTCTTTCTTTCCTTAAATATTTTATAATTGAAAGCTAAAAGACCAATACAGTAGAAGTTAAGCTGTCGTGGCCCATGCAGTTATTATATATAAGTGTTGCCATTATGTAAAACTGCAGTCATTATGTGTAATTACCAAGGAAGTTGTATAACAAAGGAAGAGGTCTATCTTACAGAAATAAAAATGCTATCCTGGAGATCGCTATTGACACACAGCCTGCTGAGACCTGCGACTAGACCATGCTTCTTTCCTTTCATTTCTCTAACCATTTTTTTCAGAAAGCCAAGATGTAAATTAAAAGCACACTTCTTTAATTAAAGGCATTCAGCATCCCTAGTGGGAAAAAAGTGGCATTTAAATGCAAAATCAAAATCAACTTATGGATTGCCTCCTTCCCACTGCCCCAACTCTCCAGGTGCAATGAAGATGTCATTTTCTGCCCTCTGTATTCCTATTCTCAGCACAATAAAAGTGAAATGATAGTTATTTACCAGTGTTTTGTTAAAATGTCAAACTGTGTTGCAAGCAAATTGATTTCAAGCCAGTTCAGTTGAGTTCAACTCAGCAGGATGTGATGTCATCTTTCTGCTTGCTGCTCCTTCTTTGAAAAGCCACAGAAAGACTGATGAGGAGTGATGGACTCACTGTAATTAAAAATAATACAGCCATGGGCAGCAAATTTAAATAGGGAACCATGGACAAAATACTGCAGTCAGATGTGAAGGCCTCTGCACCCAAATGCAGTCATGACTTGAGCAGCTCAGGAGCAACTGAAGATGATGGGAATTTCTTCAGCACAGCCTGAAATTCATATGGTGCCAACAGGGTCTAATGTTCATCCTAGGTTCTGTCAGTGAAGCTTTGGGTCACCAGAAGCTTCTGTCAGTGAAGCTTTTGGGTCCCATTGTGAGGAAAGATTGCCATGTCAGACGGCATAGCAAAACGAGACACCTACCCCTGTTCTTCACATGAAGCTGCCTAATAAGACAAAGGGTGTTGATAAAGCCAGGTTGCAAGTCATCTCAAAAGCAGCCTCTGATAACTCTGTTCTTATACATCCCCAGATAACACCCAGAACTCTCTCAGATGACATTCATCTTCATCTGGCATGGACACAAATTAATGGGTGGTAAGGAAGCTGAAACAGAGACCAATACAAGACCTGGCATGTAAATCACCCAAGGTTGTGCTCTCCTCATGCTTCGAGACGTAGCATGATCCAATGCAATGATCATGCTGGATGTGAAGAACACTTAATGTCTTTTAATTAGGTTTTGAAGTAATGCATGCCAACACGCTGTAACTACTTCAGCCTTGACTCATTCATGAAGATGCATGCCATATGTAAGAGACCAACATAAAAAGGATGACCCCAAAACTAACACATTTCACTGTTGACGTATGCTTCTTTTTCAGACCGTGAAGCTCAGCTGACATGCTCAATGCCTGCCTGCATGACACAGGCTATCATTATTCATTATGGACTTGGTCTCAGTACTGTGACTCCAGGAAGAAAGTGTTAATTGGTGTGAACAAAAATGAAGGTTTTGACTTCTTGTAAACAGCAGACAAAGGGCTTTGCAATGGCTTATCAGACAGACAGACTGGAACATAGCTCTCTGTTATTAGCATTACTTCATCTGAAATGCTTTCAGCTTGGGAATTTGGGGGAGGGAATAGCAGACTCAAGTTTAGAATGATAACTCTATATTTGACTGTTGTTGCAGAGGGGTATGTTCTCTATTAAGGAGGGTCTTTCAAGGCAAACTGGGAGATGTAGGGTCCCAGCTTCACACAGAGCAAGTCACTTCACATTCCTGCACCTTTTCACCTCTTTTTAATCCCTCTCTCTTTTTAAACTTCTATGACCAATGGTCTTTTTTCTATATATATTTTTTTGGATTTATAAAGCACCCATTTCCACTGGATGTTTTAAGGCGATACTTTGATAGAATAGCTTATTTGAGCATGAAGCATCTTCACCACCACTCTGGTAGCCAGTAGTGTAAAATTTGCATGTTATTAACTGTATTTACTGTGTTTACTTTATCATGGAAAATGCATTAACAATTACAAACCATCATTTTATGGAGAGAAACAGCTTGTGGCTTTCCACATGGTACAAATGTGTGAACCTTGTCAATTCATTTCTCTCTCAGGCTACTGTGCCAGGACACTTACACCTTGATGTGAAAATCAATTGATGCATCTAACAAGTGTTTACTTCTTCTCCAGCAGTAGCTGAGGAGGGTCAGAAAAATTAGATGTTAACAATTAGACATTTTTACAAATCAGCATCTTGGAGCAATTTGCACCTGAGTATTTAGACTAGGTAGTAAGACTCTGGCTAGGAAGTCCAGTAAAGCAACAGATGGTTCACCCATGTCTTTGGCAGGAGAACCTCCAAAGTGGGTGAGTGTAGGAGGATGTCTTTTTGTGGGCACCTTCTTGGCCAGGGAGGAATTAGCCTCACAAATATTGAGCTGAATTTTTTTGAATATTCCTCACGAATATTGAGCTGTATTTTCCAGGAGTATCTGTTTAGTCCAGGACTATCTGTATAGATAGTCCTGGAAAACTCCATTCCAACTCAGAGCTTGCCCACTTGAGCCCAACACCAATGATTATTCCAGTTACATGAAACACCACACGAGTGAGATCTGACCATGTTTCTTCAGGAAATTCAAGATGTGCTGACTAACTTCACCATTTTGTATCAGCACCCATGTGTCTGCAAAGAGAGGGAATGCTTTCCCCTGCACTTACTGTGTATTCCTTGTATTTTGTCTGGAGCTGCGATAGATTCCATATGGACATTTTCCCTTTCAGCTGCTTATAGATTCAGGTCTTCTGAGGTGGCTCTTCCAAGTCTAGGCATGAGGCCTACTGATAGTTACTACAGAGAAAGTCCCACCAGCTGTCATCTAGCAGCATTTTTTAAACAAGTGAAATGTTTCATGAGCTAGTCAGAAACAGGCTGGATTCTGACCTCAGTGACATGAAAGTAAATCAGGGATATCTGCTGTGCTGTGGCAGGGCTTGTCCTGAGCACTCATGTTGGCAGCAAAAACCTGCTCTCCACCAAGTCACTATAGCTAAAATAAAACCTGATGGGGGAAACTGCATTTGTTAGAGGATAAAGACATACAAGGCAAGATAAACCAGTAATTCCTTCCCTGACTCTTGCTCACAAAACCAAAAAGTTAAGTGGTCCCTTTAGAAAATAAAAATTATGAGAGGGCCTTGCAGGGTTTACAAGAGATTTGGTCTGAAACAAATCAGATCGTCTGCAGTTTGCCAGCCAAGTAAAGCCTGGGACTGGTGGGCATGGGAGAAAGAGAAAGCCAGTGGAGCTATCTGGGGGCTAACAAAGAACAAATTGCCAGCTCTCAGGCTGAGCTCAAAGTAGAGGTTAATGAATGATGTGGGTAGAGATGGACATTGAGCAATGGGCAGAATGGAAAAAAAAAAAAAAAAAAAAAAAAAAACAGTCAGAGTAGGTCTCCATTATTTTGAAAAGACAGAAAAGGGCTGTGTGAGAACAAAATATCTTGCTGATGTGTAGTGAATACAAAAACATCACAAGTGTTTTTTCCTGACTCGGTACATACCTGCTCTGAATTGGTTTACAGAGCTAATGAACAGTTATCTTTTTCAAGACAGGAAATCAGTCAAAATGAAGAGGACAGTAAGTTATATCTTATTGAAGGAACAGATGATAAAGGAAATTAGTGGCAATGAACACAAAGTTTATTTACAAAGGAGCCAAATCTAATCCGTCTCCCTGTCCTGAGGAAAATCTCACTACAGGTTTCCCAATGCTCCCAAACTGCTTGCTAGACAGACCTTTACCTATTTTTTTTTTCTCTCTCTCTCTTTTTTTTTTTTTTTTTTTTTTCAGAGTAACCCTACAAAGACTTCTCTACTATCAGTTTCAATGAGCCTTAGTTTAAGCCTAGGAAATATTTTTTTCCTATGCCATACATTCACATGTGAAAGCATACAATATTAAATTAAAAACACCACCACATTTCTTTTTCACTTTTCAAGTCTGACTGAAAACCCTTCACTTGTGCAATGTGGATATACCAAAATTCCCTTAGGCATGGTAATCTGTATTAAGCCAGATGCCAGACTGGACCCTAGGTCTGCAGTACAACAAATGATGTTTCCCACTCCATGGAATCACTTGATCCCATTCACAGTGAGGTCCAGGCATTACTAAGCGGCAGCAGTAAACTATTATTATTATTATTGTTATTATTATTAGTGATAATAATAATAATATCAATATTCTGGCTGTTACTCTAATTCTATATGCACAAATTTCTTTGGGGGTTAAATAATTGAGTTAATGGGATATCGTGATTCAGTCACTGCATAACTGTTGAAATTGTAGACGGTTGGAGGCTTCATGATAGGAAACATTGTCACGTTTCCAGCTTTTTCTTTCACACTTATCTTCTCCAGTTTTACTTATGTAGACCTTACCTGAATTTGGGGCAAAAAGTTGTCACAAGTAGCTTCACTCCAAAGGACAACACTTTGTCAGTATTGAACCCATTATTTTTGTTTTAAATAAATGGGGAAAAAAAGTACAGATGGTCATCTGATTGTAACACTCCTATAAGAGCACAAGATTGGCAGGAAAGTTGATGTTCACATATGTCTGTTCTCACTATAATCAGGTACTTTATCAGAAATTAATTTAATACTAACTTTGATGGGATTAAAGCAAGACCAAAAAAAAATTACACCCCTCGTATCTTTAGCATTCATCAGGTCATCCTTCCCAATGCAAATTGTCGCTGATAGATTATAAAAAAACTAGTTTTTATATATCTGCCTACAAATCATGATAAAAGTAGAGTTCTTGTACAAAATCACTGAGAACTAGTAGATGGATACACCCAGCTCTTGCACAGTCTGATCCCAGAGCATCTGTGTTGATCCCCTGCTAACACACAACACCTTCTTGTAAGGCACACACTAGTTAGTAGATCATACCTGTTAAGTCAGGTGGAATTGGTCTCACCTCACTAAAGAGGTGAGACCAAATTGGTCTCTGGTGCAGACACCCCTATCTGACATAACTATCAAGGCTCCCTCAATAGGCAAGGGATACTGATTTACTGCTCTAGAAGGGGATATTTTTTCCTCTTTTAACTTAGGATAAGTGACCATGCCTTCCTATTGTCTATAAGGAGAGCATGTTTAACTTAAACTAGATTCCTAGCTTTGGTCAGTTGAATGAAATGAATCTATGATAAAAGTATGGGAAATACTGACTTTTAAAGCTCATCTTACAGCTTATAGAGACAGCAGATGGTGTCTGAGCCTTGGTGTGATCTTCTCTTCATACTTCTTCCATGTTCTGCAAATCTCATCCTTTTGTTTACCTAAGCTGGACACTTCTTCCTAGTACTTCTCCAGAACAGATCTTTCTCTTTCACTTCTTACCCATGTGCTATTCTTCAGATCAAGGCATTTGAGTTTCTGTGTTTGATTGATTGTTTGTTTGCTTTTCTTTGAGAAGCTGTCAAGGTTTTTGTCACAGAGGGTATAAATTGTTGTGCCTTACCTACGAAAGCTCCTTAGTGGGCACTAGGATGAGCACATGTGCTTGACAGTTAATAGGTTCAGAAGTAAACCAAGGGTCCAATACGCTTCAAGCAACAAAGCTGAATTGGTGCTTCTCTCTTTCCTGGAAGAAATATGGGCTTTTTTCAAAGTTAAGTTCGTACCCAAACAAATTATGAAGAGAATATGACTCTCACTCAGCTTAATTTCTTTCAGCCAGATGGTGAAGGCAGCCACTCTCAAAGAAGGTCACAAGCTCCTTGTGGCTAAGAGTAATCTAGAATCCCCTTACTCAGGACTTCAGTAGCTTAGCAAATACAGCTGTATAAGCAAATACCACTGGCACCGAGTATTTGAAGAATAAGTAATGAGCATTATATTCAGTAATGCTTATCATAGGCTCAGAACATAGATAATATAATTCCAGAGATAAGTCGCTTTCTCAGAACAAAGTCACTTTCTTTTATTTGTCTACAGTGCATTGCATTCCCCATTAGGCTCAGTGCGTGGCCTAAGTAGCTATGAGGTTTAACTTGGGATTTATTATCCACTTCTTTTTAAGACCTAAACCTGTAATGAAAACTGGATCATGCTACGTCTCATTTTAATATAAATGCATATTAAAAAATAGGACTATAAAGTAGAAGCCGTCTGCTGGCAGTGAGCTACGGTCATGAAACCATTTGCAAGTGCCTTAATTGAATAGCTAACACTCCAAGAATAGCAGGTTGATTCCTTTCACAGCATGTGTCGCACCAGCTGTGCAGGAAGAGGTGGTGGGGTCATCTGCAAGTTAATTTACAAACAAAACCAGTTATATATCAGCATTTCCACCACAAACAGCTTTTCCACAACAGTTACATCCTCTTCAAATATTCTCATGCAAAACTGTACTGAAAAGATATCTTGGGCTTTCTCCACTTCTAAAATACACCAAGTAGTCAGGCCTTGTGTTATATCAATTCACTGCCATACTCAAGTAATTTATTCCATGAGCAACCTGACTTCTCTATCTCACTCATAAAAGGTGCCCTGGGAGTGCTGATACCACCAATTTTTCAAATAGGACTCCCAGATGTTGCATGAGGTCTGGGTGGGTCTGTGAAGTAGGAGATTTTGACAATTTCTTTTAAGTTTTCATTGCCGTGGGTGTTTTTATTTATCAAAATTAATTAATTCAGGAGTTGTGTCTTGCATGCACAAATCTTCCATTCATAAGTTTTAGTATAAGTCTGGACCATGATGCTCCTCACCAGCTTATTGCTGTGTTTAAATTCTTGTAGTGCCTTAGGCATGGGGACCCTGGCAAGGAGAAATTCCTGTGCAGGATCAGTGAACTCCCAGGGTCATCTACATTCCCTGCTCTGCTGTAGATTTGCTCTATGGCTTCTTTTAACAAGTCCCATTCCTGTTCTTCCCGTGCTGAAAGCCTCCCAGCTTACAGGTACTTACCAAGCTTTAAGGTTTGCCACAGCTTAATTTAGCTGTTCTTTGGATGTTTAGATTCAAAGTATGTAAGAATTGCAAAGTTTGTTGATCCACCACAGTGCCACAAAGGTCCCATGTCTGGGACCTTTACTCCTGGACTGAGGAACACACACACCAGCATTAGAACTGAAGGTATTCTGAATGACTATCCTTCAGATGCCAAGTTGTCACCGTGCATTGTGAATTAAGAAGGTATGACAAATGTTTTACAAGATTTTTAATGGCTGTTAAATCTAGAGTGCTGGACGTATTCCAGTTCAGGTAATTACATTCAGCCTGCTTAAAGACACTTTAACGGGATAGATCATTCCTCACTGAGCCTCCAGTATGGAAAGAATGAGAGAAACACACAACACTGCTGACATCCAGGGAACAGAGGAATGCAAGGGAATTTCTCAAGTAGGGGAGAAAGAAGATGCATATATTTGTATATCTTTGTGTGTATTGGCTGAGAAGAAGGAGCCCTTGGAAAGTAAAATAAACTTACTCTAGAAAAGCAGGAAAATGATTTTCTGTGGAGATGTTGTAAAAAGTGAATTGAATGCCAGACCAAAATTTAGGGAGCTGTGTGAAACTCAGCAGATAGTTGATGCCAAATTGCTTGTTTGTTACTAAATTATAAACATGTAGTATTTTGAAAGTTGCCATTTCAAACATCAAGCTCCAGCCTAGAAAGCCTCAGGATGTTTTCCAAAGAAATAAGAAATCAGGCTTGACAAATGTTATCTTCTGTTTTTGAACTCCATAGACGTTTCTGGATTGTGCTTTCATAAAAGGAGGTTTATTCTCATGCTTTTGTGAGTGCCAGACTTTTAAATTTGGTAAATGTGATAGCCCTGAAGGGCTCCTTATACAGCAATCAGTTAGTTCTTCTTTTCTTACAGCTGGTCTATCTTCCTGCCTCAAATTCATTTTCTTTTCTTACTGAGGAAATGGAGACACATTCACAGATCTACAACCGCAAATTAATTTGCAAGAAGAGTTTGACTGATTTCAGTAAATTGGATAACACCTATTAGTATGAAAGAAGCAGGAATTGCTGGCCTTTTAGGCAATGCAGTAGATAACATCTGTTTTGATGTAATTTTGAGAGGACTGAAGATATGGGAACTTGGTGAGCGTTTTTAACGTTGCTGACTGTCTATCACTTGTATAAATGGTTAATTTTTAATAATTTGTTCATTGCTAGTGGTAGACAGAGCAATCAGAGACAAAGCACATAACGCTAATCAATCATCCCTCTCTATTTCAGTGATTTCAGAGTAATTTTGTCTCTATCAGCCATGATTACCGTTGCTGATTGGCTCTGAGCAATGCCTACACCTGGCATATCCACATTCTTATGCCCATTTGTTCACAATCTCTCTTATTTTCCATTACTCACCTACTTTACTTACTGCTGACAGATTATGGTATTTTATACAATTAGCTATTTAGTATAGCCTACACCCTACAACCTTGGCTTGATTGAGAATAATATATATAATTGTATTAGAAATGATAAATAATCTGAAGAAGCTAGTTAAAATGGATGCTCGACTCTAATATTAATTTTCACAGGTCAGTTTTACCCTATACACACTGGATACCTTGTGTTGTTCAGGGAAAGAGCAATAGAGACATTTCTAGCCTCTACAGGAAATTAAGAATCCTCTAGTGATACTACTCCCTGCTCTGAAAACAGTCTTTCAACTAAACATGTATTGGAGTTGTTGAAATCTTAAAATGGCTTTACTCCCAAGATGTCATCCTGTCTGGTGGCAATCTTGGAGGGCTTCACACCTCACAATAGATTATGATTTAGATAAAGAGAAAGGAGCTCTGTAGAAAAGAACCTGGGAGTCCTGGTGGACACCAAGCTGAACATGAGTCAGCAGTGTGCCCTGGTGAAAAGAAGGCTCCTGTGAAGAAAGACAGAGAGCTGGGACTGTTTAGCTTGAGGAAGAGAAAGCTTGGGGGGATCTTATCAATGTCTATAAACAACTGCAGGGAGACAGCAATGGCTGGAGCCAGGCTCTTTTAATTGGCACCCAGTGACAGGACAAGAGACAATGGGCACAAACTGGAACACAGGAGGTTTCAACGCCAGGACCTTTACTGATGCAAGTCACTGGGCACTGGCATAGATTTTCCAGAGAGGTTGTTCAGTCTCTGTCCTTTGAGACATTTAAAAGCCATGTGGAATTGGTCCTGGTCAACCTGTTCTCAGTGACCCTGCTTGACCCTGTTGACCCTCCAGAGGTCCCTTCTAATCTAAATCATTCTGTTATTCTGTGTTATTTAACCTTTATTTTCAAAGTAAGAACTAATTCAGAATTTGGGATTATAGAGCATGATTCAAGCCTATTACATCAGTATCAGTCACGAACAAAACTATGGCTTTATATTGCATTTGCCCCAGGGTAAAATGTCCCAGCTCTGTGCTGGAATTTATTTTTTTTATTGTTCTCCTGGTATCTAAGGATCTAAGGACATCTAAGTGCATTAATGGAATCTAAGGGCAACAGTAGTGCCAAATATCTTAGCAATCTCTTTCACCTCAGACCTCCCCTAATTGTCACAATGTGTTACCTGGTTTACAGCCTTTCATAGCTGGCTTATAGACTTCTTCTTGTTCTGGTTTTGGCTAGGATAGAGTTAAATTTCCTCCTAGTAGCTGGTATGGTGCTGTGTTTTGGATTTAGGATGAAAATACTGTTGATGTTTTAATTGTTGCAGAGCAGTGCTTACACTAAGCCAAGGACTTTTCAGCTTCTCGCTTTTTCCTGCCAGTGGACAGGCTGGGGATGCAATGGGAGCTGGGAGGGGACAGACCCAGGACAGCTCACCACAAGTGGCCAAAGGAATATTCCATACCATGTGATGTGTTGTGTCCTGGTTTTAGCTGGGATAGAGTTAAATATCAGAAAAATAAAAACCGAGCAATTGTGATAAAACAAAACAGTGATAGATGGGTGCACACACAGCACACATACGTGATGGAGGCAGGGATAAAAATATGATTGTAAAACAAATAGTGAGAAGCATAATTTGAAAGATGATAATGAAATAAAATATTGGAATTTGTACCTGTTACCAATTGAGACAGATACCACTGTGGCAGGTTCCAGTGTGGCCTTGTCACAATCATTTTGGGAACTTTTACTCAGGAAAGTGGTTTACATTTTTAATTCAGTATTATTAATTCATTATTAATTCAGCCTTAGTATTCCCCCGTAATGATTTGGCCAGATACCACTCAGATCTAGAGCAGCACATGCCGTTGCTGACCAAGAACCAGGAACTGCTTGGAACCACAACATGATCTCTCACTTTTTACATCCATTCAGCTTTGAGTGTAAAATAACATCACAGGTGCCATGAGAAACATGGGATCAAGGATCCATTCACTTCCTTGCCTATGTATAATCAAACTCAGACAAGCAGCCCTTCAGAGCCTGCTCTTTCACTCTTCTCAGTTTCTTTTCACAAATGTTAAAGGTGCATGGTGGTCCCCGGGGACTCCTCCTGTCAACCCAGCACAGCAGCCCAAAGGGAGCTGAGTCCTCTCTTGTGGTCTTCCTCGAGGCTCTGTGCAGAAGGGATGCCACGTCTCGCACAAGGGCTGGGGGATGGGAAAGAAGCACTCACACAACCCCTGAGAATCAGCAAGAGTCTTTATTGCCAGGACATCTTGCAGGTAAGCCTGCAGGATGTCCATTGTTTTTGGCGGCTCTAAGCTAATGCTTGGCATGGAGCTTGCGCGACAAGTAGGGAGCTCACCGGGCACTGCTGCGATGCTGTTTGAGTGCTCTGATGGCAGAGAACGATGACAGGCTGGGGTATCCACAGGTCTGCTCTGGCTGAGGTGGATCCACTTCCATCAGCTTTTCCTCATCTCGTGGATCCAGCTCCATGGGCTCCACGGAGTTTGGCAGTAGGACAAGCCAGTCATTGCCTGAGACTGCCCAGACGGGATGGCTTCTGTCTGGAATGTTTTCAGGCCAGGGTGCCGAACAAGGGGGTCTTCCACGCTGACGTCCCATGCCACTGTCCAGTTGATTTCCATGCATGGGGTCAATGTTGCCTTCTGTTTTACGGCCGTGGCTGGGTCCCACGCTGTGTTCGGGATTATGGGCACGCCTGATCTCCCCACGGCTGTCCGGCTGATGGTCCTGCCTTCTCCCCATGCCACCATTGCACCAATGGTTAGGCCCAGGCCCCCTGTCGCTGTATGTTTGAGGGGCTGGCCTATTCCCTGCATCATTGTGGTGCCAATGAAATCACCTATAAGTGTCTGTGGGCTGGGCGCCAGATGTCCCTCAAACACTGGTGTTAGGTGTGCTGCAGGTGCTTTCCCTCTACCCACGACACTTCTCACTAGGTGCGTTCCTGCTCGGTGCTTCCTCAGACTGCATTGCTGTCCTCACACCGAGAGGTCTGCTGCTCGCCTTGCTCTTTCTAGTTCTAGCCTCTAGCCTCTCATCAGTGTAACTCAGAATCATAGAAACATTAATGTTGGAAAAGCTCTCCAAGATCATCTGTTCCAACCATCACTCTATGATCAATGTCACCCACTAAACCACATCCCTAAGCACAACTTCCAACCTTTCCTTGAACACCCCCACGGATGGTGACTCCACCGCTTCCCTGGGCAACCCATTCCAATGCCTGACTGCTCTTTCTGAGAAGAAATGTCTCCTACTTGTTTTAATCATTGCAGAGCAGTGCTTACACTGAATCAAGGCCTTTTCAGCTTCTCACACAGCCCTGCCACTGAGGAGGCTGAGGGTGCAGCGTGAGCTGGGAGGGGACAGATCCAGGACAGCTGACCCAAACTGGCCAAAGGGGTATTGTGTATCACTTGGCTTCATGATGAAGATAATATAGGGGGGTTGGCCAGGGTGGGGGAGATTGCCTGCTCGGGGATAGGCTGGGCATTGGTCAGTGGGTGGTGAGTAATTGCATTGTGTTTTGTACACATTATTGGTAGTAGTACTATTATCTTTATTATGATTTTACTTTCTTTTCTGTCCTAATAAACTGTCTTTATCTCAACCCATAAACTTTCATTTCTTTCTAGTTCTCTCCCCCATCCCAGAGAGGGAGGGGAGAGGGTGAGAGAATGGCTGCTGGCTGGGTTAAACCACAACACTTCTGCAGAGAACCAACTAGCTTTGTCTGAGTGGAAACCTACAAATGAGTGTAGGGACCATGGACTAGAAGGATGACTACTCTTAAGATATGCGCATGAGAGCACACAAGAATTTCTTCCCTCTGCATTTGTCTGCCATCAGACCTTGAGACCTTCCATATCCTTCTCAACCTTGCTTTGGGACAATACAGACTTATGGCCTCATGACCCCAACATTACTAAGGGCCCTTTGAACTGAAAAGCCACAGAACACCCTTACAGCTTGACACCACTGCAAGAGGCTCAGTGAACACTGTTTAGTGTTAAACCCCAGCAGTGTGGGTGTAGTGTATAGCTTGGCCAAGGAACCACCATTGGGGTGGTTGTCTCATGGAAAGGACACCCAGCATTTAAAGGTAGACATCATCTTGTATACCGTTTCAGAGGTGGTGTGTTGCATCTCCTGTAAAAGGCAGTGAAAGGAAAATACATGTATATCAGGGCATTGAAAATTGTGCTACAGTCAAAGAAAATATTTTCCTGTCAATTCTCCATCCCTCTGTCCTTCAAATCCTGTCAGTCAAAGTAAACACAATACTGAATACTTATCTCCTTTACCATTGGTATATAGTGTTGTAATTAAAAACAGTGGAATGAGATGTTGGGGGTGCTGTAGACAGTTGTCTTCTGAAGTTTGAATAAAGAGTTTGAGGTTGAGAAAATAATGCTTTGGAGAGTAAGTTTTTTCAGGACACAAGGAAAATATTTCATTTCCTAATACTGCTTAATAAGTATCTAAATCCTATATCTCAGTGTTTCGTCCCAGTCATCCAGACCCCTTCTCCCTTTAAAATTATGTGCAATACTTCAACCTTCTGAGAAGGAGGATAAAGTGTGAGCAGTAGCCACAAGGAGTTCTGATGCTATTTTAGTAAATACCTAGATATGTTTTAATCTGGATGACTCATATTTATGTAGGTCCCAATACAGCCCATGGGGGACTGGAATAAACATTGCCTAGCTATTACCATCAAATAATTGAATGACAATCAACCTTATGAAAAATAGATGTTTTAAAGGCATCTTTGCTATGGCCTCAGACTGAGGTTTAGAAACATTTTATGAAAAAGGAGAAAGAATAGGATCAGTTGTAGGCATGTGGGATTTGCTCATTTCTAGGCTGTAGAGGAAAACGGGAACATGTAACAGCTCAGCAAGTATGTCCAAGAGTGAAAAGATATATCTGTCTGATTTCCATCCATGAGATGATGATGTTTCTTCTGCTTCATGACTCAAATACCATTGCTTGGGAAAAATGATGACTGATCTGCTGTCCAGTGTTCTGCCAACAAAAGTGTCAGCTTAATTATTTCCACTACTAAGAGAAAATAGGAACTTCAGGCCCCTGGCTCTTCTTTCTCCATTTTTTTTTTTTTTAAACTACAATCTCTCCTAAATGCTACCATGGTGAGGCAATGCCATCAGCTATGCATGACAACTCTCCTCCTGCTGCCTCCTAGCTCAGAAATCACCTGAGGCAAGCAGTAATAACTCATTATCCCATATTCTGAGCATGAGCAATAATAAGCTGACTGCTCAATTAAAATCCGATGTCCTGTAATATAAACACAGTGCATGGCTTACAGAATTTAAGGATCTCAGGACTTAATTAGTACGATAAGAAATTCTGGGAACAGTAACTAATATGGAACAGCACATTGCAGCTTGGAATTAATATGTCTTATAAGTTAAGATCAGGACCTGCAATATGGTGAGACTACTATGGCTGACAGGTTGCAGAACAGGAATATGCTCCTTTCTGCCAATAAATCTAGTCCTTTGATTAGCAGAGGCCTGCTACTACTTGCTGACCAATAATGTCTCATTATTTCTGCATTTGCCTGCATCCATCCAATAGCTTTTGTTTTGTCCTGGGTTAGCGAGTGCAGAATATGTTCTTTGGTTCTATTTTTTGTATAGCACCTAATGCATGGCTTGGTCTCCTGGGTACTGATCAAGATAAATAATGAGGCAGCCCTTGAAAAGCAGCGTAACTATGAGAGGGTTTAGCAGCCTAGAATAACAGTGAAACTGTTAATGCTCTCACAGAAGATTTTTTTCCTAAACTAAAAGGGCTTAGAGGGGTTGCAGATAACTGAGTGGTAAGGATGGGCTTAGAGAAAGGTTTAATTACTCAAAAATAGCAAGAAAGATGGAAGTATTAATTGCAGTTATATGTCATAAGAAAGGTACTATATAAGGTTGAACAATCCTTGGGAGAGAGAGGTGGGTCAATGTGCAACTGATGTAACTCTTACGAAAGGATCAGACTGAACCCTGTGGGCTGAAGTTTTACTAGCACTGACCAAAGGAGGAAGAGAGCTGTCTGTTGCATGCTATAATATTCAGGTGAAAAAAAAAAAATATATATATATATTTATCTTGAAGAAGGATCACGTGCTACTGGAGGTGGTGTTGGGGTAAGGAAAGGCTGAAATTAAAGTGTTTCCACCTTCTTTTGCTCCTCCTTGTGTCACCATGGAAATGGAATTTGTAATCCTCTCAGAGGTCTGAATGAACACCTTACCTCTCCTCAGCCAGTCCTGCTTGAGGCATATCTCAAAATAAGTTTTTTTTTTCTTTCTTTCTTTTTTCTTTTTTCTTTTTTTCTTTTTTCACCAGATGATTTTGACAGAAATGGGCAAAGGGCAGTCTACAGGTACAGTCACACCTCATGAAAGGAGACCCATCTCCAGTGCAAAGGTTGGGATGAATATCTGGAAAAAGACGCCCTCAGCTCCAAAGCCGCAGCTGCCAGACTATCGTACCTGTCTAGATATAAATTCCTGTAAGCAAATGGTTAGCATTTTTGACCAACATGGACTTCTACTCATTCAGTCAAGTGTATTTAGTCTAGGAGGTTTCAAACGAGCTCTCAGTTCTGTGAGGCAGAACAGCCAAAGTCCTTCTTCCTTCACTGAAGCAGATGCATAGCAAAAGACCCTCATCAATCTAATTTGCAAAACGTTGTCTGTTTTGGGGGCATTTCCTAAACAGAGACATTGTTTTGTTTTAGTTTTATGAGACAAAAATGGTGTTTTCTCTTATTTCATTCTGCATTTCTCCCCTTTATTTTAAGCACTCATTTTTTGCTTTTTAGATCATTAAAAAAAAAAAAAAGTTGGAAAATAATATTCATCAAATTGTACAAGGCTGGAGGTATGGGGTAAAGTGGCTTTTATACTTCACTGGCTACAGTCAAAAAAGGCTTCTCCACCCTTCCTCTCTGTGAGACATCTGTTCCTATTCTAAGCAGGTCAAGGCACAAGGCTTGCGGAAAACAAGTTCCAATTCCCATCCTTATTACCACTTCAGAAATTGAAGATGGGAATGAGTGAGTTCCTTCAGGTGGCAAATTTGCAATGTTTTTCATCAGATCTCTCAAGGACTGCAACACCTCATCTTTCTGTCTTTCTAAGGATGTAGCCACAGCCCTAAAATCAATTAAAGATCTTTCCACCACCCTGCCTCCAGCTGAAAATGCTGCAGTATTTGTATCATCCTAAGACAAGACAATTGGTTCTGCAGCCAGGAAACAAATGTTATTGCTAGCTTGACCAACAGATCCCTGTATCATGAAGTTATTGCTTCAATATTTTGCACTAGAAGCAGAGATCTGCTCTCCTGTCAATTAACTAACAGAAACATTGCATCTGGCTCTTCAGCTTCAGATCACTTACAGAGCCCATTCTGTTCCCTCCCTTTTTTCTATTCTGCAGAAAACACCATACAATAAATTTTATTTTTATAGGGAGTGCTGCACTCCTCAACAATGTAGTTCACGTTCATATTTCTCGTTCATATCTCTAACGGAGGTAACTGGAAACTATTAAATGCCGAAAGCAGCTACATAAATAAGTGCCTAAATATTTTTCTTTCCTTTTTCCTGGCTCCCATTGCTTCCAGATATACAGTGACGTGTTCAGGCTTTCTCTATTTGTGTCTTTTGAATTCCTCAATCCTCAGTCTCTGAAGTGTGTTTTAACTGCCCCATTCTTCTTGATAATGTATTTTGTATTTGACAGGCTGTGTTGTTCAATAGCAGCTGAGAAATAAGGTCCCCTGTCTCCAGAGAGCCTTTCTGAAGCCACTCTTTAAGAACATACTTCTTGTTTGCCCCAGCCAAAACCAGAGACCATTTTGGGGAACACGTTCAAGACAGCTCTCTGAAGACAGTATGGCTAGGCCTGAAGGTGAGCAATTGCCAAATAGCACATGTTGCTGCATGCTAGAAATAGCCTTATTATATATGCATATATAATATATATTTATTTATCATAGCAGAGGTATCTGCTAATGGTCCAACCCCATTGCATTCGGTGTGGGTAGCCAGTCCCTGAAATTTCTCTTTGTCTCCTTATTTATTTATCAATGCAGATTTTCCTGGTCTGAGCAGTGCTGCAGAGTATGGCCCCTGAATGGCAAAGGAACAGGCTATAAATGGGTATTCCCAGTTCTTCCTAAAGTACAAGTCCTCCAGTGCCAGTCCCTATTGACAACAAGATGTGAAGTCTTCACAGACATTTAGCTACCAGTACTGGTGCTGCTCATCACTGTACCTTTTTTGTAGGTAGTCTCTTGCTACGATTTGCCTATCCCTTTTGTTTTTTCCATGTCAGAAGATGGTGATAATAATTTTTCTTATTTTCTTAAAGTTTCTCATTAAGATTCTTTTCTTCCAGGATGAAAGGAACCTTCCTGCACATGAAAAAGTGTGCCCTATCTTGTCCACTGTTAGAAAAATGGCTGTTATAAATGCATGGTGCATGATGAAAATTATGATGGATAGCTGCAGCTCACACATCTGCTCATCCCATAATATATTTTGACTGTTCAGTGTCAGACACTGAAACACTTCCTTTTTAATGAGGTCAGATATTTTTAGCGTAGATTCTATGGTATTCAAATCATTCACAAGATATGGGGACCACTTATACTCCATGAGGATAAGTAGGGCATAAGAAGAGAGGGCAATCGCTCTATTTCTTCACCTTCAGTAGTGGAGTTTCTGACCACAAGAGGTCCAATTTTGAGTCAGCTTCATCTCAACACAATTCAAGATCTGCAATGTGATTCTGAAAGGAGTATGTCTGAAGGTTTCATGATGAAAGGAGGATGAGAAGGCAAAAGGCATTGCAACGAGCTAATTAAAATCGATGCCAGGAGAGATGTCTCTGATGCCTGGGTGGTGAGCAACCAGCAGGTGTCTTCATTACTTAGACTGCTGGTGACAAGCTACATATAAAATTACAGGGTAGCTAGTTTAATTTCAGCTGCAAAGAAAGTCTTAGCAAGTCTCTGGAGAGATGGAGTGGGAGGAAAGCCCAGAGAGGCTCAGTCTGACAGCTTGATATTTGGACAAGAAAGAGTGTTCCAGAAAAGAAGACCTGGGCTCTTTGAGCATAAAACCTTTTTCTTTAAAAGCAAAGGGAATTAATAAAACAGGGTGAACTTTGGTTGGAGAGAAAAACAATCAACTTGGCTAACTATTGCTGTTGTGAAGGCTTTGGCTTGTATCCCTTGATGGAGCGCTGTTGATTTCACAAAGACAGCTTTATTTTCCACCCAGAGACATGGGATCCCTCACATAGCCACCCCAGTGTGCACCATGTCATGGGATGGGTGAAAGGCAGTGTTATTGGTGCTAATGGCTGCTCTGCAATTTTCTTTTCCTTGAAAGGAATTGCTTGCCTGTGAGAAAAATGTTTTGGCATTAGCTGTAAGTTGTTATCAGACTCTTGCAGGTTGCAGCTGTTATAGTTATGGATGCAAAGCAAGGTTCATTCAAATATTGGCTTCAAATCAGAGCTGGGCAAAATCTGTGGACAAATTTCAATGCAAAAATGTATAACAATTTCATTGCTTTTTCATGTTGGTTTATACAGGTGACTTCTGTCAATGAGATTTGGACAGCCCCTGGCTTGAAGGAGAGAAGAAAAAAAAAAAAGCAAGTATGACGTTAGGTTGCAACTCCCTATTTTGGGGGGAAGATAAGGAGGAGGGCTGCATATTAGCAGAACATCTCTCCATCATATAATTTAGAGAAAAGGTCTATAGCTCTTTTCTACCTCCCTGGTGCTCTGTTAAATGTTCAGTTCAGCAGTGATAGTGCAGAAATCGTGGGGAAAAAATGGAGAGCCACTAAAATGGCAGGAGTTGAGGAAGTATAGTTTCATCTCTGCAATGATGACCTTTTACAAAGGTCAAAGTCATAATTGGTGTCCAGATACTTTAATGTGATATGGAAACAATTTTGCATTCCAAAAATAAAACAAAACAAAATAAAACAAAAAATCAATGAAACAAAATCCCCGTTTACTTATTACAAATAAAACATCCAGTAAAGTGTTGCTAAAAAACATGACACAATCAAATTTTAAAATACCATGATATCCTTTTATATTGACTTACTAAGACTGGAATTCTGAATTTGTTTTTCTTTAAATTTCTTTTTTCAGTTCACAGGAGAGTTTGAAAGATGGCTCTAATGTACTGTGATGTGTCTTGCCACAAGAAAGTGGGAAGCCTTTAATTTATTTTGAAATTCTTTTTGCTGACTCAGAGCAACACCGGGGTGAGATGGGAGATATAAAGCACTGTTTGGAGTTTGCAATTACTTTTCTGCTGGCATTTTAATGGATAAAAAGATATGTGTAGCCCGAGATAGATATTTACTAATGTATTCAATTAATTCTGAAGGAAAAATAAATTTATGGAATTAGGCTTAGCTAAACTTTGACCAACTGGAAACATAACTGCTGACAAGATCTTTAAAATACACATATTTGTTCCATCACAAATCAGTGTTAAATAATTTTCATTCTGTCTTCATCTTTTTTGAACTGTATTAAAGCTATATTAATTTTCTGAATAAAATAGTGACAGAAATGAAAGGCAAGGTGTATTAGACAATAAAAATTAGCCAATTAAGTCCTCTTGCTTTTACTAGGAATAATAAAGCATGTCATCTAAAATCATGGTGTGGTTGGATTATTGTTGGTTAGAGGGATAGAAAAAGGTGTGGAAACTGGACCGACACAGGTAGTTTTGAATCCTTATTTTGCTTCTGTGAATTACAGTACGAGATGATAGTTTTGCAAACCTGAGGCTGCTGCTGAGGCTGTATGCATGGCAATCAGGGGAGCAATTACAGTCAAACAAAATCTGGTGCCTGACACATTGTGAGAGTCTGAGTATTTGCATTTTCCCCTAGCTCATGCAGATAGAAAAAATGGCCAACTGTTCATGTGTACATTTTCCATTCTACTTAACATAAGATGTTTGTATGGTGCCTCATGAAAAAGAAAATCATACCAACTTGCAGATCTCTTAAAGACTGCAAAGGAGTGCAAACATATCAGGGAATGGGGAGTCACGAAACACTAATTATTTGCAGTTATCACTCATAGGAGATAGAGACCTGGGATAGGTCTCCTCCAGATGAAATTCACAGTCCTCCCCATCAAAAGGATAAAACTGGGAAAATTATGCCCAATATTGGCAGAGGAATAGTTTCTTCAATCTGCTAAGCAAAAACACAGCTCTGTTTATTAAGTAGCCCCTTTTAAACAAGTGACAGAGTATATAATTAGAGGTAAAGAACCTGTAATGAATAAATACTGTAATAAATACTGAGACATCTTCAGAAGAGTGAAACCAAGCTTTGCTAAGTGACAGTACCAGTAAGTTATTAACACCTCAGAAATGCAGATGTATATGTGAAAATTAATGCTAGGCAGATGTTTCCAGAATCAAATCCCCTCAATTACTCTGATAAGGAACAGACATGGATGTAGGACTCCTTTTACCCATTTGTCACATTGGCAAACTCAGAATAGGATTTATCCTTTTTGACTACACATCCAAAAAACTGAATTTGTAGTCAACAGAGGGAGGAAATGGTATGTGGGCACATATAATATGGGTTTTTGGAGTCTGAGCTACACTTTCCATAAAGGAGCCTGTGTCTTTTAGAACTGAGTACGTAGGGAGCACTGGGAGCAAGCCTGAGCTACCTTCTTTGACTAGAGGTATTCTGACTGCTTCTGAATATGTCATCCTGGTCTTCTCTTTACCAATGGAGAAAACCTGGTGAATGGGTTGCTGACATTCAGTTTAACATTGAGTATATTTAGCGTTATGGCTAGTAGCCTGAGCTCTACTATATGTATTGACCAACTTCTCCTGGACATCATTGGGATTTTAAACTGCTATGGCAGGTTTCTGCAATGTCTGCTGCCGCATTTAGGTATGGTGATAATTACACCTCTGATTTTAACCAGGTAGACTTAAGTGACTTGTATCTTAGAACCATGTAGAAGAGCTGATGTGTTTGTTTGCCTTTGACAGGTTGCAGAGCTCCCACTATATAGTATGCGTGAACTCTCCAAACTGTGTCACAAACATCTTCACTATATCCATTTCAGGTAGGGCAGAGGTGCTCTCACATCAGGGAACAGAGAGCACAAATCTACTAAACACACTGTCTACACACTAAAGCCCATGTCCCATAAAGACCTAAGTTTTAAAAATTTGGGTAGTTAAATGAGCACAACACTACATCAGTGAAACTGTGACCTTCAGTATGATTAATTAGCTTATACTGGGTATTTCTGCAACATGCTGACAAAATAGTCTTCAAGTTTTGCTCTGGAATGGTGGGAAATGTAATCAGGATTTCCAGAGGTCAGGACCTTTTCATGGAGAAGCCATCTTCAAAACTCATCCAGATTCTTTCTCTCAGACTTTGAAAACCATAAATATATATATATATATATATATATTCATAGCTGGCAAACACCTTTCATACCTGGAAAACACACGTCCAGTGAAACTGGACAGGTTTTGAGTAGGGAATCAGAACAGTATGCCTCTAGACATCCCTGTCATCCTGAATTATTTGATTACATTCATTCAAAACAGGCCTGGATAGTTTGTGGTGTTTGAATATACCATAGAAATGTAGTTTCACTCTTTCAAATGAGAGAGGCAATTGAACACTGAAGGAGATTAACAGGTCTTTAATCAAGAAAACCAAAGCAACAACAAAACAAACAAAAGCAAAACCAAACAAACAGAAACGAGATCTGTTTTGGGACATGTATATTGGTCAAAAAAAAAACACATCTCCCTGCCCTACCAAACTTTTCTCATTCATATTCATAAACCTTCCCAATTACAGATTCACTATGTCTGTTTCCACGCTTGTGCACAGTAGAAATAAAGTAAATGAGAACGCACAGTGTTACATGTCATGGAACTCAGGTTTGTCAACAGCACCTGTCATCAGCATGGTGTTTTTTTCAGGGTAGTCTTCTTCCTCCTCTGAAAATAAATGACTTCTTTATGCCAACAAAATATATAGCCTTATCAAAGAATCTTTGTGGTGGTTTTACCGTGCTGGGCAGCTAAACCCCACAACCGCTCTCTCACTCCCCCTCCTTTAGATAAGGAGGGGGAGAAGTAAAGCAAAGAACAACTCACGGGTTGAGATAAGGATAATTTAATTAAAGTGAAATAATTATAATAATTAAATAAAGACTACCATGAACTAAACAATTTAACTAAGGGGAAATAAAAGGGAAAGGGGAAAAAGGGAGGAAAACAAACAAACAAAATAAATGAAAGCTATATGGAAGTGCAGAGGAAAGAAATTACTCTCTACTTCCCACAAATGAGCGATGATTGACCACGTCCTTGAAGCAAGGCCTCAACGCACGCAGCCGGTGTTCGAGAGGAGGACCGACGTCTTCTCAACGAGAGCCCACCCCTCCCCTCTTCTTCCTGTTTCCACCTTTTATTGCTGAGTGTGACACCACATGGTATGGAATATCCCTTTGATTGGTTTAGGTCAGCTGCCCTAGTGATGTTTCTCTCCTCACTTTTTTGCCCACCCCCTAGGAGGGTTAGAGAAAGGCCCAATGCTGTGCCACTGCTGCTCAGCAGTAGACACAACACTGGTGTGATAACACTGCTGTTCCAGCTACAAGTACAGAGTATGGCACTGAATGGGCTGCTGCCGCGAAAGTTAACATTCCAGCCAGACCCAGTACAACCTCCACCCCTTATTCCATAACATTTGTGTCACACTCAGATCCCCATACTTTAGCATACAAGCATTCTCATCATTATCCCTTGTCCTTTAACAGGACAAGGATTTAACAGGACAGGATTAATAGGCAGATGTATCTTTTCATTCCATAGGTCTTTCTTGGAAAATGTTCATAAGAACTGTTGATGATTAGGTCTTCATCTGCCAAAGTGGCCACTCAAGGCAGGCGGAGTTGGATGTCTGGACACCAGCACCAGCTTAGTTCAAGTCCTTGTTGCACTGCCCGGCTCCTTGCAAAGTTGACCTGTCGTTGATCCTACAGCATCTTCCTACAACATATAACTTAGATTATAGATTAGTTTTCTCTCAATGTCAAATCTCCTTGAGGCACACACTTGATATCCCCATTCTTTTGCATGACCCACCAGGTATACCCTGGTCCTTGGGCGAAGACAATCCCACGAGTGGGTTTGCCTTTTCCCGAGGCAGGAGCAACCCACACTGCCTTCCCCATCCACCTTCCTATATGCACTACGGGAACCTTAGCTCCTTTCACAGTGTGTAGGGGTTTTGTTTCGGCAGGACCAGCACGGCTGTCAGACCCCCTATTGTTAACTAGCCAAGTGGCTTCTGGTAGATTTGTGTCCCATTGTTTCCACGTCCCAGCACCTAATGCTCGTAACATAGTCTTTAACAGTCCATTGTACCTCTCAACCTTCCCAGAGGCTTGTGGGTGGTAAGGGATGTGGTACACCCACTCAATACCATGCCTCTTTGCCCAGGAGGTAACAAGATTGTTTCGGAAATGACTCCCATTGTCAGACTCAATTCTCTCTGGTGTACCATGACGCCACAATACTTGTCTTTCCAGGCCCAAGATAGTGTTTCGGGCTGTGGCATGGTTTACAGGGTATGTTTCCAGCCACCCAGTAGTTGCTTCTACCATGGTGAGTATGTACCGTTTGCCTTGGCGAGTTTTTGGGAGTGGTCCGATATAGTCAATTTGCCAGGCCTCACCATATTGAAACCCTAACCATCTCCCCCTGTTCCAGGGAGATTTTACCTTCATGGCTTTCTTGATTGCAGCACAGGTCTCACACTCATGGGTAACCTGTGTGATGGCCTCAATGGTCAAGTCCACCCCTCGATCACGAGCCCATCTGTAAGTGGCATCTCTCCCCAGATGTCCTGATGTTTCATGGGCCCATCGAGCTACAAACAGCTCACCCTTACGTTCCCAGTCTAGGTCCACGTGAGCCACTTCAATTTTCGAAGCTCGATCCACTTATTTGTTGTTCTGATGTTCTTCAGTAGTGCGACTCTTGGGCATGTGGGCATCTACATGACGTACTTTAACATCCAGGTTTTCTACCCGGGCAGCAATATCTTGCCACAGGGTAGCAGCCCAGTTGCTACCCCACGTAGCTAGCGCCACGTTGGGCGCCAAAAAGGACTGTGGTGGTTTTACCGTGCTGGGCAGCTAAACCCCACAACCGCTCTCTCACTCCCCCTCCTTTAGATAAGGAGGGGGAGAAGTAAAGCAAAGAACAACTCACGGGTTGAGATAAGGATAATTTAATTAAAGTGAAATAATTATAATAATTAAATAAAGACTACCATGAACTAAACAATTTAACTAAGGGGAAATAAAAGGGAAAGGGGAAAAAGGGAGGAAAACAAACAAACAAAATAAATGAAAGCTATATGGAAGTGCAGAGGAAAGAAATTACTCTCTACGTCCCACAAATGAGCGATGATTGACCACGTCCTTGAAGCAAGGCCTCAACGCACGCAGCCGGTGTTCGAGAGGAGGACCGACGTCTTCTCAACGAGAGCCCACCCCTCCCCTCTTCTTCCTGTTTCCACCTTTTATTGCTGAGTGTGACACCACATGGTATGGAATATCCCTTTGATTGGTTTAGGTCAGCTGCCCTAGTGATGTTTCTCTCCTCACTTTTTTGCCCACCCCCTAGGAGGGTTAGAGAAAGGCCCAATGCTGTGCCACTGCTGCTCAGCAGTAGACACAACACTGGTGTGATAACACTGCTGTTCCAGCTACAAGTACAGAGTATGGCACTGAATGGGCTGCTGCCGCGAAAGTTAACATTCCAGCCAGACCCAGTACAATCTTGAAAACTGACAATTTCTGCAACACAGAAGTGTCATCAGGTAACTGAAAATGCAGTTCAAAAATCTGCAAGAGAAGTAATGTTTTATATGTCCCAACTATTATTGTTTGCCAGCTGAAGCTTCAAGCTGAAATGGAATTTATGATGTAGCCACAAACCTCATTTTCAAAAAAGCAGCTAAGATAACCACACTTGACCTCGTCAATACACTACACCACAGTAATATACTACTTAGCACCACAGTGCTAATTAATAGCTATTACTCAGAGAGAGTTTTAGAGGAAAATAAATTCAATGAAGAATACACCAAAGTTCTTCAAGGGATATATATTCAAGTGTCTGTTTTTTCCACCATTAAACTTCACTACTCTGTTTGTGCATCTTCATCCTTCTCTTTTTATGGAGGCTATAAAACAGAGATATATTTGAGCCAGTGGCAGGAAGAAAGCTGCCCTTTAACAATTTTAATAGCTTCTGAGCAAAAACACGGTGATAACCAACCACTCGGACAAACAGCACTTAATAGATGTTGTAGTAATGATATTCCAACAGCACCACATTGTGTGAGACACTCCTGAATCCTGTGATAACTGCTGCGTAGGCATGAGCTTTTAAAGCTATAGCTTAGCAGAGTACTTAGAAGCATCCTTATTCTTAAGCACTAAATTTAATAAAACTGCTCAGATGTTTTAAATTACACATATAATCACCGTGCTAAGTTATGAACTGATGTACTATAGTTAAATGCAAATCTGAGACTACACCTTCAGAAAACATGCTCAGACCACAGGGTGAGTTTTTTTCTCCATCTATACTACCAAGAAAGTCCTGAACTGAGAATACCCATACTGTCCTTAGGAAACATCACTGTCTGATGGACGGAGCTTAATATCATCCAGCTTGACCTGTCCCGTGCATTCTGAATGCCCTTTGACTATGATTATTCTTTTTCTGGCTCATACTGAAAACACAAATAAAGAGGCTGTGGTTAAACTTGGCTGAAGTTGACAGCAAGCTTGGGTTTTCTATGACCAGTATTTCCTCATTCTCTAAAATGAGCTAAGAATTAAGGCAGAAGAGTTAGAATTATAGAATCATAGAATCATAGAATATCCTGAGTTGAAAGGGACCCACAAGAATCATCAAGTCCAACTCCTGGCACCACACAGGTGTACCCAAAAATTCAGATCATATGACTGAGAGCAGAGTCCAAATGCTTCTTAAACTCCAACAGGCTTGGTGCTGTGACTACATCCCTGGGGAGGCTGTTCCACTGCAAGACAACCCTCTCAGTGAAGAACCTCTTCCTGATGTCCAGCCTGAACCTCCCCTGCCTCAGTTTGACACCATTCCCATGGTTCCTATCACTGGTGACTAAAGAGAGTAGACCAGCGCCTGCCCCTCCACTCCCCCTCGTGAGAAAGCTGTAGACTGCGATGAGGTCCCCACTCAGCCTCCTCTTTTCCAGGCTGACCAGGCCCAGTGACCTCAGCCACTCCTGTTAAGTCTTCCCCTCTAGGCCCTTCACCATCTTTGTAGCCCTTCTCTGGACACTCTCCAACAGTTTCATGTCCTTTTTGTACTGTGGTGCCCAGAACTGCACACAGTACTCGAGGTGAGGCCACACCAGCACAGAGTAGAACAGGACAACCACTTCTTTAACAGGCTTGATTGTTTTATTTGCTGGTTTATTTGGTGGTGGTGGTGTTTTTCCATCTGTATTAGCTGGTTTAGTGAAAGACGTTACTTCACTTGAGAATGGGAAGGAAAAATTACAGAACTGTCTGCACGACAGCACTTCAGTAATAACCTTGTTTCTGGGGAATGGAAAATATTGCTCCCTGCTCTTTAATTCCTAAATTCCTTAGCCTTCAGCATGCTCTGGGGAGCCAGGCAGCTCATCACTGAAATGGCTGGTGAGAGGACAGTGGGGTTCCCTGTCAGCCCAGTGGCACAAAAGTGGGCTACCTGCCCATGCAGACTCAGCACAATGTCAGAGGAAACTGTGTTTTTTTCAGACAATTCCCATTAAAAATTGACGAATCAGAAATTTCTACTGCTATCTTGAGCCCTACCACTATCTTCTAATTAGGTCTCCTCAGGTTTTGGAAGATTTTCAGAGAGACAGAAAGAATAATGTTTAGTTATAATCTGATGTGAAGCCTGAGATGGAAGCAAAACAGTAGTATTTGCACACCCAGGTCTGTTTCTTCAGCACTGCTCTTCTTTCAGCAGATCCCATGACACACTACTATTTAGTAACTATTTAAAAGCTGAAATTTGCTAAGCTATTTGTTAAGCATCCATGAAACCTGCTCAAATTATTATATGGACACTGAAAGCCAAATATTTATCACTAAAAACAGATTAAAGAAGGAAAATAAAATAAAATAAAATAAAATTAAAATAAAATAAAATAAAATAAAATAAAATAAAATAAAATAAAATAAAATAAAATAAAAAAGCGCACGCATATAGAGATGCTGTTCAAAAATTGCCAGGAAAATGGATTAACCATCTACTGCTACTACTCCCTAAGTAATAGGCTTTGATCAGAAGAGTTTAAGGGGTGGTTTCTTCATAGGCAGGTCCAGAGATATTTCCCTGCTTCCCTATGACTGTAAAAATGTAGGTATCACATCTAAGCCTAACATCAAAAATAAAAAGCTCCAGGAAGAAGGATGGACTTTCCTGCTTCTTGCTATCTTTTGTAACCCAAACAGTAAATTACTTCATCCCTACCTTTTCTGTATTCTGAAATACATCCAGAAGAAATAGCCATAACAAACAGTTCAGTAATGCAGGCTTTTTGTTTGATATTTGTTTTGAGGGGGGAAAAAAAAAAAAAAGAAAAAAAAAGAAAAAAAAGTATATCTGTATATCTGATTTGTAATGAATTTTTACTTTGAAGTGGAGTGTGTAGTTCACTATTAACTTGAATATTTAATTAATGAAGAAATTATTTGTCGTGTATTTTTATTTTTCTTTGGTGCATGGGAAATATTTTGTTGTTGTTGTTCTGATTTATTTTCATCCCAGTGTAAATAAAATCCATTCCAAAACACTACATTTTGCATTTGACAGAAAGTCCAGGTTTCCTTCATTTAAGGAGCTAGCCCTAAAATATATTTTTCCAGCTGCATAAGAATATTATGGCCAAAAATGAGTATGGACAGTGCATAGAATTGACACATCAATATGAATTTAAGTAGCAGAGTGACTTGTATTGAATTTTTCCTTGGTACAGAGATCAATAATTTGTCTTTTGACAAATTTAAAATGACTGTAAGTGGCAAACAATCTCATTTTCAGTTCTCTGAAAGATGACACTTTCAATAGACCTATGACTCAAGGTACTTACAAATCCGTTCAGTTCCTGCTCTGCAGGACACTACTATATTTGGGGGCAGTTTTACATTGCAACTCCATTTGTAAAGTGTGTCTCTATGCTATAGTGCTGGTATCCTGTCTTTCAATTTTGTATCAGGAGTTGTCATCAGAAAAATATATTGTGGCTGCACACAAATTCATCCATTCCTTCAAATCCCGAGCTAAGATCTAATGAAACCTTAGATGATGGTAGCAAATGCACTGCAGTAGGCATGACATTTCACAAAAGCAGCATGCTGTGTCAATGCAAGACAGACTGAAAATACTTTTCTCTAGAACATACTAAGGAAAAGCATATTTTATTTTTCACTGCTCCTGGATTTGTGTTGATGACAAACTTAACATACCAAATGCAAAACCCATGGAGAGTCATTTTAATTCTAAGATTTTCCTCACCCTGCTAAGTACTGATGGCAATAGACAAGTGGTCGCTGTCTTTCATCCAAGCAGCCTGGGTAGGATACAGAACATGGTATTGATGCATTATATATATTGCTGGAATGGAATTTAAACTATTCAAGCGTATAAATTGGAAACTCATTCTGAAGAATTGCTTTGCTTTCCTAAACCAAGAAAATGGTACAAACAACCAAGCCATTCAGGAGACTTATCACTGGAAAGGAATGTAATAATGTAATTCATGCTGTGCAAGGCAGACTTTAGTCTTGATGGATGTTGTTTGGCTGGTATTAAATTCTGATTTGCAGAATGGCAACTACCTTGAAGAAGCAAAATTTCTTGCCAAAGTTGGCATTACAAGAGCACAGTGATTAACAGTGTGCCAAATCATTCACTAATAACTCAGATAGTCAGCAAACACAGCCACCAGCTGGTTGGAAAATACCATGAAAGCAATTTATGGATATCTTCTAAATTTAAAATGGGACTCTATATAATTGCCAGTATAATAACCACATCTTTAACTCACACTGTCTCCTTAAAAGAAGAACATGGAAAACCCTTATCTGAACTAAGAAAAGTTACTCTTGTCACTCTACCCACTGAGCTAAAAAAGTCATCTCCATTTCCAATTTGGGCAGAGCAAAATTATGTAAGGACTAATTATGCAATCCTTAACTAACTTTTCATACAGTCTTCCTTTAAGCAAATCTCTGGCTAAAATTCACTGGGACCTTTGCTTGGATGAGGATGATGAGATTTTGCTGACAAGGAAGGAAATTTACTGCCTTCTCTATCTAAGAGACATTGTATCTTTGCCAACTCATCTCAGTCTTCCAGTATGTTTCAGATCCTTTTATCATTCTTCTACAGCAATGCCCTCTGTAGGATCTGGAGATGTGACAATATACCCCATGGTATTATTTGACAACTAATTATGTCCTAGGAATGGCTCTGGTCTTACCAAAACCAAGGGTAAACAAAGATCAGACAGTTCTCATCACTCTGTCTCAGGACTGCAATTTGGATAAGGGTTTATGAAGTCCTGTTCTGCGATTGATCACATGCAGCAAATTGTGTTGACAAGAATAAGAGAGCTGGAGGTCCTCTACATTCGTAGGTAAACAACTCCACTCACCACCTCTGCAACCACTCCCTCAGCCCTCCCCCAGAAGGATGCACTCTGATGCACTCTGTTCAAAACCAGTTCAGGTGGGAAAGAAATGAGATCAAGGCAGAGCTCAGGGTCAAGCAGGATAAATTATGGCCTTTAAAGCATTTTATTCCCTTGGCTGTTTTCTGATTTTTTTTTTTTTTTTTTTTTTTGGCCAGATTTCTCCTAGAGCTCTTCAGGCTCACAGGCTGTGCTTTTCAAGGTGCACTACTGATTTGATCATTACCAACACATGATCCTTTCTCATTCACTTCCTGCCTTCCCTAGTCCCAGAAAACCCACCAAATCCAAGCACTGGGAACAATGGTGGATGGCCAGTGAGTTAGAGGTGAGTAAAGCAAGTAAGACATGAGGAGTCATATCAAGCTTCTGCCTCAACCACAGCAAAAGTCATTGCCTGAGTTGGACAAGCAACAATGCTACCTTCAGGCTTGCTAAGCAATGGAATCTTTTTTTTTTTTTTTCCCATAATTGTGGAATACATTACAGCTATTCAATATTTTTTTTTCTGATCTTAAAAACAAAAGTAGTTAGCAAAATTTAATGAGGTTTATGTTAGAAGCTTTGAAATGTCAAAATTAAAATATTGTAATCAAATTTGTTAAAACAGACATTTTCTGAATGTTTAACCCTTTGGTTTAATTTCTAAAATCTAATTAGAATTGACACTCTCCAAAATATTTATGGAAAAACACCATTTGATTTAAAAGTGAAGATATATGATGGTGCCAGCATTAATCTCATGAATTTATGAGTTTCCAGTCAGGGCCAATATCAGGTACAGAGTCTTTCAAAGCGTTAGTGAGATAATGATGAATTATCCTCATTTAATACAAATGGAAAGTGCAGTAAAGCAGTGGCTCACAAAAATGACAGAGCTGTCTGAATACTTCTGGGCCAGGAGGAGCACCACAGGTGACCTTCAAGCTGAATATGGGTTATGGTCGCTTATGAGGAGATAGAAAGTGTCTTGTAGGATTGAGCTGAAACCTACAAGATTTTATTTTGCCTTCTCAGTTGACTTAAGTATATTTGCTATAGGGCTTAAACTGCTTGTCCTTCAGCAACTGAAATTAGAGCACTGTAAAAAGCACTGTAAAGATTTTTTCCCCCATCTTTTAAAATTTGATTCTCTTTAAAATAGAGAGCTCCCCACTAAAGACCTCCTGCAACAAGAGGCTTTACTCAGGTAAAATGTTAATGGCCCTTTTAATGCAGAAAGCACCTCCTCTGTATCTGAAGCTCCTTCTGTGCTAAGAGTTGAAATAATTTCTGGTTACACTGTCCTTCTATTATGGCAATAGGGGTGTAAAATGCTGTCATCATGATTTAGGTTTAAATATCACAACAGTTCTATCCACTGTGCAGGGACTAACTAGGAAAAGAAATTACTTCTGATGTCCTTCACTCTCATGCAAGAGATGAGTGTTCCCAGGAAACATTTGTCCGAGAAGAGGCAGAAAAGCTTCAGAAGCAGGGTTTTATTTGGGAGTTCAGTAACAGATTAATAGGTCTGGCTGTCAGGAAGATTCCTGAAACCAGCATAAACATTACCAAATGATTCCCGTTCATCCTATATATGCCTTTCTTGCATCCCTGCGTATAATTCCACTCTCTTCAGAGCCTTCACAAAACTATTGCTTGTCATGTTCCTTATTATTCCTTACCTCTCAGGAGCACACAGAAAATTGAGTTCCTAATTCCTTTCAAATTTACTTTCCCAAGCACTTTTTGTCACCATATATATTATATATTATTTATTTATGTGTGTTTGTTGTTTTCAATAGGAGCTTCAATATCTGTGCTGCAAGTTATGGACAAATATCATTGTGGTAGTACTCCTGTTTACACACTGTTTGGGCAATTTGAGAAAGTCTGTGTACTGCATTGTAACCCTGTGTAGGTTTCTCTCAGCAAAAATGAGAGTATACATGTCAGCTCAGATAGTATATACTTAGTCTTTGATTACTTAAAGTTTTTAAAACCTTTTCATTTCATATGCTTTTCTAAGTATTACTCTTCACTCAGAGAAAAATATAACATTTCATTCTTTTCATTAACTGTCCCCCCAAAATAATTAAATATTAAAAAAATCTTAATAGTTAATGTGTGTGGAAGATGTCTTTTATGTGTTTCCGTATTTGCATGTTTGTTTCTTTTTTCTTGATTTTTTTTTCTCTCTACAGAATATATACTTTTGTGCAAACATCCAAAACCTGAAGTTCTTCTTTGGCAATAAATAAGTGAATAATAAATAAAAATATATTTAAAGTGAAGAGCTGAATTAGTATTTTGGGGGGAGGAAATAGCAAAGATGAAGGGGAAACAACATGGTCCAATGAGTTCTACTTCTTATTTTCTCTTCTGTTTCTAATCTCTGTTAATTATCTCTCCGTTATCTTTTATATTTATAACCATGAAAGATTTAGAGTTCTGTGATTATATCCCTAGATATGTGATTCCCTTGATCATTAATGACAGCATCACTGTCTTAAAATGATTCATCAAGCCAAGTGAATACAGACTAAACCTGCTGCGGTCTGATTGGCATCTTCAAGACCTGGATGGTTTTGAAGACCTCCAGGCTCTACTACCTTGGAGTCTCATAAATTTACTTGTAATGTAAAAATTTATTTTTGTAACAAAATGAGTGTATCATACCCTGCAGGACCTGTGGATTTGCTATATTCTCAGACTCTTATATTTCCCTTACCTCTTGTCACTACAGTAACTCTTACTCCTCTTTGCCCTCCATCTGTAGGTAGATCTCAAGTTAATTAATGCCATCACATGGAAAAAATCTCAGAATAAAGAGTTGATCTGTGTTGTTGACAACTTACCGGCAGTAAAATAACCTTCTGTGGTCTTATGTATGAATCTGTAGAACAAATATTTAATATTTCTACTGGCCCCAGAGAATGAATGTCTCAGACCTCCAGGAAAGCCTTCCAACTCCCAATCTAAACTTGTCTTACTGCTATGTGACATCTCATTACAAACTGTTTGACATCTTCTCTGCAAAAGGATTATCTGGACTCCCTGAACTGACCTCAACTAGCTTGGTGAGTCTGTTTTTGTGATAGCCTATGAGCACAAACTATTATTGCTGGAGAAAAACAGGCCACATTTCTGAGACAGTGTAGGAGAGAAAACCAACTTCTCTTAATGAAGATACTGAGTGACAAGCAGAAAAGGTTCTTCCAGAGATGAACAGATGGAGTAGAATTCAATGGTCAGTAGTATTCACTTAGTTTCACCTGGATTCATGTATTTCTAATTTTCTTCCCTGTATTTCTAGATAGAAGTTATAATGAGAAATTTAGACCTAGATAAAACCTGCCAAGGAATTTGGATTGATTTCAGGCCCAAATCCAGCTTTTGTAATTCAGGTGGATAAAGAACTGGACTCTTCCCTGCAGGGCAGAGAAAGAAAAGCTGAGCTGCATGTTGCTAGACTTAAAATTTTATTTAAGTTGGTGTGAAAGTTTGGATACAGTGGGTTGTATCTGCTCTCTAAAAAGCTTTGAAATCTCAGTATCAGTTAGTGTGCACTGAAGCTATGAGATTTCTAGTACTGCTGCTGTGTTACCTCAGTGTAAATAAAGTCTCATTAATTTTATAATACAAGTAAATCCTGCTCATACCAGTGATTGATCAAAATCCTGGATGCCTAGAGAGCGATAAGGGAAAGCGGAACAAGCCACCAGTTTTTAATATAATTTGCTGTGAAGGTAGAGAACAAAGTGGATGTTAATTTCCTTATAGCATCAGGTACTGTGAATTGCACTGGGTCTAAAAGACCAGGGCTTGAGTAACACCTGGCTTGGTGTTGTTGAACTTAGAAGAACCTGTGAAATGAAAGAAATTTTTACCAAAGCTGGCAGTAGGCTATTCCATGTGTTCCCAGCCTATTTCAGTCTGCAGTGGGTTGACACATTTACCACACATAAATGTAATGATGGCTAGCACAAACCAGATTAGGGTAAAAGAATAAAAAATGTGAAGATGCTGAGTATCAAAGATCTCAGAATGACTTTACTTGCATGTTAATATTGAATTTTAATTGTTTTCCCTATACTCATTAGAATGCAAGCTTTTGTTTATTCAGATTGTTTAAAATTGTATTTTCAATGTACCTCATTTTTACAAAAGACGTGGTTAGTCTCTCTAGGTTACTGTAGCAAGAGAAATATCTGTTATTGTTCTTGCTTACCAGTGTTATTAGTCTGCTGTGTATGAACAAAGTCTCCTTCAAAATCATAGCCAAATCCCATGCACTCTTCCATGTCTTTAATTAATGTCAATGAGCAATGGATGACCATTAATAAGGCTTGTCTATTCTCTTGTCCTAGGTACTATCAGTACTAGTTGGTATTATTAAGCTGTCCAGTCTGTGGTAGGGCAATAGAAACTGAATGCTGAAAATCTTTAGTTACACTCTCACATGGCTTGCATGTGGCTTGAGGGAGACACAAAGTCATCTTGAGCTTCATTTTCTCTTCTTGTTTCAGAGAAGTTAGACATAAGATTAAATTCATTTATAAAGTACTTTGGAGAAGCTTCATCCAAGTTTTATGTGTTTAGAGTCTGTTTGTCTACATTGAAACTCCCATTACAATAATCAGAACCCAAGTCATTGCAGCCTGTGAATTTCAGGATGCAAATCTCAGGCAAAAAGTAAGGTTTTCACCATAAAATGGGGTGAGCCCCCCACTAAACGGACCCTACCCGTAGGGAAGTCTGCTGTCTCCCTGGGGCCAGGGTCAGGGACGTTGCCAGGAAGCTTCCTAACCTGGTACGCCCCTCTGACTATTACCCCCTTTTGATAGTCCAGGCGGGCAGTGATAACATCGAAGAGAGAAGCCTCAAGGCTATCAAAAGGGACTTTAGGGGGCTGGGTCGGTTAGTGGATGGAGCGGGAGTGCAGGTGGTGTTTTCGTCCATCCCTATGGTGGCAGGGAGGAGTTCAGAGAGGACACGGAAAGCCCACCTGTTAAACACGTGGCTCCGGGGCTGGTGCCAACGCAGAAATCTTGGGTTTTTTGATCATGGGGCACTTTACTCAGCACCTGGCCTGATGGCCGCAGACGGGTCCCTATCTTTTAGGGGAAAAAGGATCCTGGGCCAGGAACTGGCAGGGCTCATTGAGAGGGCTTTAAACTAGGTAGGAAGGGGGATGGGGCTGAGGCTAGGATTGTTGGGGCTGTGCCAGGGGGAACAATGGCAAGGCCGGAGGATAAGGCAATGGCCCAGCTGAAGTGCATCTACACCAATGCACGCAGCATGGGTAACAAACAGGAGGAGCTGGAAGCCATCGTGCGGCAGGCAGGCTACGACTTGGTTGCCATCACGGAGACGTGGTGGGACCAGTCTCATGACTGGAGTGCTGCAATGCCTGGCTATAAGCTCTATAGAAGGGACAGGCAGCATAGAAGGGGTGGTGGTGTGGCTCTCTATATTAGAGAGTCTTTCGAGGCTGTAGAACTCGAGGTTGGGAATGACAAGGTCGAGTCCCTTTGGGTTAGGATCGGCAGGGACAACAAGGCTAGTGTCCTGGTCGGGGTCTGCTATAGACCGCCGAACCAGGATGAGGAGACGGATGAGGAATTCTACAGGCAGCTGACAGAGGTTGCAAAATCATCAGCTCTTGTACTCGTGGGGGACTTCAACTTCCCTGACATATCCTGGAAGCACAACACAACCCTGAGAAAGCAGTCTAGGAGGTTTCTGGAGAGCGTGGAAGATAGCTTCCTGACGCAGCTGGTTAGTGAGCCTACCAGGGGAGGTGCCCCGCTAGACCTTCTCTTCACAAACAGAGAAGGACTGGTGGAGGACGTGATCGTCGGGAGCTGTCTAGGGCAGAGTGACCACGAAATGGTGGAGTTCACTATTCTTGGCGAGGCCAGGAAGGGGACCAGTAAAACCGCTGTATTGGACTTTCGGAGGGCTGACTTTGAGCTGCTCAGGACATTGGTTGGTGGAGTCCCTTGGGAGGCGGTTCTGAAGGGCAGAGGGGTCCAGGAAGGCTGGGCGCTCTTCAAGAGGGAAGTCTTAATGGCGCAGGAACGGTCTGTTCCCACGTGCCCAAAGACGAGCTGGCGGGGAAGAAGACCGGCCTGGCTCAACAGAGAATTGTGGCTTGATCTTAGGAGGAAAAAGAGGGTTTATAAGCTTTGGAAAAGTGGGCAGGCCACTAAGGAGGACTTTAAAGAAGTAGCGAGGCTGTGCAGGGACAAAATTAGGAAGGCCAAAGCTCATCTGGAGCTCAATCTGGCTACTGCCGTTAAAGATAACAAAAAACGTTTCTATAAATACATCAACACAAAAAGGAGGACTAAGGAGAATCTCCATCCTTTACTGGATGCGGGGGGAAACTTAGTTACAAGAGATGAGGAAAAGGCGGAGGTGCTCAATGCCTTCTTTGCCTCAGTCTTTAGCGGCAATACCGGATGTTCTCTGGATACCCAGTACCCTGAGCTGGTGGAAGGGGATGGGGAGCAGGATGTGGCCCTCATTATCCATGAAGAACTGGTTGGTGACCTACTACGGCACTTAGATGTGCACAAGTCGATGGGGCCAGATGGGATCCACCCAAGGGTACTGAGGGAACTGGCAGAGGAGCTGGCCAAGCCGCTGTCCATCATTTATCAACAGTCCTGGCTATCGGGGGAGGTCCCAATTGACTGGCGGCTAGCAAACGTGACGCCCATCTACAAGAAGGGCCGGAGGGCAGACCCAGGAAACTACAGGCCTGTCAGTTTGACCTCAGTGCCAGGAAAGCTCATGGAGCAGATCCTCCTGAGAGTCATCATGCAGCACTTGAAGGGGAAGCAGGCGATCAGGCCCAGTCAGCATGGCTTTATGAAAGGCAGGTCATGCCTGACGAACCTGATCTCCTTCTATGACAGAGTGACGCGCTGGGTGGATGAGGGAAAGGCTGTGGATGTGGTCTACCTTGACTTCAGCAAGGCTTTTGACACCGTCTCCCACAGCATTCTCCTCAAGAAACTGGCTGCTCTTGGCTTGGACTGGCGCACGCTTCGTTGGGTTAGAAACTGGCTGGATAGCCGGGCCCAAAGAGTCGTGGTGAATGGAGCCAAGTCCAGTTGGAGGCCAGTCACTAGTGGCGTCCCCCAGGGCTCGGTGCTGGGGCCGGTCCTCTTTAATATCTTCATCGATGATCTGGACGAGGGCATCGAGTGCACCCTCAGTAAGTTCGCAGATGACACCAAGTTAGGTGCGTGTGTCGATCTGCTTGAGGGTAGGAAAGCTCTGCAGGAGGATCTGGATAGGCTGCACCGATGGGCTGAGGTCAACTGCATGAAGTTTAACAAGGCCAAGTGCCGGGTCCTGCACCTGGGGCGCAATAACCCCAAGCAGAGCTACAGGCTGGGAGAGGAATGGTTGGAAAGCTGCCAGGCAGAGAAGGACCTGGGAGTGATGGTGGACAGTCGGCTGAATATGAGCCAGCAGTGTGCTCAGGTGGCCAAGAAGGCCAACGGCATTCTGGCTTGTATTAGGAACAGCGTGACCAGCAGGGGTAGGGAGGTGATCGTCCCCCTGTACTCAGCTCTGGTGAGGCCGCACCTCGAGTACTGTGTTCAGTTTTGGGCCCCTCGCTACAAGAAGGACATGGAGGTGCTTGAGCGGGTGCAGAGAAGGGCGACGAAGCTGGTGAGGGGCCTGGAGAACAAGTCCTACGAGGAGCGGCTGAGGGAGCTGGGCTTGTTCAGCCTGGAGAAGAGGAGGCTCAGGGGTGACCTTATTGCTCTTTACGGATACCTTAAAGGAGGCTGTAGAGAGGTGGGGGTTGGCCTGTTCTCCCACGTGCCTGGTGACAGGACGAGGGGGAATGGGCTTAAGTTGAGCCAGGGGAGTTTTAGGTTAGATGTTAGGAAGAACTTCTTTACAGAAAGGGTTGTGAGGCATTGGAACAGGCTGCCCAGGGAAGTGGTGGAGTCACCATCCCTGGAAGTCTTCAAAAGACGCTTAGATGTAGAGCTTAGGGATATGGTTTAGTGGAGGGCTGTTAGCGTTAGGTTGGAGGTTGGACTCGATGACCTTGAGGTCTCTTCCAACCTAGAAAATTCTGTGATTCTGTGATTCTGTAAACTCTGTTAGATGTAGCAATTAGCTCTATTCACACTGTAAGTTGTCTAACAACCAGATGTAGTCATCTACATGGTAAATCTCCACTTTTAATTAAAGGAAATCACTACTCAAGTGTTGTATATTAGTTAGCACTGAATAAGTGAGAACTTATGAGTTGTTCAAAGCACAAGCAGTCCTTTGATATATTTATACAGCCCCTAGCACGTTGGTATAAGTAGAGCTCTTATTAACTGCTATAATACTTAGTGCTTTTCTTTGTGAATAATTGTCAGATTAACTTTTAATATAGTTTGTTCCAATCATGGCTTGAAATGAATGTATCTTCATATATTTCTATTCAAAATCAAAGTTTTTATTTTATTTTGGTTTTGGAAGAGACCTCAAAAGTTTATCTAATCTAATACCCTGTGTACACAAGTTCCAAATCTAAAATTAAATTAGGTTTCCCAGGGTCTTGTCCAGTCAAGTTTTTAATATCTCCAAGGGGAGACATGCCACAACCACAGTCCTTCAGGATAACTTACTCCAGCATTTGACCACTCTCACTTTGTCTATTTTTTCCTCATGTCCAGTCAGAATCTCTCTTGGTGCAATCTGTGACTATTGCCTCATCTTTCTCTGAGCACTTCTGAGGAAGAGTCTGGCTCCAGCTTCTCCCCATCTTGTTGGTGAGCACTTGGTCATTCTGTATGATTTACATTCAGTCCTACTCTAAGACTGAATTTCTTTTCAGGCACACATCTTCTTAGTATTGTTCAAATCTGCAGGTTAATAAAACAATGTGGTGATAGACTAGAAACAGATGTTCTTTGCTGACAAATATATCTGAATAATTATCAGTGAGTGTCTGGCTTCTAGTGAAAAGGCTTTATCCATCGAGATATTTTAAGAAGTATCTGTGACAGATTCTACAGAAAGAGTTGCTGATGGTAATTGTCATCTATGCTCTTTCAGTATGGATACTTTGGAAATTACTGAGCCCTTCTTAATATTTTTGTTCTTTCTGATATTTATGACAATTAGCCAACCATGAAATGAAGAAAGAACTAGTGGAAAGGGTCACGTTGTCTCTTCCTGTGATCTGCAGGAGCCAGGCTCAGACGAATCTAATAACAAAGGAATTGAACTCCTGTAATTCTTTTTCATTATGAATCCTTAGCTGTTGCAAATGAAGTACTCTAAATTACTGATTCAAACTCTCCTGAAAGCATCTTTACTATGAAATGGGAGACATAAAATATGGCAAAATGCACACTTTCCTTACTATATGTAGATGAGTCATGATGCTGACAAATATTTGAAAGACAACCCCAGTCTTTACCCAATCTCTAGGTTGATGAGGCACTTACACTACTCAATAAACAAGCTGGAGCCTCCTTCTATGGCTAACCTTCCCCTCAGAAAGGAGTTGGTTGTAACCAGTCTGCCTTCTGAGAATGGTCCTTGGCACGTCCTGTTTTTCAAATCATTTCTGGCATTGTCTGAGACAAAGTCAATTGACCCAGGGCAAATATAGGCCAGAGAGCATGCTAGCAATTAAACAGTACAAATTACCATGGCCCAGTTTTTGAACCTGAAACAGTCCAGTTTATTTGCTATTGTATATGTGCCTTTGAGTATTCAGTGAGCTGCCCTTGTCTCCTGACATGTTAGGAGACATTCTTTTCATTTTCAAGGCTTTCACAACCTTTCATTCTGATAGACAATCACAGTGCAATGAATCATTGACTGTCTGTGGCTTTGTTTGCCATCCCATATATTACAAGGATGTGGTTTAATACACATTCCCTCATTTTGCTGATGCAGCAGACAGCGGGATTTAGAACATGTCAGACTTTCATCACAGCATTACCTATCAGATGGGTCTTTCTGCCAAACCACCTAAGTAACTTTAAAACTTTCTTAGAGAATGTAACATTTTCCTCATTTGGATGAAATTTATCTGATGTTTTTACTAGCACACTTCCATGCATCTTGTGAAGTCAAACAAACCTGATGTTGATAAAATGACAGGAGTGGATGATAAGCTAGTCCTCAGTTATGTTAAAATGTGTATTTAGACACTGAACTTTAAACTGTGTACTACCAGTAGTTCTGCACACTTATACAATCACAGAAAAAATGTGTAGCCATTGAAAACGTGTGCTATGGGTGGTAACAACAGTTACAGCTCTGTTGTTGGATTTTATTATGTAGATCTTTTCTCTCTTGAAAAAAGTCAGCAACTTCCATTTAATTTGTTCTTTACCTATTAAAAGTATTGTTTTTCAACTGAGCTTTATATGTTTTATACAAGTCTTTCAAGAATGAATTCAATATGTTAGCAGTTCTACACATGGAAAAACTGAAATGCAAGTAGTTGCTCTGAGATTTTTTTTTTTACTTGAGTTTATTATTTAGATCATACAGCAACCTCTGGAGATTTTTAGTACTAATGCTGACCTGTTTGTGACTGCAGCTTATTTAAAATATCACTAAATGCAACCTTTTCTGTATAGTCTCAACATTGCCTCAAATTCTATGTGCTTGCCAATAGCCTGATGATTATCTGCTCTAATACCATTATTTTTAGCAATTTAATCTAGTCTGAGTGCTCTTCAATTCTCTGGCTCATTGTTCTAACTTTTTAAAGAGACGTTTTACTTGAACTAGGGAAATGTATTCAATATCACTGACACTGAGACATAAAAATCACATCTGTGCTGGCTGCTCCTTTGGAGGGTGGGAAGTGCAGCTGCAGATGGCAAGGGATGTCTGCAAGCAGTGGAACCAACTCTAGAAGAACCTGAATTATGTGCCTAGCACTCACTCATAGGAGTTAGCTCCTATCTTTGCAAACAATCCTGGCTATGCGTGGAGTTATTTGGAGTGATAATCTACACTGGGTCTTGGTGCTGACATCTTCCTGCAAAGGAAATTTTCCAAAAGGAATCATCTCCAAATAACATTCCTTTATTTAAAGGTATATGAGGGTAACATGTGACATGACATTCAAGTCACTGTACAGACTCCAGTACTAGAGATAGGAACAAAAGTCCTGCTTTGAGGGTGTGCTTGCTCTCCTGCAGATGAATGAACCAGCCATCAAAAAAAGACTTGTGATGTTCACGACCACATGGGCTGTGGGTAAGAAACTAAGAATGAAGACAGAAATGCCCAAATCCTTCTCTAAGGACAAGAGTAGGCTTTTAAACCATGATAGTTCAAAGCTGATCTTTACTGACTTTAAGATTGCCAAAGGCAGTACTCTATATCTCTAATTGGGATTGTGTGAGATTTGTTCATTTGGAAAATACTCTGCTGTGTAGGAAGCCTCAAAGCTGCATTTTCATTCACATGATAAGGATGCTTTCTCTCTGTTGATGACATTAATGGAGTAATTGTCAAAGCCTTCAGGATGGTTTTACGGGTCATTGATGAGAAAAGCCTGTCCAGGGCAGAAGTCCTCCATCACAGAATGGAGAAATGCTCAAATAGGAGTGGTCCAGATGGGAGAAAAAAAAAAAAAAAAAAAAAAAAAAGGCGCCAAACAAATAAGAAAACCCACCTGTGTCGATCATTTACTTTTTTAAGTCCGTGAATATTCTATTCAGTTTGTATACCTAAAGACATAGGGAGTGGACAATCTGCTGCATGTGAACTGGTCCAAAACAAGGCAGGGTTCAAAGTATCCCAGTGACCCAAGGTGCCTTCATATTGCAAACCAGGACTTAAACATCTCAAGTATCTGTGTCTTTGCTATGGGCTGAATGGAAAACCAGGATCAAATGCAGTCCCAAAGCTCTACTATTAGTCTAAAGATTTTGTTCAGCAAAGTGTTTAATATAGCGCTGTCATTAGAGAAACCCCTAATTAAGTGTACAAGACCAAGGGCAGTAGAAAATAAATTACTACTTCATTTTACACAGGTGATCAAAGCAGAGGGCTAATTAAACAACTCTCAAAATCTGGATAAGCAGAATGAAACACAGATCTCTATCACTGTGTACAAGGCCATCCTTCCACCAGGATGTCAGCTAACTGTTTAAATCCAGGTTTCTATGGCTCAGACCTTTTGCTGGTGATCTGGAGCAGGGACATCAGCTGAGCACAGTGAGCTGAGCTGAAACAACAATTCCCAAGAATAAATGCAATGCACCCAGCTGGGATGGAGGCAAAGAGAAGGGTGAGAAAGGGTTAACACCTTTTAGTATATTCATCCCGATACAAGTTTAGCATCCACTCCACAACACTTTGAAGCCTGCATCTCCATGGAGCCCGTGTTCCAGGTCTCTGTGACCTCTTGCAAAGGAGCTGGTTGTAGATCATTACCATGTAACATGGGTCTGAGGCATGAGAGCCAAATTCATTCTAGTTAGGCAGCCAGTGTAAGTCTCAGAATCATAAAAATCCATGCATTTGCTTTTCTCTGCACAATTCCTCATCTTTAAAACTGGGATAACGCTGACCTTCCTCACACAGAGGTTACAAAGAGAAATCCATTAATGTTTTTGCAGTGAAATGAAAGCTAGAAGGTTAAGTGGTTGTTGTTCATGCCAATAATTCATCACACTGGGCACAAAATTAGAGTTGACAGCGACCTTTCCTTTCCCGAAGTCCTGTTTTGGGCCAGACTCTGATGTCTGTTCTCCTGGCATAAATCCAGAGTATATACATTAATAACAGCAGAACGGTTGCTCGTTTGCAGTGGTAGAAAGTAATCAGAACCTTTTGCTCTCCTTTTGTATTAATTCTTATTGTTATACAGATATCAAATCATGCAAATCATTTCAGGCAAATAAATATTTTTTATTGCTAGAATAAAGTTAATAAATTAATTATCCCTCATTTCCATAAATGTATCCAAGTAGTAGAAAGTGTTTCTTAGTGCCATTGCCTCATTATTTCCTCATCTGGCTGAAATTAAATCTAAGAAAGAGTAGAGAATGTTATTTATACATAGTATATACACTTATATACAGTTATACACTGTATATTTATATACAGTAGAGAATCCTAGAATATCCTGAATTAGAAGGGATCCATAAGTATTATCAAGTCCACCTGGCTCCACACAGGGATATGTGAGAGCCAAATTATATGTATGGAGAGCTTATCTATGTAGGAGAACTTCTCTTGTATAGGTGAAGACCTTTACATGGGGCTTCACTTTTGATTTCATCAGCTAAAAATTTTCAGGATCATAAGAATAATTATGACTCCTGGCTCCAACTCCTGTAATAAATGATGCTTTATGTACACTATTGCAGAGAAAAGTGTTACTAATCTTAAAGTCAGCAAACTCCTAAGTTAGTGAAAACTTGGTGTATACATTTGTATGCTTATGCAGCTTTGCCATATTGTCTCCCTGTTTTTATATTTCTATTTTTTTAGGGAGACAGGGAAAGTTTCTGCAAAAAAGGTTATGATATCTGATTGGGTTCTTTACGTGATGGAGAACCAAACTGTTTGGTTTATTTATTTATAGAGCTAATCACCCTTTAAACCATTTCTTGTCTTAAAAACACCATCTTGAATCTTTGCCCCGAGTTGCTAGCCACAAAACATTAGTGAAGGCAAGACTTGTAGTACTACTTCAGTATAGGTGTGCACACCTGGGGTTTATTGAAGTTGGTGAAATCAATTTTACTTTGAGGTTTTTGTCAGTTATTAACCCAAACTTAATGACCTTTTAAATAAGTACATGTTTTTGCAGTGAAGACAAACCTGAGACATTGCAATATAAGATGGTGATGCTGCAAGCAGAGAAATATTTATTTATTTATTTATTTATTTAAAGAATGGAAGACAATGCTGTATTATGTTAAAAAAGGCAAGATCCCAGATCATATTTTGTCCAGGATTAAACCCTCTCACATTTAAAAACTAGTCAGTCAATATTCACTCCCCTTTTTAAAAGGAAGCAGCAGTTGTCTGTAGCTGGGATGGTATTTCAACAGGCTTTGCTCTTCTGGCCTGTCTGAAAAGTATCCAGAGACTGCCAAAAGTCCAGGACAAAGATAAGGACAGGGTGCGGTATGTTGACAGAGTCAGGAATATGTTGACTGGAAGTATGTTGACTGGAAGAAAAAAAGAAAATGGCACTTTTCCTCTCTTGCTTATAGTAAAAACAACCCAAGGAACCTGAGATAAATGTGGATTGCCATCTTTTACCAGCTCTTGTCCTGCAGCCAGTTTTACCAATGTGAGTGAACTTTGATGCAGCTTTATTCAGTGAAGGTGATAAACCACTAAAAATTATAGCAGCTCAGAGCTCCCAGGTGGCAGAAAGGTCCTGGGTGCCCATGCAGCTCTGCAGGGCTTCCAGGTACAAAGAAAGATGTTTGTCCCTAGCACCTTCCCCAGGTTTGCAGGCTGTCTCTGTGGGCAGCACTGGCTATCACACACCAAAACAGGTACCATCGTGGGATCATTTCTAATTTTGCCTGTGAGCAGGTAACCAACGTCACCAAAAAATCATCTTGAGACTTATAATGAGCCCCAGAAATTTCTCACTGGTACTCATCAAAACCCTTCTTGGACTGCATAATTCACCTGAAATCTCTGTATGCTCCCTCTTGGATGAAAGGAGGTAAGTGGAATGCTAATTAGATTACAAGAGCCACTAGGTCCATGGGTGGTTAACAGTATCAGTAGTGCCATGCTACCAATACAGCTTCTACCTATGGAGAACATCTATAACTGCCTGAAAGTCGTCTCTTTTCTTCTTTCAGTGGTTTGAAAGCTGGGGCTGTGTCTATACTATTAACTTCAGAAGTGCCAGGGAACGTTTATGGGTACTTATCTCTACTGCTAAATTGCCAGATTGGACCCCAGCATGGCTGTGGTGAGGTCATGTAGCCCTCCCCCGGGAAATTCCTAGACACAGTCCAGGAGATAGATCAGGTCCATTTCCCACAGGCACTTTAGATGTCACTACCCTGATTTGAATGTTAAAAGAATTTAATAATATAAATGTGCGTTTTTCCATGCTCTAGTGCTAAAGAACAATCCAGACACATTTAATTTCTTAACACAGGCATAGCTTAGATTTCCCAGAGATGAAATGATAACAACAAAAGAGATCAAGAATCCATTTCACATACTATGTCAGCAGAATATGTTGTGCATGAGCCTAAAAAAACAATATGCACTTCATTGCTGAAGATTATATAACAGTGTAGAAATCTCACTTTTGTAATTGATATTGCTCCATTTTCTACTGGGGAATATAAATCATGGATGGAATGGAGAAACCTTAATGAATCAATGTCATAGCATGCAAATGCCTGAGTAAAATTCTCCTTTTATGGCTGTGTCAGAAATTATAGTGGTATAAATGATACATGCAAGTAATCCTACCACAATCTAGCAAGTCCCAGTTTATCAGCAGGGCTGAGGTAGCTGATCCTCTGCCCATACCATTTTAAATAAATCATATTTGTTTAAAATCCCTTCGCAGACACTGATTCACTGAAGCTTATTTCACCTGTGCAGACACAGTTTTCCTGACTGAAAACCAGCAGCAGAAAAAAAATATATATATATAATATATAAAATAATATATATTATGTATATAATAATGAAATAATAATAATAAAAATAATAATTAAAAAAAAAAAATCCTTTAGAAGCAGGACTACCTAAAGGGTTTAAACTTTTAACCAGTATGGTAGAAGATGCTAAGTATGGCTAGTATTCTGCTGACAAGAGAGAGATCATTAAGTTAATCTCATTCTTTATATTTATCTGCCCATCATGGACAAGTGGTCATTCTTTGCTTCACTCAATGCTTTATCTGTTTAAAGGCTATGGAGCCAATGACAGAAGTGCATCACCAGCAAAATTCACGGCACTCAGAAAAACTAACACAAGGCAGTGCCTCTTTGTAACTACTGCTGATGCTGTTTCTGGAAATGTGAGGTTGCTCAGCTGTTTCTGTGAGGCGAGATGGGACACAGAACAGGTGAATCCTTAGAGGAAGAAGGCAGGAGAGGACAAATTCAAAGCTGGAAAAATCAGCTTCTCATGATTGAGTGGTTGTTACAAAACTGGTGTAAGATAAGTTGGCTTCCAATGATTTACACACATATGTTGTGACAGGGAAGTACCACTGAAGAAAAGTGAGAGAAGTTAGGAAACCTGATTGGGGGAGAGGTCTGGCAGGCACCCTGTTGGTTGTATGGCAGACCCAGATTAATGAATATGCAGGCACCTGGATATTTGGCTTGAGGTAAAGGAAAACGTGTAGGTTTGGCTCGGTACCCATTCCTGGTCAAGTGCTGCTTCCCCCATAGTCACAGCAAGGATGCAGATAATGTGGGATGAGCACTCTAGCTGTGGTTATAATTATTGACCTACACACCTCAGAAGAAAATGGTAACACTACTTCTGTCTGCTTTTGTTACAACTCATCTCCAAAAATCCCTTGACCTGAAGCTATGAAGAGTTTATGTTAAATTAAAGATTTGAGTTTAAAAAAAATAATAATAAAAATAATAATAATAAAAAAAAAAAGAAAAAAATCTCACAAATCTCTATTTTCAAATACTCTAGAATTAAATACAATAAGATTTTAAGCTGAGTAGACCTGCCAGTTTGAAGGGATCTTTTGTTAGGAAGTAAGTATACTGAAAGATGGGGCTGAAAGTTCACTAATAGGATCAGCTTTCATTTTGACTTAAATGTCCTTGTTACAGAAAATTGAACACAGGTCTGACTGATAGCATTTGCCACGTTGATCCCATGGGCTTTGAGGCATATAGAACGGCTACTGCTAGTATGAGGTGGGGGAGAAGTTTGGGATTTAATGCAAATACATCCAGCAGAGCTATTTTTTCGGGGGGCGTGGGGGGAGGAAGTAAAAATGAACAGTTACTTTACCAGCTTGAACACAAACCAGGAGTCTAGGGTGTGTCTACCATTTACTAAGTGTTCAGTTATCATTGGGTCATATTTCATCTGCTGAATAAACTTTCCAAACTCTGTGGCTTAAGAAGAGCTTTGTCATTTTAAACACCCATTAAAGAAGTGCTACTTTTTAAACATTTTAAACATCTGTTAAACAAACTCCTCACTCGATGAATTAACTTTTTTTTTTTTTTCCTCTTCCTTAATGCCACCCCCAACTTGCTGTCACATGGGCTGGCTGTTAAAATGCTCTCATAAAGACCTGAAGAACCCAATCTTCTACCAGGTCAAAGGCAAACCCTTCAATCATTGCAGGGGGGTTGACCCTCAGCTTTCACCTGGAGGTGGGATGTCCTTTAAACTGCAAGAACAACACAAAATGAGAATGAAAAAAAAAAAAAAAAAAAAAACAACAAAAAAAACAACAAAATAATTTCAGAGTTTCTCTGTTTCTATTTTGAAAACCAAACCTGGATGTAACTGGATTTTAGCAACTGGATTTTATCTGGCATTAAAAAAAAAAAAAAAAAAAAAAAAAAAAAAAAGAGAGAGAGAGAGAAAGAGAGACATTAACATTGTTGCAGTTACAGACCCTGAAGGATTAGTTGTTATTAAAATGGCATTCCATGTGGAAAATTTGGAAGTGATTGGAAATATAAAATTCTTACCTTTCCTCTTAAGAAACTATCTTTCTTATTTTCTGAAATATAAGAAGAAAAGAAATGGTTTAGCTTTCTTCATCCCAAACTAGAAATTTGAAGGAAAAGGTACATTTTCCAAAAATGTTGAAGTTAATGTCTTTGACCTCCATCAAATCTTCCTTTAAAATGACTGCACACCATTTTGCTGTACAAATATATGTCTCAAAGCAAAAAACATATGCTTAACATAAGTGTGAATTAAATGTGTGTTCCAGAAGAACCAGCGGTGCTTCTTGTGAGGACGTTTTGCTTTGGTCCAGAAGGAAAAGGTTAAGGTGCATTAGCATAGGTTACAAAGGCAGTTTCTTCCAGGAGTAGCTACTAATGAGACAGCTGCTCCTGCTTGATTAGAAGTACAGTCATTACCTCACTCATTTGCCCTTGCAGAAGTGTTATTTTTAATTGGAAGCGGCACTTATGAATCGCCTCATCCAGTTCATTATAAAAGTCCATTGTCGTGAGCTAGCAGGCAGCTTAATGTATTCACGGGGCATTGTGTGCTCCTGTTTCATGCCAGATCAGTACTTTCCCTCACAGTTGAGCAGAATAGCTTATTGAGCACCCGATCTGCCCAGATGAAAAGGCAGGTGTGTAAATGACAAGCACAAGGACCTCTGCATGTCACATTGGGGCTGACTCCTTTGCTGGAAAAAAATGATTATCTCTCCTGAAATGCTCTTGAGGAAGGTGTCTGCCAATTCCATATCGAAGAAGAAACTAATGGGAGGGATTTAGATAGGAGGTGCTGAATAGTGACTTAAATAATACCCAGCCAGCACTCTTTCTCCTGTTGCAGATACAGAAACTGATTGTGTTTGTACTCTCACAAAGAAGATTTTTGTTCTATTTGAGATCCCCTCAGACTCATGCAAGTCAGTGCACTGGTGACAACACACAGTCCTTTCTGCTGTGAGAGGAACGCATCAGACTGCCTTTGTGGTACAATTTCCATGACTAAGCAGGCAGGATCACCAGGTGAAATCAATACAGATGATGTCTGGATAGGACCCTTTCTTGTAACTTGTTCTGGGCTGAAATGCCTTGAACCCTGAAGAAACATGTGGATGACAGTCAGTGCTCCAGCATCTAGGAGTTCAAGTCATATATTTGGGTAACTCAGATCAGAAAGTAAAAACCTGATCCCAGGACTGACTACACTCCAGATACACTACTGACAGTTTTGCAGTCCTGCATTAGTGAGATGCTTGTGCTAGGTCTGTTCGGCATTACCATCCCTACCAGACTTACTGGGCCAGCAATTAAATACACAGAGCTGTCTCTCACTTTACTGATTTCAAGCCTGTTCATGTTTGGTCCCTTAATTAAAAATAAAATAATAATCAAAAATAATATCAGCCTCCAGAACTTCCCTAGCAAAGGCTGGATTGCAAAGCACTGTAGCACTCATACTGAAAATCACTCCATTTGCTTTCCTTATGTTTCCAGCAAGCCGTATCTCTTTCTAAAGACAGTATCTCAAAATCACTTGTTTCTTGATCTGGCAGGGGGATCTACTTCAGGTAATAATATAGCCAAGTATTTAAACATCAATATAGAAAGTAAAATCACTACTTAATATCCTATTTTTGTAACCATCTTGTCTAGCATTGTCCTTTGCTGTGCCTATAAAGATTGCTTGCCTGGTTCCAAATTCATTTTCACACCTCTTTATTTATTTATTTATTTTTCATACTCTTGGAAGGTTGCCACCCTTACTTTTCCCTTTAGGGTTTGATCCAGAACCCACTCTTTGGAAAATTCAGTGGAAGTAGAATTAGATCTTTAAATCTTCTTAAAAACTCATTTATCTAGAGAGACTTGCAGCAAGGTAATGACAAATATTTTATTGATCTTTCATTATTTTCTGAAACATTTATAAAATGTATAGGCAGATGGTGTGTATTGTACTGACATGATATATAATTAATCAATTATGATGATGTATTCATCAATTTCCTTCCTTCCTTCCTTCCTTCCTTCCTTCCTTCCTTCCTCCCTTCCTCCCTTCCTCCCTTCCTCCCTTCCTTCCTCCCTTCCTTCAAGGTTCTGCAAACTCTTTCTTACACACTGGGTTTAAAAAAAAAAAAAAAAAAGGACAACCTCAGAATAACTGGTCTCCAGAGAACACCTTCTTCAGCTTCTTTCTCTAAACTTGGTCCTGGGATTAATCTTATTTTTGGAGATTTTAGTATTTTTCACCGAGTGTAAAGAGACTACTTTTTTTTTTTTTTTTTTTCTATATACTACTAATTAGACTCAGGTGGATGTCACTTTGAGATCTCTGAATGCATCTGTTTAAACACAAGTATTTAAAGCACTTCGTTCCATAATAGGTATCCTATCTGGTTTCCACCTACTAATTCAGGCAGATCCAACCTCATGAAGATGTCTCAGAGGTCATTTGGAATAGCTGAAAATAAGGTGTAATGTCCTGAAGATCCTAAAATGGCACTGCACCAGGTCCTTACTTTTAAGAAAATAACTGCACTGTGTGTTGCTACAGGACCTGTATCTGGATCACAGCTGATAAGACTGCTGGTTAATTACTGTTTCTTGTCACACCTTAGGCAACTGGGATGCATTTTCTGTCCATCTGTCACTCCAGAAAGGCATAGATAATTCCTCTGTCCTGTTCTTATGAGGCTGTAGTTGGAGACATTCCGTTTAGGTGACTAAATAACCAGCCAAGGTCTGAATGGGTTCCACATGTACCCAGCATGCTACTGGATGGTTACGTTTAGGCAAATGAATCTGCCCTTTGGATTTAAATATCTGCATTCAGAGCTGAATCCCATCACTTGGTGCTCTCTAGCTTTCAAAATGCTAACTTAGAAGGAAATTAATTTCTACTGCTGTGACAGATTCCCACTCAGGAAATATTACAGAATAGAGATCAAAATAGAAATAATTACCTTTGTGTCAGCTTCAAGGTGACTGCGCTGGAATCCTTACTTGCATGTTAATTTCTGTCAGATTACTCTTAATAGAGGAGCCTAGACCACAACTGAGACCATTCAGGAACCAAAATTAGGTGAGATGAACCCAATCTCACAGGTCTATTAAAAAGTCATGACTACTTGAAGAGTATCCTCATTACCAGTTGGAAAAGCAGTGCATGCACTGTGTCTAATAAGTATGCATCAGTACAGCAGAGCACAAGTACTCCTTGCAGTGTAGTATTACTGAATTATTTTAATTGCATTTGCAAACAAATATATTTGGAAGGGAATGCCTGTCAATTGACTACATAGGGTCTAGATTTTGACTTCAATTAGCTGTATTTGTAGGTGGCTTTTGGGAAACTACACCATGAGTAGTGAAACCACTCCCTGATTCTGTCAGGCTTAAGAAAGAAGAGAGACATTCTTATCACCAGGAATATCTGGCTATCTCTGTACTAATCCATCACCAAGGGAGTGCACTGCTGTAATCCCAGTTCTTCAGCCCCAAATTTTGTAAAATTCAGTAAAAATACTAAATGTCAGGTAAGGCTGAATTGCATGCTAGTGGAGCAGAGAATGGAGGTCCAACTATATAAGGAAACTTCAAAAACTGATCCAAAAAATGATCCGCTTAGCCAAGTACACTAGTAATTCTTTGCCATGCTTGCTACTCTGTTCTGGTGTGTTTCATATGTACTGAGGACCTACATGCACTAAGAAAGTGATAAGTTCATTTCAATATCACATACCAGATTTCCATATTTGCTGTTCTTGCAGAGTTCACCTAGGCTTATATTAAAAGAAAAGCAAAAGAAAGAAAAGAAAGAAAGAAAAGAGAGAAAGGAAAAAGGGAGGAAGGAGAAAAATTCAGCTGCAAAAAGGCTGGTCAGAAAATCAATTATCTAACTTGAACCATAAAAACGATTTTGAAAAACTTGCATATTTCTCCCTCTTAATACATCTCTTAGCAATAGTATATTTTGGTTCTCCTATATACTTCTGCGAGTCTATTTTTTATGGTTTATTACCAAGTTGCCAAAGGACTTCATGAAGCTGAAATTGTTGAGGATAAAAATAATATGCTATCATATTTCAAATGATCATGTCGATTGAAATAAAGACACAAATACAGATAATTAAAACATATATTGTTTTTTTCTTTTATGGAAGAAAATATATTTTTTTTTTTATAAAAATCTGTTATAAACTAATATACTTTGCCAATAAAATGAATAAGAACTTACATGGACTTCTCTAATTCAACAGTGTAAATATATAACAACAGTTTTTCCACAGAACAATAAAACATGCTCCTTTAAACTTAAATGGATCATTTGAGTTTTGAAATTGGGAAATAAACCAAAATATCATTTATATATCGATAAAAACAGCATGTCTTTTTTTTTTTTTTTTTTAAGAACAAAAAGATACAAAGCAGAACAATATCTCAAAGACAGTGCTTTTGTTTTTCTTCACTTTTTTCTTTTTCAAAAAGATTACCCACAAAAATATGTTAGCTCTTTATTACAAACACACCATAAGTATCAAAAATAAATTCTATTCTAATTGTAGGAAAAAAAAAAAATCAGAAACCTTGAAATGTTTTATGCAGAGAGAGAGAACAATTTTCAAGGGTGTTGTTGCTAGTGAATAAAGTCATAGACTCTGGAAGCATTTATATCCTATACTAGAGAAGCCTACATCATAGGAGTCCCACAACCTACTAATGAGAGCTACTGATAATTAAAACTTCATGAGGTGGTCATTTTCACACAACTCAAAGTGAAGTTCTTGGGGAAAGTCTAGTTTTTATCAGTGAACTTTAGACTTAAATATCTGCATTCAGAGCAGATAGAGCAAGAAATTTAGAAATAGCAAGGCTATTTCCAAAGTTTATTTTCCTTTAATTTGTTTTTATTTAAACTGCTGTAAAAGCCATTGGAATATGTTGAAATACTTGTAAATCAAGACCTGAGATTCTGAGCTTAGAGTCAGTTGATTTTGACTGAGTAAAAGTTTAGTCTCTCTTATAGGTGGTTGACTCAAAACATGTGGGTGCCTATTGATACTCATTGACTCGGAAGGTAATTTAGGGAACTAATTTTGGCCTGACATCTTAGTGATTGATGCTGCCTACTTACAGAAAGCACTTTACGGATTTACAAATCCACAGAAGTTTCCTGACTCTCCCACCCACATGCAAAACTAGATTATTTTAGGATTAGAAAACTTGTACAGTTACTCAGTGGAACAATTCTTTAGTGAATTTTTCTGGGATCAAGTTTTACAATCTTCAAAACAGACATAGAAATTATATACATTTTGTGAAAAGAAAAATCTATTAAAAAATATCATTAGAGCCATGCATAGCTGGGCATATTTTTCTACTTTGTCCTAGCGAATTATAGCTTCACCTGTTTCTTCACCAAGGAAGACACCTTGCCATAAAAACAGGTATTGTTTTCCATAAGAACTTTATGTAAAAAATATTTATTGACTGAAGGAACAACACACTTCTTATGTGCAAGTCTGGATTTGGTCAGCTGCATCTCTTTTATCTCAGTTATATTCTGCAGGAATTTAACAGACTTCCATAATACCCTTGAACCACTCATTTCTTTCAATCAAAATGTGATAATACTAGTTTAATACTAAGATCTTTTTTTTTTTTTTTTTTACACTACAAAATTTTAATTGGATATGTGACCCTTTCTTATACACCTTCACAGTATATCTCAGGGCTGGGATTATTGGGATAACTTCCCCTCCCTGCTTTAGCATTATGCAGTGTAATCAACTTGCAGTGTCATTTAAATAGGAATGGCCATGAAGCTCCAGAAATCATTACTCAATCAGTGGTGATAATTAGTCTCTGAGGCATATGTTGCATCTCTGGAACATGTGAGAACAAACTAGTTATAGTTAGCTAACATTGCACCAAGACAACTCAGAAATCCTTCCTCTTAAGAACATTTTATTCTAATCATTAATTTAACAATCAGATATTAATACAGTATATTCACAGATTCTAACCTGACTACCAATTGATGCTGTACCTTATCATCACTGTATCCAATACTGTATTATTTATGGGATTTTAGGGTGGAAAATCAATACATGCTTCATATATATGTGTGTATAGAGAGAACATATATAACAATAGATATAAAAAAAAGGTATGTATATGAATGTAGATTTAAATATATGCATTATCTAACAAAATTTTCATTTGTAAAATTTTAAATCTAAAAAAAAAAAAAACCTTTAAAATATTTTAAAAAATAATGCTATCTCTGAACAATGTTACCACTTCTTAATGGCTCTCTTAAATAATATTAAATATAACTCAAGGCATGTGAACGCACAAAGACTTAACACTAGATCTGAACATCTGTTGTAGCAGCAGCTTTTGGGTGTCATTAATTTCCCACTTACAGATTACAAAACATTACATTACCTTTAATGGCTCATCAAAATTATGAGCAATTGTTGTAACTGTATCTGCACTCCCAGGAGTCTAAGCACATCACAGTCTACACAGTCATCAGAGTAATGAAACAGTTTTGAAGGAGAATGATGTTGATCTCTGACTACCTGAAGAGTTCTTTATTTTTAGGGAAGAAAAGCCTTCAAGAAAGATATTTTAAGTCTTTCTCATTTGACCAGGTTATTTAATTCATCACCTTCTTAGACTCTGGTGTAACTTAGCTATATTTAATAAAGACAAAATAGACTTCATTAATTTGATTTTCCCAAGTTCATCTTGCTCCCTGTGTTGTTAATGATATCTAGGAAATGTTCACTATGTAATTTGCACAAAGGTTCCCAAAGTGAAGAATACCTTAAACACCCACAATGGTGTTGGTCTGGTGAATCTAAATTCCAGTGCACAAAAAAATTGTTGAGCAAAACATCACAAGTTATTTATTTACCTATCAATAAACCATATTTGCAGACCATCTAAACCACATGCAGGCTGCTCCAGCTCCAGGTCCCTAGCAGCAGGCTGCTTTTAACAAGGCACACCTGATGGGACAACTTTTTCTGGTGGATGCTCTGAGCAGTATGAATTTGTTCTGCAATTTTGGCTCCAACATATGGCCTCAGTGCCAGGCTGTGAAATCATATAAAGCATCAATTCATTACTTCAGTGAACTTCAACGTGGAAAAAAAGCACAATGACACATGATAACTATTTCTTGAGACCAAAGTGGTCACACAGGGGCTAAGAGAAGACATCGACTATGTCCTATGCAGTGTGAACATGAGCTAGTCTGCACTGTTTGGGTCTGGGATTCTTTCCTGGTTCCTATCTACAAAACCAGAATAGACATAGTCTCCAGAAATAGATGTAACCTCCTTCTCTACTCTTGAATCATATCTAGGACTTTACAGTATCTTCCATACTTTTGCCAATTTTCTCTCCTCTTATCCTCTGTGCAAACAGAATGACAGTATTTCTCACCATGGCACAGGTTCATCATCTGGCTTCCTACTCTGTGTATCTGCAGCACTTCTGGGTCAGGAAATTGCATACGGTCTGTTTCTACTGTGTTCAGGGAAGCACAACTTTGAGGATGCTCTTATAAGCAATCACATTACATTGGCAAAAAGGTAGGATTGCTTTAGTTTAGTTGTCTTCTCAAAAGTAAAAATAAAATAAAATAAATAAAATAAAATAAAATAAAATAAATAAAATAAAATAAAATAAAATAAAATTAAAATAAAATAAAATAAAATAAAATAAAATATTTTTTTTTTTAAGAGAGAATTCTGCCCTTTCTTCTATGTAAGATTTAAGATGGAACCACTTTCATCATATATTTTTCAAAATGTTTGTGCACTTACAAACTACTAGGGGAGAGATCTGTGAATAAATCCTTCCTCATGCCTATCAAGTGCTGTGCTGCCTGTTAGAAGATTAGCATGTGTTGAAGTAGGCTGAGGTTTACCATTGCTAAGCCTCAGCACTTCAAAGAATACCTCGGTGCTTTTCACAACAGGACTTGGATTAAATGAAAGTGCCCCTCTTATTTATGGCAGCTGACTTTCTAGTGATGCAAGTAGTTAGAGAACAAGTTACTTCGGAACATGGCAAAGTTTGGTAGATGCTGGGCTTTCTACGCTGTCAGAGCTCCATGGAGAAAGTTAATGAAACCTGGGTGCTGCCTTACAAATTCGCAGCAGAATTTCTTACCTCTCACCTGCAACACTCATACCAGCCAGCCAGCAAGGAAGTTTACATGATTAATTTAATCTTCCTCATTTCCCACACTTCTTCTCTGATTATGTTCACCTTCTCCCCAAAGGTGCAGTCAACAGTGAACACTGGTAAATAGAAACTAGTTTTATTCCAGTTATTTTGTGTGTGTGTGTGTTTTCTGGGGAGGAGAGGAGGGAGGTTGTTTTTAATTCCTCAAACTGGATCACCTTTCTGTTTATCTTGTATTCAGTTGCTTATTTCTGGCTGTCTTGGGAGCAGGGATGAATGTGTTTGCCAGGAGGAAGAAAAGACTTCAAAAGTGAAAAGAATCTCTTTCAACAAAATTTATCTTTAAAAACACATTACCATTGTGTGTTTGGGTATTTTATTTACTGAGCAAGACATAAAACTACGAGAAACTATTTTCTTCTTCTAGGATATGCACTACAGTCACATGCATGTGCACATTGTTGCCCTCAATACTTTTTTTTACCATCATTACTTCCTCCTATTTATTAGTGCAACAAACAGATTAGTTGATTTCGTTATTAGATTTATCAAAGGTACTTAGACAGAATCTGAACATCTTGCAGTTCGGGATGGATTTATCTGCATAACCCCCTCTGAAACCTAGGAATGCTATTATCTCTCCTCCTTTCTCTATAGAAGGAAAGGAAGAGTCCACACCAGCAGAACATGCTGCAGCAACTGGCTTTGAGCTCTTTGATTCTCTCTTGACCCATGAAGGAATCTAACAAGCTACATTAAATTAACTAGTTTACTTCTGGAAGGCTAAAATTACGTGAGATGAATCCCTTCCACTGTTACTTGTATAAACTCATACAAGAAGACTCTAATAAACTCTAATTTCCTGTGTTGTAGGTTAATGATTTAGTCACTAAATTACCTCCATTCTTTGTTTTGCCTCTGACCTTGGCTAGCCTTTCAGGTTATTAGCACACTGTAAATATTAAGCATTAGCAATGCGTTCTTTCGTATTGAAAAACCTTAAAGGCTTTTTGAAAGGTAGTTGACAGATGTTTAAAACTAGGCTAATCAAATCTATACCCAGAGCTCCACTCTGTTCTTGGCAAGACAGCAAGGCAAACTTCTGCCTTTGTAGGGTCACAGGATGGATCAGATTGGAATGAACCTCAGGAGGATTAGCCTCAACTGCTGCTCAAAGTAGGGTCAGGTGTAGGATCAGATAAGCTTGCTCAGTGTCTTACCCAGTTCAGTCTTGAAAAGTTTCCATTCCAAGGATGGAATTTTCATTATTCATATTACATATTACAACCAGTAAAATTCACTGGTTGTCTACAGACAAAAATCTCAAACAGATAAAGAAAAATCTGTTTTGGAAACAGAGCAGCACAACAGACAAACTGATTTGATTAAAGATCTGTGTCCTCTGTCCCCTAAATCCACCCTGGTCCAATAATCCCACCTCCCCTCCCATTTCCACGGCAGATCAGTTGGGGGTCTGCACCAGACTGTAGCAAATAAAGTCACAGGGATGCAGATTGTGTCTATCTGCTCCTGCCTCAGTGGACTACTGCCAGGCACTATGGATAATGCCTGAGTCATTTGCCTCTGTCTCTGTGAGCACTAATTTAAGTCTTTCTATTCTACTCAGCTCCCAATTTCTGCACAGCTCTAGGAACATAATATCTTTCTGAACTTTACCCTTCTCTGAAATTTGGTTGAAATCGTCTAGCAGATTCAAAAGTTAGGGAGAAGGTGAGAGACCAATCAACAGACTGCAGGAATACATAAAGTTTCATTTCTTTAGGACACGAGTCTGAAAAGCCAATTATCGTGTGATTTTTCTACAAGACTCCAGAACCTTGAAGAAAAATGTACAAAGCAGGATGTTTCCTCTAACTGAGCAGACATTCAAACTTTTTGGCAATAAATTGGCATTATTTCGATTGCAAATTTGCATCTTAGTAGCATGGAAGTTACATCAGTTTCCACTGTTATGCAAAGACATTAATCCTGCTTCAAATGTGTGTAGGCTTTTTAATCCAGCATCCCCAGTGTGTGTACAATAATTAAGTATGCCATGTAGTGCTCCAATGAGCAAAGTATGATTTGTGAAGAGAGGTAATATCTTTTGTGAGGCTAAGTGACAGAGTTGGGAGATAAATCAAAAAAAGCTCTCAGGCACACAAGCCTCTTTTTTCAGGTTATTCTCATAGTATGACAATGGCTATGTGCCTCACACCTTTCCAAAATAACTGCTGTAGACTGTGTAATGTGTTAGTACTCAAATGAAACTGGGGGTAATGTATACAGAATGGGAATCAGTCATCCCATTCAGGGATCAGGGCAGTTTCCAACAAATAACACAAGGAACTGAAGAATATGTATTTTTTTCCAACAGACTTAATCACAGTTAAAGAACACGATTAATACCCAGGTCCCTTCTGATTGTTCAGGACTGTTATGCATAAAAGTGGGAAGGAAAGGCAGACTGAAAGCAATGCAGCATTAAATGACTGAAAACCTGGAAAGAAAAGGATAAGGTATCTACAGCCTTCTCTTCTCCAGGCTTCCCACTGCTCTAATGATGTAAAGATCACTATTGTGGTCAAAAGAAAATTGCAGACAACACGTAAGAAACTTGAGTTGGAAATTACAGGCCTGCTGAAGTTAGCTTCTGTTTAAAAAGAAACCACAGGTTTTCCAGATGAGTTGGTCAAAAGAACTACTTTTCCTGTACTACAAAGAAAGAAGAGGAAAACTAATGCAAACATTAATCATACCATAATTCAGAAACAAACTGGAAAATTTTGAAAATTTAGATGACCAAAAATACCTAAACAATTTTAGATGTTTTGACTGTTTTCAAATATTTTATTTCAATTTTGATTGCTATGTTTTTTTTGTTTTTTTTTTTTATTTTAAAGGAAAAATGTCTTAAGTGGCTTAAATTTTAAATATCAGTCTTATAAGTGAGATTACAAAAAAAAAAAAAAAATAAATAAAATCAAAACAGATCAATATCTTTGTAATAAAAACTAAAAAATAGTAAATAGAACAAGTCCTTTTTCATATTTCTAAATAAAACATTTTGTGAATAGTATCCGCAGTCAGCCCCTGGGTTTCATTAGCTAGACATCATTTTTTCTGTGCAATGTGATGACTGAAGGCAGTCAGTTCTACCAACAAGGGCTCTGTTTTTGGCAGGTGAGTCAAGCTGTCTCCTGGAGAGACAAAACTGCACTGTCATAAGGGTAGGATTTCATCTGGGGTCTGTTCCTCATGAGATATGGGGATGAGGTGACCAGTATAAAACAGTAACCAGCAGAAAGTGACTGGTTCCCCCCAAAAATTATTGGGTGTGTCTGGGCAAATATTTGTGCTATGGGTAACAGACAATGACCCTTTTCATTGGGAACACAGGCAGAGGAGGAGATGTTACAGCCCTGTGTTTTAGACTGACTGGATTTTACGGCGTGTAACCAGTGGTCCATAATGTCTACATCCTCAGTGTCTGAGCAAACAGAGAAGGGACAATCCACTGCCCTGCTAATGAAAGGGTCTTGTCTCTCCCTTATGTTAACATGTGGTGGTTTCACCCTGCTGGGCAGCTGAACTCCATAACCGATCTCTCATTCCCCTACACAAAGGAGAAAGGGGCAGAAAATGCAATGGAAGGGACACAAGGGTTGAGATAAGGACAGGGAGATCACTCAGCAGTGAGAAACTAACAGCACCAGAAACTAAAAACACCTTCCCCCATCCCACCCTCTTCCACTTCCTCCCCTCTGAGCTCAGGGAACAGGGAATGGGGGCTGCGGTCCCCATTCGTCTCCGCCGCTAGTCATAGTCCCTCTCTGCCCCTGCTTCCTGTAGGGTCCCTCCCACGGGATGCCGTCCTTCCTAAAGTGAGCTTGTGGGGGCCGCACGCAGGCAGCAGCTCTTCAGGAACTGCTCCCACACGGCTCCGTCCCACGGGGTCCATCCCCCAGGAGCAAACTGCTCCAGCACGGGTTCCCCATGGGTCGGTGGCAGCTCCCCCCAGACCCCCTGCTCCTGCGTGGGCTCCTCTCCTGTGCAGCCCCTCTCCACAGGCTGCAGCTCTGGCCCGGGGCCTGCTCCTGCGGGGGCTGTCCATGGGCCACAGCCTCCTCCAGGCCACATCCAGGTCATGGAAATACAGTGTTAGTTCTCAACAAGTGCTGTGCCTCCAGATTCACAAAGCCAGTTCCCAGTCTTCTCTGGTGTTTATTCTGCAGTTAGTGAGAATGAACTACTGTTCAGCTTCCTGATGCTCAGCACAGTCCTGGGTCCTCCATTGCACAGCAGTTTAAGCTTCTGGAAGAGGCTTTTTGCCCTTGCTACTGACGTATGGGGACCTGTAGGTCTAAGTCCTGCCTTTGCACAGTGAATGGTATGTAAAGGTCAATGAATATGTCTAGTCATGCTTCTTCTCAAGTAAAATAGTGTGCTGGATGGACCCATCTCATGGACTAGACACCGCTCCACACAGGCTGACTTAGGCTGTCAGTCACTTTATGGCAGGAGCTCTCACAGCAATTAGCTCCATGTTAGGGCTGGCTGTTGGGGTTTTTCTCTCTTTTCTCATAATGCAGTCCAGCCTCTCCTCCCCCTTCCGCTAAGCTGTGTTGTCTCATTCCCTAGGCAATCAGCACAAAGTGTAGAGATCTAATCTCAACCTTGAGGGCTTGGTACACTGCCATATGCCAGCCTGCAAACGAGCTTCAGACCCAGAAGTGCCAGGTCTGTGCCAGCATCTAGCTCTGTCTTTACTAATGAACATCTAAGAACATGCTAAAAGCAGTATCTGAACTCTACGTAAATGCAGCACTTTATCCTGATACACCAATTTACTCATAGTTACTATCAGGATTTTCAGCTTGGCAGAGGCAACTAAATCACTTTCTCACTTATGAAATATTTACCCTATTAAATCACAATGATCCCTTCTGGCCTTATTCTCTGAAAGATGTTATAAGAAGTGCCAGCTCCAGGCAGAGCTGAGGAGAGTAAACAGGGTGTTAGTATTTGGCAGGAGAGGTGCCTGCCTGTCTCATTTGCTGTGAACAGTTGGTGACATGGTGCTGTATGAATAGTCTCATTTTCCAGTACGTCACAGAAGGGTTTGGATTTGACCGTGAGAAAGAAGTTAGTCTAAGTCCTGTAGGAATTGACTGGTCAGGTTTCTTGTTACAAAAATAAGAGGTCTCCTTTGAAAGATCCCATCATCTACATGTTTGTATAGATTACAGCTGAATGAGTGGAAAGAAAGAGCTGTGCACGCTACAGTGATACAGAAACTTAATAGGTGGGTGGAACAGAAAATACCAGTAATAAAAAGAGAGGAGAACATTCTCAGCACTTCTTTAACATTGCAGAATGATTTCCTATTTTATTCAAATACTCAAGAGGTGTGCATATAAATATTTCTTTACGCTGACAGCTTGAGAGATCTATAACCTTCCCTTTTTAAGCTTGCATGTCTTGTCACAGCAATTCGAAAATTTAATAGAGAAAATTCCACAATTGCAATGTCTTTTCCAGCTAGTTTCCTGCTGCAGTGAACTCCAGGCCATAAAATTCCTGTATGTTACAACTCTCAAAACATAGATTTTCAGATCTTTTTTTGCCTGGGCTTTTTTATTGTTTGGTTACAGAGCAGCCACATTTTTCAGATATGCTTGTAATCTGAAAGGAGATATTTTAAAATGACATAATGAATTCCATGTGACTGAATGATGGTAAATTGGCTTCACTGCATTTAAAAATGAAACAGATGATTTTGTACTTGAAAGGATGCAAACTCAGCCTGGTATATGAAAGCCGAACTGTCTTCTGTCCTCTTCACACAAAAAGGATCGGAGCAATCTTCTCTCCATATTCATGTTTCCTACAAGAAGATATGTTGGGTTTCACCTGCAGTAATAGAGACAATGGTGAGTCTCCGGCAAACGCTTTCAAAGACGAGAACATAAGCACTTGTACAAACTGGCTTAAGAGGGAGTCTGCATCACTGTAGGGTTTTATGAATAGGGTAGTCAAACACCATTTGTATGGAATCCCAAATGGCCCCTGTCTTTGTGATATGGTTATTAATAGTAAAAACCCTCCAGCTGTAATAAAGATCCTCCCATAACAAAACCCCTTATCAAAGGCAAAACCACATCCAGACATTATCATCAATTTCAGTTTTCTTTTTAGTTGCCTAAGTGCCAAGTAGCTACTTCCTTTCTGGATTTGCAAAGTGTTTCCTGGTATCTTTCGATTCATTCTACATAATTTTCCTCCTAGATTTTTTCTTTTTCCCCACTTGTGCTCTGATTTCCGTTATACAGCTTGAAGCATAAAACAACCTCTATTTTGTGTTTCACCCTCATCATACACTGACTTCCTTACACTAAAAACAAACAAAACCTTTCCAACAGAGTAATGTAGATGGAAACAAAAAAATAGAACAATAAGAGTTTTATAAGAATGTGCCAGTAATACAGCACCTATCCAGGAGTGCGGACCAAACCATGTGAGTAAAACACCCTCTGAATGGCATGCTAAGGGATTGACAGGCATCCTATAGGGCATAGGAATGATGCTGGGAATGGCACTGATGTCCTCTTCAACCACTGACCTCCGTGTTGTGTACCCTGTCCTACGACTGCATCTTTGCATTCCAAGGAGTATATTCATCCCTACTTAGGCTATACTGGCTGAAAACTCTGTCCTGAAGCCCATGCTCCTGTTCCTATACTCCTTAAATTTTGCATTTTCTCCTTTCCATATTTTTTTTCCTGCAGAGCATGGGATTTCTCATAAGGGCTTCAATTTCATGTGCCTTAGTCATAGTCAAAACATAACGGGAGAAATTCAGGGTCAACACTAGGGGTTTGGTGTCCAGCTCCCATTGGAAGTCATTAGGAATAGCAATGTTACTCTACTTTTTATTATACTTTTGACCTTGGAGACTCACTTCTGTACTGGCCCTCATAACTGAATCAAAACTCACAAAGTGCACAGAGAAGCTCAAAGGAGTAAAATTGTCTTTCTTGAAACCTGAAGACCATCAGGGCAGTGTCTGATTATCATTGCACAGCAATGTGAATTGTCAGATTACGTTCCATACTCTTTAAATAGCCAGCCATAGTATTTGACCTGATTACTGTCTGTGCAATGGATTTGACAGTCTAGACTAAACTATATGAAAAAAAGAAAAAAAAAAAAAAAGAAAAAAAAAAAAGAGAGAGAGAGAGAGAGAGAGAGATTTTCACATCTTTTAAACTTACCATTCTATTCATTTAATTAACTGAACCTGTTCTGATATTATGGAGCACATTACAAATCTGTCTCCCAGGAGACCCTGCAAGTTTTGCTGATATCCCAGTCACAGTCTGTTAGACTTCACCAAGAATGTGAAAATATTGGTATTTTGTCTTCAGATCGAGACAGAAAAATACTTTTCTTGAGACTTGCAACATTAAACAGATTACTTTCAATTTAATTTTGTATCTCATTGAAATCAGTGAGATATTTTTTTTTGTAATCATCAATGATCAATCATCAATGTGCAATCAGACACAAATAATAGGAAGCAACATATAGAAATATTTTATGCAGATAGTGAAATGCTGGCTTTTTTTTTTTTTTTTTTTTTTTTTTTGGCCTGTGCAGAAATTTAGCTGCAACTCCCCACTAATGTGTTGGTCATGAGTCATGATTTTCCAACACATTGGCTCAAAATGTTCTAATAGAAGGAGAAAAAAAATATAATTCCAAACCAGTTTATTGCCATTGCTGTGAAATATGACTCTCACATGGCAAATAAGAGCTTGCTTATATAGAAGTGTTAATTTCATACTTAAATAAATAAATAGAAGAAAAACTGGATTTGATCTGTTATTATTATGCTGTCGCTTTAGCCTGAGAACTTTGTGTGGCATTTTTAAGTTACATCGACCACTTTCAGTGAGAGAGCCATCACCTCTTTTTTAGAAGGGATGTACATGCTCAGATAATTCTTTGACACCTTCTGTGTTGAGCAAAACATTTGGCCAGTGGAGATTAATCCACTCCAAGAAATGATGTCAGGTAATAAGTAATGTCTAGGCAGAAGGAAGGCATTTTCGAGCAGAGAGGTTTTTTTTTATATAACCTCGCTGCCAGGAATGGACACTTTTGGTTCCTCCCTTCTGCCCTACATCAAAGGATTTATATTATTTATTTTCTTAAACTGAAAGTTCAAGACCATTAAGGCACCACAGTTCATCTTTAAGATGAATTGCAAACCAACTGTACAGTATTTCACATTAATGATTCGGTGCATACTGAACAGCTTGCACAGAAGCAGGATCAGTTCTCTCTTTGCTAAACACAGCAAAATAGTGTGATCTAGAATGCAATTAGCATTGTTAGAAAAGTACAATGATTATAGTTGTTTAAACTGTTAGTTACAAGTAACTTCAATCAAGAAATGTAAACTTCTCTAGGTCGCAAATGAGTTGAACACAAATCACAACTCAAAGGAAATTATTTATTGCATATCCATCAGAATTCAAAGTTAAAGGTCATCTGTAAACAGTTATCCAATGATCTAATGAACATTTAAAACTTCCATTATTTGAATTTTACAGAAGATTATATATATATATCACTAGGTATTTTCTTTTTCCTGGAAAAGGTAATTTCTTTGCTAGGAAATATTTCAGCTTGCAATAAATTTCCTGTTTGGGCTAATAATGTTCACCAGTATTAGTTATTACAGCATGCATAACAGCTGAAATTAGTTTTTTAAATGAACAACGGTTAACAAATAACTTTTAGGATTTTTGATAGCACAAGACTGAACTCCTACAGCAAAGATTAATTTTGGAAGAGATGAAGGTTAATGCACAGATTCAGGCACCAAAACCAAAGTAGCATATGGATCTCAGGTGAATAGTATATGACCATTCATCTCCGCACTTTTCCAGGGCAGGACAAAATTTTGTTCCTGATTATACTTTCTTCAAGCTTTTCCTGGTGGCCTCTGTGGCCAGCTAAGCTGATTCTTTCTTCAACTATAGATCTGGGCTGTGTAAGACTTCATTGAAGGCTCCATACCTGCATGCCCTACTCATGAATGGGATGCTCTAAAGGCAAACTTGTCCTTTGCACACATCAGCCTTTGGCAGATGAAGGTGCTATTCCCTGTACAAGAAGTGTTTTAAAATGAAAGTAACAATTTAAAACATCTTTAAAGAAAAATAAGAAAATGTTTTCTTCAGAGAAGACCGCATAGGAATGTAAAATAGTTTATGATTGCTAGATTATGTGCAAAACATAACTAAAACCAAATAATGGTTTCTCTACAAGTTATTTAAATCCTCTGGTGCCTGAATTGATTGCTTCTTTCATCACACTGCTTTAACCTTAATAGGTTTGCTTTTGTGTGATTATATCTTATTGCCTTTTAATTTGACTTTGCTAAAGTGCTGGGAAGCCCACGAACTGTTACCAGTATCTCTCGTATAGTCATTAGCAGCGCTCCACAACCCTCCTGACCCTGTCTCTGACTGCATTGCCCTTCTTAGACCAATCCTCTTAACATTCCTCTCACCTGAAACATATGTAAAACACTTCTGCTGAAAAGGGATTTAGAACCCTCTTCTGAACATGGCTTTCCTACAACAGGAGATGTAGAATCAGCTGAAGTTGCCTGTACACTTTATCCAAAGCAGTGAGAGGTCTAACTTCTGTGAAGTCCACCAAAGAACTATTTAGAGCACTTGCAGCACTGCAGGTGTCCCAGGAAAGCACTCCCAAATGTGCTGCTGATCTGACGGCATTTAATATGCAGGAAACTTAATCTTTAAACACCCTTTCTGTTTTGACATGCACTTGCACAACCTCCCCTTCCCATGGGGATATATGAAGAGCCGGTGCAGAACCAGAGGCCACCTGAGCCTGCAACAGAGCAGCAACATGAGCACTGTTCAGAGCGAAGTCCAACCATGATCGCCCACTTATCACCTGGGGAGCTGTCACTCTCCTCAAACATAGTTGTCTGCAAAGTACTCCTGACAGTTTTAATTTCTCTAAGGGATGTCTTAATTGGACAGTCTCTCCCTATCTCCTGTTGACTTTTATGAAGGACATTAGCTTCTGCCTTATTTTTTAATGGAGTGGGAATCTCAGAAAATATAATGGGGGAAGGAAACCATTAAGCTAAAGAAAACATGAATATCCTTTATTATATAATTGGTTTCTTCAATAAATAAATAAAATAAATAAATAATAAAGGACAAGGACAAGTCCCACTAAAAACAGGTTTGAGGCAACTGAGCAGTAAACCAGCATAATCCTCATATACACTTCAATAGCTTCTCTGAACTTCTTGGTCATACACTGTCAACAGAGCTGATGATGAAGCAAGAAAGGCAGCAAAAGGTTTGCTGTGCAGGGCAAAATGAGAAGGCATCATATACATGAAAGTTTGGGTGATTTGGAAAAGATCCAGCAGAGTGGAACAGGTTTCAGTAACCAGAATAAAGGTATATAGATCCTATATAAAATAAATACTACTGAGTCTCATCTCCCTCCTGTCCCAGAGGATCAAAGATACCACCAAGGGATACACTGAAAACAGGCACAGATAAGTAGTTGAATTCTTCATGGGGCTCAATTAGCTATTTAAGAAATTGCAATAATTATATTCCCTCTCTCCCATCCTTTTGTCTGCTTCATCTCAGAATTCACGTATTGTCCTCTTTATCGTGTTTCACTTGCTCAGTCAGTCCTTTTTTCTCCTGGGGAGCCCAAGAAAGGCAGTTTTACACGGGAAGGGTGCTAAGTCTGAACAAAATACGATCACAGACCATTACTGTGGAAGTGAAGATTTTCTTTCTACAGCCAGAGGGTCAGAAAAAAAAAACAAAAAACATGAGCATTGGAGCTCATTTCTTGCTAGTTAGTTCTGCGTTTGTGCTCCTCACCCTGGAATACCTGCCAAGAGCGCACCCCAAAAGGAGTGGCTGCATTTCATGAGATCCTCATTTTAGATCATGAGTAAATTCTCTTAATCTGTGATTTCACACCCATTTACTCTGGAGAATAAATGTTCCAAAAATGCAAGGGACTAAAAAACATCATAGATGAATGGTAAAAACCAGCACAAGTAGCAGACATGCTTAAGTATACATGGAGTTATAACCTCTGAGGGTTTTCAGATGTTTCAACAGAAGATAGGCTGGAAGGGATCGAGGAAAAGATAAGGAGCAATACAAAACTGGTCATTAAAGAAGTCGTTACATACTTAATACCAACTTTTGTCAGATTCAAACTGTTACAGAGGAGAAAAACCATTATCCTGTCACACTGCATAGTCCTAACTAAATATAAATCCTGACAGTAAGAGATCCTGCCTGAAAATATTGGGAGCTGTAATTCTTGGATCATCTGAAGAATAGCACGAGAAATTCTGGATTTGAAGCATCTTTTCATGATGTCTGCTTGATTTTAGATGTGAAGAAAATCTACTTATCAGTTTGGATTCCCTGATCTCTCTGTAGGTTTGGAATTTGCGAAAAGGCTCCCCCATCCACAGCCTGTAGTTCTTTCTTTACAACAAAACTCCCCCTTCATAAAGGAGTGTGAGTCCACCAAAAATACAGTAAAAACGTCAGTCCATTCTACAGATACTGTACGATGTAAGCACCATTTGCTTTCTGGCCCTGGGAATACAGTTGACTGAACAAACCTTTAAATCTCTTACCTAAATCTGCTGCAGTCCCTTGGAGGTAGTCCATGAATTTTAGTGGATGTTGGTTCGGCTTCTAAGGGACTAATTTCCAAAGCAGTAAATGATGCAGTCCTGATTTCTGTGGAAAAATAAGCTACCCAGGTAGATGAGAGCTATTTTGTTATATGACCAGAGGTCTGCATACTGCATTGATCCAAAGTAACAAGGGGGTTCTAGGAGGAAAGAAGAGGGAGCTACTAGCTTTGCCTTGCCAACCGTAATTGTAGATGAAGTATTCCAACCTGATTTTTATGATATCTTGGGCCAAGTCCAGCAATCCTTGCCTCATTAGCATTCAGCCAGACCTCTCGCTGAACTCAGAGAAAGTTCTAAATAAGAAAATGCAAAATCAGAGTGGAGATCAAATTGCCTTTTAACCGCATTTTCTTATTGAAATCAACTCCACACATTGCTTATGTGACAGATGGCATTTGGCAGTAGTGTCAGCACACAGCAGGCAAGATAGCTGGAAGATTGCATGGCCCATTCCTGCCTTCCTCAGTCATTCATGCGTGGGGGACAGATGTGTTTGCAATGAAACTGAAAAAGACCTCTGTACCAAAGGCAGAAGATTTGGCCCTGGGTACAGGCTGCAGGATTCAACCTGTCAATCCCTCTTCTTTTGCTTCAGGGTTTTGTGAAGACATCACCTGTTAGAGCCAACAGATGGCAAATTTTATTATTTCAATTTGTCTTATATTTCAACATCCCCTTAACTTTTTAATTTGACTGCTCTAATAAAATAATCAAATTTTAGGAAGCTTGTTTTTCTGCTGGGTCGGCAAATACTACAGATATCAAAATGTAATACAAAGGCAAATACTCAGGATCATCAAGACACCGTGTATCCATAGTGATTCATTTATAATGCATTTAAGTTCTGGTGCTTTAGGCTAGTTTAACTGTTCAAACACATTAGGAAGAGTGCATCAGATAACTCCATCTTGGGAACAGAGAGATATTTCAGAAAGTGATGTGTTCAGAGAGTTTAAAAAGCACAATGTGTTGTCATGAACAGTTTTTACAGGTAATCTGAGATTTAGGCATCCTGGCGGCAAAGCTAATTTAGTTTTCCAACCATTTTGTCATATTTACTGTTTAAATTTCCTGGGAAAAAAAAAAAAAAAAAATGAAGAATTTGAGGGGGGAATATTTCTTGCTAAGGCCGGTGTTTTCCACTGTCTTTCATGCAAAATAAATAGCTGGACTGCACAAGTAATAAATCTTTGACTTAGTGTAGTGTTCTCTGCCAAATAATAATAATAATAATAATAATAATAATAATAATAATAATAAATAATAAAATGAATATTGTCTTCTAGTAAATTTTGCTCCCTTCTTTTAGTGGCAATGTTTATTAACATGCTGTAAACCCAGATGGACCCAAGCAGAACTTAATACTGTCTGACAAGCTGTTCTCACTAAAACTGGTTAATGTCACCTTTGCTTAGCTCAGATGCTTTAACTTCGCTTGCCCCTTAGCCCATTATGTCAAAGAGGTAACAATAATGCTTCAGAAAGAAAAACTAGCTTTATTTCAGTGCTCACGTGGAAGAAATGTAATACAACAAGCAAAACCAGTTCATTTTCTATACAGAGTATAAAGCAGAAAATCTTTTTTATTTTATTTTTTTTTCAGCAAAACTGCATATTGGATAGACTACCTAATCCGACAGCATTTATTCTAGGAAGACTACCTACAGGGCTGAAAATCCCTAATGCACAGGACAAGTCACGTACAATTATATCTTCTAAATGATGCTGGAAAGCCTTTTCCAGGTGCAATGAAATCCTCTATTTCTCTCACATAAGATTCCTTGACAGATGTGTAAGGAAATTGCAATTAAAGACAGCCAAAAGTGTCCTAACTCACTAGTCTTGACTGTATTGTCTTCATATAAAATAGAGGGGAAAAAAGGAAGAAATTAGAAAAGTAGTGGGTGGACAATAGATACTATGAACCCTAGTTCATAAGGTTCACTAAGACCCTAGTCTTGACATCAGGAGGGGGTTCTTCACAGAGAGGGTGGTTGCACACTGGAACAGGCTCCCCAGGGAAGTGGTCACTGCACCGAGCCTGTCTGAATTTAAGAAGAGATTGGACTGTGCACTTAGTCACATGGTCTGAACTTTTGGGTAGACCTGTGCAGTGTCAAGAGTTGGACTTGATGATCCTTAAGGGTCCCTTCCAACTCAGGATATTCTATGATTCTATGATTCTAGTTTCTAATTTTTTTCTGCATTGCCTGGTGGGGAGGACTTTCAAAGAGCATTTCTCCACTAAAAATGGTCTATATTTTATGACATGGTCTACTGTAAAGAACTGAAACAGACTGTAAGGTAAAAAAAATATTTTACAAATGAGCATACTAGGCCTCCCATGCTTTGCATGGATAATTTAATTATTAATAAATTGCAAAAGTAAGTAATTACTATGATAATTAAGTCACTGTAGTAATCTGGAAAATTAAAATAATATTCAAGTCAGTTGCACCCAAAGTGAGGCATCCTAAGTTTGCTACAGATTTAAAGCCTATACTAAATACTTTTTTTTGTTGTTCTTATTTCCACTATTATACTACCTTTTTTTAAAGAAAAACATAATTTAAAACCATTAGAGGTGGTGTTTAACCAGAGACTCCATTATCTTCCAACAAAATAGTATTTCAACTTGTTACAGGAAAAACATAAATAAAATTTCTGTCCAATCTTATGTTGCCTTTTCAGAAATATATTACAAATACTGTATTCTATCTGTGCAGCATATTTCCTCCATATTTCTATGTGAGGTTATTTTCTTACCTATCTTATGCCTGGAGTTGGGCTGAGCAGAGATCTGAGGCTGTGATAATGAGGTAAAATTCAGAAGGAAGCAAAGGGCACCTTTAGACGCTTTTATAACCTATTTTCCATATCATCATGGGAAGAGAGAAATTTATTTTGGGGGGGCTTTTCCACATTTGAAATTCATTGTTGTGACCTGCTTATTGGTAGAACACTTCGCTAACTCACCTTATTAACAGTTTGAGGTGAATTAATAGCACGTATGCATTAGAGGTGAAATTAATCATTTGCCTTTGTGGTAGGAATTTCTCAGAATGTCTTTTTTGCTTAACCCACTTTTCTGAGGTTTCTCTTCAGTTTTCTCAGGGGCTTAGAGAAGGTGAAAGTCTGTTTCAAATAGGTCAAATACCTTTATTCTCTCCATAACTATTTTTAAACTTGCTTCTTTACAATTTTACATAAATAGCCCTGGCAGAAGATAATATTTTTTTCTTTCTATCAGAAGCTTTCTTCTGTGAGGTTGTGCCTGTAACCAAGAAAAGTTACCAAGTTAATATCCATGTTTACTCCTGAAGCTGTTACATGAGTAAACATTCATAGCACTGTATGACTGTGATATATATACATGAAAAATTATCAACTTCAGTTAAATAACAGAATACGCATATATATATATATATATATATATATATATATATATATATATATATAAATTTTAAGGGCACAGCTCAGAAAAGCCTAATTCTTAAAGATCACCAAGCTTCCTATCTCTGTGAAAAGATATAACTTGGTGAAATAAAACAATATTTTTGTGAACAAATCCTTGCTCATGATGTTCTAACAGTAAAGGCTTAAATGCTTCAAAACCAAATTACTTTTAACAAGGCTTTTATATGTTTACACTGCTCCAAGAAATAAGCCTGCACTGGGATCTCAGCTTGTTTGGTTGCTTCCAGCGCCAAAACTCATTTCTCCTGAGCCAGCTGCACATTGCAGTGTAGATTGCACTGAAGGTAATAAGGAGAGATGAAGGAAAAGAAGCAGTTTTATGATTTGTTTTTATAGCTAGCAATAATATCCATTATGCAGAAGCCCTTCTGAAGCATCCTGAATAAAATGTCCCTACATATTTTAATTTCCTTAGCTAGGAGTTTTCCAAAATAATATTTTTTCCCCCAAAGGTAAGATCATATCTGTGATATCTTCTGACTCTGTGAAATTTGTCCTGCTTTTTTCTAAAAACAGACGACATTAACAATTGCCAGTTTGTTTGCCTCCTGACCAAATATGCCAGGATTTAACACAGAATCATAGAATTGCTTGGGTTTGAAGAGACCTTAAAGATCACCTAACTCCAATCCCCCTGCCATGAGGGTTGCCACCCACTTGATCAGGTTGTCTAGGACCTCATCCAACCTGGTCTTGAACACCTCCAGGGATGAGGCATCCACAACCTCTCTGGGCAACCTGTTCCAGTGCCTCACTACCCTGGTGGTCCCAGGACAGACCCCTGAGGGACACTAGTCACCAGCCTCCACCTGGACAGAGAGCCATTGACCACCACTCTCTAGGCATGACCTTCAAGCCAGTCCTTATCCACTGAATGGTCCACCCTTCAAATCCATCTCTCTCCAATTTAGAGATCAGGATGTCATGTGGAACCATATCACAGGTTTTACAGAAGTCTAGGTAGATGTCATTGGTTGGTCTTCCCTTGTCAACTGGTGCAGTCACTCCATCATAGAAGGCCACCAGACTGGTCAGGCACAATTTGTTTTTGGGAAAGTCATGCTGGCTGTCTCAGATCATCTTCTTTTTCTGCATGTGCATTACCATTGCTTCCAGGAGTATCTTTTCCATGATTTATGACCTGACATTTGCAGTATATTTGCAACCTTGAAACTAACAGTTTCTATTAATGATTTCATAAAAGACAAAAATCTCAAAAAGTGGTTATGTGCATTTTTCAAAAAGTAATGAAAAAAATAGTAAAGAAAGTCAGAGCACAGTTGAATTCTATAAAAAATGCATTTTAGAGCCTTCCCTCAACACACTTTCCTGTAATAAATACAATTTTATGACCAAAGAAACTTTATCATTCTAGTCATTTGGTTTGCTCTTGTGAGACATTTAGATGAAAATTCCCAGAATCTCTCAACTGTTAATGAAACAAGGCACAAAACCCTGTAAGCATGCAAGTTAGTCCATTTTCAGACATTAAGTATAAAAATACTTATTTACATTGAATAAAGGTTCCATTAGGATTTTAATGACCTAACCAGTAAGACCAAATTATGACAGTATATTTATCTGTTTTTGTGATGATACTGAAGCTGTTTCACTGCAGAAGCGAAGCAGCAGAAGACTCAAGAGATATTGTATCTTTATTTCATTCTCAATAACACAAGCAGCAAGACAGTAAAAATTTCATGAGGGCCATGGGATAAAGAAGATAACTGTGAGTTGAACCAGGTGAGAGAACAAGTTTGTTCCAAGATTCACCAAAATTTCACTTCTCAAGTGTCCATGGCACCAAAGCTTTTGCCTAAGACCCTTGTAGGGGAGCTCTGTGGAAAGGTTAGTGATTGAGTGGATTTGGAGATTCTGTTTTCACAAATTTCTACATCATTGCTGAGATGCTATAAAGAATCCTTCTGCCAAAGATGTTGCCTTTCTGTGAGTAAAGACTTGGAATTTTTTTTTCCAGGGCTGTCAGTCCAGGGCTTTCTGTGAACATGGCATGTGATTGCTTTTCAATAACAAATAATTGAATTTGGTTTTCACCAAAATTCTCATATTACCCTTAATATATCTTTAAACACAAACCTAGTGGTTGACTCTTCCCTTCTTCCTAGCTTCCACTCTTCTGGAGTGGTAGCCACATGTAGGTATGAGAAAAAGGACTGTCATGAGGACAGCTTCCAGATAATAGCAGTCATGCTCAGGGTCTGAACTTAGGCTGAAAAAGCTGGATGAACTATTTTCTAATCAGAGAGTAAATTATTAAGCAGACGTAGGTTAATTATTTTTTTTTCTACTAGCATACTGTAGCCATTTTTTTTCATCCTATATGGAGAGATTAAAAAACATAAAGAGGCAAAAACAGAAAGCTGTAATCTCTGAATTGCTTGTTGTGTCCAATTAACAGATGTTATAATACAGAGAGGTCTTCCTTCACTTAGTTTTAGGGAAGAAAGAATCCCACACACCCAAATATGAGGCAGCAACACTGATTTGAAGGAGCAGAACCTAGTCTGATTGTATGGGGAAAGAAACATTTTGGAGGTGTCTGGAGATGTGGATCCAAACAATTTACTAAGATCTACTGCATTCAAGTGATAAAATAAATTTGAGGGATAAATTTGAGGGCAAGTTCATTTGTTCTCATTTCCCTTATGTGAAGATTAAATCCAGTAACCAGAAGGGAAATGAAAGCAGGATGTGTATCGTTATCACAGATAATAAAATATTAGGTTGTTGCAGTGAAGAATGCAGCTTCTGAAAACTCCTAAGCATAACTATAAAACCTCTAGTTTGCTCTCAGGCTTATTTTGCAAAGGAGACTGTCACATGAATGATTAGAGATTGGGCTGTAGCATAATATGAATTCTGAAAGTGTAGCTGAATTTATGACTGTAGGGCACCATTTTGGGAAGGAAAAAAAAAAAAAAAAAAAAAAGATTCAGCCATCTTGCTAGATACCAGCCAAACACATCCCTGTATTACTCTATTGACTTAACCCTCAACACATATTTAACTCACTGATTTTAATGAGGCTGAATTTCTTTTCTTCTGGAATATTTATTGCTGCAGTCATCATCTGAGGACCAGGAATGTTCCCAGTGTTGGGAACAGAACAAGACATTTTATGTTCAGCCAGGGTGACTCTGTTTATGTTGGTCACTCACTGAGTGGGCTCACGTCTACTTTTTATTGCATTCAGAAGCTTAGTTCCTTAGGAACTGTGGCTAAAGTGAGAGTTTTAAGAGACATTCCCAGTCATTTATAAAGTGTGAATGATCACAGCTGTCATCAACAAAGTGGGAGGGGAACAAGTCTAGTATCAAGGATGTGTGATCTCATGCTTTGGTCTTTTAGCGGGTAGCCTGTGGGAGTTGGGAAAGATAAAAACAAAGGGCATGGGTCTGGTTAAGTCAGAGCACTGTCATATAAGTTAGTCATCATATCAGATACCCAGTTGGATACTTCAGACTCTTTTCATCAGATTTCATGTCAGGAAGCATTAAACAGCTCTGACTGAATAGGATTTAAAACATTTTAATGTTTCTCTGCAGATACATGTCCAGTTTGTTTGTTGGGATAGTGTAGAAGTATCCAACATACAAGAGTCTGCAACAGCCGCTGGTGTTGGTGGTGATGGAAGAGGTTGCTTAGAGAAGCTGTGGATGCCCCATCCCTGGAAGTGTTTAAGGACGGGTTGGATGGGCCCTGAGCAACCTGTTCTAGTGGGTGAGTTCCCTACACATGGCAGAGGGTTTGGAATTAAATGATCTTTAAGGTCCCTTCCATCCCAAACCATTCTAGGATTCCATGATGCTAACTCGTTCAACACTTTCCTTACTTTTAGTAAGTGAAGGACTGAAATGCTCTCGTATAACTTCTTTGAGAGTATTCTCTGAGGTGAGTGAATTGAGGTTTAATTACTCTGATTGAACAATCTAATGATTGATCCTAGTCATAATCTCCTGGAAACAATATGATAACTCACAACCTACAGGGAACAAAAAACAGTCTAACTAGCCACCTTATAAATGTTTAAGAAAATTGCTCCAATTGATTTATTTGTGAGAACTAAAAGCTCTTTTCTTCTGTGTAATGGAGAGAAGTAGGCTGAAGAAATGCTGCTAACATCCTGCTCTTGCCCTGGGCCAAGTCATGTCTACACAATCATAAATCAGTGCTCTGGGTATAGATCAATGTGAAATCAAATAAATGGACCAGATTCTTCTCAAGTGTATCAAAGTTGACCTGTAAAAAATTAGAACAATGAGCCTGTATTATTAAATAGTCTGCATTCTAAAGAAGACAACAAATATTATATTTCATAGAAAATCCTTTCAAAAATTTATTATTTATGGAGAATTCATAAAATATTGAAACAGTTCTCTTTCCTCATACTCCTCACTTTTTGTTTTCCTGTTTGAACCACAGAAGATATATATATATATGATATAATATATATAACCCATGAAAGCACATATACAGAGGGTGTTTCAAACAGGAACTATTACTCCATTTGTTTGTGTACTCAAAATAAATTTGAAATGAGGGACGCAAAACACTTTTGAAAATTCAAGGCTTTCTTTGTTACGTAAATTTCATAAGAAGTCCAAATAAGAGTCATGGAAATTTTATATTTGGCAAAATACTCTTTTCTGAGATTAAATGTTTTATTGGGAAGATGGTGAATCATCTTTAACGTTTTGTAAGATGTTGACCTCGTTGGTGATGCTACACATACAGTGCAGTTTAAGTGCAAACAAACTAAAGTTAACCACATCTGGTTATTATCCCTCCTAGTGGGTACTCAACGTATTTAAAAAGAGCTAACACTGTTAACTTGTTAATTAGTGAAAAAGTAGCAATAAAGCTGTCTGCTTAAGAAGACATAACAGGGCTAATGATCTCTGTGCACTGAATTCCTGAAATCTGGACTCATGAGCCTTTACTGCATTGGTCCTACTCATTTTGTATTCCAGGGTTGGTCTTTAGACCCAGCTACTCCATATAGCCTGCAGTGTTCACAACTGAACAGTTTTCTTTTGATTTGAATGGTTTAAACAACTTACCAAGTGGATGTACAAATGGATGAAAAAGATTTCAGAATAAGTATAATTGGAACTAAACACTATCTGCTTCTGAGCCTGAACTCACTTCTGTGCATGTAGCTTTTTCTACCTTCCAAGAAAGGATCCATTTCTATGGCTTATATTTTCTTTATAAAGTACAGTGGTCAAAATAAATCTTTATATTTCATTATTCCTTAAGGATGCACAGTAGCCTTTACAACAACTGTGAAAGAGGACAGAAATAGAATTCTTCATGTTACACAGTGGTGGTTTTTTATTATTATTATTTTTTATTCTCAGCATCTCTGAAGTCCCCTTTTTAACCTTGATAATGTCCTTGCTTCCTCTGTCACTTAAGACTATCACTTCTATTACTATGTTGCAATAATAGAATAGCCCATGGGCTCACAACACTTTAAAAGAATTGTGCCCCTATCCTGGTACAAAGCCAATGGAAAGCAGCTGTGTTGTTAGCCTGTTATTTGATTGTTTCCTAGCAAGGCTTTCTGAACCTAAGTTGCTTTGGAAATAATTTAAAACAGCATTATATGTGTCACTACTCATTAGAAAGTTGTTTAGTTTATGGCTGAAATATATGGTGTTGATAGATTTAGAAAGAGTCCAAATCATTACGCAATGCTTTTCAACATAATTAATGAAGAATCTGTTCAATTGAATTACTTCCTCAAGCCAACAGATTTCTCTAATTTTCACTTGAATTCCACCATCATTGTCTATATGTCTTTAAACTCTTCTACAGGTATTTCCTGCCTCAAAGAAAAAATGTTTCCCAAAATTCCCTTTAAAAATCACATACCTGATGAAGTGTTGCATTTCAAGTGATTGACTGTTGTCTCAGATCAGATTTTCACTGTGAATAATAAATTCCCGAAGGAGATGTAACTCAAATATTATGACTGTCAATTTAAAGTTTATTTGCTGGAGGTCTATGACAGATAGAGCTATATCTCACATGATACTGAAATTCTGTAACTAATTTTAAATTAAAAAAAAAATCAAAGCTGTTTTAAACATCAATGACTTTTTGTCTTTTTTTTGTTGTTGTTGACTTTTTTGTTCTTTTTTTTTTTTTTTTTTTTTTTTACTGCTTTCTATGGGGGGGAAATCATGATTTTTCAATAGTGTGCTTTTAAAAATAATTGTTGATTTGCCTTGAGCAGCTTTGCATTTTAGGGTTATACCGTAGTAACTGTGTTTGGATCCTTCCTGCTGTAGTTCTGGGTGTTAGTTATTTATGAGATGAAGCTAACACTATGGAGGGATAGAAAAGTTCCCAGTCTGACCCTGATCCAACATAAATCAAAAGTAACTTCTGCTAAAGCTCATTATGAAATAAGTGAAACAGAGAGCAGACCTAAGCCCAGTATGACTCTTTCTAAACAATGCATTGTGCTGGGGTATGGAAGCACTTTTAATGGCTTTGGATAACCATTCATCTGAACAGTGTGATTCATGGCTCTGTCAAATGTGGTGCCATGCCATCCTTCCCCAAATTTATTTCTATTTTGCTTTTTTTTTTTTTTTTTTTTTTTTATAAAGACCAATGTAGCATTTTAATGGAAATTGGCTTATGAGTAAGAAAGGAAAGTTGTTTTCTGAGAGGATATTTAAGGGAAAGTTAAGGACAAAGTATTGTCTGAGTAAGCAAGTTCAGCCTACACTGGATATAAATGAGAGCTGTCCTTGGGTAAAGATGAATTTATTTAAGAGCTCACATGGTCTGGAGCCTGCACTCACTTGCACCTACCTGTCTTTTGGATAATTTGTTAGTGCAGATCAAGAAAATGTTTTATAGTCCAGACTTGCTGTCTTTTAAAATTCTCTGAAGGAAGGAGAGGTTCTCAGTAACAGACAGAAAACAGGGAATTTGGCTAACACATGTTACTGCCTTGAAGTCTAGTCTGCCTGCTTTGGAGGAGGAAAAGGATTTTCTCCTGATAGGATTATTGTAGAAAGATGTTCTAAGATTCATATCTAGTCTCTAATTTCTAATACAATCACAAGACTTGTCCTAGATTACAGATATTTTCTTTTCAAAAAACAATGTTCCTTTGAAACCGATGCAGTTCCCAAAAGGTGTGTTTTTGATATAAAGACATATTGTCTGAAAATTGCTGAACAGCCTTAGTTTAGAGGAACAAGTCAGAAACAACCCTTTCCACAGGAGATGGGATTTTAACATCCTCATTAACAATTTGGATGTTGGGACAGAGTGTACCCTCATCAGGTTTGCAGATGACACAGAATTAGGAGGAGTGGCCAATATGCCAAAGTATCATGCACCCATTCAATTGGGCTTGGATAGGCTAGAGAAATGGGCTGACAGAAAACTCATGGAATTCAACAAGGAGAAGTGCAAAGTTCTGCATCTGGGGAAGAAAAACTTCATGTACCAGGACATGCTGAGGGCCACCCAGCTGGAAAGCAGCTTTGAAGAAAATATCCTGGGGGTCCTGGTTGACATACAATTATAGAATCATTATAGAATGGTTTGAGTTGGAAGGAAACTTGAAGACCACCTAGTTTCAACCCCCCTGCCATAGGCAGGGACACCTCCCACCAGACCAGGTTGCCCAAAGCCCCATCCAGCCTGGCCTTGAACACTGCCAGGGATGGGGCGTCCACAGCTTCTCTGGGCAACCTGTTCCAGTGCCTCATCACCCTATGAATGAAGAATTTGTTCCTGTTATCCAATCTAAATCTAACCTCTTTCTTTTTAAAACCATTATGCCTTGTTCTATCACTACACTCTCTGATAAAGAGTCCCTCTCTAGCTTTTCTGTGGACTCCCTTTAGGGAGTCTCTTCTTCCTATACCTGTCTTCATAAGAGAGGTACTCCATCCCTCTGATCATCTTCATGTTCCTCCTCTGAACCCATTATAACACATCTGTCTTTCTTATTCCATACCTGAAAACAGTACTGCAGGGAGGGTCTCACAAGAGCAGAGTAGAGGGGGACAATCACTTCCCTTGACCTGCTGGCTACACTTCTTTTGATGCATCCCAGGATACAGTTGGCTTTCTGGGCTGCAAGGGCACATTGCCAGCTCACACTGAGTCTCTCATCAACCAAAATCCCAAAGTCCTTTTCCTCAGGGCCACTTTCAATCTATTCTCCACCCAGCCTATATTTGTGCTTGGGATTGCTCCAATCCAGATGCAGGGCCTTGCACTTGGCCATGTTGAACTTCATGCAGTTTACCTGGGCCCATCTCTCAAGCCTGTCAAGGAAGGACATCCTTTCCCTCTTCCGTGTCAACCACAGTACTCACCTTAGTGTCATTTGCAGACTTGATGGTGCATTCAATCCCACTGTCCATGTCACCAAAAAAGATGTTAAAGTTGACATCAAGTTGACATCAAGTTGAATGTAAGCCAGCAATGTGCTCTTGCTGGAAAGAAGGCTAATGGATCCTGGACTGCATTTGCCAAAATATTGCCAAGAAATCAAGGAAGGTGGTCCTTCCTCACTACTCAGTACTCGTGAGGCTACATCTGGAGTACTACCTCCAGCTCAGGGCTTCTCAGTACCCAAGAGACATGGGGCTACTGTAGATAGTCCAACGTAGGGCCACTAAGATGATTAAAAGACTGGAGCATCTCTTCTATGAAGAAAGGTTGAAGTAGCTGAGACTGTTCATCCTGGAGAACGGTATACTCAGGGAGGATCTTATCAAGGTAAATAAATTCCTCTAGGGAGGGTGCAATGAGGACAGAGACAGGATCTCTTCAGGTATTCCCAGTGCCAGGACAAGAGGCAATGGGCACAAACTGGAACACAAGAAGTTCTGTCTGAACATCAAGAAGCACTTTACTGTGCAAGTGACATAGCCCCTGCCCAGGCTGTCCAGATTGTGGAGTCTGTTGTTGGAGAAAGTCAAAATTTGTCAGAACATGGTCCTGGGAAACCTGCTCTGGGTGACCCTTCTGGAGCAGAATGGTTGGACTAGATGACCTCTTGAGATTCACTCCAACTTCAACCATCTTGTGATTCTGTGGTTCTGTGAGACCTGAATGACTGCTGGGTCAGGAACAGTCAGATCAAAGCAAATCACAGAATCACAGAATCACCTAGGTTGGAAGAGACCTCCAAGATCACCTAGTCCAACCTCTGACCTAACACTAACCAGTCCTCCACTAAACCGTATCACTAAGCTCTACATCTAAATGTCTTTTAAAGACCTCCAGAGATGGTGACTGAACCACTTCCCTGGGCAGCCTATTCCAATGCCTAACAGCCCTTTCAGTAAAGAAGTTCATCCTAATATCCAACCTAAACCTCCCCTGGCACAACTTTAGTCCATTCCCCCTCGTCCTGTCACCAGACATGTGGGAGAATAGACCAACCCCCACCTTGCTACAGCCTCCTTTAAGGTATCTCTAGAATGCAATAAGGTCGCCCCTGAGTCTCCTTTTCTCCAGGCTGAACAATCCCAGCTCCCTCAGCCACTCCTCGTAGGACTTGTTCTCCAGACCCCTCACCAGCTTCATTGCCCTTCTCTTGACTCGCTCAAGCACCTCGATGTCCTTCTTATAACAAGGGGCCTAAAACTAGAGGTGCAGCCTCATCAGAGCCGAGTACAGGGGGACAATCACTTCCCTAGTCCTGCTGGACACACAGTTTCTGATACAAGCCAGGATGCCGTTGGCCTTCTTGGCCACCTGAGCACACTGCTGGCTCATATTCAGCCGACTATCAACCAATACTCCCAGGTCCTTCTCTGCCAGGCAGCTCTGCTAATTCTTCAGTTTCCTTTATCCAGGTACTTCTACACGGTTCAAGATAACAGAGGAATATGCCATTCAGTCATAAGTAGTTACAATTTACAGGACAGCATTTCACTCAGCAGAAGGTACAGTCAACTAAATTTACAGAACTGAATTTAGACAAACTCTCTATTCATGCAAAAACTTGCTGTTTGATCAGTTTCAAATTTCATGTTATAGAACTTTCTCAAATGAATGGTAGTATTAGCTTATAATTCTCAGAAATATTTCTATAAACACATTATGGGTTGCATCTATGAGTGATTCAGTTTGGAGCTAAATAAAAATGTTTGCAGAAAGTTTCTGCTTTTCTCAAAAACCTTATATTTTCAACAGGAAACTAGTGGTTTATTACAAGTTGTGTTTTGTTTGTTTGTTTTTTCTTTATTTGTGTTTTGAATTTTTAAAACTGCTTGAAGTGTTGGTGAAAACCACCAAAAGGAAAATGTGTCTATTTTCTTACTATCTTAATGAGTCACTATAGAGACACTTGGAGCATAGTTCCTTTCCTCCAAATTTCAGTCATATGAGCTAGTCAACAACAATCTTTTAGTGGGCAATAGAGAGAGATTATTTCCTCTACAGTTCATCCCATCTAGAGACAGCTTAAAGAAAATGGTGTGACTCACACGATGGAAGCAGTTTCTGCAGTTGATAGAACTAATCTAGGTGACTTGTAAAATGGACTCCAAATTTTTAAATTGTGTAATTGAGTAAGTGAAGCAAATCTCATTCATAAAGCTAGTATATTTAAAGTATGGAGGACATTAGTTATGCTTCAGAGAGACCTTTCCATGGTTTAATTATATTTATTTTCAAAGGAAAAGTAAGTCAGTACAGATTATTATAGGACAGTCTTTGTAGTGAAAGTTTGCCCCCAACCTTCCTTCTTTTGTCTGCCTCCAAAGAGAACAGCAGTAAAATTTTGGTTGCAGTCATAACAGATGCTAAACGTGTATAAAGTCAGTATGGCTCTGTATATAAAAAGACTTGCAGCATTATAATCAGTAAACATCAATATACATTTTTTTTTACTTTTTTTTTTTTTTTTTCTTCAGCTATGCAAGGTAATGGTGAATTTGTAAATCTTCTGCTATCCTCATACAGCATAATGTCCTCTATGCTTCTAGTCACTCTTAATAGAGGAGCTAGAAAATGCTCTACACACCAGTGAACAGTATCCGTTCAAGCACATTTCTGCTTTTACAATAATGCAACGCTCTTTGCCTCTTAGACAGTATTAACATCTCATAAGCATTTCAACCATCAGTTCTCACCCAAAGCTCGCTGTGTAGCCTTATAGTCCATGCTGAGGTCAAACAGTCCCTGGAGAGTCTTCAGCTGAAGCAGCCACACAAGCCAAGCTGTGCCCATAAGAACAGGTCGGCAACCTGGTAATGGAAAAGGGCAGTCTGGTGGTGTAAGGGCCATATGAATATCCACTTAAAAACAGAGAAGGGTACTTTTACATGGTTGTGTGGTGTAAGACAGAAAGGTGGAAACTGCTACTTCTAAACATTCGACTTACAGGGCCCATACCTCAACACCTGAAAAAGAAGAGGAACCTATGAAAGGGAGTAGAGGTTTCTCCAGTAAATGCCCAGAGGAACAGCCTTTCCATTTGTGCAGTACAACCACTTATCCATTTATCCGTAACTTGTATCTTGCTCAACCTATAGTTTTCACAGTCTTCTGTGGGAGACAGAGGTAGAAGAAGAGAAATTCTTTGCTAATGACTGAAAACTGCCTGGCATGTCCCACAAATTCCTCCTTTTCCCAACTTCCTCTCTTCTTTATTAACACCAAAGAAAGCCCAGTTGTATTAACTCAGCTATGCATATGAAATTGTCCATCATGTTCTCACATGCTTTTTTTTTTTTTTTTTTTTTTTTTTGTGGAGAAAGGAGCGTAAAAATAGCCTGGCTCTAAGCCGTTGCTGTAAACAGCCTCGTAAAACGCAGACTGCTTGCAAAGCAGTGCAGAGTGGTCTGTGCAGCTGTGATGCCTGTGTTGTGCCTGCATTGACTGAGGGATTGTAGAAGAGAAGCCACTCTATCACTTCACTATAAACACTCCTTTTTCCCATACCATCAACTGCCATGTTTAAGGGCTACACATGGGTTTTGTTTTCATTGTGTACAAGCTGCATTATTTCATGGGCTATGCAGCACTGGCATTAATGGGTCTGCTCATATTGACAGCAAATCTAAAATGTGCCATTTTTTAACAACTAGATCTGTGAGGTAAATCTAACTGGAGATACTTTAAAAGTAAACTCCAAACAAGTTCTTTCCATACTCTTGGAACTCTATTTAATGTGATGAATGGATATTCTTAATACTTTAATTCTCATCAATGGTTCCACAGCAATTTTTAAAGCATCATCCAAAAAAAATTTACTTTTTTTTTTTTTCAAAAAAAAAAAAATAGATTTTTAAAACTGTTCCCTTTCCTCCATTTTCATTTGACTCTTCAGAGATGTTTCTCCACAGATTTTTCCAGATCTCTATCTTTCAGTTTCAGAAAACACTGTGTCAATCTCAATTTTTTAACAAAAAATAAAAATATTACATGTGGGAGAACTTTTCACTCCTTCATAAAACAACTTAATTTCATCTTTATTGCTGCAGAAAAGCAAAGAATTTAGCAATTCAATTTTCTCTTGCATGCAGTAGAAAGGTACTTAAAAACAAGTAAACAAACAAACAAAAAAAAAAGAACTCATGTTTTTAAAGTACTTCTAGCATCTAAAATGCAATATCTGTAATCTAAAGCTAATCCTTTAGTAAACATTTTTATTGGGAAATATAACATCATGGCCAACATAGAAAGATAGAAAGAGAATCTTTAATTTCTGTAACCTGATCCTTCTCTGTAGACAATTCTTCTTGAGACTTCCCTTGCCCATTTTCAAATATTTCATAGTTCTTTTCCATGACAGATCATGTCCACTCTCAGACTGCTGAATGATATTCAAAGTGCAATTTTCATCATAGTTTTAGTCTCAAGGTTTTTGTTTATATCAGGGAGGTCTCTTTTTCATACTATACACACATCTGTAGACTATTATGACCCTTGCTTTTCAGTTTTTGCCAAATACTTTGCCTCTTCTAGGTTTTGCCTTCATGTGCAACAAGAACATCAGTAGGAGGTCACTACACCTAGTAAAGCCATCCAAATTTCCCTAAGCAGTGAAATCTTTCTCAAAAGAATCTTTTTTTCCTTATGTTCTTGACTGCGATCCCAAAACATGATCCCATAAATGGTCTCCTTTGGATGTATTGTTACAACAATTTGTGGGACCAGTCCTGAACCCATGAAGAAGTAAACGCAGCTGAGTGAAAAGACTGTCTGTCTATTATAAAAGAAGAAAGCTTTTTTTTTTTTTTCTTGTTCTTTTTTTCTAAATTAAAGTTTTCAGTGATCTGGTTTCCAGCACAGACATAAAACAGTTACACTGGCAGACCTGAGGGAGCAGGAACCTGCTGCATGGAGAAAGAAAATGAGCAGTCAGGGGCCAGGAGGACTGAACAAATGTCTTGAGCAGCTTTGCCATCAAAGAAAACCAAGATCGTGTAAGAACCCCCTTAGGAGTGTGTAAGCATTCTCACAAGCCACTCCTCCACATCTTTAACCACTGTCAGCACTTTATTCTCAACTCTCTGTAATTTTTCAGCACATTTTCCAATAATGAGAAAAGCAGACTGAATATTCTTTCACTGTAGTATTGCACAGAAGAGTATTTCTTCTTCTTTCAATAGAAAATGTGTAGATAGGTAGATAACAATATCCTTAGGTGAAAAGATGCCTTTATGGAACAAAAAAATGCCAGCTTTTTGTTGATTTTTGTATTTAACAACCATGTCATATTATAAACTCATGTTGAACTCACTGCTCTCTAAGTTTCACCTAAATCCTTTTGCAAAAGATGTTATCATCAGGTTTTGCTCCTTGATTACATATAGTCATGTTGAATTTTTATTTTATTTTTTATTTTAAGAATTTAATATCTTCCTATTTCTTCCTTCCTTCCTTTCTTCCTTCTTTCCTTCCTTCTTTCCTTCCTTCCTTCCTTCCTTCCTTCCTTCCTTCCTTCCTTCCTTCCTTCCTTCCTTCCTTCCTGGACTTCTTTCTGGTCTTTTTGGAGGTGCTTGTCTTAATTGTCTGGCCCCCTGGGTATTCTCAACACTTCTCCATTCAGTACGGCCTGCAAATTTTCATCAGCTTGCAGCTGTTTGCTTGAGCTTCCATTTCATTGCAGTTGTTAAAAGCAGTCATACAGCATAGACCCTCTCCTCCCATCTCCCCAACTCAATATCCTACTAGCTAATAGGATTTGCCACTGATCTCACTGCCATGCCAAGGAATCCAGGTTTCTATTTAAACAAAGAAATTTCATGGATGTATTAGTTTTCCCAAATTCATCCAAATCTTTAGCTTTACATTTTTATTATAAGCTAAGCATATAACCAGATTTTTCACAGAGTTCTTTATGCCTGGAATAGCATATTTGTAACAGAGACACAAAGAGAAGATTCTAGACAAAAACAAAGTAGCAATCAAGAAAGGAAAAAAAAAAATAGAGAGAAAAAGACATGCAAACTTGCAATCCCGATTTTTAAAATATGTATTTATTTATTTATTTTTTAAAGTACAGGAAGAACAAGATTATCTGGAAAATATGAAAATTGTTAGAGGGGGGTTTATCATAGAAAAGTGAAGCTTTCTATTTTTTTTTTTATTATTATTATTATTTTATTTTTTTTTTTGTTAAAGCTTCTTAAATCATGTCTGGGAATATCTGAGTAACAGGATGTTCCAATAATGAAGTTATATGTCAAAACTTATCATGCAAATGAAGATTAAGAAATTATTTACAGTTTTTGATAAAGGAATGAATCAGGCCTTTCTTTTTTTTTTTTTCTTTTCAAAGTTTATGCAGAATTTGTCTCCACATTAGACCTTAAAAAATAAATAAAATGTCTCTCAACATATATTGGAACAGTAAGCAGTTTATTACTGATCATATTAATGATCAATTATCATTTAATTTTCTACCTTTCTGTTTTTTTCTTTAGAAGATGCAGTACAATACATAGAGAACCATGTGAAGGATATGGTTCATAGCCCCATTGCAAAGCTCCATTGTTCTCCACCATGCAGGATGAAGGCCATCCCTACTCCTCCTACATGCCACTGATCAGTGTTCAGCCAACATTTATACTTCACCAGCTGTGAAGGGCCACATGTTTCCATTCAGCACTCATGTTCTGAGGGCCAGGCTGTTAGACATATCAGTATCACAAGGCACCTGCCATCGAGGAGTAGAGAGAATCTCCAAACCAGCATGATATTTAACAAGGGTGAGAAAGTCGTGGCTGAGCCCACAGGGACATCCACCCAGTCTCATGTAAATGAAAGTGTCCTTGTCCACACAGGGCAGGAGGAACCTGTGGTGGGGTAGGAAAGGGTTTATTTTGTTTTTTAAGAGCTGGTGTAAGAGGAGAAGAATTATAGATATTTCTGTCTTGGATGGGTAAAGAGTAGAGTTAGTCATGCTGGAATTTCATTTTATGGCTGCACACAGAATTTAGGGTTAAGTCTTGCTGTTCTGGCAAATGTCTTTCACTCCTTCATTTCTCCCCTGACTGACCAAGAGAGTGATCCCTGTTTCTCTGGCAGCTGACATTTCAAAGAAGCAGCCCAGACATCTGCTATACACATCTTTCAGTTACTTCCCACCTTAAAAAATAGAAAACCGAATACTGCAGTGACCATATTCAGGCAAAAGGCAATAAATTAAGCACTTTACTTCAAAGAGAACCTGCTGTCTGCAGGTCTGATCTCACACCAGTTGTATTAGCTAGTGTGCAAGCTTATGCTTGACAGCACTCATCTGAACACTTCAGAATAAGAACAGAGGAAGGTCTGGTCTTCTGCATTGCCCCTCTGGATTCATAGTTAGTTGGTCATACTCATACTCAGGGAAATGTCAGTTGCTTGAAAAAGAGCACCACTTGCTTGTTTGTTTGTTTGCTTCTTTGAAAAGTTTCAGTTTATTTCATGCAAGAATGGTTTTAGTCTTATGATCAAAACAAGTAATGTACTGTAGTGTAACATAAATTGTCATGACTTAAATAGATTTAGACTTGACAGACTGTGTAGTATCCAAGTCATTCAAGTATAAAAGCAATGAATGGCATTACGCCCATCACTACAAGTGTGGCTGTCAACTGCAATCACTTATGTAGCATTCTGGAAACAAGGACAATTCAAATCCTCAAATCACAAAGGATCTACTTTGGTATTATTTATTCTTCTCTAATGTTTGCTGTTGAACTTCTTTTGTAACTAGCTTTTTTGACGTCTCCTATAATATCAGTCATTTGCCTGGGAATATAATGTATATTGTTATATAACCAAAATAATGATCTCTATACAATAAGAATTACATTTGCATATTGCACAGTCTTGGGGGGAAATTCCTTAGAATATCACAGCAGAATAAGCTGGCAGAAGGACTGGCACCAGGACTATCAGTTGGAGGAACAACAAGAATTAGAAAGCCTTTAAGAGTTCAGCATGTCTGTCTACAAAACCATGCAAAATTTCCATTAACAAGAACAGCCAGTGTGACAGCAAGCTTACAGGGCTTACATGTTGTTGTATATTCTTAAGACTGCAGGAAGCATCCATAATTTTCAGCACTATGTCACTTACTGAGAATAGTGTTAGCAGAGCCAGAAGGGGATGCAGTGAAACGGAGACCAGTCCCTGCTAGAGGCGAGGTACGTGCACACATGAGAAGCTCGTGCTGCTGCTGTTGATCCAGAGAAGAGGAGAACTGGGCACTGTTCAGCCCTCTGTTGCAAGCACAGACCTTAATTAAACTGGTGTCCTTTCCTTGAAAAGCTAAGTTACACCATACAGCTGTGCCGCTGGCCCGCTGGCCAGCTTTTTGTGCAGTTTGAGTAGCATGTGGAGAAGGGATTGGCTTCACCCCTGTCTTCTGGAGCAACAGCTGCTCCTTCAGTAATTGAAATCTTTGTCTGGCTTGCACTGAGTCTGGATTCTGGCCAGGGGAGCAGATGTGGAGTCCTGCTCCAGAAGCTTTGTAGGCTCTGATCCTGTTGCCCAAGGTCTCCTTTGTTTCAGTGTCAGCTTGTTATGCTCAGTTCTAGCACAGACTTTATTTAACATGGGGCAATGACTGTTATTCCTTTCACCCAGAAATTTCCCTGGAAATAAACCAGCAATGGAAGAAAAGGGAGTTTCCTCATTGTGCCTACAGGAGTAAATACTTAAAAGTACTTCAGCAGCTAACAAGAGACAGAGGGTCTATTCACACCACAGACAAAACTTGTCTTGGATGCTGACCTTCTCCTTTCGAGTAAACATTTGCTAAGGCATAATCCAATGAGAATGGCTGCATGGCTCTTCCTTTCCATCCCAGTGTTAACATCTCTGGTGCAGTGTCTGACAGTGCCTCTCTCTCTGTCCTTAAAAAACTGCTCAGTGCACGTTGACTCCAACTGAAGGCAGTGGAAGTCTCTGCTGGGAAGCAGTTCCGTATGTCATTCCTCAAACATCGACACGTGTTGTGTCTTGGATAACATTGTGCTTTCTTCTTCAATAGGCCATTTACAAGGCAGTAGCCTTCCCTCCCTCCCCACCCAAGGAACAATCTCTATCCTCTCAATGTGATTACAGTCCATTTCATTCCGTAATAGGTTTCTTTTATTATTCCCTCAGGCATGCAAATCAAATTTTACTCAGCACCAAAATCTTTGTTCTATAAAGAATGCTGGCATCGAGTGCAGAGAAAAAATAGCTTTGCTATTGAATATAGTCTGTGTTAATAGAACTCCACTATCTTTTTACTTTGAAAGTAAACATCTGTCAAAGTTTATTTGCTCCCTTGGAAAGGCAGGAGTGTCTTAAGGGAAAGCACATGATAAAAGCAGATAGATTATTCTGCAATTATACCTTTCTCTGTCTAAATGTTTAATTAGATAAGCTGCCACAGAGACAGAGATTACTTTGGCATCCATCTGTCCCATTTATCGACGTTATAAATGCAATGGAAGCCGTGGCAAATTTGATCACAGCAGCCACAGTGAAAGCAGGGAGCTGGCGGTCTCAAACTAGACCAATTTCAAACAACTGTTCAGCCCAGCTGGGTGGCTCTTTTTGGAGGGACAGCTTGCCAGGGGTTGATCTTGTGTTATCACAGTTTGGGATGTACCAACTTGCTTGCAAACATCTATCTAATATTTGAAGACATGACATCTCTCACCCCTCTGTGATTATTGCTCTTAAATATGTTCTTAAGTTTTATTCCAAAGATGGCTAAATAGCTATATATGCCTATCACAATATTAGTTTAGTTGCAAAGATTTTAAATGCAATGGTAGTGCAAGTTTGCAATGCCGTCCTCACTTCTTGCTGGTCTCTGAAAAAGCATAGAAGAGAGAATGTGATTTCTATAACACAGAGCTGGCAAGTTCAGGCAGTGCATAATATACAGAGAAAGAAAGAGAAAGAGAGAGAGAATGATGCAAATAAGTTTCTAAAAATATATTAGAATTTTCCCACTTGAGATATAAGTGTTGCTCAAGACCATAAAGAGCATGAATATAACTGAAAGGGAAAGGTTTCAGCTTCTCAGTAACAAAGCTGCCCAGTTCTATGGCTAATGATGGCTTTGCTGTGAAGGAAGTGATGTTTTGTATAAATACTGTGTTTTCTAAAATTGCAGTCAGTACATATTTAAGTTTAAAGGCTCAATTACCATTAAATCCTGCAAGATTACAAGTATTTATTTTCACAGCACCTCATAAGGATGCAGGTACCATGTGTGTTTTATACATGGTTTTATGGCCACATGCAAACCACCTGGCAGACCTAAGCTGTAGTGTAAAAGTTAATAATTCCAGATGGGGTTCATCTGACCAACAGTAAGATGAAGTCTTTGCTCCACATTAAGAAATCTAAATTTAAATCTTTACCTGCATGTCTGAGCTTCCATGGCAAGCACAGACAATGGGGATTTAGTCCAGTACAGATCCAGACCAGTACAGATTCAGATGCTCGTGAGTCATTATCTGAGTCTTTTCCTGTGTATTAGCACCCAAGACATTACAGCACACCATAAGTATTCTTCCTGGACTCCATCTTCAGAAAAACACATAGTCCTGTATATTATCTGCCACCCCAGTATGGATATCCTGGATACTTGGGGCATTTCAAATGGAGAAATAGGAGTTTCTGGAATACGATGAATTTGCTTCCACTTTCAAAAGATCAGTAGCATACAAGTAGTTCATATTAACACACCTAAATCTCAAAGTCAGTGAAATAAATGGTGTAGGAAGAATCTTAGATATTACATGGTTATTTTGCATAGCAGAATTTTATCCTATGTTATTCTTGAAGTTAATATTATTTATTGTTGTATCATCTGTAAAATATTCTGACTTTCAAAAATACATTAAACTGAGCATAGCAATTGCTTTTACAAGAAGTAAGAAATTATGAAAGGTAATGGGGGACATTTCACCCTCCGCAATGAGAGAAGAGATTTTGAATAATCAGTTACACAGAGATGAGGTCTCAAAATCCATTCTTTCCCTGGCTTACCAGTATTAGATTGTTATTTAATGTTTCTTTTAGTAGTGTTTTGGAAATTTGATCTTTTATTTCTGGATGCTATTTTGAAACTTTTTGGTGAATTTTATTTCTGGATGATACTTTGAAGCTATTTGTGTGACATGTTTTGTATAGGAAAAATAGAGATAAATATAAGAAACATTCACAATGAAAGAGAAAAGAATGTGAAATACAGCTGGTTTCAGATCTGGCTGCAGACTTGAATACAGGACATGAGCACTGATAAATTTGCTAATGAATCTCATCTAGTTTATTTTGTATATCAAAAACACTCTTGTAGCTTACATGAGTTTTACTTCAATTATACTTCAAGGTCCATTTTTTACCAACAAATGGGATGTTCAGCTTGTGGGTTATTACTTCTATTTGCTTAACATGTAAAAATAGGATACTTTTGTGTTCCTAGAGTCTCATAGAATCTTAATTTGTATGCCTACAGCCTCTACAAATGAATTTTAGAAATATAAACCTTTTTTGAATTACTCATCACAGTTATGTTCCTTATATCATTTCGAGGCAAAATAAATAAATAAATAAATAAATAAATAAATAAAATCAGAGATATGGAGAGATTAATGCTTCTGCATCATCTGCCTTTGCAGATGCTACTGAAACACTTTACAAGAGGCAAATGTCATTGTAAATCAATATTTGTAATTGCAGGGCAGAATGATCTGTTTCCAGTGGCTAAGAAGCAGCTAAATTCAGACACAATTACAAAACCATAATACAGTAGACAAGTAAACCTGCCCTCTGAAATGAGTATATTACTTGTCAGAGATTCATTTCCTGTATTGCAAGAACAGTACTGAAGTATTAGCCTGTGAATTTCTCTTTTCATTCTCACTGTATATAAACAAACCATACTACAATCATGTTCTTGATCCGTATCATCCTCATCTGGACTCCAATATTGAATATAAACAATACCACCAAACTGATCTTTTTCTGTGTGTTTCTGTTCTTGACCTCGATTTCCTCAGCCAATTTTATTATTGCACTGCTTGTGCAATCCTTCCCCTGCCCCCCAAACCTTTGAGTGTTGTGATTTCACTCACTGCAATTCTACTGTAGGACAGAAAGCAAACAAGCTCATAATCCCTAAACCTTTTACAACAGAGAAGACAAACTATAAAATATGTATCACTCACAGGCCCAAGACATTCTGGTTCCAATTACCTGTAGTGGTTGCTATAACAATACTTCTATAAACATGCTCACAGAGCCACATTCTTGAGAGGTACAGATTTTATTTTTTGTCCAAAAGTAATAAATATTCATAACCAATAACATCCATAAGAGCAGCAAAACACTTCAGAGTCAACCATCAGGTTCAATGACATGTTAAATGCCAGGCAGGGGAACTAAGAAGAAAAAAAAAAGAAAAAAAAAAAAAAAGAAAAAAAAAAGAATATTAATGGTATGTTTTCTTGCATTGGGTGTCTGGAAAAAAGGAGTTCAACAAGACAAAGTACTTGCTTGCATCTGGTCATGCTTGCAAAACTGTCTTAATAAAGCTTCTTTAAATAAAAAATAAAAATTAAAAAAAAAAAGTTTTTCAACTACAGAAACTAGTTTACAAATATACTGTGTAATTGTCAGAAAGTTGTGATTCTTTCATGAGATCTTTCAAAATTATTCTGTACTTTAATCAAAATGATACAGTATAAATTTATGTGTTTTGATATCATTTGTGGCCAATTGCCACTGTGCTGTTTTGGCTGAGCATTATTTTTCAATTTGCATGCAAATAAAAGAAGGAAAAGCACTTATTTTAGCTTTGCTCAGGTAAAATCAAGCTGAGAACATTTCATTTCAAATTATGTTTTGGAAATATAAAAGCAATCATTCAATTTGAAGTGCTTGTTAAAAAAGACTATTTTATTTTACAAGGGGGAAAAAGTCTGTTCTTCTCTATGGTAAAAGCCAACATTTAAACTTTTTTGTCCTTTCATGAAAACGATTTGCTACAATTTCCTGTACAATTAATTTAAAAATTGTTCCAGTCAATGTATCTAGTTTGAATTTCAACTTTATTCTTATTTTTAAAATAAGATATTTTAAATGTATTATAAGCTAATATACATATTAGTGAATTAAAGAAAACAAGATATTTCTACAGTTTCATCATTGTTACTCATTCTCTAGTGGGTTGTTTTTTTTTCTGAATCAGTAACTGGCAATGTGGTTAAGGTATTATTGAATCATGGACTCACAAGATAACAGAGTGGTTGAGGTTGGAGCTCATCTGGTCCAACAGTCCTGCTCAAGCAAAGGCAGCCAGAGCAGGGTGCCCATGCCATGGACAAATGGCTTTTGAAGAGCTCCAAGAAGGGAGACAACCTCTTTGGGCAACCTGTGCCAGTGCTCCATTACCCACACACTAAAGAAGTGCTTCCTGGTGTTCAGATGCAACCTCCTGTGTTCCAATTTGTGCCCATTGCTTCTTGTCCTGGCACTGGGCACCACTGGAAAGAGCCTGGCTCTGTTCTCATTGCACCTTCCCTTCAGGCTGAACAGTCCCAAATCTCTCAGCCTCTGGAGAGGTGCTCCATCCTTTGATGCTCCACCCTTTTTGTTGCCCTTGGCATCCCTGACAAGATTCAATTCTATCTGGGCCTTAGCTTTCTTAATTCAATCCCTGGATGTTCAGAAAATGTCTGTATTATTCACAGGTTAGCTGTACTTGCTTCCACCATCTGTAGGCTTCCTTTTTGTGTTTCAATTTTAGCCAGGAGCTCCATGGAGTTCTCCTGGCATCTTTGCCTAACTTCTTCTTTGTTGGGATGTATTACTCTTGAGCTTGGAGGAGGTGATCCTTGAAATCACAAAGTAAAATACAAGGAGCTGGAAAAAAAAAAAATCTAAATGCAACTTTTTAAATAAATTGCATTTAAAACATGAAAAGTAAGCTATCCTACTCAGGAAATTTAATGTGCTTTTGAAAAAATTGAGCCCAATGTACTACAACTCCTCTATTAAAGCTGTTACCAAACTCCTGAACTCTATTAATTCTCACTGCAGCAAACAGGAATTGGGAGAGTATTCTGGGGAAGAGTCACTATTTTTGCAGTTCTCCTATGAGCTCTCCTTATATTCTCTACAGATAACTCTTGTTAGCAACTGCTGGACACAGGATGGTGGGGAAATCTGACTTTAAAAAAAAATAAATATGTTATAGTTTATCTCATGATGTTAAGTTGACTAGGAGTGAGAGGCATTATTAAGATTTAGCAAACTGACCAATGAAAAGAGATTATTAAGAAGAAAAAGGGCAATTTCTCATTAGTCAATCTGTGATATTTGTATTGGACATTGAACAGAGTATCACATTGTATCTGTGTTTATGCAGAAAACTTCTTTTGGGGGCTCATTTGCTTCTAAGTGTAATGCACCCTCTTATGTGGTCAGCTGTTTGCCAGCTGTGAGTGGTTCTGGGTCATCTTTCTCTTGACTTAATGCTCTTACGCCATGTGCTTGTCTCACTGGGACCTACACCTTAATTTTATTTCTTTATTATACACAGTCTTGCAGAATACTTATTCAAGCACATTAAGTTAATGTATCTGACTAATCTTACTGATTTCTCTGAACTGTGGCAGAGAAAGAGAAGGGTCAGGTTTACTCTGCGACACCCATCAAAAGTGACTTAGGAATGTGATTTGATAAGCATGTTCTGCATAGATCAAATTCACCAAGGGAAAGGAAGATGGAAAGGACATTAAAGGTGCTATTAAAATGTAGGCTTTTATGATAAATTAGTATTTTTGAAAATTCCTCTTCCACCATCATTTTGTGCAGTGCCCCACAAGCTTTTAAGCATTACTAGAGTCACAAAATTTCACAGAAGGGCACACAAAGCACAGGATTTTCCTAACATTTTGAGCATATTTGGTGTCATTTCAAAGTCAAACACTGCAAATGCATACTTTGCTCATAGAGATATAAATACCTTGTCTTATTCTTTAAAATTGAAGAAAGCGTGGGTTATTTATATAGGTTCCCTTCGTAGTTAATGGTAAGGAAGAGCATCAGCACTGGAGAGAAGACCAATTACCCTCTCACCTGACATCAACCTCAAGGTGCAGTGAGCTATGTTTTCAGTGGGTCTTGTATCTCTTTGACCCCAGTGTGAATATGGATAAGATTAGATTAATCTAGATTAGAAAATTTGCTTTTAGACCACTAAAATTAGGCAATAGAAATCTCTTATTTGTTTACAAAAGGACAGGCAAGAAGAAGGACAACCTTTATGTCTCTATTGAAAAGCTGTCATCCTATTGAAAAACTGTCATCCTAAATGGATGGCTATGGAGAAGATGCTGAGATGTTATTGCATGGGATCTCAGTCTTCAAGGGTGCCATCAAACTACTGTGGCTCCTGTGGTCTGTACAGTGTTCAGTGAGACAGCCTTTTTGTATCATAATGACTTCATGACAAGAGAAAAAGATGAATTCTACTGAAGTCCCAGATCACCTTGAGAGAATTTTATTTTTTTTTCATGTGGAATTCCCAATAGGGAGAGCTAATTACCTCTGTAGAATAAAAACAGATGATTTGTAACAGGGTTGCACAAATGTCAGGATTCATATATCAAGATGCAGCAGTCCAAGGAAATTCTTCTTTTCCCTGAAATTCTGTACCTCTAGAGATTTGTGAACTATACATATCTAAAGAAAAATTCTTGGCTATCACTGTTGGATTCAGTAATATCATTCAATAAAATGGAATGTGTCTTGAAATCTGAACAAAGCAGTTTGCAAGAGAGGGAGGGAATGTTTACTCTATTTTGGACTGCTTGTTAAATACCTTGAAAAACAGGCTTTTCCTTTGTCTACCTCCCTATAATCCTATTAGCTGAATAGTTCTCTGGAAGCCTGGACATTGCCTTCCAGCTGCCCAGAAGGAAGTAAACGCATACAAGCTGTACCAGATTAAGTGGAAATCTTTGTGAACACACAGAAATTCCACATTCCTTCAGTAAGCTGTAATAGCATTCTTAAATGGGTCAGTAATCCAAGAAAAGTTCAAGGTTTTCACAACACTTCACACAAAGATCTCAGAGAGTTTTACAGAAGTATGGGTATTTTCACAGCTCCCTTTCCTAAACTGGAACTCCATCCCCCACCTCCCTCTTCCCAAAATAACAGAACCAAACTGGAATCTGAGAACTGAAGTAAATTTTTCAGGGACATACAATGACAAAGCAAAAGAAAAGAAGAGAGGAGTTCCCCATGCAGTTAGCAACCAACAGAACTAGAGACATCTGTGGACTGTTTAATATATTTTTCAATTCTTTGTGAAGGAATTTCTTTATATATATTATACACACAAATATATATATTCTTCATGTAAGAATTATATATATATATATATATATATATATATATAGTAAATCTCAAAGAAGCTGTTATAATGGAATGAGAGGGAACAATGTAATTTTAAATTATAAATGTAATCTCTTAGAAAAGGGAAACTAAGCTTCCCAGGGAAATCCATTTTCTTTCTGAATGTGCACGATAATAAAAATAATAATGATTCTGACAACTATTTATTCAAAAATAATATTTCCTCTGCAGAGGTAAACCAGTAGCATTTTGGGCAAAAAAAATGTCCTTACTAAGGGCAGAGGTGGTCTGGCTGCCTGTGAGAGCAGAAGAGTTAGGCATGTTGAATTAATATCACTCTGTATGAGGGTCTACTTCAAGAGAAAGTAAATTGCCGCTACATCTAGGGAAGAAATCTTCAAAAGCAGACAATAAAGGTCAAAACGTGACCATTAATGTCATTAGAAAAACAACACATTTCTCACCAACTCTCTTTCTCATCAAGTCTACTCAGGAAAGAAGCCAAGAAAGAACAATCTCCAGAGATGTTGAAGAGATGAAGGGAATATGGTGGGAAGGAGGAAGAGGCTGATGAGAGGGGGATAAGAAGGTCAGTGTGAGGTGGAGGACATAACAGAGAGGAGTCTCTGTGTGTCTGCTGTTTTGACAAACTCCCCGCTGAGCAAGAGCGAGGGAAAATTCATAGGAACCAGTTTTAAGAGAAAAACAAATCTGCATCAGCTTTTCCAGACTCAGTCTGAGCATATCTGTAAATCCAGTCTACAAAATTAAGTTTAAACTCCCAAAGATGCAAAGGCGTACTCCATACCTTGGATATTTGGATAATTTATAAGGTAATATTTCTCTGTTTGTGGCACATAAAACCAAATTGGTCTTTAGCTTTCTTTTTCTAAGATGTCTTTTTATATTGCTCATGTATAAAAGTTTAACTATTAAGAACAATGTAAGTCTCTACATTAAAATTTATATTAAATTAGAAGCAAGTTTGGGAGTACACTTTAATAACTGCAGATATTCCAGGGGAATTGTAATTACCTAATAAACAAGTATTGAAAATCAAGAGAATTCAGAGCCATAATTAAATCTGAAAGAAATACAGCTAAGAAATGGAATTGTATTGTTTAGCTATCTCAGCAGCATGAATTCAGCCCTAGGAAAGTATTTTGAAGAAGCAGTGTAAAAATTGCAGTGATCCTGAGGTTATGAAAGTTGTCATGATTGTTATATATGGGCTACTACAGTCACCTTAATCATACTGTTATGGTACCTGTCAGGAGAGGGGAGAGCAAAGACTGTTGGAGCAAGTCCCTGGTTCAGCTCCAAAATATACTGATATACAGACCTTTAATCTTGTACATATCCAGCATTAAGGGATGGCCATTTTCTGTTGCTGTAGTTCACATGGGCAACAATATTATGGCTTTTTCAGTTTGTTCATTCCTCTCTACAGACACCTCAAGATCCTTGCTCTGAAAAGGCTCTAGGACAGCTTTTCTGCAAGAATAAAAAAAGGTTTTGTGTAGAATATATGCACGAGTGTTTAATTCCAGACTGTTTGCACAAGGAAACCAAGGGAAAGAAACCTGAACTATACTCTCTTAAATTCTAAGTGCTTGACTTAGCAGATTTCAAAGTGTTATTTTATCAGAGCAGTTATTTGAATGTATCAATACAAAGAATTTCTGGGAATTAGCTTTTTTTTTTTTTCCCTAAGCAGAAGCTAGGTAGTTTAGTACTTTTATTGTGATATTATTATTATTGTTACTTTGGTTGATCAGTATTTTAGCTAGATTTAGAATACATGCAACATGCATGGTATTATTCCCATAATTACATTTAGCAGCCATTATATGACACAAGAACTGAGTTTTACTCAGTCCAGGGAAAAAATGTGATTTGAGGATTTATGCATATGAGGCAGGAAGCCTGAGAATTACACTTGTTTTAGACTACCTTCAAATATCCTTGGATATGAATATCCCATGAGCAGATCTTTCTTTGAGGAAAACAAATTATAGGTATGTTTGATGTTTCTTTCTGGATGATGCTAGAAAATCACACTGGATATGGCCACTGTCTTTCAGCAGGTGGAAGAGACTGAACTGTTTGTGGTGTGATATCCTCCCTCTGCCACTGAACACCCACATGGGCCAAACTAATCACTGCCTCTGAGATCTCTTGTTGCTGGAGTCAATTTTCTACTTTGTGAGAGTTTCAAGCACTGGTTGTTTCCCTCATGATCCCAATCATGGAATCATGAAGGTTGGAAAAGACATCCAAGATCATCTGGGCCAACCATCCCCCTACTACCAACGTCACCCACTAAGCCATGTCCCTCAGCACCATAAAGTAAGCACTGTTGTAAAACACAAGCAGACAGATTCAAGGCCATCATGGGAGGAAATATGGGGGCTTTTAGTTCAGAAGCAAAGTCTACAATGGTTTCTCTGAACCATTCTTCTCACTGCACCTTGTCTGTTTCTTATGCTTTCTACTCTAACCATATTAGGACATAATTGTAGATGGTTTGGGAAAGGCAATGAACTAACAAACTTCAATGATAATATTAAAATATTTGGGGCTTTAAAAGAAAAAAAAAAAAAAAGTGCTATTCTCCATATGTAGATATCACAAGACTCAGTGACTGCCAGGTGAATCTCCGTGGATGTATGCGTAAAGTGATACATGAGATAATAGAAATAAATCCCCGTTGCATGTTTAGCAGGACAGAATCTGAGCTGTCCATTAACATTCAGTTGTGAGATCCTGACGTTGTGACAGTATTGTGAAAACTTCGGGTGCAACAGTCAGGAAAGCAAGTCAAATATTAAAAATTATTGGAAAAGGGGTAGAGAATGAAAGAAAGAATATTACTGTGCTGCTGTGTAAATCCATATTTTTCCCACACTTTAAATGCTATATACAGTTCTGGTATTCCCATCTTGTAAGGTTATATATGTGTGTAAAAGATTTAGAGAATCATCTCAGGTGCAATCAAAGTGAGAAACTGCATTCTGTACCATAAGACAGAGCTGAAGTCTGTAAAAGTTATTGTTGACATGGAAAATTTTGGTAAAATAGATTATTTACAACCTGTTTCAGAAAAAGAACTATGGACATCAAATTGGACTGAAGGGAAGGAGATTGAGAATAATCAAAAAGTATTTCTCCACAGATCATGCAGTGAATCTGAGGTCCTCTTCCTGCATGATGTAGCAGGTGACAAAGTTTTCATAGGCTGTGGGAGATGAAAGAAGTTTTCCAATAAATAGCTAGGAAAAATAAAAAAAAAAAAGTGATATTTCTTTGTGGACTGCCCTTACCATTACACTTACCAAAGTAAAATAGCTGTTGTAATGAGTTCATTGACAAGTCATTAATATCTTTCCCATTGGTCAATGGCTTCCACACAAGACAGACATTTTTGATAATACAAAGACACAAGGAGTTGCAAAGCTGGTGGTAATGGAGCTGTCTCCTTAGAGGACTGAACTATGTGGTTGCACTACAATAACTGCACAGGCAAAATGAGCCTTCATATGGGGCAGCAGCAAGGAGAGCTAGCAGACTGAACCAGGTAAGCCAACACTGATAGAAAGACAAAATAACTTTATTTGCCACGGATTGTGAAAAGTTTTGTCCCAGGATTTAACCTGGAACAGAGTCAGGTAGGTTCTTTAGCCAAGATTAAGTAAAAAATAATGATGAGACTTTGTGGCTTTCAAAAAGCAGCTGCTTCCATACTTTTGCTGCCACTATAGTGATTTGAGATTGCAAACAGATGGGAAAGTAGTCTGCATAATGACAAAGGAGACATGAAAACACACCATTCTTAATACATGTTCATAGTTTAAAGAAAAACAACAAAAACTGTAAGAGTTCTTGGGCTGTGGCTATCTGTTTCTGTCAGAACAGTATAAGCAGAAAGAAGAAAAAAAAAAAAAATTCAACCTGAACCTGCCAGGAAAAACTAAGGTTAAAATATAAACAGTCTCTTTGGTCTCCTGCAACATGTCTCATCTTCATACCTCTGTCTCTGCATGACATGATTAGTTTCTCTTTTAGCTCTAAAAGCCCTCAAGACCCTCTGGCTGGAGGCCTGGATGCAATCTCAGTTTCAGGGTGTACTTTGCACAAATGCCTTTGCTAGGATCAGATGTTTTTCAAGATTCTTGAAAAATATGTGAAGGACTGCACTGAGTTTAGCACTTCCCTTCCCTAGCTAAAAAATCTACTGACACAGACCCAGAAGTTAATATGGCTGCAAAAATGATGCAAATTGCACTAAACTAGGGTAAAACTCTGGGCAGTTTCCCAAAATCTCCACGCAGGTTCAAGAGAACCACAGTATGGCCACAGTATATCATGCTATCCAAAACAGCCTCTCCTGGATGCTGCATTTAAACCTGTGGTGTCTAGTTAGACAGCAAAAGGATTTGAGAGAAGTGCCTTGTGCCTCCACAATGTTAATGCTGGAGATGGATTTTCTCAGCCTGAGAGTCCTTCGACATCCCCTCTGAGTTTGGTAGTGGCATACATACCCCATTCCTCTCTGTAATGCTGTGACATCAGCTTTGTTCTTTACATAACTTGTTTCACACAAAAGGCAACTGCACACACCAGGTGGATAAAGTGGGAATGTTTCTTCCACCTCTCTCACCCATCTTTCATAGGAGAAAGGATTTTTTTTTTCTGTCCACAATATATGGTGAATACAACAGGCAATGACTAATGGCAATGGCAATGGCTGCGTCCTAGGAAGTGGCATGAACTTGACATGACTAAGCCAGAAGCCCATGTATAAGTTACTTTGAGAAATCATGATGTACCCTTTGGTGCTCACAGACCATTAACCACGAGCTCTCTCTGTGGCCCTCGGAGGCTCAGTCTTGAAGTTGTCACCCCATATACTTGGCTACAATAACATCCAAACCTTAGAGTAACTTCTCCTTGGAGCACACTCCCAGCCAGAAAGCCCTGAGTCACCAGATGAAAATCTTGGCATCTGCACTTGTGTACTTAAGCATCATCCATGTGTGAAAATGGCATACTTACAGTGAGACTTTGAACTCAAGCCCATAAAGTTGATACCACAATGATTTTGGGGCTAGGCACTCACTGTTCTTATTTCTTTCATAAAACATTCTGAGATCAAAAGGTGAAAAATAAAGGCTAAAAATTGCAATTGTAGGGATGAAAGGGATGGTTATTATTTTTTTTCCTATATTTTCTGAGGAACATTGACTAAAGGGTACCATTATAGGATTATGTTTATTTTACAGGTGAAAACACAGAGAATAGCTACCTCAAAGACTTTTTTGACAGAAGAATTTATTTTGACCTTATACAGAGCAAAACAGCTCTTCCAGAGACAAATCAAAACTTGGGCCTGGAATATTTCACAGAGCAGTGCTTCACCAGCTGAATGTTGTAAAGGCATACTGTAGAGGGAAAAAAATATTTAGAACTTACTGTATGTTTTAGGAGACTAAATCCCATTTTCAGCAAGCACTTAAAAGAAAGGTGCTTAATAAACCATCTCCTCTGAAAATGAGGTCTTAGTTTCTAAGTCATTTAGGTGACCTATTAAAAATATTGGCTGAGAGCCTGGACATGGATCAGTTTAGAGTCCATGATGTAGAGGAAGGGAATATATTTTGCTCCATTTTCTATAGGATTGAAGAGAAGACAAATTTGCTCATGCTAGTATGAACCCTTCTGCATCAGTCCAATTCTGGATCACATGAGCAAGGCATTGATTTTCACCCCAAATGCACCCCTTTAACCTTCTTTAACCTTAATCAAGCTACGCTTTCATGTAGGAATGAGTGAGAGGAATTAGGTTATTCTTCTCTGGAATTACTGATTTCCACAGCAGCAGTATCCTGGAAAATAAAATACAGGCACTTCAGTAATATCATAGGCAGCAGCTAACAAATTTATTTCTTATTTAGCCCGGAAATTGTGCATGGAGCAAAATGTGGTCACTGCTATCAAAGTGTATTGTCTACTCTGGGAACAGAATTTTTGGATGTGAACCAAAACTTTCTTGAGGGAGATACGTGTGTTATTCAGACAGTAAAACGTTACGATTAACACCTGATGAAGCATTAAGGAACCATAAAAATTCTGCTACCTGGGAAAGATTACTTAGCAGGAGGCTGCCTTCACTTTGGCAAGCAAGTGCATAGCAGGTGAGCTTCATCTTTAGTGCATAAATGGATTTATGCAGTCACCTGTGGCACACAGAAAGGCAGAACCACCCAGTCAACTGCAGACATGGACAGATTCTGCTTCAGTTCACACCAAAACACCCCAGTCTAGAGTAACTCTGCACCACTTCTAGAATGCAAACAAAAAATGAAATTAAAGTGAAAATTTATGCTTGTCAGGAGTAACTTTTTGTAATTTTGCTTGTTTTATTTCATCCTGTTAAGAAAAAGAAAGGATTTGTTCCCCTGCTTGCAATGGCACCATGCCACATGTTTGCCCCAACATGCTAATCTCTGTGTTGTGAGCTCCCACCAAGGCTGGTACACTGCTATATTAGTCACGCCTGAGGGATGGCGCATAATATGGTCTAACCCTAACACGCACCAGGAATGCCTGCTGGGAGGAAAGTTACTGCGAGGAGTCCATACAGAACCTGAAAAGCTTGTCGGAGCTGTGCCAGTTTGGGGAACCTTCTGCCTTCTGCATGGCATTGTGATGCCACAGTGAGTCTATGGGAACCACTGTGGGCATAAGATCTAGCATTTGCCATTGACATGCCTAATTAAATACTTATTTATCTCTTTTATCACCAAGAGGGAAACACAGAGAGTTATGTGGGATCTTACTACCTTTGTGCGTATAGGGAATGCCTGGGGATGTGCGTGCACAGGCACTTTGATGCTATTTCTTCCTTTCACACTGAAATCTTCTTTTTTCCAAAAAATGTCTGATAAGTATTTTCACATACCCCCATCCGACACAGGCATTTCTGGAAACAAACAAACAAATAAATAAATATTGACGTTTCTTCCAAACACAGAAAACTCAAAGAAGAATGGCCATGATGCAGGCAATGGCAGTAACCAGTTCCTCAAGTTTGTCTCACCCAGGCTTCAAGTTCTTCAGAAGACCACATTCTGGGATATTTTTATTGAAACAGTTTATGCAGTCTATTGTTTTAGTCCACTATCTGCCCAACCAGAAAAAAAACAGGGTGCTGTCTTTGCACTTCAACCTGCAGACACTTGCTGAGTGCTGCAACAGCAACATACCTCATATGTCTTGCTGAAGGTCCAAATCTTTGTACAAGCTGAAGCCCTCCAGAGACAGCCTGGTTGTATGCGTATTACCCAAGCTCTAACAGACCCTCTGTGGACATACTGAGCCAGAGCCCAGTAAGACATCTAGACACAGATTTTCAGCTCTGTATATGCTAATGAGAGAGCCATACAGCAGGCTGAAGTCATTGCAGGACCTCTCTCAAATATTTTTCAGTGGTCTTTGGAATCTGGAAAGGTCCCAGTCAACTGGAAGCTGGCAAATGTGGTCCCAGTTTTCAAGAAGGGCAAGAAAGAAGGTCCTGCTAATTACAGGCTTGTCAGTCTCACTTTAGTGCCTGGTAAAATTATGAAGATTATTCTGGGAGTTATTGAAAAACATCTGAAGGACAACACAGACATTGGTAACAACCAACATGGGTTCATAAGGGGAAGGTAACAAACTTAATTACCTTTTACGACAAGATCACCCAATTAGTTAACCAAAGGAATCCAGCTGATGTAATCTTTCTGGATTTTAGTAAAGCTTTTGATACTGTCTCTCACAGTGCCCTTCTGGACAAAATGACAAGAATGCAGTTAGATAAAAGCACAATAATATGGGTGAACAATTGGCTGATGGGTTGGGCCCAAAAAGTTCTTGTAAATGTGGTTACCTGTTACTACTGAGGTTCCCCAGGTCACCATTTTAGGAGTTCTACAATGTTTTCATTAACTATTTGGATGAAGGACTTGAAGGTTTTTTGAGCAAGTTCATGGACGATACCAAATTGGGTGGAACTGTTGACTGTTGAGGATAGTGAGGCCTTGCAGAAAGATCTTGACAAAATAGAGAGCTGAGCAATCATCAACAATATGAAGTTTAACAAGAGCAAGTGCCTGATTCTGCATGTGGGATGGGGCAACCCTGGTTATACGCACAGACTGGGGGACAAGATGCTAGAGGTCAGCTCTTCAGAAAGGGATCTGGGGGCTTTGGTCGACAGCAAGATGAACATGAGCCAGCAGTGTGTCCTGGAAGCCAATGGGGCCAACTGTACCCTGGGGTGCATTAAGCATGGCATTGCCAGTCAGTCAAGGGAAGGGATTGTCCTGCTCTACTCTGCGCTGGTGCGGCCTCACCTTGAGTACTGTGTGCAGTTTGGGGCATCAAAGTACAAAAAGGATGTAAAACTGTTGGAGAGTGTCCAGAGGAGGGCTACAAAGATGGTGAAGGGTCTGGAGGGGAAGACATATGAGGAGCAGCTGAGGTCTCTTGATTTGCTCAGCGCAGAGCAGAGTAGGCTGAGGGGAGGCCTCATGGCGGCCTGCAGCTCCCTCGCAAGGGGAGCAGAGGGGCAGGCGCTGAGCTCTGCTCTCTGGGGACAGGACCTGAGGGAATGGCTAGGAGCTGGGACAGGGGAGGGTCAGGCTGGGGGTTACGGAAAGGTTCTGCACACAGAGAGTGATCAGGCACTGGGACAGGCTGCCCAGGGCAGTGGTCTCAGCACTGAACCTGACAGAGTGCAAGAAGCATTTGCTCTTAGACATGGTCTGATTTTTGGGTGGTCCTTTGGGGACCCAGGAGTTGGACTCGATGATCCCTGTGGGATCAGTCCTTCCAACTCAGGATATTCTATGATTCTATGATTCTGATTCTAAAGCTCTTTGAAGTTCCCACTTTAATCTAAAATGGCAGACTGTCCATTAGGGACATACTATGTAAAGTACAAAGGAGTGCTAGGGATTGCCAGCCACCCTCATTAACAGACTCTGCTGAGTGTCAGCTGCTGGTCAATGAGCTTATATTTTTCAAAGTGAATAATAATTTTGAGTAATGCTGAGTTGCTACTTTTGATTGTTCAGTGTTCAGCTTTAAATTTTTAAAAACCATTTTAAAGAACCACATAATCTCTCTCTCTCTCTTTTTTTTTTTTTTTTTTTTTTTTTTAAGTCTGAAAGGAGTCTTCAGATGAGAATGAAAATTACCAGCTAACCCTGGAAAAATCTAGGTCATTGGTCTTTAAAGTGAGCTACATTTTTTTTCAAGTTCATACACCTCTACACCTCTGGGTCAAAATTCACACAAACATAGTTAGCACCTGGATAGATTTACACCTATACAAAGTGAGGTCAAATAACCACCACCCTGCCCAAAGAAGATGGGTGATTAAGACAACTGATACCTGGTACCCAGATAACATCATTATGTTGATGAGTGAGAATAATGGGGAGGAAAGTAGCTGAGACAGCATATCTGTCATTAAATGGAGACCAGTTATTATACTGAAGTCCTAGAGTGTACTTCATGGCATACCAGCAGATCAGCAGTCTCATGGGTTGGCTTTAGTGGAGTTTTTCGTATGGTTTACGTTTATATGGTTTATGTTTATAAGTTTATCAATTATTTGCAATGTTGTAAAGGGATTTCCCATTCATAGGTGGGAAACATGATAGTATGGAAATATCTTACTGCCTTACACTGATCATTTAATTCTTTTCCCTATTCTATAGGGGAAACACCTATCCACCAAACATATCAAAGACAGCAGCATAGGATGGTGGCATGTGAATATGCTTGTGTTAGAAGACAAGTGATAAATGCCAGAGAGAAAGAATAAGTAATGACTCTCCATTGATTCTATTCTATTCTATGAACTCTATTCTTTTGAGACTCTTCTGCTGACAAATCACTGGTCAAACATCCATAGTCTAGCCCGTAGAAGTGATCAGAATACTCTTTAATGTATAAATTAGGGAGGGGTGGAAGGATCCAAAACTAGACATTACAGTTAGAATTGTCAGATTACACATGCAATAAATAAATACATAGATAAATAAAGTCATGGTAAACCAGGTGAGTAAGAAATGAAGACAAATAAGAAAATAAGACAAGTATTGGAAGTCTTGGGTAAGTAAAAGGAGAGGGAAGAAAAAAAGATTGCACCAAAGATGAAGAAGAAGAGGAGATGAAGAGGAGATAGAGTTGATAGAGAAGAATGGCTAAAACTTCAAGGAACCAAATCAATTCCAATATCATCCTTCTCAAAGAAAGTAATAAAGCCAATTTAACTGAATAGCATTTATCTGCTACCAGCTAACTTGCTCCAAAATCCCTTAACACCATCAGATGTAGTTTTGTCCTGTGACAACTACTACACTGTGGTGGTTTTACCGTGCTAGGCAGCTAAATACCACTACTGCTCTCTCACTCCCTCTCCTTCGATGAGGAGAGGAAGAAATAAAGAACAACTGACGGGTTGAGATAAGGGTAATTTAATTAAAGGAAAAAAATAATTATTAAGGAAAGATTATTATTAACTAAACAATTTAACTAAAGGGAAAAAAAAAAAAAAAAAAAAAAAAAAAAAAAGGGGGAAAAGCGAGGGGGAAAGGGAAAAAAAAAAAAAGAAAAAACAAAACAAAACAAATAAAGGCTACGTGGAAGTGCAGAGGAAAGAAATTACTCTGTAAGTCCCACAAATGAGTGATGCTTGACCACATCCTTGAAGCAGGGCCTCAACACACGTAACTGGTGTTTGGGAGGAGGAGTGACATTTTCACAACGAGAGCCCACCCCTCCCCTCTTCTTCCTGTTTCCACCTTTTATTGCTGAGTGTGACATCACATGGTATGGAATATCCCTTTGGTTGGTTTAGGTCAGCTGCCCTGGTGATGTTTCTTTTCTCACTTTTTTGCCCACCCCCTAGGAGGTTTAGAGAGAGTCCTGATGCTGTGCCAGCACTGCTCAGCAGAAGACACAACACTGATGTGATACCACTGTTGTTCTAGCTACAAGTGCAGAGCACAGCACTGTATGGGCTGCTGCAGGGAAAGTTAACATCCCAGCCAGACTCAGTACATACATCCCCAACAATTCCAGGTATATTTTGATAGCTAGCAAAAGTCAATGATTTGGGGACAGATTGGAAAACCATCCTGTTGCTTGCAGGAGAAGGAACGGAGAACAAAGCTTTATAGAAGTGAATCATTGTAGTCCATTTGGTTTTGAGGACATGGCATTGCTTCCATATAATTTTGTTTGTTGGTACAGGAACAGCCATTATGTGTCATTCTCCTCCGAATGTGAAAATGCAGATCTGTGAGGGCTTTTCATAAATTTGAAGCAATTTGGAACAAAGTAAGTAGGGAGTTGCAGTAAAATGGAAGAGACTGCAAGAACATTTAGAGGTTCAAAAGTTGCTTAAGGCAAGAAAATAATGGAGAATGGTGTGACAAGGAAAAGATCTCCAAAGGAGAACTACTATGATTAATTAAGGAAAGTAACCTTTGCAATGGTATATCTGTGCATTAAGTCACAAGAAATGACTGTCCGGTGTAGTTACATATACATTCCACAGCTATGGAGTTGGGTACTTTCAGGTTTTGGGAGCTGGGTAGGTGTTCATTTGGTTGTTATTTTTTTGCAGGCTGTGTTGGCAGTTCACTCATGCCATGGACGTACTTCTCTACCCAATCATATCTATGGTAACAAGTACCTACATTAGTCATTCCGAGCAATATATATTCCATGCTATCATTTTATTTATTTAATAATGTTTAATTATTGTTTATTTAATTCAAGGATGTCGTGGTAGTGCCAAATGTAAGCAGGGAAAATTCAGAGATGGGCTTCTGCAGCTGTGTTACATGACAAACTGCATAAGTGCCCATTATAGCCCTCACCATTCATCCAAAGTAAATCTGAATGTGGTCGAAGGGTGGACCTGGGGTCCAGAAGTTCTTGCATTGCAATCCTATCTCTTCAGATAATTCCTTTCATGATTTTCAGTGAGTCACAAAATCGGCTTACATTCTCATCTGCATACACGGAAATTAGTCCTTGCATCACTGCTTTGTAGTTTGGTCTTTGGTTACAGAATTAGTAACTGGGCATTAGGTACTTCATTTGACATTCATCAGAATTGAATAGATGTATATATAATAAAACCCTGATCAATAAAAGTTATTAGATCTCTTAGCTCATTTTTAGGTATTATTATTTTATTACATTTAAATTTATATCTAGCCAATTAACATTACTGAAAGATTAACTGGGACGTGTTTTCCTGGGAAAGTGGCTCTGAAGCTTGAGCTCTCATTTCAGAGATACATTTGAAGCAGAAATATATTGACATTCCTTTTAAATCAAATGACCTCTTGTTAAACTGTTTCCTCCTCGTTTTCCAATTCTTGATATAACATGGGGAACATACACTCATAATGAGGCAGAGCATGAAGAATGTACATTCTGTGAACTCTGTAGGATGGTCCAGGGATATGGATGTGTTTCTAAAGTTAAGTCAGCCTTGAAGATGCTAACCAATCAGAAACCTACTGGATGCCTTATAAATCAGGCATAGAAATAGTTTCAGATAAGCATATAGAAGCCAAAATGAAAATATGACTATACATACATATGGAGTTCTTCCACACTCCACATAAATCACTTGAATTGTAGTTTGTGTATCTGTCTTCTTGTGTGCTTATTTGTCATCAAGGCATTGAAGGATCTGATGGGTGTCAGTGAGATAAATCAAAAGTCACACTGTAACTATTGTGATGCAATATTTTCCACCATTGCCTCTGAAATTAGATATGATCAGTACTAAAATCCCAAGTATATTTACAATATCTGAGGTTAGAAAAAAGATGGTGTATTTTCTATGTTGTCTGATATTTTCCAGCTGTTTTTAATACGTGCATCTCTTGAAAGGATCTGTATGAGTCATCGGCTCAGTACACATTGCTTACTTTTCATTGTTAACCTCTCATAATTCACCTTAGCAGTGCCTGCTGCACTTTTCAAACCGACGCAATACTAACAAATCCATTATGGTAAGAGACAATGTAATATGCTGCTGCTGGAAAATATGAGTTTAGAAATATGTTCATTTTTCATGGTTCAACATATTCTTCCATTTGGAGAGATGGCTATGCTTATTAGGGCAATCATTTGACAGCCACTGCCACAGTGAAGGTCACAGCAGGAGACAAGGAATATTATTAAGAATATTTAGGCAGCAGAGACAGGACAAATCCTTTAGGTCATGCTTGTCCATTGTATCAGGTTGGAGGCTGAAGGCTGTAAATGACATCTCCTTCTCATCCCTTTACTCTCCAACTCTTTCCAGCAACATCCTCAGACAGTATGGCTCTTACCCCATGCCAATGAGCATAAAGCTACTCATTCTCTCCCCCAGGACAGGACAGTGAGAGATACTGAATCACAGAAAAGTTTAGGTTGGAAGGGACCTCTGGAGATTATTTGGACCAAACTCCTACCAAAAGGAGGGCCTTAGGTTAGCTTATTTAAGGATTCATCAAGCCAGGTCCTTAATATTTACCCCACTTTTCTAGGCAACATATTCCAGTGCTTAATTGTCTAATAGTGAAGAATTTTGTCTTACATCCAGGCAGAATATCCCCTGAAGCCACTTGTGCACACTGTCTTTTGTCCTGTCACCATGCAGCCCTGTGAAGACACTTCACTTCTTTACCACTACTTTACAACTACTGGAAGACTGTGATTAGATCCCATCAATCCTTTCTCAGTCTAGGCTTAGCAAAACCACTTACATCAACTTCTTTTCATGTGTCAAGCTCTCCAACCATCTAATCATCTCAGTGGCAATCCACTGGACCATCTTCAAGGTTTCTCTTAAACTGAGGAGACCAGATCTGGAGCCATCCTTCTAGTTGTGGCCTAAGATTGGAGTGTAGTGATCACTTCCCTCTATCTGCTGGCTACAGGCTTGCAGATGTGGCCCAGGACTTGTTTTCCCTTCATTGTCACAAGAGCACATTGCTTCTTCACGTTCAGCTTGCTGTTTGTCCAGACCCCAGGTCCTTTTCCGCAGAAAATGGAATGGTCTTTATGGCAAACACAGTACAAGGTCTACCATTTGATCAACACTGGCATTCAGTATTGGTGCCAGTGACCTCATGCTCAGTGTATAATGTGGACTTTGACCATGAAATCTCTAATAAAAGGGTCATTGCAGTACATCAATATTAGACAAAAAGAAGAGCTTTTTGATGGTAAAGCCAAAACCTCAAGCATTAAAGAAGGTAGGTTTTGAACTATGAATACAAACACCATTCAGTCGCTGCATGTATCCATCTTCTTCCTACTTAAGACAGGGGTCCTGTACAAAAAAATAGACTGTAGCTATATAATTAAAGACTAAGAGCTACGTATGTCATGTCTGGCATACAATTAACATTTGTAGTGCCTAACTAATGCTTCAGCTTTTTTTTCTTTTGCCTTCTTTTTTTTTTTTTTTTTTTTTTTTTATTACCTTCTTGTACATTCTTCTGAGCTGCTTGCTACTAGTGAAATGTTGTGACAATATGTTTCAGGTTAATTATGCATTATTCAGTTTTTCTTTCCTGAGCTTTGAATCATTGCCTTTTAGCTTAATTGAAAGTCCCTTGTTGCATGACTGAACTTTTTACCATTCTTTGTTTTATAAAAGAGCTCCCAGTGTCTGCCTCCCCTCCTCACTGAGTGGTCTGAGCCTTTCAGATCTCTCTATCTGGAATCTCTACTTGGATTTTTATTTTAATTTTTTTTTTCACCATGGCAGATGTTTAATTGCATCTTTTGCCCTGAACCTTTCTCTTTCATTAAATCTTCTGCATTACTTCCTGCCTTGTTTCCAGTACAGCTAAACACCATCTTTGCTTTCCTCTCTGCAGTCAAGCTTTCTGAAATTACCAGCTGTCCACAGTGACATTTCTCACTTGCTATTAAGTATTTAAAATGAGTTTAAATGTTATTAAGAATAGCATTTAAAAGCTATGAATGTGGATGGGTATTTCAATATATATCAACACTCACTGTATTTCTCTTTGATGGAAAATGGCTTCCACTTTCACTCCCAGGACTGGCTTTAGACTGACTTTAGACTGGTTTTGAATGAGTGAGGAAGCCGTGCTTCCCCACTGGGGGAAGGACATTGGGAAGGACAATGGAAAGGACATTTTGATGATTACAAAGTGGTGGGGAAAAAAAAAAAAAAAAAAAGTAATGTTGGAAATTAAAATGGCACTTGCTACTTCTCCCTTGTCACAAATGTCAGCTTCAAATTCAGACTGGATGTAGAACTAGGAAACAGCTTTAATGTTAGGAGTAATGCTATTGTTTACCCCATAGCTTTTCACCATTGTGTTTGTTTGTTTGTTAGTTTTCCCAGTGTTTTTGCCAATATTAAAGACATCTACAATTATGTGTCTCCCAGGCTGTGTTGCTAAAGGATAGACTATAGACACATGCTGTGATCTGCCACAAGTAAAGCTTAAAATGCTAATTTGGTCTGGTTATTAGCAGATTGCTGATGCAAAATTGCAATACATTTCTGCCCATAAAGAATTACAATCTATATTCTAATCCCAAATAAAGGCTTTAGGATTAGTGATCTGAGAGTTCCATGAAATTGTAATAATGAAACACCAGTCTGTGCTGTAAGATGCTCTTGAGAATTCAAGCACAGTGCCTATAATTTCAGGAGATAATTATTTCTCTGATAAGATCTTCCATGTAAGAGACTTTGCATGTTTTGTGTATTGGTTTCTTGTACAGACAAATAGTTTTCATTTTATTTTCTAATTACAGAGTAATGCAACTTGTAATATAGTTGTATTTTCCCACATAGTTCATACACATCATATCTCATATGCCTCATAGTTAAATAATAGAGCTACAGAGTAAATAATAACAAAACCAAGATAGTGAGAAGAAGTACTTAGTTGCAGATAGATGCACTCCCTGGATTCAGCCAGACAAATAACATCTGGAGACCTTTGGAAGATAAGGAGTACCTGGAAAAAGGAAACTGCCAGCAAATGATTCTGTGAATTCAGAAGTCTTTTCATGTCGGAAGGCAACTAGAAGTTGCAACAGGTTCATTTACACACAAATACAGCAGCTGAAGCTAAGGAGTACAGCATATGGTAAAGTATTACCTATCAGTTGTTGTTATTGTCATATTTGTACAGCCCCTGGGGTCCAACACTCAGATGAGCAAGAACTCTTTGCCACCATCTACTGATGAACTGGGGTAAGGGACATAGTTAATTTTCACCGATAATATTTATGATGGCATGGATATCTGGTGGGTTTTGTTTACAAGTCATTCAAGGATTAGAATAAAAGGAAAACAATATTCCATTACCTTCACAACACTTTTAATGAGAAAGGGAGAAAAGACCTAGCTCTATTATCACTGGCTTACATAAGACAGGAATTCTGTCATGGGATAAAAAAATAGTAAAAGTTTGTTTTTCATCCTATTCTTTCTGTGTTGCAATTCACAGATCTCCTCAAAGTGGGACAGAAGAATGAAGCTGTCCTGGATGTTGAGAGTCAATAAAGAGGTGAAAAGGTTCCATACCAGAGGAGCTTTAATTACTGTGGGAGAGGTAATAGCTTGGATATCCTGACCTTACAGCACACCTAAATGTGACTGTAGCCTGTGCAAGATCAAAAGCTGGCACTGTACTGAGGGTGCGGAGAGAAGGGAGCAGGGGTACTGAGAGGACACTGTCCCAAACAGAGACAACAGCATGGGGGTAACATTTCAAGAGACAGTAGGACAGCTGCTCAGGGAGTGCTTTTACTCCTCAGCCAGTCAATCCTACCTAAGTGCTCTGATACTCTGAGACATCACCAGAACAAATATTTCCTGTCAAGGAATGCAGGGGAAATTGCTTCATTTCCTTAGGTTTGTGGGGAATGTCTGAAGCACATGTTTGTTAATTTTAAGTAGAATCCTGTTATTCCACTTGGAATCTGGCTTTCCTGATGCCAGAAATTTCTCTCAGAAAGTCACTTTATAAACATGTCATCACCCTCCATTACTGAGGTGCCCAGTATGGAATTTTGGATTGTAGATTGTGGAAGTGATGTCACAGGGAAAAGAAATTTGTTTGCATCTTGTAACATCTAGGCAAGAATTACTATGAAAGGCATCTCTTTATGTTTGAAGGCACAGTGTGCTGTTTCTTGGGGAAAAAGAAGCAGAAGGCAGATGTTAGGAACAAGGACAAGGTCTCTAGTCTTTCATAAACAGATATGAATGTACCATGTATATGCTTCAAGCCATCCAGAAGCATGTGAACATGAGTAGCCCATCACTGGGACTGAATAAAGATATCCCATCTTTCATTACAGCTTCAGGCCATCTTGAAATGAAAACTCATGTCTGCCTGCCAAAGGCAGGGAAGAGAATGACACGGCAACTTCCATGCACACAAGGGAAAATGTGTTTTAGGTCAAAATAGAGCTTTTTCACTTTCTTCTAGGTTCTCCTGCCACTCTTTTGTGCAGTCTCCTTGAGAAAGATCACTTAAAGAGTAAGTTTTTAAACGAGAGAATGCACTTGGCATTAGTACAGAGGCCATGCAGGCCTCTTCTGCCTGCTCCTTTCTTTTATCTTTCAGCAAAGACCAGCAATAAGGAGAGCAGTGCTAGAGCCTAAGGTGCTCTGGACTCTCTGGAAAACAGCTTTGTTCTGGTCACAAATGCACAGAGAACTTCCCTGCAGAGAAGGACCTCAACTTCCCCTAGCATGTCCCCCAGGAATTCAGGACATATTCAGCACGTTTGTGGTGGTTTTACCCTGCTGGGCAGCTAAATTCAACCACAACTCTCTCACTCCCCCTCCTCAAACGGGGGGGGGGGGGGGAAGGGGGGAGGGGAGGAATATTATGGAAGGGGCTCAAGGATTGAGATAAGCACAGTTTGTTGATAATTGTTATCATTGTCAGGCAAAACAGACAATGCAGGGAGATTAATATAATTTATTGCCTATTACTAACAGGCTAGAGCAGTGAGAAACTAAGATTCTCCCCCCAAGCAGCACAGAGGAATAGGAAATGAGGAATGGGGGCTGTGGTCAGTCCCTGAGACTTCATCTCCGCCGCTCCCTCACGGTCCCTCTCTGGCCCTGCTCCCGTTGGGGTCCCTCCCACGGGATGCCGTCCTTCCTAAAGTGAGCCTGCAGGGGCTGCCCACAGGGAGCAGCTCTTCAGGAACTGCTCCCACACAGCTCCATCCCACGGGGTCCATGCCCCAGGAGCAAACTGCTCCAGCACAGGTCCCCCACGGATGGGCGGCAGCTCCCCCAGCCCCCCTGCTCCCGCGTGGGCTCCTCTCCACGGGCTGCAGCTCCGGCCCGGGGCCTGCTCCTGCAGGGGCTCTCCATGGGCCGCAGCCTCCTCCAGGCCACATCCACCTGCTCCACCGGGGGCTCCTCTACCCATGCGGGGGGCTGCAGCGTGGAGATCTGCTCCATGTGGGACCCACGGGCTGCAAGGGGACAGCCTGCTCCACCAGGGGCCTCTCTACAGGCCATGGGGGAACTTGTGCTGCGTGCCTGGAGCACCTCCTGCCTTCCTGCCACACTCACGTGGGGGGCTGCAGGGATGATTCTCTCTCTTTCCCAGCTGCTGCAGCACAGCAGGATTTTCCCTTTCTTTAATCTGATCTCATAGAGGCACAAACAACATCGCTCACTGGCTCAGCTCTGGCCAGCAGTGGGTCCCTGTTGGAGCCACCTGAAAGTGGCCCTTATCTGACATGGGGCAGCTGCTGGGCTCTTCTCATAGAGACCACCCCTGCAGCACCCTACTAAGAAAACCTTGCCACGTAAACACAATACAGTGTTTTCATCTTGCTTACCTCGCTCTGCCTTCTTTCTCTTATGCTGTGTTGATGCAAAAAATAAAACTAGCACTGACTCGTTGCTTAAGGTGAAATTCTCTCTCTTCTGGCTTCTTTACAAGAGAGGCATCTGTAATCACATCTCGCCTTCATTCCTGTTGCGTAAAAACATGCTGTCAAGAGTTCTGCTCTCATCATCATCAGCTTCTAGATGTGAGCACAAGATAAATATGGACAGTTCTTGCTATCTTACCTTTGAGATTTCTGTAATTTTTATTGTTCCAAGTAGTGAAAACTTGACAGTAGTGCAAGTAGCTTGAAGTCTGAAAGAGGTCCAAAGGGGCAAATAGTAAAAGAAAAGTCATTAACTGAAATTTTTGAACCTCAGCATTTTAGATCTGATGGGGTGAAGTTCTGGAAGCGAAATGGAACAAGCCTGTGGTTTTATTCACATTAGCTTGGTCTATTCCTTATTGATTGAAACTTGATGGCCCCTGAAAATACTATGCCCCTCAAAACTCTGAGCTTTTATGGAAAATACTAAAAGAAATCCAAACCGTGTGAACCAATATTCAATAGCTGAATATTTCCACCTACCCTCCCTGCACCTGCTCAAGCTGATGTTTTCAGACATTCTCAGTCCTCCACTTCACTCTTCCCCATGCCAAAAAGTGAGCTCATGTCTTTTAGGATTCCAGGGCAGAAAGTGAAAAGTGAGTCAATTCTGCCTGTCCAAACCATTTGATCACCACATTTAATTTTTAGCTGCCTTCACCTACACTGCCTGTCTCCATAAAGAAAATGCAGGATGATAGAAATGCTTTTCAGCTCCACCAAGGATCACTGAATCAAATTCTTAGTAATCCTGAACTGTAGGGAGTACTCTAAATAAATGAATAGATAGATAGATAGATAGATAGATAGATAGATGGATGGATCAATCCTTGTGTCTGAACTTTCCTGTCTGAAATGTCCAGAATGGAGATTCACAGGTTGTGTCAGGGCTGGATTAGCTTTGAACTACTTGGAGGAGTATATGGAACAAAATTCTCATGCCATGGAAAGTGATGTGTCATATGTCCTCCACTTGTAGGTAAGCTTTGTGTCATGCCTTCCTCAGTGATTCAGACTTCTCAGATGTTTGGACTTTCTTTGCTGATTAGATGTTCATTAGAACTTACTGTCAGCCAAAATTAAGCAGCTGAAAATACTCATATGATGAATTAATCAGTTTAATTTAGCATGCTCTATTTGTATGTCATAATGACTTCCTAAACGCCTTGCTTGGTGGCACAGAAATCTCGGAGGGAATACTACTGTATTGTAGATGCAAGGAGAATATTTCTAATTAACAAAAGAAGTTCCTAAATGCTATTTTCCTAACTCAGCACTCTTACGACTGATATAGGGAAACAGTACTTGTAATTACCAGTAATCTTGTTATCTTTTTCTTTGCTCATGATTCTCTACCTCAACTATTCAGGAACTTTTCCCCAAAATGGTACACATCATGTTCCCACCTGTCCTTGACATCTCAGAGGTTGCAAATTATAACAATTGTAAGAATATTTTATAGCTCTCCACATTTATTACCACTAAATGCATCATTAAGTGTAAATTGATTGCAGCAGAGAGTGCATTAATTGTGAGTGTAGTTCAGAAACCTGATTTTCTGCTGATTCCACACAGCTTTCAGGGTGACTGCATCATTACTTCCCCAAAAGAACCTGACAAACAGTTGTGGGATGGCCCATTTACACAGGGATCCAAGATCCCTCAGACTCATAAAGTACAGTGATATTTTATTTGGCAAGCCCTCAAAATCAAGTTAAGTACCTCTCCCCCAACAGTTTCTCTTCTCACACCCACACAGACTTTTTCATCCCCTTGTTGCTTAAATTTCCATTTGTGTGCTTGGAAAGTCCCATGCCATCTCCTAGATTTTCTGGTAGAGAGTTATTTTGCTCCCTACCTGACAACAACCAAGTCTGACATCAAGAAGTTGACAACCAGCCCATTCTCTCCCAGAGTAGGTAATAACACTACAGACATACCAAAGCTAGCTTTTAGCCAGTATATTCCAGTGGTAAAAGCAGTGGCACTATGACCACTTGGAATAAAGCATGTGCTGGAGTCTCTCGCTCTTCCATCCCACGCCCTTATGGAGCCTCAGGGCTCCTGGGGATGGCCAGGGGTGTAATGTGAGATGACATCCTTTCTGAATGACAAAGAAAGGCTGCTGGACAATGTCCTTCTAAATCCCACATCTAGAAGAAAAAGATAAACAGGTTTATCATATCGGCCCCTTCAGAGGTGGAAGGGAAAACAAGCAGCAATACACTACCTTTCACTAATAAAATACCTCCCTTTCTAGAAGTCTTTAAAAAGCTTCAGGTAGAGTCAGAAGATAACCCTGATATGTTGCCCCACTAGACCACTCTCACTGACTTCCCAGTCTGATGTGGTGCTTTCTTTATTCATAAAACCACACAAGTTCCTAGTCAGGCTGAGATGAAAAGCTCTCATTCCCTCCCTGTCACTGTCTCCAGTAAAAGCTTGCTGTCAGGACTTAGCTGCTGATTGCAAATGTGCACATGGAAAGAATAGACTAGCTGTAGACAGGATGCTTTTTAGAGAAAACTCCTCATCAGAAACCTGTTGTGTCGTCAATGCTATAAATGATATGACTCAAGCATCAGGAGGAGATCTACTTATCTCATTTACTAAGGTAAATGAGTGCTGTTTGAACTCAGTCCATTTTCTGTCTTTAGTTTAGAGATCATACTCAGACTAAGCACTTGTCCAATGTTGTATCTGGCAATAAATAACAAAGAGAGCTGGCAAACCTTCCCCATAGTCAACTCTAACATTTTCCATGATCATGAACTGAACCTGCACTCATTTTTTCCCTTTGACAGTGGACTTTCATGTCTTCGAATGACATTTGGAACCATTCAGTCCACAGGGTCTGGAGTGGTAATGCTTTAGCAAGCCAGTGATTTTGCTGTTGTCCAGACAACAGCACATCACAGTGTAACATTTTCATCTCTCCAGGAATAACCACACAGCTTCAGGCCTTTTCTACAGTTTTATCTTGTGAAAGATAAATTCTCTGAGCTGATAGCTTTTGGTAAAAAGATACGTCAATGAATTTGTTTGGGCAGTGTTTGTGCACTCCTCTCCTTTTGTGATTTCTTAAAGTAGGGTAGATCTTTAAAAAGTTAACAAAATGTCTCCCTAAACCATAAACATCATGTCTTCTTTCAGGCTTGGTTGCTATAAAGAGAATTTCATGGTGGTATCTTTACTTTACACCTTATCTTTACACCTAAATTTCAGTTTGGTACAATATACATTATATCTAAGCATGCAAAAATTAAGTTTCTCCTGCAACAGAGGTGTCTGCAGATATGAAATAAACTAACGATAAGGACATACATGTATATAAGAAAATAATACATATACATAGAAATATAATAGGTATAACATATAAATAGAGAAAACAAGCTAGTATTAGAAACAAACTTTACTATACAGATCCAATCCCTCTGTGAGATCAGTTTTTCCTTCTCCCTGTTTTAAAAGACTAAGAGCATTTGAGCTGAGGTCCAGGTATTAGTGTAACATTCCAGTTAACTGCTTGGAAAGCAGTCTTGTAATTTCATGTTCTGTCTGAAATTGCAGGTGTTTTCTTTTGTGGGTGTATGCGCATTTGTCATTTTTGTTTTCCTCATGGAGAATTTTACATGGAAAAACTATGATTTCACAAAAGATCTTTTTCCATTGAAAAATCATTCCAGGAGGTAATCCTTGACCTTCTCTACAATTGATACCACCTTCAGAATGTTACCTGAAATTTACAGAGGAAAAATAGCAATAACAGGCCACCTCTTCACTTTAATCACTTCTGTCTCAAAGTTAAGAAACACTCTGAATTTAAAAACTATAGTGAACCATAAAACCTTTTTGCACCAAGTTGTAAATCCTTCTGCTTTATTACAGTAAGCATAAGGTTCTGACTTTCTTGGCACAGGTAGTTTTACTGCATCTATTACTAAAAACAGATGTCAGCAAGTGAAATCCAATTCTTTGGGGGAAAAAAAAGTTATATGATTTTCCATGAGCTCTACTAACAGTTGAGTGTTTGAGAAGCTCAGAGTCAATGAGAAATTATCTTTTTTTTTTTTTTTTTTCCTCTTAAACGAAAGAAAAAGGCAACTTCTCTTTCTTTCATTTCGTTAAACCTTTTCAGACCTTTTTCTCTTCTCTAATATTAGCTATGACATCAAATAACTTTTTTATCTGAAGCATTTAATCCCATTCAACAGAAACAGACAGAGGCTTTCACAGTTCTTCTCCCCTAATGATGTTAAATTCACGCTGAAGAAAGAAAAGGAAGAAAATAAAAAGTGTTGTCAATTGGCAATATTTGTTTGATAAAAGTGTGGCTTAAAAGGGATTGAACTCAAATATGTATTTTTATCACTGCAGAATTTGTCCCTTTCTTTCTAGGCTTTTTGATTTCTGGGGGGAATTAACTCCTTCAGGTTGAATTTCTTTCTTAACTGGGACTCTCTCACAGATTAATGCACACTATGACTCCCATCTCAAGCACTACCACTGCTGTGAACGAGGGCTTCACTCTTTCAAACTTAAAGGGAAAACAAGTTTTTCTTCTACTGTCAGCTTTGCACACGTGGGAGCACTTTTAAAGCAACACTCACCTTGCAGACATGCTGTAAACCCGTAAGCCCTATCTACAAGGTCAATTCAGCTAATCACTTTATTTATTTATTTATTGGTTGGTTAGTTGGTAGGTTGGCTGTTTTTTTTATTTATTTTTTATTTTGTTTTTTGGTATTGCTTGTTTGTTTTTATGTATTTATTTATTTACGCACAGATAGAACCTGTATGTAATGTAACATTCAAACTGAGATCCAACTTCTCTTTCAGAATGGATTGGGGTATGGTTCAGTAATACTTCTCCAAAATTTAGTCCTTAAAATGTTGCAGATGCTGGACTAGCAAACAGCGGTGTGTGTGAAAGTCTGTGACTTAATGCTTGGAGGGCTTAAGTCCACTTCTTAAGTCCTTTCTCCCTTCTCTACATATAATTGGGGTTATATATGTCATAGGAAGTACAGTGATGAGCAACCGTCTTGCTACATTTTGCCTCTCATATTTACCAAAATGTGACAGTTTAAGATGCTTATATCCCTGAAGGTTTTTACTACCCTTTACCAGACATTAATGCCTACTCCTTATCCTTTTTGTAGATCAGGAGAATAGACCTCGCTCACATTCCTCAGCTATTTCAAACTGGGGGATGGTCCCCATTGCTCCTAAAAATTCAATTAATATAGTTTATGGGGGCATCACCTCTGAGTACAACATTTAATTTCCTGGGTTCAGCTGTCCTAGAGAGAGGAATGCTTTCCTCCAGCCCTTGACATTGTGTTGGAAGAGCAAAGTTATGTTTCTTCTGCTGCCCAATCACTTGTGATACATTGCATAGGATATCCAAGATGAGATTCAACTGACTGAATGTTGGTTTCTGCCATGTAAGTGTCTGAGCAAACCTCTCTGGATTCCCTGTGAAGTCACTGAAGAGCTGTTCAACGGTCAGTAAAATACATGAACCTATTCAGTCTTGACTTGGCTTCCTTAACACCTAAGTATCAGTTGAGACTCGAACTGAGTTCATGTCATTCTAAGCTCCTACATTTGGTAAGAAGAGTCCCATCCTAAACTTCCCTGAGTCTGCTGAACTTCTCACCATTAACTACAGTGGGAGCTAGTGTTTAGCTGGAGACACCTGGACTGAGGACACACAGGGTAAGTCCTTTTTGAGTCTAAGACACCTAATACAGATATCTGCTATGTGAAAAAGCACTGGGTTGCTCAGACATATGCCTTGTGTCATCTGTGGTACCCCACAGTATCAAAGATGTCTATGTGGAGGTAGCTGATGAGATACAGTATTATGGGAGAACCCCACGCTTTCCAAGCAGCATGCAGACGACAAGGAGGATATCTTGAAATACCTGAAATTCACATATGTGTGGACTACAGCCTCCTGCCCTAGGTGTCTTTGCTCTGCAATAGATCATGAGGATCTAGTCAATATATTCAGAAGAGCCTAGTGAACGATTCAGCTAGTAAGCGTCTACTTCAGCATGATCTAAAGTCTCCCAAAATCCTACCCAAAACTCGAGTCAAAAAGTTCTAAGAGGAAGACAAGGGCTTTTGTTCTGTGGTTCTACTGTCTCTGTCTGACCCTTTCAAAGCTAGTCAAATCAACTCTGAATACCAGCCCCCACTAACAGGTTTTCAAGTATGACCATGCCTTTTTTTTTTTTTTTTTTTTGTCCTTTTTTTAGAAAAATATCTTTTTCCCCTTGGGATGCTCATTTCCCATTGTACTAAACAATTTTAAGGTCTCAATGCAGACTCCCCACCCACTTTTAATCTGTTTGTGGCTCAAAAAATGAAGGGCAAAATTGTTCCTAACCCTGCAGTTCAGGGATCTCTGCCTTTTCAAACCCCATGAAAGAAATATGCTGTAAATTGCATCCTACAATGGCCAGAAAGAATATGAAGTCATATAATCAGCCACAATATGACTGTAAGAAGGCACCAGACTGCATCTAACTTTTATTGCAAAACCAAAGTCATCTAAAGCCTCATATCACCAGGGGTATCTTTCAGACAAAATACATGTTACAACCTGTAAAAATTAAGCTAGTCATTATAAAGTTAATCTGAAGTCTGAATGGCAAAATTGAAAAGCACTCAAGCATTAAACTGCACTTCTTAAAGGTAAAATAATAAAGCAATATGTGTAATATATAAATAGCTATAAAAATTGCTGGGAGTAGGATAGCTGGGCTGAGCATTTCAGTGGAAATCAAAATGTATTATGAATCTCAGTAAAGTTGAATGTCTTCAGCAGGCTGCTTTTTACCACTAAATAGTTTGCAACCGATCTTGACCTTGCAGAGAATTCTATGCACCCTTTCTGTTCGTGTTTTCTTTAATAAAGTAAATTGGGTGAAATAATAAAGAAACGTGAAGTGCTTCTTGGAAATTTTTTAACTCATTGTTAGAACATATAACTTTTTTGTTGTTCATTGGTCAAAGATCTTTATTAGGTTAAGTCCATTCTCGTTGGTTCTTTTTATGAAGGTGACCTCAGCTACAGGGTTCATAAATAGTCAAAGTATCCAGTGAGGACAACAGAAGTAAGCACGCATGTATTCATCCATGTTCCAGATTCTTACATTTTGCATGGTACAATAATTCAAACATGTTAAACTCTGTCTTTTTCCTCTATATCATTGCAGCAAAAAACTCCAGTGTCTGGGAAAAAAAAAAAAAAAAAAAAAAAAGTTATTTCACCACATTTGATCACATATACAACATCAGTGGCAATAACTGAGCTTTCAGTATACAGAAAGACTTCATCATACCATCAGCTGTTAATTTCAATGTGGTGACTTCTATGTGAACTCTTTAGTGCTGAACTGTGCTTAAATGCTTAAATTGGAAGTCTGAAAGTAGCTGTGGTGTTGGCCATAAGCTGAGTTGTGGTGTAGTTAATCAGCCAAAATCCTACCTCATCCCATGTAAGGCTTCACTGATTCCTAGCAGTGGGACTACTCATTTACTGAAGGAAAATTGCAGAGTGAATTAGCTGTGTGTATCATTTTTTGAGATTTCTGTTTCAGGCCCTAATCACCACTGCATTCGTGACCCCATTTTACCACATGATTAAGGCATTATTATTCTGTAAACAGTTTTGCAGCATGAATGAAATCAACATTAAAGTACTTTGCTGAATACCAATGAGATAAGAATGGAAAAAAAAATAAATTCTGGCTGTTGCCATCTATCTCAATGAAGAGGCACAGCAATCGTTTGCATTTGCAAACTATGGCTGTGTTTATTCTCCAAATCGTCAGTAGACAAAATGCCTCAGATAAGGAAACTGTATTGTCATGATCTGAGATCGTAAAGAGGGGATGGTATAGCTAGGATTCTAACCCATGTCTTCTCAGATCAAGATGGGATAAGATTCTTGAGTTCAGAGACAAAAACAAACAGAAACAAAATTACAGTAGTACATATTTATAAATGCAATACAATTTATAAATGGCATTCAGGTGCATTTGTCTGATTCAGCTCAACGTCAGGCAGACCAGGAGAAAACCTGCAGATGAAAGCAGCTCAGCAGCAAAGCAACAGCTTGTAACTTAATAAGATCCTGATACCCACATTTTGCTTTGGAAAGGGCAGAGGAATGACTTCTCACATTGAAGTTGTTTCTACAGCTCTAGCTATTATGTCTATCTACAATTGGCGTAAACTAAGAAAATGCTTTTGCATTTATTTATCATGTTTCGGTGACATGGCAGCAGAAATCTTCAGGTGAAATCCAACTAGGCTGAACCTGATCTAAGATCCACAATTTTCCTCTTAATTTTGATTTGTACCTTCCTAGTAAGTTGAAATAGCTGAATTAAGATGAGTGTTTCAGCAAAATAAGATTTGTTGGTCTGTGGTGTAATGTCCAAATCCACAGATGCCTGGACAACAACATTCTCTTTAAATTCAACTTAAAATTACTTTGTATGTTTGTCTCTCTGACATTAAGTCCAGCCACAACCATTTAAGAGGCTGAAATGAGAAACAGGTTCAACATGATCTGAATATGAGTTGTACTGCATAAAATACAAATATATGAAACTGTGACATATATTTCTGTGACTATATATGTCTGTGACTATACATGACTGTGCATTAACAGTCATCTCAGGCTAACTATAGACATGACAGAGCACCTCACTAAATAACAAATGACTAATAATGCTAGAGAAAGTTGGAAGAGGAGTTGTGGGGAAATGATAAAGTGTTGGTCCTACCCTCATGTAGAATATGTAATTGCAAAATAAAAAGTAGGAAAAGATTTCTGTAGGTCATCTACCTGCCCCAGCTCAAAGCCAAGGCATCTTCAGATTTACAGGAGGTTTCTCAGGGCCTTAACCACCTGAATTTTGAGGAGCTCCAAGGAAGGAGAACCCACAACTTCACTGGTTTCCTGTTCCAGTATTTGTATTTGCTACCTACAACATGTATGAAGTGTCTAGTTGTCCTTATTCTGTGTACCCCTAGGATGTTTTGTCTTCATTTTCTGTATAGCCAGCCATGAGACAGGACACTGGGTCCCTCCAGTAGTGGGTTTACATTTCCAGCTTGTAGTAGTGGAGGGCTGCAGAGGTGGCCTCTGTGAGAAGAGCCCAGCAGATGCCCCATGTCAGGTAAGGGCCAGTTTCAGGTGGTTCCAACAGGGACCTGCTGCTGGCCAGAGCCGAGCCAATAAGTGATGTTGTTTGTGTCTCTGTGAGACCAGATTTAAGAAAGGGGAGAAAAAAATAAAAAAATAAAAAGTGCTGTGCAACAGCAGCTGGAAGAGCAAGGAGCGAGAAACAGCTCTGCAGTCCCCAAGGTCAGTGCTTCCATTTACCTGAATCCACCTTACTCAGTCCAGACAGGCTTTAGAAAATTTGGTCACATGGGACACCCTGGGAATAATTCAAATGGTGAGAGAAGTATATGAAGTATATGAGAAGTATATGAGAGTATATGTATATATGAGAGGATAATATGTGCGTAGGACAGGACAGGACAGGACCCAAAATGTGTTTTCCATTCCTTGCAAGAATAATGCATGGTAGCATTTGGACACTTTTCAGAGACTCTGGTTTACCTGCTAGCTAGAGTTTCATCCTCAGCAAAGTCTAGCTGGTTTATAAAGAGCCCCAGGATGGAGTGGCCAGGACTGGACTTGACTCAGCATCAGTGAGCCAAGAGAGACAGGCAGAGCTGATCTGCAAAATACCCAGAGCATATGCTCACCCCAGAACTGTCAGATGTATACAGGGCACTTGTCACTACATCCATCCTGGTTCACAGTCACCTTTTTACTGAGAGAGCATTGTACATACTAATATGGGCCTACCCTCAGCTGTGCCTAGGTTAGCTGAAGTTTTCAAACAGAAATTTCCCATTAGCTACCTTTGTGTTATGGTAAATCCTGGAGCAGGAAGCTTCATTCCTAATTAACAGCAAGAACAACTTGGTAAATTCTGGCATTGGACAGCACAAGAAAGCTGCTGTGCTGCCTCAGGATCCATCACTTTTGCAGATACTTAACCACTTTGTGCCTGCTAGGACTACACTGGCCATGAGAAGCATATCACCAGTGGTTATATTCTGGCCTGATTTATTCCTTAAAGCATTTAGATTTATATCTTATAGCTCTACTATTCCTAAAATTGTAAGGGCTAGAAACTAGGTTCATTATGGATTTTTCTTTTCTGCTGTCCTTCAGGTTTTGCTTGTCTTAATGTTAATATTTGGAGTGTATTGAAAACAAAACTGGAGGATTTTATAAGGGAAGACTGTATTTGCCCCATCGCCACCTTTTTTTTTTTTTTTCAGTGACTCTGAGGTAATCCCATTAGCATGTTCCCCATTTGAGGGAGAATGGCCAGAAGATTTTCCAGATAAATTTTATCTCATTGAAAGTGTGGGCAATATATTAACACTGTTTTTAATACTGCTAGCAAATTACAATTTTTATTTGATTTATCATGAGATATAGAGGATGACACTTGCTAAGACTAAAGTAGGAGGTAAATTCATCTCCAACAGAATGTCCTTATGAGTGATCCTTCTTTACACAACACCACAGAAGACACTTTGTTTTATTTGTCCCATTCAACACTTAATTTCTCTGGTGCCCATTCCAACAGGAAGGTAGCACACTCCCTGCAGAAGATGAAAGATGATTAACTAACTGGCAACCAAGGCACATATCAATAAATAAATAAACAAACAAATAAAATAAAATGAAAAATATTTTTGTCCTGTAGAAACACATAATGGACTATATTGCGTCTTCTTCCTATAGATGTGTCCTTTACCTAAATCTCCCACAGATTTCAGCCTGTTTCCAAATTGTTCAAGGTACTGATTTGTGGCAATTTTACAAATGAAATAGAGGTGCTGTTTAGTTTAAAGTATAGGACTTAAACTGACAAGACAACATCAGCTGCCAAATTTTCCAAGACTTACTGACCTTACCTTTTCTATGCCTCAGTCCTAAAAAGTGAGGATGACTTCTCTGCTTCTATTTTTTGAGTCCTCTCTATTTAGCAGAGGCTCTCCTCAGTGCAGAGGCTGTTTTTTTTGTTTGTTTGTTTTGTTTTTGTTTGTTTGTTTTTGTATTTCTATGATACTCTGGAAAACAATACCCTGAGATTAGTTTATCCCATTAAATAAATAACAGTGATCATTTTATTCCAGCTATTAATAAACAGCACCATTTTCCTAACTTTCCTCCATATTAACTGGATGTCTTTTACTCTGAATTAAGAACTCTTCTTCCTCTTTCTGTAGCAACAGTTTGAAGAGAATGTAGTTTGAATTTTTTTTTCCAAAATGAGTAAGCAAAGACAAACTTGTTACCATTCCTCAGCCAGACTCCATTTAAGACCTCAATGATACAAACAAACAGGAAAGACAAATGTAAATGGTGTTCCAATTAAATGGAACCCAGGATGTCTCCATGGGTACATTATAGGATGCAGTAGAGGTGGTATTGTCGAAGAGGTAGCTAGGAATAGCCTCCAGCATTAAAAATTTAAGCCTGCAACTCGTTCACAGCTGTGACTGTGCATGCACTGGGAAAGAAATGGCACAATTGAAAACAGAATCGGCATATGTATGCCAAAGTCATCTTGAGGAAGAGGAAACTTAACCCCCTGTGTTCCCAATAAGAATGATCTTTTGCTCCAAAGTTCATCGCAGCTGTCTAATGGCAAAACAAGAAACAGCAGAAGCTGGTAGATGAAAAGCAGTAATGACTATTCAGTGTAGTGTAACAGGGCTAAAGATTAGCACATGGCCTCCCTCAAAACAAGGCTAGTCCTCTAAACTGTGAATAAACAGTCAGTCATATTTGTTGTGCATAGCTGCTTGTGGATAGAAATCCATTACAGGTCTTCTAGGGTGGGGAGAGGGAAAAAAAAAAAAAAAAAAAGAAAAAAAAAATCTATAGACTAATCAAGAAGGTCATTCCATGAATAGGGACTGAAATGAATCTGAGTGTTGGGTAGTTGTGTGACAACACTTGATTTTGTTAGGAGACAATGACAGAGGGAACCATCATCCCTGCTTAGGGACAGTCTAATCACTTGCCAAATCTCACACACAAATTGTTTTGTGCTTTACTAGGTGAGCCTCTTGGGAGAGCAAAGATATTCCTGATCTTATCCATAAATATCCATAGTGTCACGTATTGTTTTCCATGTATGTCATTTACTCTTAATAACCTTTTATGATAAGATCACCCGTATGGTGGACCAAGGGAAACCAGCTGATGTGATTTTTTTGGACTTCAGCAAGGCTTTTGACACGGTTTCCCATAGGATCCTACTGGACAAAATGTCCACCATACAGCTAAATAAAAACATCATACGATGGGTGAGCAATTGGCTAACGGGCAGGGCCCAAAGGGTTATGGTAAATGGGGCTGCGTCAGGCTGGCGGGCGGTCACCAGTGGGGTCCCTCAAGGCTCCATTTTAGGGCCGGTACTTTTCAATATTTTTATAAACGATCTGGATATAGGAATAGAGGGTATTTTGAGCAAGTTTGCTGATGACACCAAACTTGGAGGAGTTGTGGACTCAAATGAGGGTGTAAAGGCCTTACAGAGGGATCTGGACAGGTTGGAGAGCTGGGCGATCACCAACCGCATGAAGTTCAATAAGAGCAAGTGCCGGGTCCTGCACCTGGGACGGGGAAACCCTGGCTGCATGTACAGACTGGGCGATGAGACGCTGGAGAGCAGCCTAGAAGAGAGGGATCTGGGGGTCGTGGTAGACAGCAAGTTGAATATGAGCCAGCAGTGTGCCCTGGCAGCCAGGAGGGCCAATCGTGTCCTGGGGTGCATCAAGCACGGCATCACTAGTAGGTCAAGGGAGGTGATTGTCCCGCTCTACTCTGCGCTGGTGCGGCCTCACCTCGAGTACTGTGTGCAGTTCTGGGCACCACAGTATAAAAAGGACATGAAACTGTTGGAAAGTGTCCAGAGGAGGGCTACGAAGATGGTGAAAGGCCTGGAGGGGAAGACGTACGAGGAACGGCTGAGGTCACTGGGCCTGTTCAGCCTGGAGAAGAGGAGGCTGAGGGGAGACCTCATCACAGTCTACAACTTCCTCGTAAGGGGGTGTCGAGAGGCAGGAGACCTTTTCTCCATTAACACTAGTGACAGGACCCGCGGGAACGGGGTTAAGCTGAGGCAGGGGAAATTTAGGCTGGACGTCAGGAGGGGGTTCTTCACAGAGAGGGTGGTTGCACACTGGAACAGGCTCCCCAGGGAAGTGGTCACTGCACCGAGCCTGTCTGAATTTAAGAAGAGATTGGACTGTGCACTTAGTCACATGGTCTGAACTTTTGGGTAGACCTGTGCGGTGTCAAGAGTTGGACTTGATGATCCTTAAGGGTCCCTTCCAACTCAGGATATTCTATGATTCTATGATTCTATGACCTTTTTTGTTGAGTTTAGTTTATATGGTAAAGATGGTCATGTTCTTCAGGTTGCTGTTCTATGCTATAACTTGCAGGTAGAACGTATCTCCTTCCAGAAGAATATCACAGCTCTCTTATCTTTATTTGTAGCCCAGATTTGAATTATTTCTTAGCAGGAAAAGGCCACCAATGGGCTGAGCCATTCCTTTGGTCAGATCAGACATGTTTATTTCTAAAATTGAGATGGGACAGCTTGGAATTTGATATGAAATGTATTGGAAATGGCATAGACTCATCTTTGTCTTTTGTTAAGACAACAGTTCTGTTATGATCAAGGTCATTGCTGTCTGTAGGATACTTCATGCTCTAGGAATACAAATCCTTCAAGACATACATCAGCAGACTGTTATGTGGGAGTTTGACAGAAAATCCCATTGGGAGGGATGTTCTGAAATATCTGATGCACCCACAATGTTGGATAACAGCATTGTCTAAAAGGCAGAGGAGAAAAACTGTACCTCCAGACCCAGTATCTGATGAGGCAATGGGTTGCTCATTTGGGCAAGAAAAGCCCAGCACTAAGAAGGGAAAACAAACCCTGGTGAGGGAAAGAGCTGTCTCTCTACAGAGACAATCACAGCAGCCAGGGCAGCTATAGAGAGAGAAGACAGCAGGACCATATGTCAGCTTTTGGGTGTGTGGGAGGTGGACTGGGCCAGGCTCCAAAGGCTGCTTGTTTAACTGACACTTTATGGAGTATCCTGAGACGCATCTTTCTCTGAAGCCTCCTTAAAGGAGATGTATTCTTTTATGATTTGCCTTCCTCTGGGCTATGTTTATACAAACATTTTGGATGGAGACAACAACACTGCCAATGAACCTTATGTATGCTGTGGGTGCGTTGTGGGTTTTTTTTGTGTGTTTTTTTTTCTTTTTTTTTTTTTTCATTTAGGATATTGTGAAGTCTGGCTCTCGATGGAGTTCTCAGAAGAGCTACCCTCATTACATTGTTATTGTTATTCTTTTGTTTTTGGGTCTCTTTTGTATATTGCAGCTCTTGCAAACATTTCAATAAAATACCAGCTCATGTAGGCAAAAGCTTTGAGCTATCAATTTTGTCATGAGCTGGATGCACTTACTTTGATGAAGCAGTCATTCATCAGAGGAAATAAATCATAACCAGAGGACATGGAAGGAAGTGTTTAAGCATCTGAATGCACACAAGGATGAATCCTGCCTTACTGTATCCTGTCACCAGAAACTACATGAAAGATTGAAACAGAAATTTCACAGAGTTTTATATTTGCAAAATCAACGGGATTGCAAAACTGTAAAGACAGATTGTTAAACAGCTCTATGGACTCTCACACACAGTTCTGAAGAAAATATAGGCAGCAGATGAGAGAAGTTCAGAAGAGTAGTTCAGAGAATACCTGGATTAACACAGCATCGCTACGTATCCAAAAGAGCCCTTTTGGATTGCAACTCAGAAATATCTCTGCTGAATGAAACAGATTGAAATAAGAGGGGGAGTCAGACCCCATGCTTTTTATAATTGATTTTGTTGCACATGGTAGGTGGGTGCAGAAGGTGAAGCAAAGGTAGATGAAGCATGGTTAGAAACAGATCAAGTTGGAGTGAGGATGTCTTCATGGTCTCAGTATCCATTTCTTCCAATGAAATAAAAGTAATGGGTGATTTCTATAGTTTTGTAAAAATATCTTAAAAACCTTATCCTGTGATGCACTGAGGGCAGCCTGTTCCCATTTAGTCTGAAGCTTTATGTGACCAAATATAAGTAAAAAATTTTGAGGCCTTTCTATGTACTTTCCCAGTCTAGTCCTTGCAGAGACCTTAATTTCAGTGATCTTGTTCCCATATGATTCACCGTCAACAAAGTTAAAGATTTTGGCTGTTTCACAAGGCTGCCAGGTAATCACAACATTTATTCAACTCCCCTTCATTTTACAAGTCCTGACTGTCTGCTCAAGGGTGCTACCAGCCACTGCTCCTGCCTCTCCATAGCAGATACTTCCCCACAGGTTTATGGGGCAGACTCTGTGAGAAAACAGTTATCTAGATATCCAGGAAAGCCACAAACACCTCTAGGCAGCCTTCCACTCAGGTTCAGACTGCAAAGACCACTGTTTCAGGATTGTGTAGGAGAAGGATGTTCAGACCCCATGGGAAATGGCAACAGCTTCAGTGAGACAAACACAATTGCAGTTTGGATGAGCAGACTGATAAAGTTAAGACTGCATTTGGTCTTTTGTGGGACTTCTGATCCCCCAGTTGGGGTCTTGAATTGAAGACCTTCCCCTGAAGCCAAGCACCCAAATTCTGTGTATAAAAGGGAGAAAAACAGGTCTCTCAAGCATGTTGGCTTGGGGATGAAATTAAGATTCTGGATTTAAATGTATCCTCAGTAATGCTAAGCAATGATTTGAGTCCATCACTTACTGAACTGCTTGGATGAAGGGGTAGGTCTCTGAGTAGGTGTTTTGGAGAAGGGAAATTAAGCCTCAGCACCCCATTCTGACAGGTGATATCTTATAAAGTTGGCTGAGAAAGTGACCTTCGTAAGATCTTTAAATTAGAAGTAGCAAAAAGCCCACGCTAGAGGAAGACTGACTGAAAAGAGAAGGCCAAGGGTAATAATTTTGAGGAAAAAAGGAGAAGCTGCCGATTTCTGAGTATGAGGGAAATCTTTGAAATCTTCCTGTGGGACCGAATACTGAAAGAGGCTTAAAGGATTTCACATTTGAAAGCCCACATAAAGTTTTTAAAAATTTTAAATTTAGTCCTATGGAACTCATAACTTTTGCATGTGAAGTTCAAATTCATCTGTTTGATGCTTCTCACAAAGTTGTCCCCTCCATAATTTACAAAAGGAGGTGAAGTCTCTCTGGCCTTTGTAGCCAGAAATTCTGAACAGATCACAGGCATGTCCTATGCCCTGAGTTCAAGCACTAGCTTGTGTTTTAAATGCAGTACCATTATCTATAAATGTATATCTATTAATATATATGGGGAAATTCAAACCAATAAAGATGTAAAAAGTGTCTAATGCCCTTCAGCCAGCTAATACTAACAAGTGCCAGGGAATCACTTTGACTTCAGTTTGGTTATTTTTGGATGTATAACATTGGAGGTTAAAGAACAATTTAGATGAAAGTAGCTCTTTTTAACATGGTAAAGTGGCCTGGATCCATTTGCCCATCACTTCACCAGGTGGGAGTGCTTATAATATTATATGCCAGGGCTTATATGACCGTAACCTTGACTTCAGTATAGATATTCTGACTTTGAAGAAAATAAGACCAGAATTAGGTCTATGATGTTCTCCAGATATGAAATACACCACGTAGCGTGAATAGTGTGTTCTTGCTTCTAAAAGATTATTCTGTCCTCTGTACTTTGACATTGTTTTGTTTGACTAGCTGTATGGTTAACTTTACTTTGCCTTCTTGTGGTGCATTTCCACAGTGGATTCCTGAGCTTGTAGATCATGGAAAGAACTTCACCTTTACTACAGGTAAGCTGCTGCTAGAGTCACACAGGTAACAGTTGAAGTTGCAATATATTTTCCTTAGTGTGTTACATTTTAAAACAAACTGGAAGAGAACAACCACAACAACAAAATGGAAAAACCTTTGTAATTCATGAAGGTACAAAGTTCTCAAGTAAGTTCTCAAGTGTGCTGTGGATAATTTCTTTTTTCCATCAAGGGACACAATCCTGTTTCTGAGGGTTTAGTGCAGGCACTGTACTTTTTTTTTTTTTTTTTTTTTTTTTAATGGCATACTGCACAGGGCTGCTCTTCTTGCAAGGGTACTGTTTCCTGTAATGCTCAGGACTCTGGACACCATCACAGTGAGGCAAACAACCTTCTTTTTGATCGAAGGACACAGATGTCCTCTCATATTCATAAATATTTTTAACTGCTGCAAAGTTTTCTGAGAACATGTGGGATGCTATTTGCTCCCCTGATGACTGCGGAGGGAGGTCACATTCCCAGTACTGGTGCAAGACCAGTTTCCGTTCCATCAGTAACAAAAGCTTTTCCACTGCCACAATCAATAGCTTGTAAACATTGTGGTGTCTTTGTTTTTGTTTTCAAAACTGCTTGCAAATGATTTAGCTATTTGAAATCCAGATTCATAATGCTGAAACATCCTAAATCCAGACAAAATTTTCTCCTAGATACCTAAGGAGGAACATGGACACAATGTCAAAATTAAGAGGGCAGAAGATAAATCACAGTCTGTTTGCTTGAGCTTAACTATCCAAGAAAGAGAGAGGAAAATCGTATTCAGCATCACATCTAATACATCAATGTAATTTATACCAGAGACTTCCTATTTGCTTTAAAAAAGATGCAATTTCAAGTATTTTTTTTTTCAGCTCCAGAAAGATTTTTATTTTTTTTAAAGTGTTTATTTTTCAACTGTTTTTGTAGGTTTTTGTCTGTACTACATTTGCAGAGTTGCCTGGAAATATTGACACTTAAGTCTACCGAAACATCCCTCAGGAAATGAGATGAACCATTGAACTTCTGGCACTTGACTGACCATAGCAATTAAATAAAAATAAAATACAGATAAAACAAAATCTAGTTTGCACAGAGCATTGAATGTCATCTGGTCTCAAAGTTACTCTACTAAGTGGAGATTACATCTTTAAAACTAAATGACAAGGCAACAGCAAGTAGGCATATTTTTCTCACTAGAGTCCATAACAGTAGTAATAATGTATTTATCATAGTTCAGAAATTTCTACATACCCTTTCTGTGTTGGGACTATGATAGGTACATCAAAAGAGGTGCTTGCTGGCCTTTTCTGTCACTAAACAGAAAAGGACAGGAAAGGAACTGGAGAAGTAAAGTGATTTGTCCAGCCTATGAGTGGAAAATGCAGCTTTCCAGAGTCTGCTGTAGGCGATGGGCAGCTCTGAGAAGTGGCCCTCTGATGAGGAAGGCAGCACTATTCCAGTTTATTGCTGGGAATTTTGAGGTTGAAATATCAAAGGCAATATTTGTTTGGAAGAGAGATTTTGTATACTAACGTATACTGCAGGGTCTTTTGAACTGGGCTGTATGTTCTCTTGTTTTTTAGATGGGCCTGGTAGACTTTGAGGATTAAGGAGAAAATAAGTCAGAAATTTCAAAAACTTTGAGGATTAATGAGAAAGTAAAACAGAAAATTCAAAAACTCTCTTCAGTAGTGTTATGAACCTGACAATGTTTTCACGCAATACATATTGAAGTGTGAAAGTGTTTTAAATATTTATTGTTTTAATACTTTAGAAATGTCATCCCTTAGAGATCTATTCAGCTTTGAAAGAAGAGGAAGATTAAAGTAGTGTAAGAATTATAACAGGTATTCTTGATCATTGTAACAGTTCCATAATGCTAATTTCTGGGGAGAGAGGTGCGATCCCCTTGGTTACCTTGCCCAACTTTCTGAGATTCATAGGGATGAAAATTCTTGTTTTTCAGGATTTGAAGTTGCCCTTGAGTTTACAGTGAGACATCCAAGATGGAAATTACTCCACCTAAATAGCCTGCCATTTCCTCTATCCTCCTTCTAAGTGTGTCATTCTGGCTCACGTCAGTAACAATCAACAAGAGTAAATGGCCAGGGCCCAGAGCCAGTACTGCAATTCCTCTGTCCCACACCAGCATGAGGGAAAGTGGATGAATTGGCTCTGAGGGCAGCCAGTTAAGCACAAAACAGTTCACCTGATGTTGAATGAAGCTAATGGAAACCTTTCTATGACTTTGTTGAACTCCCCGATTGAACCCAAAGTGCTGTGATACGTATTTGGGGGTATTGTTGATACGTATTTGGGGTATTGTTCTGCAGGTATCACTTGTAAACTGTCCACTGACCTCCCCTCCAGAATGAAAACAGCTAGGACTCCTATGACCAGCAAGCCAGTAAAATCTGTGGTTTCATTTACTGTTGGAAATTAAATGTTGTCAGGACACTTCTCTGGAGCTGAGGCAGACTGGTGTGGAAAAGTGCATGTCTGGCACTCTTATTCCCCAGGAACTGACTGGTTTACTGGAAAAATGTGCAGACTACCTATTGAAAATGACCCACGGCTTGTCTGGGCCAACACTGTGCTAGGAGCTGTTCCTATGGTGTGTGGATGACTGCACTCAAGTGTCTGTGCATGTTTCCTGGCACTGTTTGGTTTACAGTGCACAGTGTCTGGGAGGTGAGCCCTTGGTGTGCCCACTTGAACAGCTGGGATGACAGCTAAGCTCATGGAAAGTATCTGAGGTAAGTATTGGCTGAAAGGGCCTCTGCATGAGCTCTCTGACAGGCAAGAGTTGCCATGCTGCCCAGCACTGGTAAATAGAGCACAGGGGACATATTTATTCTACAACAGAGATTATTCACTGCTACGCACCTCAAGTGCTCCATGGCATCTTGTGACTCTCATTGCGTGTCTGTGTGGAGTGGAGAAATTGGATTCTCTGAGAGGTGTTTTCCAGTTTGACAAGGAAAACACATTGTGCAATCAATATATCAATCCTCATGTTTGCCACCGTGGTTTTCACGCTGCTTAGTTGCTCTCCGCACTGTGGAGTGCTGCAGGTGCCTGTGACAGTGACAGATGAGGAGCTTCTTCACTGTTTTGATCGCAAATGAGCCTTGCATATGCCTCCTGTTAAACATGAACCTAAACAGCAGGATTCATAACAGTAGCAATTGGGACACTCATCTGTATATGATTTCATTTCAGTCATGATCCTGTTAGGGTTGAAATAAAGGAGATGTCTCTGTTAAGTCCAGCTGAAAATCAGGTCATTTATCTAGAAACATAAGTAAAGATTTTTAAGTCCTGGGTTTGGGGCCATCTCTAAGAAAACTATGAACATACACAATGTGGAGTAGGTAAAATTTATCTGCATAAATCCAAATCTCTCACATTCAAGTCTGCTTCATTCTTTGCTTTCACCATTCATACACCTTCCCTGAATGTCTGGCATCAGACTTCCCATGGGTTTATTTGCAGCATCCCGTTCCTCAGATGTGAGCATCTGCTGCCTAGCAATAGGTGCTCTCATCTGGGAAGGAAAAATAGTAAGTTATGGACATATGCTATAGGCATTGGATAAAATATAGGAAGAGTGCTTGGAGTGAGGACAGGAAAGTCTCTCACAGTGAGAGCTCTAAGAATGAGGCTGCAAAGAAACTCACATATTCTTGGCTATAGAGTACTTTCATATAATTTTAGAATCATAGAGTCACATCATAATTAAGTTTGGAAGGGAGCTTAAGATGTCATCTAGTTCAATCCCTTGCTCAGAACAGGGCCAACTTCAGTTAGCTCAGGTTGCTCAGGACATTGTCTAGTTGAGTTTTCAATATCTCCAACAACAAATATTCTACAACCTATATATGCATATTTATATTTAATTTATTTTTTTTTCCTGTCTCAATGGGAGAAATGATGGAAGAAATGTCTCTTGTCCCTACACCTACATGGGTAGTTTGTTCTTGGAGGTGTCTTTGAATAACTCTAGTCAACAGTGAGACTGGTACCAGATCTTCCACACAGTGTGCTCAGCAGTGAAATGCATATAAAGCTGTACCACAAAAACTGATCTCCATTAAAAAAAAAAAAAAAAAAAAAAAAAAAAAAAAAAAAAACAGAGCTCTCAATTTGGTGAAGATAAACCAGAGACTTTTAATAGAGACCAAATGTTGCCTCTACTGAGGAAAGACAAGGTATAACATCTGCCTTTTTCTCTGGTGTTTTGCTCTCCTTCAAGATCTCCCCCCTCTTGGTGGTGTACAGAGGGACCAGGTAACAATCCTCAGGCTCTGGGTTGTACTCTACTCACCAAATCCTGGAAAGAACAGTCTCTCTGATTTCATATTATAGTTTTTAGCCCTTTGGACCTAATCCTAAGAGATTCACTCAAGCCTGTGCTGTGAATTGATTGCAGAGCTAGGAATAAAATGCAGGAGCCCTGGCTTTTCAGTGCCAAGCACCGAACCATTACTCCTTTGGGTCAGGCAACGAACAAGCTACAAAACACCTTTGAGCCTATGAGCATGATTAATAGAGGTAAAGCTCCAGCTTGGTGCCAGATGGAGAAAATTCATGCTCCTGATTTTTTTTGTTTTGTTTGTTTACATACGTACAGGTGCTGCTCTCAAGGAGCCTGCCAACTTTCAGAGAGCTGACAGATCTACCACAACACTGTTTGACTAAGTGTGCAAACATAAAGTGGAGATTAACCAGGATAGCCTTTTAATGACACCATCAGTCGAGTGATCACGCTGACTGGCAGCAGGGAGTGGGCAGGGTTAAACATGTATGCAAAGAGAATTTTTATTGCAGCCTGTGCGAGTACTTCCATTCACATAAATATATGCAGGTGTACCCTGTGATACCCAATATCACATTTCTGTTACCAATCTGACAACCTATCCAACATCAGGCATTTAACTGTGGCAGCTGATTAACCATTTGTGCCAAACTCCTCAGAATTTACCTCATGATCCTTTGATTTACCACGTTTCTAAGCGTATATCTCATCTACTTTTTCAGGCCTCTCCTGATGAACCCTGCACCAGATCAAGGCATACTGAGATACCTTCCATATGAGCTCTGATAGGCAGAGATTCTTCAAGTCTTTCCACTAAATTACCAGGCTGTGTATTTTAACTCTCCCTGCCCTTGACAGCACTTATTAGAGACATTAAAGGGCAAACAAAATTCAGCTTGTCAGGATAACGAGGCCCTGGCAAGTTTTGAGTAATAAACTCTTCCATGCAAGCCAGAGGGAGCTGACAGAATAGACAAATACCTTCTAATGGCAGATTAACAAATAACAGAAAGCAGGCTTGATCAAATGAAACAATTTGGAAAAGTGTTCCCTGTTTTCTTGATTGAAATGAAGTACAAAGTATAAAGTGTTGCTGAAACAGGGGGAAAAGTTTGAACAAATGTGATTGGATGTGGTATTCTTCTCCCTTACATAAATGTTTGTTCTTCTGCCAAACAGCAGGACAATTATTACATCAAGTCTTGCCCTGTGCTATTAAATACCCGGTTCTCTGTGATACCAAATAAGATGGAGGTGTGCGTAGGTGAGTCTGAAGGGATGATCCAGTGGCCAAAACTTTGTTCCCTTGCAATCTGAGAGTCAGTCTCAGCTCTGTCAGTGACTTAGCATGGGACTTCGGGAAGAACTTCATCTCTCTTGCCTGTTCATTACAAGTCCTGTCTATTGTGTTAAGAAACTAGTGATGCAAAGACCTTCCTGTGTTTGTGCAAGATTTTTTGCTGTGTGCCTGTATGAGACCCAGCAATGCTTCTGTGTTCACATTTATACCTCTGAATACGGCTGTTAAAATAAAAAAGGTGCAAAGCCATTCAATGAAATGTGCCTATTTGTTGGCACCACTTGGAATAAAGAAATCTGCTGAGGTAGGATATTCATGAGGGGCTGGACTTTCATCATGACCATCAGGGTCTTGCTTTTGAAACAGCTGCAAACTGGAGCTCATATCCTGTTAGGGTTCCTCTCCTATGAGTCAATGATGGTGTTTCTTGAGCCACAACTCTTTCTTCTCTCTCTTTTGGTAACCAGAAAGCATCATAAATGAGTGGGTCTGAGAAGACAGTGTTGAGAAAATATGAAATATGTACAGCAATACTGGAGGCATAACGATCCATGTATACACTTGCATATATATGCATACACATACATATGTATATACGCATATATGCATCAGTGAAATAAGAAGGAAAATGGGAATGAAAATTATATGTCAGAGAACTCAAAAGAACAAAAAATACAAAATACTTTCAATATATTCCTTTACACTTCTCTTCACTGTAATTCATTCAGAAAGAAAATTGGAGTTCCTGAAATATCATGACTTCAAGAAATGTCCGAAAGGAAAGCTTTATATTTTGTTTGTGAGATCTTCTTCTTTTGTCTGGATACTTCCTTTTATTTGCTCTGTGATGCTTTTTGCCTACTCTCAATTTGCAGACACTGGGAAAACTTTCCTAGCTCACACAAGAAATAAATGTGCAAGAAAATTTAGTACTTTTGTGAGGCCCTATTCAAAGGCAAGGTCAAGTCCTGTGGAAGTTTGGTTTGGGCTGCATTTCTGATGGCTCATCCCTAGCCATTAACAGAATCTGAAGCCCCCCTGTCCAGCCACTGTGACACACAGTGCTGGACTACCCTCATCCTCAGTGAGCAGCCCTGGTCAGAGCCAGCTGAATCCCTACACAGCAGCAGATGGAAGCTGGGCGAAGGAGGTAAAAAAAGCCTTCCTGTCCTCTCCACCCTACCCTGCCTGCTGACTTCTAGGAATGTGAAGAAAATTAACATGGGATTCAAGCATCTGGAGAGCATAGGATAAAAGGTGCTCTAGAAGAGCACATTATTACAGATGTTCCTCTCCTTATTGCTACAGCAAGTCAAGATGAAAACGCACTGTGTAAACTTTGAATTGCCTGAAATCTAATGCAAACTGTTCCCTTTCAAGCAAGCAATAAAACCCCTGGAATCTCAAACTGTGTCCTGCAGGCAGCAAAGGGGGAGAAACGCTCTCTCTCACACGCACTCTTTTTGATTATTATTTTATTATTAAAGATAAAATTGTGCCTGGGGGTGTTCAAACAATGTGGTGCTGAGGAATGTGCATGAAGCAGATAACACCACTAGGAGGGAAGTGTGTATAATAATAGGAACTTTATTCATTAACCTTGGAGAAAATGATGATTATATTAGAGAGGCTGAAGGATATGAAATACCTTCTGCCACAGGATAAACTGTCGTCCAGCCAATGCTGGGACCAGGCTTTGAAAGTTCATGCTGAAAGAAATAGTTGATAGTGATGGGAGTAAGAGGAAGGAAGCAATCTCACACAGTGATGCTTTAATTTTTAATTTGGAAAAGTTAATATTATTCCAAATTTTATACCCCAAAGAAGAAACCACTTGAGGCAGTTCCATATCTTTGATTCCCTGGTGGGTTAAATAAACTTGTAGCTGTAGTGCTTTTTATTTATTTAAGGGACAGCTTGTGCCTTGGATTCAATGTCTGCTCAGGAGCACAGAGTGTAATACAGATAATACAAATAACTCCTTAGGCTGGTTATTTGAACTGTTATGTGCCTGCTAACCTTGCAATCCCTTCATCTCTGGATGTGCAGGCCACAATTAGTTGTCCCACTTTTCTGTGATGTGGGAACTGTTACAGCTGAGCAGCCCAGGAATACCATGGCAATATTTTTCAATAATTTTACCAGAGGTTTTCTTGGATCGCAGGTGCACACAGCAAGGCTGATCTGCACCTCTCCCAGGTTTTCACAGGAGAATTAATCCTATCTGTATTGCCAGTTCTGCCACTGTCATGTCGGGATCCAGAACACTATGTACTGCATTGGATTCATTGCACACAATGTCATTTTTTCCTTCATTTAGGACTGGACACTATATTTCTTACTCGGGGTCTATGTTCTGCTGACATTTTGCAGGCTGAAAGGAGTAGTGCCTTACTTGGGATATCATTCAGGCTGAGAAGAGAAGAAAGAGGAAAGGAAGAGGAAAGATCGCACCTTGTCAGCTGTCATTTACTTCTTAACAAAAGCATACAGACTCATAGAAAAAACAGCTGGTTGTGATGAGTAACAAATGAGCAGAGAGAATGCATATTGACTCTGTGGAATTGAGTTGTGGTTGGTAATTAAATTATTTTTCATTGGAGCAGTGTATAATGGTCGATGATTCCTGTTCCTAACAGATTTACTCCAATGCAGAGAGACAACAGGAAGCCTGAGAGCTAAGCAAAGATGCACTGTTTCAGTGGTGGTCAAAATCCTTTACATTTTTCTTTATATCTGGTTGACCATGGCTATGGCAGGCTTACCACAATTGCTCCTGGATAAAGTACCCAGGCTTGTCTAGTACTTGAATGGAAGACCATGTGTAAATCTCAAGTAGTGGAATAAGTTAGAGAAAGGCAAATACTGGACTCCAAATTTAAGAAAGCTGAAAATCTGTGTTCCAGCCTTGTTCTGACTTCCAAAAACACATGAGGAGATTACCTCCTGACAGAGCTATGGAGGAAAATGTATTTCGACCAATGTTGCAAAAGAACAGAGTAACCATGAAAGGCATAATTCACATAAATTTTCAGTTTCTTTATGTTGTCAAGCGGGAGCACTGGGTGTTTTCTTCTCTGCAGAACTGGGATGACTGGCCTCTCCAGGTTTCCTGCCAGATATAAGTGATAATGTACCTGCCCATGAAACCTCCCTAAGAAGGGATAACGTACCTGCCTAAGTCAAGATGAAGCTTACAAAAGTCCTGCCACTATATTTCAGCTAAATTATTGCTCTGCCAGTTACTGATCAAAATGGTTCTGGGAAGTAATAATAATAATAATAACAACAATAAAAATAAATAACCAAAACAACTGAACTTTTCTGAAACAGGTTTTCTGGATAGACTATCTAGAGGGATCTGTGGTTTCTGTGAAAGTCCTCAATGGATAAACTTGCTGCACATCCTAGGATGTTCCTTCATCTCTCCCCCAAAGTAGTATTTCCCTTCATTTTATCCCAACAATTCTGAGAGCTGTGTGACCTCCCTGTTTACCCTTTCCCCATGCCCAGAAGCTCAGAGTAACTCACTCCATCGTGTATTCCCCCACCACAAACCAGTTTCCCATTCTCCTCCACCCTTTTCCCATTTTCCAGGCAATTCCCCTTCTCCAATGACTCCTTCCTTGCTTAGCAGATCCTAGCTTGGATTGCCATAGAAACCAAACATAATTCTGGGCATTGAGACTGGAATACTTAAGACATTATTACCCACTAGACCAGACAGAACAAAATCTGTCCACTTTTCAGTCCCCCAGAAATAGCATTCTCATGATAAAACCACTTTTATTCTTTTAAGTGGTAGCAGAATTTGAAATCTCCTGGAAAAAATGGAGTGGGCAGAAATGGGAGAGGGGAGTATTAATCTGGATGAACTCATTAGATACCAACAATGAGCTATTTAATTTGTAAAATGGAGATTCCCAAGCTGAGCACAGTACTGATAAGGCATCAGGAAGTGTAAGCTGGCAGTAACAGTAGCTGGTCTTCTTTGAGGATCTCTGGGTTCTTTAATTTTCTCTGCAAAAGTCACTGTTGGAACTGCATAGGACTTTGTTGGGCCATACAGATCTTTGAACAAGTCAGTCAGATATTTAGAGACTTTTGTGAAAGGTCCTCTGAAAGCTAATAGGATTTATATACTTAACAGATCAAATCTTCAGTTTCTTTGCATGTCTCCATTTCCTCAGCTACTACAGGGGGTCAGTAAATTTTACGCAGCTTTGAGGAATCATGTAGGTACTACATGAAGTCTAGTGAGGCACCTTCAAGTTTTTGAATTGAACAAATTCAACCTATTTAACAATTTTTTTTCCAATGGGGAAATGGAAGTTGATACTGCAGGCTGAAAAAGAGGGCTGTAGTCCTCAGTGTTGCCTTGGCCAAAAGCAAAACCCACTTATCTCACCCAGCGTCACTTCAGCCCACTGGGAACCTCAGAAAAACATGGGTGATCAGTTTCTTTGTCAAGATTTTCCTCTGCTGTGTTGGTTCCAAGCTGACATACAGCAATGTTTCTGTGACCAGCCCACTCTCTGTATTTTGATTTCATTAACTGAAGAGTTTCCTTTGGTTGTAACTTTAAGCACAACATTTAGGACTTTGAGTGTAGTTAAATTGCACTCCTTGCACTACTTTATGAAAGATGAATACTCCAGAAGTATATGGGAACTCTTAGTCCTTTGAACTGTATTTGAACCAAATACCTTTTTTTATGTCTTCAAGTTTCAAGCTAAGAGTTCATTTTACTGTCCTTATGGTTCACATGTGGAAACATTTCCCGTCCTATCAGCTACTTTGTCAACTCTTCCTCCTGAAAATAAATAAATAAATAATAATAATAATAAATATACAGATTGTTTTATTCTTGCAGAGCTCTATCAGACAGTACCTCTGTGCCATGGGAAATGGCACATATAACTGCTTTATTATACGACCTTGGGCCGACCTTGGGCCTGCTGACATGGCATGCTGTGTTGTACTGGAAGGAACTTTCAGTCACCTTATCCAACCCACCACTGTTAACAGAGAACTTTTAGTTTGCTATAAAACTGATCAAGCTCCATCTTAAATAGTAGCTGTCTATTTTTGCCTCAGCGATGCCAAGATTTCCTTATTCCACTGAGTCATTAGAAAGTTTATTCTAGTTTCCAATATCCAAGGTTAATTGTTCCCCACTCATTCTTATGCCAACATAAACTTCTCATCAAAACAGTTTCCTTTCTTCCTGGTGTTCACAACTCTGTGTACAAAATTACCAACAATATTTATCCTACAGTCTGGTGCTATACTGGGCAACATCCTACTTCTGTGACATCAGGGTTGGGAAATTAATCAATGTTACCTAATATATAGCTCCATTTTGTGCTGTGTCCAAAGACAAAATAGCTAGAGCAGGGAACAGGACATCACACCAAGGGAAAGTTTTTATTTATGATGCCATAGAAATGCCATCCATGATTCACTGTCTGGCGTTGTCCCTCTAAACAAAACAAAAAGGAAACAAAACCATAGTGTGTAGAACGACAATCAGTGATAAACATTGAGCTGATAAATGTTTCTAATTACTTTAGAATAACTTGTTTTGTTTTGTTTTCTCATTAGCCTGCTCCCTAACATTTTTGTACCAAAATAATTTTCCATGAATCACAATGATATCATTATAATGAGTGCAAGGGAACATCAGCTTATGTAAGAACATGTTAAGTAACAGGAAACATCACATTAAGTATAATCTAATTACACTTTGTTCCATAACAGAAAGGACAAATACATTTTTTCAGATAAGAGTGAAAAGCAGTGTATAAACATATCAAGCTCAGGGACAGAATCGCAATAACGACCTTTAAGCTCTGCAGAGTCGAAAAAGCCAATTCAGACTATCTAGGCCAACAGTTTATCCACTGGATAGATATCTTTTTGGAGTGTAGCTCTTAACCAAACACCTACATTAAATGCCTAAAGCTATGAAACTAGACACTTTCCTTTCCAAGCAAAAGAAAAACATAGAATGTTTCTTTTTCAAAACAGGCCTTCCTAAAGCAGTAACCCAGAACTCTGAAATATACCCACAGGTCCTACCATTTTAAAATGTCAATATGTTTGTTCTCTTGTAAGTCCACCCGGGGATGATGAATCATAAAATTTAGGCCAACAAAGACTTTGATCATCATCTTTTTCACCTTCATAATTGACACAGGCATAGAATTTAACTCAGTATTCCCTGCATTGGACCATAACTTGTGTGTGAGCTACAGGATTTCTTTTGCAAAGATATTTGATCTTCATCTGTATGAATTCTTATCTCTCTTTCAGCCTGGCTGTGAGGCTTAAGAAATATTTGTGAAGCACTTTGAGAACCTCCTTGGGGATGCAATGTAGGGAATTTGCAGGCATATATATAAAAAGTCAATTTCTATCTAGTTACTGTAGATACTGTTGTTTTTATTTAGAGAAGTTGCTCTTAATACAGCTGGAATTCAAATAGGTGATTACCAAATCATAGCAGATCTAATATATTAGCATAATGGGATAGTCCCTTTCAATACACACTAATTACACAGAATCAAATTCTCACATGAATTACACCAGAGTGAAGCCAGAGCAAACATCCCTTCAAGTCAACAGAGTCCCCTCATATTAACACAAAACCTTGAAGTTTTTCCAAGTCTTCTATCAACTTATTCAAAGGTTTTTAACCTCCAGGGTTATGTTTATCAATGCCTTAAAAAATGTGCTTGGAAAATCATGCAGCTGATTAACAGCAGAGCCTACTGGGTGAGATGCAATACTGTTGGAAAGAAAAGGTGTTTATTCCCAGGGTAGGGAAATGTAAGCAGTACGAAGAGCTGCATGTCAAGATCCTGTATCAGAGGAGTGATGGCTCTATTTGTGGGAACAAGTGTAACTGATACAGGCAAAACTGAGCTAGCTAGTTTGGAAATCTCTATGATACTGTCAAAGGACTCTTTATTGCAGGGTCTTCTTAGTCCATGAACATGAGCACAGCTCACCTCAAAGAGGAAGGCTCAGATTAATCCCACCCTAATGCAGGTGCAGATCACTTAATTTTAGTATACCGAATGCCATTTCTGGTACCCATCCCTGAAACAAGAGGAGTACCCACTGCTTCACCCTTGCTTCAAAATGATTCATGCATCACAGAGATGCTAATTCCTCTTGAGAGGATGGACATTCCAAGTATTTCACCAACTGTTCTGTGTCCAATTCTTCTGGTATCCTGGGACAAGAGAGCAGTGTTTCCTAAGAATTATAGGAAACACCTGTACATTGGATGATCTGGGGAAAAAAATCAAAATAATTGAAAATATTTTGTCTAGAAAAATGAAAGAGGTTTAGATATCTGCAGATATTTTTTCCATGTTCAGTAAGTTGAACAAAGATTTGCTTTATGTGAATAAAAATTGAATCCACTAAACATTAGGAAAACTTCTTTAAGAAACAGGAAAGCTAAGCACTGGCATAGACTATGTGAGGGATGGCAGTCTAGCATATTTTACCATCTGCGATCAGTGGTTTGGGTATAGCTGACCCCACAGTGATTACTGACTGGACAGTTTCTCCTGGTCCCTCCCAGCACTGTTTTCTATGATTCTGAATGACTTGCACATTGTTCCAGAATGAGATAACATCAGAAATAGAGAAAAGGTCTCCTAGCACCCTGCTCTGATTCCAAACAAATTGCTTCCCATTAAAAGTAACAACATTTTCAAATGTTTGCAGCAGTCAGCAGGGTATGTCATTGCTCCTCTTACAATGAACATAAATTCTTTTTGTTGTCTTATTTATGAACACATAATTATTCTTTTTTTCTTTGGCATCTATTCATCTTGCATAATTTCTCTTTAACTTTTTGGTGATATGAGATAAAACTTATTTGTTTTGTTTCATATCTGTTTTATACTTTGAGATTCCAAATTACAAAGATGTTGACATATATACTAGATTGACATGATTGAACAGACCATCAAAAGAACATCCCAGGCAAGATCCTGATTTAAACTGAGAACAAGCAGTAGAAACAAAGAAAATTGCTTGAAATTATTTGCAAAATCACAGAATCATGTAGGTAGGAAGGAAATACTTGAAATCACCTAGTCCTAATCCCCTCTTCCCCCAGCTCAGGCAGGGTCACCTAACACATGTTGCCCAGGAGCATGTGTAGATGGAATATGAGTATCTCCAAGGAGGGAGACTCCACAGCCTTTCTGGGCCAACTGTGCCAGTCATTGACAACCCTCTCTTGATAAAATTAAAAATAATTTTTGGTGTGTGTTCAGATGGAATGTTATATGTTTTAATTTGTACCTACTCCCTCTTGTCCTGTCAATGGACACTATTGAGAAGAGTCTGGTTTATTCTTTTTCTTTCCCTCTCATCAGTTATTTATATACATTGATAAGATCCCTCTGAGCTTCCTCTTCCTCAAACTGAAGAGGCCGAACTCCATCAGCCTCTCCTCTTATCTCGGGTGCAATCAAAACTAACAGTTAGAACTGCTGAATTTTAGGTGTGTCCCATCACCCAAACAAAGGCTGTCACACATGCTGACTTCTGCTGAGGCTACCATGGCAGTATTCTTCATAGACATGACTGAATTAATATGAGTGTGGGACACTTGGATGTAACACAGCATCCAAGGATGGAGAAAAGGCTGGCAGAAAACTACCACAGCTTATCCCGCTCTTTCCTCCACAACAATGCTGTCTTACATGTCTGTTCCTGTGATGTGTAATTCAATGTTGCGCAGCCTTCCCCTTCTCCTGTCCTCAATTCAGATCAATTTTCAAATGTTGTGACTCCAGACCCCAATGCTTTAGACATTCTTGAAGCAATTGAGAGAAGGCTGTAAGGTGAAAATACTGTTCAGAAGCAATGTTAAGTGGCCAGTCAATATATGAGCTGTCACTTCTTCAGATTGAGGAATTAATAAACTTATTTTGCAGTAAAATAAATGAATTTCAGGGAAAGAAAAATAAAAGCTGCTAACAAGGCAATGTCTTATGGCTTTTTATTTGTTTGGTTGGATTTTTTCTGTTGGTGGTGGTTTTTGTTTTTTAAATAACATGTCTTAAAGGAAAGAAATCAAATATTAACACTTTAATCCTTCGGTACTTTTAGTTGTGCATGGTCTAACTGGTGTTTGGGAATTATGAAGGCAATTTACAAACCTATTGTAGGGAAGATTTGATAAAGAATCATTGAGGAGACTTCACAAACCTTCTACCTTTCTTACTTAATTTAAAGTGTGACCTTTTTTAAATGTCAAAAAGCATTAATACTAGCTTTGTCATTTCAAATTCCACAAATCAAAGTAACATTGCAGAAATCAAAAAACATCAAGAGCCAGTTCTGGCAGCAATCAGTTGCCAAACACTCTCTCTTTCATATTCATATCCCCTGCCCCTGCAATCTTGCCCAGAAAGAGGGCAAGTAGTTAGTCATGGACACTGGACACAAATAATATCTGTTCTGTATGAATACTGTCAGAAAGGACCTGTTCTGCGTGGCTGCATGACCAAGTGGGAACAAAAATGCTCTAGCAATGAGTTGTTATATGAGTTCTGTGGTTGCTCTGCTGTGTTCCTGCAAAATTCACTGCCTTATTTTGTGTTGCATTGTCACCATTGGTAAAACTTATATTGTCTTGTGTTCTGTGGCAAGCTTCACAGGGACTGGACACTGTCGTTATTGTAAGCCCTCATATTTTAAGTGGGGAGGCTCTAGTGATACACGTCATGAGCTGAGCAAGGCAGCCCCTAAAGCTTCCCAGTGAATGAGAAATCTTTCCAGAGAGAGGATCCTTTGCCTCTAGTTGCTGGTAAACAAGCAGAATTGAATGAATGTTCCAGACCAGTTCTGCATATCACATAGTGATATGAGACATTTTTGTTGAAGTACCATTAAGCTTTGAAGTTCAAGTGAATAAAGTATCATCATTCATGTCTGACAAGAGAAGGGAAGAAGAACTGCATCTAGCTGTGTCTGGCATAATGGTTCATCCTAGCCTTCAGTGCAGCCTGTGGTGATAAGGATGTCTGGGCAACTGGGAAAGAGACTGCATCAAAGACTATTTGTGATAAATGCTTGTACAATGTGGTGTAGGCAATTAGTCTACTCTATAATGATCTGAACTTCTGCAAGTATTATGTGAAGGTGACTGTTATAACACAGCAACAGAGGCGGAGAACATTTGGACTTAAATTGCTGTAAGAAGAGATGAGCGAGAGATTCAGGGAAAAGCAGTGTTACCCAAGTACCAATAATGCTTGAATAGTTTGGTAAGAAGTTCTAGATATTTTTATCTTCCTGGCAAAGAGATCATTAGATAATAAATGAATGTTATTATGTTATTAGATGATAAATATATGTTATTTCCTCTCATCTGAATAGATCACTAACAGAAATACAAGTTCTACAGATCATTTATTCCAAATATATTAAATATCACAGAATCACAGAATTTCTAGGTTGGAAGAGACCTCAAGATCATCGAGTCCAACCTCTGACCTAATGCTAACAATCCCCACTAAACCATATCCCTAAGCTCTACAAAAATAAAAAGTAGTCTGAGCAGGGAAAAATTTGTATCATCATTGTTAAGCAGAGAAGGTGTTAACACTAAACACGCTTCCATCAGGAGCATCCCAGAACATTCTAGAGTGTCTGCAGCTTGTTTTCAGTCTTATCTAGGTAATGGATGGAGAGTAGGACACGACTTTGTCAGGCAGAGACAACCTCAGACAATTCTCGGTTGACAGCATAGCCTGGGGGATGTTGTTTGCAAGTGTAAAAGGCAAAAGACCCATCACAGGAACCCAGTGTGTGATATTAAACTTTCTGTAAAAGGCCATCCTCAAATTAGGCCCATTATCTCTGACATACAGATCTCCACACAAGTGAAATATTTAGTACTAAGAGTTTATGGCATTTCCCTAGGCGAAGCTGTATGCAGTTCACAGAGCTTTTTCTAGCAGATTATGGTTCAGCAGCTTTTTCCAGCCACCTTGACCAAGACCATGAAAACAACTTTTGTCTGTACAGTCTTCCTTGCAGGATCACAGAGTTAGGACACAGGACTCCACAGCTGCTGAAAAAATACACCCTGCGCTTTAAGGTATGCCATACTTTTGGCATGTGCCCAGTGTAAGGGACAGTGGATTACTGTGTTGTCCCACAGGCACAGTGGGAACATTTCTCTGCCTTATTATGAGGCAGAAGGAGAGCCACAACAACCTCAAACTGAGGCTACAATAATGTCTATAATGATCTGTCCCTTGATGTCATCATGGATCATATCCCCACAGCTAGGGAGGATCTCCTGGTGCAGGGTAGAGAGAGGAATCGGGTGTTTTCTTCTCAAAATTGCTTTCTGGAAAGACTTTGTCCTATCAGAGAAGAACCTACAGAATTGGAAATCTGTTGCTTTAGGCAATATAAATGCACATGCTGAAAGAGAAACTTCCCCAAAAACCTTCTGCAGGACAAGTATTGAAGTAAGGGATGAAAGATGGCTCATCATGGATCAAGTGTTCCACATCTGCATCTGCAGTTTACTCCTGCCCAACTCCTGGAGTGCCTAACTAACTGGCCCTCCTGGCTGAAAGTTATGACTGTAAATGTGTTCGTGTTACCATTAAACATGTCTCGAACATCTGCTGTGGTGCTTTCATTTCACACTTCTCCTGGAGAAAACAAAATAACCCTTTCTTTCACTCTAAATAAGAAAAGGCAGGGATCTCATATTTACTTCTAATTACAATGCACTTTACTGTGCAGCCTCAGTGAGGGAAAAAGGTTTTTGAAGTCTACAGTGCTGAGTGAGAATTGATTGCTAATTAAATTTGTCTCTGGGAATTTAGCTATAACTAAATGTACTGAGGAAAAACAATCCACTCATTGTTGTGCTAGTGGCACATGTTAAATAAAACCTGCAGAAATCAGGCACTTTGAAAAAGCTGGGAAAACCAAGCCCAGACATGGTGGAGGTCCTATTTCAGGAGGCCACTGTCTGTAATGGACCAGTGCAGCACATGAACATGGTGATGATCATCTTTCATTAAGGGATTATCACTCTGTCCCCTTTGCATGGGAAAGGCAAACTATGGTGTCTCCATGCTTCCACAGAGCCAAACACACCCACTTGGGTAAAAAGGGGACTTTCAGTTCTTTGTGGTTTCCTGTGTGGTTTTGGGACTGTGTTTCCAAGGCGACTGAGTTTGGGGGTCCAAAAGTGAAACTGAGCAGGAAACACTAGGGATGTTATGCTTTCACCTTCACAGGACACATCTCCAAGAAATATTAAAGCACGTTTCCAGTGTAAATCAAGATCCAGTAAACCACATTTGCAGCAAGTAATTTTACTTAATGAATTTTCACTTATAAGATTCAAAAGTGGTCATCATTTTATTTTGTTTTACTTGGTTTATAAAAGGATCTTCTATTTTTTTGCCTGCTTTCCTTTTTTTTTTTCTTTTCCATTTAACTCTGCCTATTAATTTAGTGGCAGATGGTACAGGCAGGTATGTGTTAAGGTGTATCTACAGATGGTTCACTCTGTCTTGCAGTGCCTCTGACAAGATAACAACATGAGGAACGGCAGGATGCTACAGATCACAAAGAGGAGTAATGTATATGCAGATGGCCCATGCTGACCCGTGGTGCCACTAACAAGACAGCAAAATGAGAAACGGCAGGACACTATAGATAGCAAAAAAGGGCAGTAGCTTGACAAAATTGCTGTCAAAATTAGAAATTGCCAGGGCAACCATAGCATAAATATCAAATAACGGTATAAAAGCAGCAAAACCAGGGCCGATGAGGAAATGGCACACAGAAATGAGCTGTTTATCTGGGAGGGGATGATAGTAGTAAAGGGGAAGACATCCCAGGGGAAATAAGGAATATAGGGTGAGCCAAATGACATGTTTGCAGCTCTCTGTCAAGAGGCTGTGAACATGACCAACACAGCTTGGAGCAGGACTGTATACCTGTTCGGCTACAAAGATACTTGCATATGACTCTATTGTGTGCTCAGGAGGGCACTGGATGCTTTCCTTGTCACTGGGAGGAAGCTCCTGGTGCAGTTGGCTGGACATCCGTACTTCCTAATGGTTTGAAAGTTGGAGAGTTGAAAATTATATATATATATATATATATATATGCTTTTGTGTCTTTTGATAGTGATTTTAATGCTATGTATACCAAGTCTGATTTTTGGTTGTGGTTTTGTTTTAATACAGAGACAAATTTTTCCTTCAATTTTTTCCTTCATTCAAATAATCCCAAACCCCATCCTACTTTTGTTCAGCTCCTTACAGTATTATTAATTAAACACTGCAATTGCCCAGAAGTGGTGGCACAGTTTAAACAGGAAAAGATAGTGAATTGGACAGTGAGTTTAGGAACAGAAATATAGATTAATATCAGGAAAAAAAAAAAAAAAAGCAATCAGAAGTGCACAGAGTGTACAACTGAGTTCATCCTCAAAAGCCACCCTGAGATTACTGGCAGACTTGAAGGACAATATTGGGCCTGCAAGAAGGGGTGTAGGGCATTTTATAGGGGTCTGGCATGACTATGGCTTACTACACCCAAAAGATTGCTAATAGAAATGTGGTTCAGTACAGAAGACTTACTGACAGTGAGAAGGGGCCATAAAGAGTAAAAGGAAAGTCAGAGTTGGCAGTAGTCATCATCTTGATCTGGTTGTGGTGAGATCATCTTCACTGCACAGCTCCTGTTGTGAGGTTCTGCCTCTTCCCAGTTCCCCTGGCCATGGGGAACAGGAATGTGGGATTGGACAGGACCAGCCCAAGTCTCTGCAATTAAAGTAAAAAAACCTGACAGAGAAAGCACACCATGTCTCCCCTGGCCTCATCAAAGGCTACAAAACTCTTTTGACTGTTCAGGATTTGTTTCAGGCTACGAAGACGCTATGGGAAAGCAGCAACATCCCAAGTCCCTACCCAAGAGGGGAAGCAGCGGGAGACTGTTTCTGAGCAGACTGTACACCAGTAGATAATACCGAAGGCTGCATTTAAAGGGCATGCCACAGAAACATTCTCATGAGTTCCTGCTGCCCTGAGACTTCTCATGTGCTACCTGTAAGTGACAGGATAATATGTGCATGTGCTAGTGTATAAATGCAAATGAACATTTATCTCAACATTTACCACCTGTATTTGCTGAAGAGTTCAGTGCTCCAGAGGCAAATGATTCTGCAGGTAGCAATTACTGACTTTGTATTTGCAAAAGACAGTTTTAGTTCAAAATCAAGGGATTGGATTGTCTTCAATGGATTTCCTCCTTGTTCTGTTCCACCTCCTGTAACAGTGTCAATTTACTGGTTCCTGTGACCATGCTGCTCCTTGATAAACCAGGCTGATTTCAGGGTGTAACTGGTGAGAACAGCTATACCCCTACACTATGATGAGTGGTCTGAGTAAGACAGCAAAAGTCTGTGTGCTCTTCATGTAGTAGTAGGACCTTCTGGGCAATGATCCAATGTTTCTTAGGAGAGAAGACTCTTAGAAGGCGATGAAAACAACCATATAGTTATTTTGTGGCAGACAAAACAGTCTTGACTCTGGAAATTGATATAATTACTTGCAAATTAACATCAATTTCTGTTCACTGATTTGTGTACTGAGAAACAACAACAGCAAAAAAGAAAGAGAAATATTAAAAAAAACACTTCAGTACATAACCCTTATTTCCACAGGCTCATCTTGAGCCAGAAAACTATTCTACCCATTCTCCAGTCTCAGCTTCCACTATTTTCATCATAGTTTACACTTGGTCTGTCCCAATTCCTTTGGTGAGATGAAGGGATGCAGGAGGTTGGGGTCGTTTCCATAACAGGTTCAGTGTTTCTGTGTGTATTATTAGCTGATTTCTTCCTTGCTTCTTACTGCTTTTCCTTCACTGTTGCTTGCCTCTTACTGGATTTCCAATGTTGTACTTTTCTTTGTGGACTTTGCTCTGGAGTGGGTTGACCACAAGCTACAGTCCTTCTGGGGTGTCCTTGTCTCTTGTATGGCATGTGGGACCCCTCTGATGTATGGCTTCCTACCTATGACGTGACAGGTGGGACACAGGGACACTTCAGTTCTGAAATGCCAGGAAGAGCATGAGACTTTTTACCACAGACCATGTTAAAGAGGGTTTCTCATACTGACATTCCTCACTAGAAAGGAGCTGACCTTCTCTGGTTGGCCTTTGGTGGGCTGAAGACTTCCTAAATGACATGCAATGCATCATTTGCTGCTATGTGACCTTCATCTCTTCTGGTGGTTGGTGTTTTTCTATCCAAATGCCTATTGATTTTAGTGCAGGCAACCAGACAATCAAAGCAGAAGACTGTCTGTTCTTATGCATGAAAATATGAAGTCATTCCTCTTCCATGTGAGATATACAAATACACAAATACATTTTTTTTTTCTATTTTTTTCCCTGTCATTCGTAGTTTTTACAGCAGGAGATGTATTCTGTGTCTCTCTGCAGCAATCCTCCAAAACCAAAGAGAAATAAATAAAATAAGGCAAAGGAATGAGCAGCAAAAAAGGACTGACTGACAATTTCTAAAAGGAATGTTTCAGTAGCCTCACAATCCAGCAGATACCTTCTGATGACGCAAATGTGTCTCTGCTGTTCTTCAAACTAGTGGGTTTCCCATTCACATATGCTTATTCTCATGCAAAGAATTGGCCTTAGTTACAGGGACCAGATGTATGACAACATTATGGTCACTTATTCCAGCATCCTGCTTTTAGGTAATATTATATATAATTTATTTGTTTACTTTAAAAAAACAAGGTATTTTTTGACAGAGAGGTTAAAGAGGTTAACAAGTATTGAACTGAGAGATGGGAGGTAGCTGCAGAGTTCCCCATTTGGGGCTTTAGCTTTGGTATTTTTGAAGGAATTTCCAACAGCACTAAATAATTAGTTGTTGCACCAGCCAGAGGATCAGAGCGCATCTTCATAGATGTAATTACTGCATGCTTCTGACACCATAGATATTACCATTAACCCTGCATGTGAATCATCATCTAATTTATTGTGTGAGCTGATAGTAATTCTGTCTTTCCAGTTGAAAATTTGCAGCAGTGCTTTGTCATGTTAATCTTCAGGTTATGATCTCTCTTCCATATGTATGTGTTGCCTTTCCAGATAGAGGCTTATCAAAGCACCTCCTGCTGTCAGCCTTGATGTTCAATTCTGGATTTTTTCCTAAAAGCACAGGCAATCCTTATTTTCATGTATAACAAAGCCCATTTAGCAGGCACTAGTATTTCCAGTACAGAGAGAAGGATATTCTGAGATATTTAAGAAGCTGAAAAGGTTAATTATTATAACCTCTAAAAAAATAGGAGGTGTGTATCATGTCCTTAACTAGTACTTCACTTCTGATAACTGTATGTTATACTGACCTACTGTGATGAATTTGCAAAAGAGACCCTTTACACCATGTTCTGAAGCTCTCCAAATAGGTGTGACGCTGGCCTGTACTACTTGAAAGTCACACTGTGAACAATCCTTGAAAAAGTTCAGCAAAGGCTGAGGTGTCAAGTTCAGGTCCTGAACCTCAGACATCTTTTAAACGGCATTGATTGCAATGTAAAATTGTTAAACAGATCACTGGTTGTGGTTCAGGCTCACTCACTGTCTCCCAGGCAATTCCCCAGCATAGGTTGGAGGTACATTGGGCCAAGGACTGTTTCCTGGCAGTTGAGATAGATTTAAGCATCAGGTTTTGGAGCTTAAGACAGTTCAGTAATTATACAGGAGCAAACTGTTTCCTCACAGTACAGTCCTGAAATCCCCAGTGAAGTCATCATGCTCCTTAACACTTTCATTCTCACATTCATCCAGTGGTGTTAATTGCATAAGTGCCATCTGAGGTCGTTCAGGAGGTCTGTGCCACATTTCGGGCCTGAACTTTGTTCCAAGCAAGTCTTTCATTCCAGGCAAGTCTTCTGGGTCAGGATCACTCCACATCTCCCAGTCTATGCTAATCTCACCTTGTCTGCTGCAGGAGCAAAACCAAGCTGTCAACAAAGCCTTCTGAAAACATCATAATTCCTGATTGTATCTGACATTTTTATTTGTAACACAACAGAACTTTCTAATTTACCAAAGCTATCTACTAAATTAATAACCCTCATTTAACTGGAAAGAAATAGCGGTGTTAAATTACACTAACTTCTCTTCATTTCTCAGACTTGTCTTCTATTTGAACTTGAAAGCTAATTCAAGTGAAAAGTATTGCGACTTTTTGTCAAATTCCACATCATACCTCCAAACCTCCTGCAAATCAAACCTCAAAGACATCTTGATTTATGCAGCAGGGCATGTTTCCTGTGTCTTTTTGGAATTCATGCTTTCCCCCTCTCTTTCTAGGCAAAGTTCTGACTTGGAAAAATGACTCCAAAATCTCATTAAAATAATGAAATAGCATCTGGCATCAAGAAGAGGCATTTCTTCCCATCATTCTGAACACTGTTAACCGGTATAATAGTGTAAGGGGGGCAGATTTCCTTTGGCCTCACAACAGAAGTTGTAAAGAAGTAGTTCTTCATTACCCTCTCCATCACACTCACACCCTTCTGTCTGGACTGTTCAAATAGTATTCAGTAGGGATATAGACATGCTTACAGTCAAGGATAAGAAGTTTAATCTAATGATCAGAAGCTTGGCCATCCCAGTACTGAATAGAGAGGCACACCACTTACTCGTCAAAGTTCATTTGGTAGTTAATGGGGTTTCATGCCAAAATAGTGGTCCACCTTTTGAACAGTAAAATACTGGGGGTGGGTAATCAGAAAGATACACCTTTGGCAAAAGCCCACTGTGGCATTATAGCAAACAACAGAAGATAAATACTAAAATTATATTCTTAGAAATCTTTTTATGATCCCAGACTGTGATGAAAAGAGAAAATCTGTTGAGAAGCTGGCTAGGACACAATATGATGGTGAAAGTAGTGTTTGGTAGAATATCAGGCATCTGCTCTAGACAGATGAGATCTCCTTATGATAGACAGAAGGAAGTTGCTTGCCAATATAGCAACTAGCAGCAGGGATCAAAGCTGGTTGCACTTCTCTTGTGCAAACAGATTGTGATGCCTAACCCACATTCATAAAAACAGATCTTGAAAGTGAAACGGTTTCCAAAAGATTAATGCAGTTATTGGCACAACTCACTAAGTGTGTTTAAGTGTAAGATCTTAATGAATATTCCTAGTCATTTCACTCAAAGACCCAAAGTGGCACTTCCCACAAATGAGCAAAGCAAGTTCTCCTGGGCCAAATACATCTAGGGTTGCAATACTGTTAAGATGCTTAAAAATATAGATGAAGCTGAAAATGAAAACATAAAGGGCAGTGTGTGTGAACTTCAAATTAAAATCTGCCAGTGATTGATAAGAGAAGTAAATGAGTTCATGATAATATGGTTAAAGAAGATAGCAGGCTATTAAAAAGCACATATTGGGGAGAAAAACAAAACAAAACAAAATAAAACAACAACAACAAAAAAAATAGGAATTAGAATTACAAATGAACTACAGATGTAGTTACAAATAGTGAAACAGTACCCATAAACTAAAATAATAAAGACGGAATAGAATGCTTTTCCTCAACAATACATGTAAAACAAAACATAGGACATAGGCTTTTCAAATTAAATATTTTCAAAAATAGACTCAGGTAACTTGTACCCATTAAAATTTCTAATAATTAGTTAATCAGCTTTAATCACTGAGTTTACCTGAACACATTTTGACAAATAGGGAGATCCCCATAGTCTTGGGAATTATCTGTATAATTTCAGTATTTGATAGAGCCAGAAATCAGGTGCTCAATGCAAATCCTTTCTAAAGTGATGCCAGAATTAATCAGCGATGTTATCTTTTCCTTCTCCATCTTTATTAATATAATTAATCTTAGTTATCATTTCTTCTTGTAAAACAGGCTTGATCAAACAAACCTGTTCTCTTTTTTTTTTTTTTTAATAAAAATATTGATGTGATTCATAAAGGTAGGTTGTGTGACTAGCTTTCCCTATACCATTTGAAAGGATAACAGACAGTATTTTGTTTAAAATAATTTGTTTTATAAGAACTGGAAAAAAATATTAAACACTGAGCATTAAATCTAGGTTTTAAAAGGAAAATATTCAGGGTATTTTTCTCTGGATATGCCAAGGATAGCTTGATAACCCAATATTATTTTAGAGAAGAAGAGGGGAAGAAAGAAAGAGAAAGAGAAGATTAAAGCTAGGGATAAATTGATTAATTTTCCCTGCATAATTTGCAAGTGAGAAAAAGACTGGTGGAGTAGCAGATTGCAAGAGCACATGGTGCTGTTCCTGTCTGACCTGTAATGCTTGAAAAAAAGTGACTTAAAGGCCACAAAAGATGCTTTCACACCGACTGAGGTCCTGCACATCATACACACTGTGTTGAGAGGATGACAGTTTTGTGGAAAAAAAAAATAAGTCCCAGTAGCCTAAGACATTTAAAATTAAGCATGCTATTAAAGGCTGTCATTTGGATCACTGGTGACTGATAGGCACTTGCAGAGGTTGACTTATTCCTGTCCCCCAGTCTTAGGTACCTAATTAAAGATAAATGACTTATATTCTCTGGGAACCTTTCTCTCTCCTCTGACTGGAGAGAGCATTGCTTAGACTAGATGGTTAATGTTAGGATAAATTAATCCTACCTTTTGCCTTAATAACTGGGACAAGTGCTTACAATTCAATGTAAGCTCCCCTAGCTAAAAGATGCAGTTTCCTAAGCATGGGCACAGGCATTATTTAAGCATCTTCCTCAGATTTCAGCTGAACGGAGCTCCAAAAGTCCCATGATGTATAAGAAGTCAAATCAATAAGTGAAATGGTTGAATAACCTTTCCTGCATTTCTGCATGAAATTCTTGAAATTCAGTGCAATCAAACCTTGTAACCAAAGCTACACTCCATGAAAAGCAGAGCCCCTGTACATCTTCCCAGTCCTTATTTTTGGAAGGTCTCCATGTCCTTTGTCTTGGCATTAGGCTCCTACATTAATCTGTACTGTTTATTTTTATTCCTATCCTTTCTTAAACAGATACTTGGTCTTATATTTTTGCAAGATTTTTTTTTTTAAACCATTGTAGATATTCCTTTATCTCTTGGGCATCTGTATTTTTTGGTGCTGACATCTGTTTGGGTTAAGAAAGAGTTTCCAAAACAGTACTTTAATTCTTATTGGACACGTTATAAAGAGATGAATAAATATTGATTTAATGTCTTTTATCCGTTTTAGAGGAAAATGGCCTTTTATGAAGTCAGTACGTTTCTAAAAAAAGTTGATTAGGCCATTGTACAAGATCTTAATTAGGAAGGAATTACAAACACACATACATATTTCATTAAGAATAAATAATTTTATGTGCTTCTAAATAGAGTCTATCAGACAATAGTGCGATGTCTGACAATACTAAGAAATAATATTTGTGTAGAATTATCTGCATTTCACATAACACATTCCAGAAATAAGCTAGAAAATTAAAGAGAAAGAAGAAGAGAAATAGTGAAATATCTTACTTTCAGAAAAAAAATGCAGCTTGAGGGCCTTAAAATGAGTGGTTTCTCCTCATTTCAGCCAACAGAATTGTGTTTTTGTTGTTGCTGTTGCTGTTGCAGTTGCTATTGTTGTTGTTCTTTAGTTATTATTATTACCATTGTTATATTTTTTAACCTTGTCAACTTTTGCAGGATCATTTATAATTAAATTATGAAATTTAATTTTTCAGAGTTAATGAGAAAGTTTAACTACCAGCATAGCCTTCTGTGGAATTACCAGTAGAGTAAAATTGAAAACAAAACACTTTATAAACATTCATAGGTTTCTTCAAAACTTATTCAGCTTCTTACATACCCTGTAAATTTAGAAATTAACCACTGAGCTAATTTTAATTCTTTTTAATCCTATCCCAACTCAGTCTAGAGGAAAATCTGACCTTCTACAAAAGAGAATTCTCTTTAAGAACAGAAAAGCTTTCCCTCTGAAAGCAAACAAACAAACACACACAAACAGAGAAAAATAAATAAATAAATAAATAAAAATTCCTTTTAGCAATATCTACTGGCATTGCTGAGCGGTACAGAGCTGATGATGCTACATTTATCAAACAAAATTCTTCTCATAGCAGAGCTCTCAATGAAGACAATTAAACCCATGGAATTCAGGAGAAACACAATTCATCTCTTTGCTGAATTTATAAAGAAGGAAAGAAGGAAAGAAAGAAGGAAAGAAGGAAGGAAAGAAGGAAGGAAAGAAGGAAGGAAAGAAGGAAGGAAGGAAGGAAGGAAGGAAGGAAGGAAGGAAGGAAGGAAGGAAGGAAGGAAGGAAGGAAGGAAGGAAGGAAGGAAGGAAGGAAGGAAGGAAGGAAGGAAGGAAGGAAGGAAGGAAAGAAGGAAGGAAGGAAGGAAGGAAGGAAGGAAGGAAGGAAGGAAGGAAGGAAGGAAGGAAGGAAGGAAGGAAGGAAGGAAGGAAGGAAGGAAGGAAGGAAGGAAGGAAGGAAGGAGGGAAGGAGGGAAGGAAGGAGGGAAGGAGGGAAGGAGGGAAGGAGGGAAGGAGGGAAGGAGGGAAGGAAGGAAGGAAGGAAGGAAGGAAGGAAGGAAGGAAGGAAGGAAGGAAGGAAGGAAGGAAGGAAGGAAGGAAGGAAGGAAGGAAGGAAGGAAGGAAGGAAGGAAGGAAAGAAAGAAAGAAAGAAAGAAAGAAAGAAAGAAAGAAAGAAAGAAAGAAAGAAAGAAAGAAAGAAAGAAAGAAAGAAAGAAAGAAAGAAAGGAAGGAAGAAAGGAAGAAAGGAAGAAAGAAAATGGAAGGAAGGAAAGAAGAGAGAGAGAGAGAAAGAAAAATGGTTTACACAAATTAGGATAAGAATTCTTTTTAAATGCATTCTTTAAGATCCATCTAATCCTTTATTAAAACATTCCCTTAAATCCTTTATTAAACAAAACTCTAAATCCTTTATTAAAACAGATACAATTCCAATTCTCATATTTATCTGAATTATCATGACTTTCTCATCCCAAAGATTATTTTAATCAAATTATGGCTTTTATGATCAGATAATCTTGTATTCTCCAGGGCAGATTATTCTTTCAGTGATGCTGGTATAATATAGCATAACTTGATTGCAATCAGCAGTATTGTGCTGAATAAATGCTAATCCAGCCAAAAAAAAAAAATCAAAAAAAAAAAATCTAGAATCTAAGCTTTGTCATCCTACAAGACAACAACAGAAATAATTTCATGGATTCAAGTTAATAACACTAATTTGATATCTTTCAGTTGCAGACCAAAGATACTTTTGTTAAGCAGAGATACACACACCTGATGGCCACAAACTGAAGATTACTTGTAGGCTGTTGATTTATCTTATTGTCTCTGGACGAGAAGACTCCAGTATTTTTCTGCTATAAGAAATTGTTCCCATGTCATCCTGAATTTGAAAAAGAGGGTCAAACACTTGGGAATTTTCCATCCTTATTTTTCTGATATGCATTAGCAACAGTCTTACATGCTTCTTCTACTCAGAGCAGATTGTGGCAAGATTTGTACTTATAAGGCAGTCTTTGAATCTTTGCTTATATTCAGTCAGACTCCAAGACAATCCACAGGGAATAAAAACTGCAGTGCTCTTAGGGTAAATAACAGCAAGTGAACTTAGCATTTGCCTGTGAAAATCTATTTCAGTCCTGAGGGAGGACTTGTTTACCAAAAAGTTTGTCTCTTATTTTCCAACTATACCAGTTGGTCTTGTACAACAGATTACATCTGCCTTTAAACCTTGTTTTAACCATGTACTTAGACCATCGTGGCTATAACATGACATAGACTCTCTTCACTGGTGCCCGGTGAAAGGGCAAGAGGCAACAGGCACAAACAGAAAGACAGGAGACTCACTCTGAACACCAGGAAGCAATTCTTCACTCTGCAGGTGACAGAGCACTGGCACAGCTTGCCAAGCGAGGTGGTGGAGTCTGCATCCTTGGAGATCTTCACAAGCCATCTGAACATGGGTCTGGGTAACCAGCTGTAGCTGTTCCTGCTTGAGCAGGGGGTGTTGGACTCCAGAGGTGCCTTTCAGACTAAACCATTCTCTGATTCTGTGGTAAGAAAACACCTACAGACTTTCCCTAACAAATCACTGTCAGGGTCACTATTGCTAGGAAAATGAGAATAGAGGTGAGCTCTTACTGTCTTACAGGCTCTCATGAAATAGTTTGAGTCCTCTTCCATTCTCCTGCTCTTAGCCAGTTTTGCCAATTCAAATATATATAATTCAATTATGATAAAAAGGCCATTTCCTATACTTCAGATATTTCTGTACTGTTCAGATATTTCTGTAACATATGCTTATGCCTTTTTATGTCCACAAGTTATCAATTCATCATAAGCCTTTTACCAGAAGTATGAAGAGACAAAGATGCAAAATCTGGTTCTCCTTTATGCCAAAATCCTCACGTGTTTTATTTCCCTCTTAATCTGTATAGTATTTTTGCTTTCAAAAATTATTAAATAAAATCATATATTTTGGTTAAGACATACAAATATCTGGAGCATCAGAAGATTTTAGGGGGAAAAAAAAAAAAAAGTAAATATTTTAAGGGGTTCTGAACGTGTGTTTCTTATTGGAAAGTTGAAGGATGTTCAGCTTGGGGCTGGATTTCATCCATTTCTTGTTTTAGCCACAATGGAGAAGTCTGCATCCTAGGCTGCAGATAAAACAGTTCAGCTGAGCTTTGATCTTGTCACTACTGCTTCCTTGTCAACATAATCCCTGGCATGGTTTGGTTCCACAACAACAAGCATTCCTGTTGTCACTGTTACATTCCATAGACCCATCCTAATTGGAACCACTGACAAGATTTGGCTACCTCCACACTACACAGTCCTCTAATCCTAAAACTCAGGCTATAACCCCTAAAGCACACCACATAAGCAAGACACACCCTAGTTTCATACTATGAAACCACCAGTCTGAGAGAAAAAATACATATAGATAGGTATAGATGTGTATATACACACATATACATATACATATTTATGGTTACAGTTTCCCAGATACTTTGAGCTTGGGAAAAAAAAAAAATCAGAAAACAATATGAGGATTCTAGACCTTCTCTTCACAAACAGAGAAGGACTGGTGGAGGACGTGATCGTCGGGAGCTGTCTAGGGCAGAGTGACCACGCAATGGTGGAGTTCACTATTCTTGGCGAGGTCAGGAAGGGGACCAGTAAAACCGCTGTATTGGACTTTCGGAGGGCTGACTTTGAGCTGCTCAGGACATTGGTTGGTGGAGTCCCTTGGGAGGCGGTTCTGAAGGGCAGAGGGGTCCAGGAAGGCTGGGCGCTCTTCAAGAGGGAAGTCTTAATGGCGCAGGAACGGTCTGTTCCCACGTGCCCAAAGACGAGCTGGCGGGGAAGAAGACCGGCCTGGCTCAACAGAGAATTGTGGCTTGATCTTAGGAGGAAAAAGAGGGTTTATAAGCTTTGGAAAAGTGGGCAGGCCACTAAGGAGGACTTTAAAGAAGTAGCGAGGCTGTGCAGGGACAAAATTAGGAAGGCCAAAGCTCATCTGGAGCTCAATCTGGCTACTGCCGTTAAAGATAATAAAAAACGTTTCTATAAATACATCAACACAAAAAGGAGGACTAAGGAGAATCTCCATCCTTTACTGGATGCGGGGGGAAACTTAGTTACAAGAGATGAGGAAAAGGCGGAGGTGCTCAATGCCTTCTTTGCCTCAGTCTTTAGCGGCAATACCGGATGTTCTCTGGATACCCAGTACCCTGAGCTGGTGGAAGGGGATGGGGAGCAGGATGTGGCCCTCATTATCCATGAAGAACTGGTTGGTGACCTACTACGGCACTTAGATGTGCACAAGTCGATGGGGCCAGATGGGATCCACCCAAGGGTACTGAGGGAACTGGCAGAGGAGCTGGCCAAGCCACTGTCCATCATTTATCAACAGTCCTGGCTATCGGGGGAGGTCCCAATCGACTGGCGGCTAGCAAACGTGACGCCCATCTACAAGAAGGGCCGGAGGGCAGACCCAGGAAACTACAGGCCTGTCAGTTTGACCTCAGTGCCAGGAAAGCTCATGGAGCAGATCCTCCTGAGAGTCATCATGCAGCACTTGCAGGGGAAGCAGGCGATCAGGCCCAGTCAGCATGGCTTTATGAAAGGCAGGTCATGCCTGACGAACCTGATCTCCTTCTATGACAGAGTGACGCGCTGGGTGGATGAGGGAAAGGCTGTGGATGTGGTCTACCTTGACTTCAGCAAGGCTTTTGACACCGTCTCCCACAGCATTCTCCTCAAGAAACTGGCTGCTCTTGGCTTGGACTGGCGCACGCTTCGTTGGGTTAGAAACTGGCTGGATAGCCGGGCCCAAAGAGTCGTGGTGAATGGAGCCAAGTCCAGTTGGAGGCCAGTCACTAGTGGCGTCCCCCAGGGCTCGGTGCTGGGGCCGGTCCTCTTTAATATCTTCATCGATGATCTGGACGAGGGCATCGAGTGCACCCTCAGTAAGTTCGCAGATGACACCAAGTTAGGTGCGTGTGTCGATCTGCTTGAGGGTAGGAAAGCTCTGCAGGAGGATCTGGATAGGCTGGACCGATGGGCTGAGGTCAACTGCATGAAGTTTAACAAGGCCAAGTGCCGGGTCCTGCACCTGGGGCGCAATAACCCCAAGCAGAGCTACAGGCTGGGAGAGGAATGGTTGGAAAGCTGCCAGGCAGAGAAGGACCTGGGAGTGATGGTGGACAGTCGGCTGAATATGAGCCAGCAGTGTGCTCAGGTGGCCAAGAAGGCCAACGGCATCCTGGCTTGTATTAGGAACAGCGTGACCAGCAGGGCTAGGGAGGTGATCGTCCCCCTGTACTCAGCTCTGGTGAGGCCGCACCTCGAGTACTGTGTTCAGTTTTGGGCCCCTCGCTACAAGAAGGACATCGAGGTGCTTGAGCGGGTGCAGAGAAGGGCGACGAAGCTGGTGAGGGGCCTGGAGAACAAGTCCTACGAGGAGCGGCTGAGGGAGCTGGGCTTGTTCAGCCTGGAGAAGAGGAGGCTCAGGGGTGACCTTATTGCTCTTTACAGATACCTTAAAGGAGGCTGTAGAGAGGTGGGGGTTGGCCTGTTCTCCCACGTGCCTGGTGACAGGACGAGGGGGAATGGGCTTAAGTTGAGCCAGGGGAGTTTTAGGTTAGATGTTAGGAAGAACTTCTTTACAGAAAGGGTTGTGAGGCATTGGAACAGGCTGCCCAGGGAAGTGGTGGAGTCACCATCCCTGGAAGTCTTCAAAAGACGCTTAGATGTACAGCTTAGGGATATGGTTTAGTGGAGGGCTGTTAGCGTTAGGTTGGAGGTTGGACTCGATGACCTTGAGGTCTCTTCCAACCTAGAAAATTCTGTGATTCTGTGATTCTGTGATTCACATGTTATCTAAACCTGAGTGATACATAGAGGTAGATGTGGCCAACATCACCTTGAAGTCAAGGCCCTAGAATAGCTCCGGACCCTATTCCATTTAGCTGCATAGATATAGTTTATGATAATAGAAATCTATAGGAAGTGTATGGTTTATTTTTTTTTTTTTTCTTATATGAGTAATGAGGAATGTGAATGCAAAACCTTGACACTACCGATGTCAATCTGAAAATTCTTATTGTTTTAAGCAAATAATTTCATGTTAGGTATTTATCCAAGCATATTTGTGTGTAGATACGTTAGCTAGATATCTGAAAGGTGCTTATTTTCTTATAGGGTAGAGAATTTGTCTAATAGGGATAGAAGTCTGTCTTTGGTGCACAGAGACGCTATGAGGATTGATGAGTTAATAATTTGAAAGCACTATAGGAGTAAATAGTGCTGTGCTATACAAATGCTAAGTATTGGTATTTTTTCTTGCAAAAATACTCCAGGAAAACCTGACAGGTTCACAGCTAGGCTCTCAAACATAAATGCTAAGATATGCCCAGCTGGTTTTGCAATAATATACATGACATTTAGGAAAAATATTATGATAGCATAGTATTATCTGAGATTGATTGTTATTTTTGATGAGGTAACAAAATATTGGAAGCAAATGAGATTTGGTGAAGTATTTTCAGCAGATAACTTTTAAAGTGTAACTTTTTTTTTTTTTCTTCTTGTTCTTAGACAGAAAGGCTGTGTGGAAAGAGACAACCTTCTTGGTACAAGAGACAAGAAAGACAATACCTTCTATCCATCCTCAACTCAGGGTTTGTTAGGCTGTTTGTGTAATGTGCTCTGTAGCCATTACTCTTCCTCTACAAGATATAAAGGAGGCTGGGGGAGGTGCAAGGTGGGAGAGGTGATGATTTCTCTCATCTGCTATCACCTGTGTCCAGAGTGCAGAGTGGGATAACAAAGCTCCCTGTATAGTTGATAGGGGGGAAAAAAGCACCTACAAAAGACTGATATAAGTTAGAGACCTAAAATTGATATTTTGGCTACGTTATTCTCACCATTGCTTCAGGTCTCTTCCAGCACCCTGGTCTCTGCTGTGAGACCACAGCCCCAAGGGCTGTTTTTTTGTTCTAGGACAGAAGTACACAGGGATTTAGGTGTCGTGATGTTCAGCACAGGAAGGATCTAGAAAGCAAAAAATAAAAATAAAAATAAATAAAAAAAATAAAATTAAAATTAATAAAATAAAAATTAATAAAAATAATAATAAAAATAATAATAAAATAATAATAAAAATAAAAATAAATCTGTGTCATGCAGAAATCTATGGATGAGGCCTGTATTCATCTTACTCCACGAATTCACTTAACAGGGGAGCCAAAAGATGCTAGACTCCCATAATATATAGGAAAGATAAATGTCTGTCCATCCTTTACATGATAGATGCTGCCACTCCTTTGAAGAGAGAGATGAACAACTCCTGAACTGTGTGAGGAAATGTTGCAGTCTGTAGCTGAGCATATTAGGCAGAGCAGGGTTGGTTTATTTTCCTACACTAGGCTGTAAACCATGCAATTCAAGAACTTCTTAACTGGTCATAAAGCTGTTGCCAGCTGTAAGCCTGTGTGCCTCATTCAGAAGAGCACAGGAGACAGCAGTGACATAAGTCCTCTTCAACTCCCCCAGAAGAGTTCACCCCCAAATACAAGCGATTGTGCTAAATTAGTGTCACTGGAGAAAAAAGTCTCCATGAGGAGCAACAGTCAGACTACACACTATGACTCAGCCTATCTTTCCCAATTGACTGTAGAAAGGATCTGGGACAGCTTTGTTTTTAACTCTGTATGTATTTGTAATGCATGCACACATAAGCTGCTTAAGTTAGCCAGACTTGTAATGAGCAGAACCCAGAGTTTGTATCTCTGTCTTTCTTTTAAACCCAAGAACAAGACTGCCAGCCTAATGACAGTGGTTTCTACTGCAATTTGTATGCTATGCTGAGGAACATGCTTTAATGACCCTCACTCTCATCTTCAGTACTTTTACATGCTCTGGCTGTAAAAAGTTCTGGCAAATAAAAGCAAATTCCTAGCATTTGTTTTAATAGTTTTTGCCTTCCTGCCTTGTTTCTCAGATATTGCATAGAACATTTTATTCTTCCTGAAAACAGTTATGATCCCCCTGTGTGTGATATTAAACAATCATTCTGTAATCAATGCTACTAAATCTGAAGCATCTCTTCTGCCTCCAGGTATTGATTTTACTTTGTTCATTTATTTCAATTTTGTAAAACACTGCAATATTTTCTGCATATGGGATCAATCTTCAGGCTCAGATCTGTCTGTGATTATCAACAACATTCAGATCATCTAGACAAGTAGAAGACATCTAGGTTTATGCAATATTCTTAAAACTTTTCACAAGATTACATTTATGGCTGTAAAAAGTTCATGAAATATCCCCCAATACACACAACAAACTATTCTGTGGTCTATATTTACATTGTTGCCTTCCCAGGAACTATTTCTATGGTGTTATTGAGAATGTAATTTAGCCTACAATATTTTACTCATGTACTTGGTTCAGCTATATAGTTGGTTGCTCATCTGTGTGATTATTTTCAAAACTACATCTAACGTTCTGCTTATTGGAACCCGTGCTTAATTCCAGACTGCAGTGGCCATCTTTTTATCACTGTTCACCTAGGTAATTGAAAGCTGGACATTGAGGGAAAAATTCCAGTACAAAATTAACTTCAGATATATTTTCATTTCCTGGAAAAGTGGTTGAATCAGAGCTTTGAATGGTGAAGATCACGGTTACTAGGAAGAGCAGTATCACGGCCACCTGCAAAATTAACTGCACCAGTGTGACTATTACATTGCAGTCAACTGTCTACCATGTCATTGCAACAAGAAGAAAAGCAAATAGATATATAACAAACCGATTAGTGAATATGCAATCTCAAGTGTCCTGTAACCTCAATGAAGATAAAAGCATAATGAAGAAAAGCTCTGATGCATGGTGCACTTGTGGGATGGGATATTACTGAGAAAAGTGTTTTCAGTGCTAGCACCAGATGGTGCAGGAGCACAGAGGTTGGAAATGTTGAGAAATGATGAAGTGAGGTCATCGCATCGACCACTCATCCACCACTCTCTGCTCAAGCAAGTCACCTGGGATCATGTACTGTCAGGTCTCTAGTTAAGTTGATAAGATTCCCCTTGAACTTTCTGTTCTCAGACTGAACAGACACAGCTTTCACAGCCTTTCTTCATAGGAGAGGTGCTCCAGTCTCTTCATCATCTTAGTGGCCTTTGACTGGACTCACTCCAGTATGTCCAGTCCTCTCTTGTACTGGGGAGCCCAGCACTAGACACAGCATTTCGGGTGTGGCCTCTCCAGTGCTGAGTAAAGGAGAAGGATCACCTCTTCTGCTGTCAATACTTTACCTAATGCAACCAGGATATCATCAGCCTTCTTTGTGCAAGGGCATATTGATATCTCATGTTCAACTTGGTGTCCACCAGGAACCCCAGGTCTTTTTCTGCCATGCTGCTCTCCAGCTGGGTAGCCCCCAGCATGTCCTGGTGCCTGGGGTAGTTCTTGCCCAGGAATTTTGCTCTTCCCCTTAACGAACTTCTTGAGGTTCCTGTTGGTCCATTTCTTCGATCTGTTGAGGTCCATCTGGATGGCAGCACAATGCTCGGCCATATCAGCCATTCCTCAGTATAGATAATAGCCTGGCCTGTTGGATGAAGCTCCAAAGGCCAAGGAAATGCAAAGCAAAACCTCAGTGATGGGACAATGCAGAAGATTAACCTTGATAATAAACAGGAAAGAAATGTGGGCAAGATCACTGAGGTACGTTTTTGTTTAAAATACTCTCTTAATCTCTGGTGAGACAAGCTATACAGGTGTAGCTTTTCACTAAGACAGAAATGGTAAAGGCAGATAGCAAGCTAATCTATTAGTGTCACACAAGTAACAGACAGATGACTTTCATCACAATGAGGCAGTGATTCAACCCAGCTCTGCACAGATTTTAATTAACTAAACACTTCAGTATTAGACAGTTTTAGGTTTGTTGAGCATACAAGAATCAACGGTTATTGAAGAAGAGACATTTCTGAATTGATGCAGGATTTCTGTTCAGGTTACAAAATGAAGAAAAGGTAGAGCCCAACCATGTCATTACATTCAAGCACATTCTCTTTGGCTGAAATATGTGTAAATATGTGTCATTTAAATTATGAACCTAGGGTGACCCTTCCTTCACCTAATGACATAATTATTTATAAATTATTTAAAATGTGTACAACATGTGATTAGCCAATTATATTGCAGGGAAAGCTGTAATAATTCAACATTCATGCTTTGTCTTGGTTGGCAATGACTTTATTTCTTAGGAAACTTGAAAATATTTCCTCAAAATAATGTAAATTTTAAAAGATGTTGCTTTTAATGAGATTAAATCTCAAGTTTAATTTAATTAGAGATATTTACAGGAAATCTATAAAGACTGGTAGTCAGGCTTTATTAGGTAGTCTTCTATGTTGTGCTCTTGTTTGACTCAAAGAGCAATTGTGACTTAAAAACAAGTTATTTTAAATACAAAACCATGACATATCATTTATTTAGCTAATTCTTTGAATGATTTAATCACAGAGACATTGTTTCCTGAGGAAAATTTTATAATGTAAATGAAGAAGTACTTTGTTTTAAGTTATGAAAGCACCACGTGTATTTTCAAAAATACTGAAAAAATGAGTTGTCAGTATAAAATAAAACAGTCCAGACATGCCAGAGTGCATGCATTTCTTTTTGTGTGTGTTAGTACTTTATAGTCTTCGTGAATTTTACAAGACAATTTGCTAGCCAGCACATGCACATTGCTTTTCAAATACGCTGGGGTTATCTGAAACTTCCCAGAAACAGTGCTAGAATTTATTGAATAACAGGACAAACTGAAATTGAAGCCAGTGCAAAATCAGACTTTGAGATATGGTTGAAATGATCTTCTGATCTTCTGAAATGAATTTCTAATCTGACTTACCATATGACACAGTCAAAAATACTAACCAGTGATAGTGCTTCCAAGTCAGTGGTATAGATAACAGTTCAATGTCACTTGGTTAAAACACCATTAACAAGCAAGGTCACCAAGTGAAAATTATATATCTGTTCTTGTTTGCAATGTGATGAGGCCATATCATTAAGGATTTTAAATCAGCTCAGTTTTTTTGTTTGTTTATTTGGAGGGTGTGTGTGTGAGAGTGTTAGTAGCGAATAATGTCTAGAATTGAAACAAATTCATAAGTTACCTGCTCTGGCACTGCCTTCTGTTTTGAGTGGAGTTTTCTTCTTAACAGTATGCAAATCGTGTCAGCCTTCACAGTGAACACATTATCCACAGGCAGTACAAATAGCAGAAGGAAGCAGTCTGTCACCAGCATACTGCTGTGAGGATGTTTCCTTTTCCCTCCTTTCAGGACATCAACTTGTGTCATGAAGCATGACAATTCTTGTTGTTGGAAAACCAACAGCAAAGAATAAAATCAGTCTTAATCTGATATTCATGAGTAGCGTTTGATCGAGAGATTAAGTTGTCTCTTTGAATACCAAGAGCAGACACTTGTAACGGCGTTATAAAAGTCAGACTGACCTTGCCTAAACTTCCAGAGACCTTCTACCAGCAAGTGCATACGATAAATAGCACCCACAGTGCTCAGCTCTTACAGTACTTTCTGGCTCTGCAGAACTTAGCCACTTTTGAGACACTCACAATGACTTTTTGGGGAGGAACACAAAAAGGACTGGGCAGGAGGAGCATTTTAATAGCTAAGCATTTATACCAGAGACTTTCTCTAGATGCTGTGGTCACTAACTACAGGAAAATTTATTTCTCTGTTCACTATGCATTCCTTTGTCCTTTCACTCTGCTTGTTCTTTTACATTCCTGTATTGCAGGACAGGGAAAGAAAGCCTAGAAGGAAGTGAAGCAGGGAGGAGGAAATATAGGAAGAATTTCAAAATTTTCATCACACTTCTAATTTCAAACTCCTCAATTAAATTTCCACCCACTGTCTTTCTATCTTTTGCCTTCTTCTGTCTGCCATTTTATTTTTCTTCACAGGGTCACCAACCATTACTAACTTAATCCAAAAAAAAAAAAAGTTTCCAGTCTGCAATTCTCTTTTCTCACAGTGGCTAATCCTACTTCTATCACTGACCTCAGAAACAACGGAATAAAGCCCTTAATTGCTGAAAACTTGCTTTCCTTTTTAATTATAAATTTAATCAAACAAATCACAAAAACATACCGTTTTGTGCATGCTTTTTTTTTTTTTTTTTAACAAGTATGTCTTTGTAAGTACATTCAAAAGTGAGAAAGTTGCACTAGAAATCAGATGTCTAGAAATGCATGGTGCTCCCATGACTTTTATTTATTCTTTTAATTTTATGCATTTGGAAAAAGTTAGTAATAATAATACTTCTTTTTCTTGAAAAAGTTTACTAAAACAATATATAATTTCAGCATTTCCTAATTAAATGTGTTTTAAAGCATCTGACTACAATGCCCTCTTATTCCCATTTGCAGATCCATTACTACATGAAACAAAACAATACTGCATTAAAAATACACACAGTTCTGTTACCCAACTCGTAACTTCATAACACTTTCTGCTTCCAGGAATAACTCTGGTAAATACAAACAGTAAATGTTGTTTGCCACTTCATTTTTCTTCCACAAAAGCAAAGCAAAGATTATAAAAATAAAAATAATAATAACAAAATCTCTTAAACAATGGTATCTGCAGTACAATCTGTCATGCAATTCCTTTTTGGATCCAACAAACAGTAAATAAATCATTACCCAGACTGTGTCATAATAAGGAGCAGCTTGCACCCAAGCAGTCCTCTCTGCCTATTGCTCTGCTACTAATGTTCTTTTATTTGGAGTCTTATTTTTCAGTCTACTTTACGTCTTTCTTTTGCTTTCTGCTGCCCATTTGTCATACCTTCCTGTTAATCTCTTCTAATTCCTGGCAGACAACTTGTTTTCATTTGAGGATTGGTTAGGTTAGTTGAAGCCATCCTGGGGCCTTTTGTGATGAGACAATGACGGTATAATGTCAAAATGCTCCTCAAGTGGTCCATTGACTTCTCTGATTGAAGTACAAGATTATATCTAGAAGATATACAAAGACAGAAGAGAAACAAAGACAGTCTCTGCTGACCTAGGACCTGGTGGAGAATTACTAGATAAAAAAGAGGTAAAGCTGGACATTCAATTGGTAAGATGTTCTTGTCTCACAGAGGAACAAGAAGTTTAGTTCCTGTGTAGGGCTTCCAAGGGTCTAAAACTGTTTCTGGTATAGAAACAAGGAAATGACAGAGTGAGAGTGAAGTTCTGGAATTAAAACATTTCTTGAGAAGCATAGCCCAAACTATCTTTACCTTCTGAACAGAGAGAAGCCATTAATTCTCCTCATGGAGTGGGCTGAAGAAGAGGCATGAAGGTTTCTGTGGGACTGCAATAGGATCCTCAGAGCTGGTATTTTGATCTATATTGTATATGTGCTTTGGTCACTAGACAGGAACAGCGTTACACTTTGCATGTGGGGGCTAGGCACTCAGAGAAACCCCTGGACACTTTAGAAAGAAATATTGACCCTTTATTTTATGACTTTTTTTGATTAATTTTATGTCTCATCTGTATGACAGTGCTTCCAGAAACTCATTCTGAATTAGTATATCACAAATCTTAAGGCAACTTTAGGACCTACAAAGTCTTTGCAGGACAGCTGCTGTTTTTTTCTGGTCTCATATCAGGCCTCTAAACCTTCACACTTTCCTTTCGCACCCAGAATTTTCCTCTAGCAATTCAGTCTAAGAGCAACAGTCAGCCTTAACATACTGATCTCAATAAAACTTGGCTGCTTGCTTTCCTTCATGTGGCATCTCTGCAATGCCCAGGTGAAGTGGAGGCACTGAAGCATCGAGTTTTTTGAGCATCTGGATCTTAGTGTACCAAGATTCAGATTTTATAGAAATTTAGACTGAAAGATGTTTAGGTCTCTTTTCCCTCAGGTAACACTAAGTAGCATATTTATCTTAAACTAAATATAACTGACATTGTAGACTACCAATGAAGTAGAGGTTGGATATATCAGTAACACTTAAGTTTAATGAGATCAGCTTCAAAACGATTCTTATTTGACTCAAGTAAATAATCCACTTTCTGTTTACACTCTTTTAACTCATAAAGTTTATATACCACTTGCAATCTAATATGACTGTTATTGTCAATTATAATTAGAAAATAACTACTGTCTTATTACCATCTTACTTGTCATTAACATTGTATGTGAATTATAGTTGCTCATTCTGTTTCATCTGGAGCTTTCTTAGAGTTCTAAAACATCTAGCCTATAAATTACTGCAGAAACTAATCCAAAAGTATTACCAAACTATTTCTTCTAGTTTGTCTGCAACTATTTCTATTTGAAGTCATTGTTTTATAGTGTGGTCCTTGGTCTGTTATGCTTTGGACAGTGGTCACTTAATTGCAGATAAATCAGATAATTAGAATCAAATATAAATTGTAACTTTTAGTGGCAGTTGGAAAAAAGATCCTTCTAGACTCATGTCTTGCCTTCCTTGACAGTAATTAATAAGTTGAAATTCAGCCCTAGCAAATTGAATCATGCAACGGGATTGGATTATAAGAATATTTCATTTATGAAAACTACAGTTTTTAGCTGAAGATTTACTAAGCCTCAAATTACTTCAGTAAGATGAAAATCACCTCTGACCCCAGTGAAGTATCTAAGAAAGGAGTATGCATCACTTAAATCTGAAAACAGGTCCTATATGTAACTACAATGATGTATAGACTTTTGCTAGCCCCTTGAGGGCCAGAATAGCTTCAATAAATAAGGTATGTTAAGCCCTCAGTGATTTTCCAAATTGTTCCAATTGCTTATTTTATCAAATTAATGAGTATAAAAATAAACACAATCAAAACAAACAAACAAAAAAAAAAACAAACAAACACAAAGTTATCACATTTCTGATGCTCATTTATTTTGACAATCAATAGTTGGCAATTAGAAGTGATATAATCAGATGTGACAGTTCTTCAAAAGGCATATTTAATTACAGATGTATATGCAAAAATAAAGGGAGAAAATGACCTTATAACAGATACAGCAAGAGACAGGGAAGTTTCTTGAGTCTACAGATAAGCAATGAGAAGATCAGCATGCTACTCTGTTGTATTGTATTTCTTAGTAAATTAGTTTCTTTTAGTATTTTCATGATGAAAACTTATTTTTTCAAAACTTAAGAAAATCAGTGAAATACAACATTGACTTGCATTAGAGATCCCCAGCACTAGCAAATATTGATTTAGTTATTCTTTCACTGTTTCTTTCTTCCTTTTTCCCTATCTTCTCCTTTCCCCTCTAAACCTGATCATATGGGAACCTGACTAAGTGGGAAAACAAAAGAAATTTACTAATAGTTGTCATAGAGAAGGTGATCTGTCCACCAGCTGGCATTGTGGATTGAAAAGAGAGAAAATTATGAGGGTGGGGAGGGAGCACGACACTGGGTTTTGTATATGATGATTGTGGATATGCACAGGATCTGGGGAGAAGTGAATCAAGCTGGTTAAGTATTGAAGCAAAAGAAATGCATTTCAGTCCAGTATCTGGAAATGATTGTGAGATCTTGGATGAGGGTGGTTTCACATATTGTAAAGTACATAAGGAGATAAGGAGTTTGAGGATTATGTGGGATTTTGGTTACTTGAAAATTTAAGAAGACATAGAGTCAGGTAAAGGAAAAGAAAAATAAGTACATGTATTTCAGTAGTATTTGAGTCAAGGCACTGACAGATTTTTGCAGGTTTAGGAAAGGGTATTTAAAAGAGAAAAAAAAAAAAAAAAGAAAAAGAAAAAAAAAAAGTAGATCTGGAGGAGATAATTTGTATTATATTAGCTCTGCAAACATAAATAACAAGGACCAGCATTATTCTGAATACACAGAGGCAGATGGCAAAAGCCCATATTTGCCCCAAAGAAGATTTTGCCAACACGAAAAGCATAAAGACAGGAATAATGGGGAAGGACATGCACCAATCTAATTTATTTTCATAAACTGGCTTCATACACTATGTATTTGTCTGTACTGCTACATCTGTATGTCTCCTTCCTGACACATGGAAATGGTGACATACTGGGACAAAACATGGTTCTTTGTCTGAGACTGTGCAGTGAGGACACAAGGGGGTGGTCGTTTCAGGTACCAGAAGATATTAGCAGTTTTTAATCATATCTGCCCATAAAAAGAGGAAATTATGTCCTAGGAGGGCATATAAACTGCTGTACTTTAAAGAGAAGTTTTCTCTTAATCTCTTCTGGGTTGTAAAATGCTTTCAATGAAAACCTAGCACCTAAACAGAAGACAAGCCAAACACACAAAACTAGCTATACCTCCAGAGTGAAATAGCATGCACTTGAATTATAGTCACTGTTATGATTTTATGTAGAGAATATACTTTCTCCATTTATAAAGAACACTTAGTGACTAAAAGAAACTCCTGAAGTAAATAGAGCTATAGGCTTAAGTGCTTACAGTTCCTAAAGAATTACACTTTTGAAGAGCAGCTAACAGCTTGAAAGTCCTCCTCTCTCTCCAGTAAAATCCTCTGTGCTTTGTAGGCAATGAGAAATGACCCTCTGCACCTCTGAGACTCTCCTCACTTTGTGATGTATTCCAAAGTGCCTTTAACTGATACCTGTTGCAGGACACATTTGTCCACCATCAGTTACACATTTACTGTCAGAAAATGCTCAGGAAAATATTTGTCATTTGGTCACTGCTGAACCACCCAAAGTCAGTCAGCTCAGTCAGTGTGTGTCATTCAGTAGTAATGTAAAGGTCACCCCAACTAGACTCCACCAGGTTAAACCAGTCCTTTTGTGTTTTCTGTTCTTCCAGACTGAACATTTTTGGTCTTGATGCAATTTCTTGATGCACACTGGGGAATCACAACATCCTGCAGGGGATTAAATCACATCCTCTCTCTTCTACCCTCTTCTCATCCATATAATTGTGTGCTCCAATTAGAATATCACTTACTGCCTGCCTGGTTTCTCCCATTAGTCTTTTTGGAAGACACAGTGGTAAATTTCCCATTTTATACATTGCTTATTTTAAGAAATAATGTTTTTTTCAATTAAAATACATTAGCTCACAGAACACTCACTGTGCAGTTCAAACAACCACTGCATAAGATAATTAAAATTGTCATGTGGAAGTTGAATAACATATGCCAAAAAAAAATATTTCTAAATTTAAGAGGACTCCACTGGGCAAACTCCCCATGTGGATTAGACAGGTGCTGGGCCTCAGGAAGAGCTTGAAATTTTATCTCCCACTCATCAAAACTCTTTGAAGTCCTCTGATGTATTGGCTGTAGGCAGGCATTGTTTAAGTTTCCTTATGATCACAAAAGCTGTCATTTGGCATTGGGTAATGAAGGCAAACAGGCACAGCATCTCTCTGTGACCAAACTGCTAAGTGCAGAAGTGAAAATCCCCCAGAACTGGGAGAAGTTTTTCTGCATCTTTGTTGTTCCTCAGGACATGAGAGGCAGGAGGGAGAAGGTGCCAGTGTCAACAGGCACAGGCTATCAGAAGAAAACCCCGCATGTTGAGAACCACCTGTTGCTAGGCTAGAGTCAGCTGGAGCTGCCCATATACTTAGTGTCCCCATCTCAGCATTAACACCATTCAGCAGCACTGCCTAAGCAGTCCATGTGCTTTCATCAAGGCTACCATATATTTAGAAAGTGGGCATACTGTGTAGCAAAGCGAGCTGTGAGCTGTTTTCACGCTGTTCTTACAGGATAGCAGAAACTGAAAGGTTTAATTAATTTAACTGCACTGGACCATCATATACCTCAGCCTCACACTGGAGATCTGGTGTCCAGAAGACCTAAGAGGTTCAAATTCAATTCTTGACTGAAAGGAGAAATCTCTCTCTGAAGGAGAAGCAACAGGTAAAATTTGTTTTGTTGACAGTGCAAAACCCATCACTTAATAACTACACTAAGCTCGTGAAGGTGGTTCTGTTTCCCAGGGAAACTTTTCAGAAAATCACAGAAACCATCATAGCAAAACAGTTGTGCCTTCACAGCCAAAAGGTCTTGGCATATACAAGAACTGGAATCCTAACAAGTGTCTGGACTTTTTTGAAGTTGGAAAGATCAAAGAATATCATCATGGAGCTGCATTTTACTCCTCCTGAGTTGAGCCTTTGCAGAAAGTAATGCAATATTTCACATCTTTTATAAAGAAGCTGTTGTGATGGAAGTTCTAGCTTGGGTTTTCAATTTTCTCCAAGGGCCTTCTATGCCTTCAATTTCTACATATATTTTCACAATTCCTAATTCTTAATTCTTAAGTGATTCCTGAGATGTAATCAGAAGATGATGTTCCATTAAGCAGAGTCCTCATATATCTTGTAACAAGTACTGTTATCTGGCCTTTAGGTTGTTGTTCAGATGTTGGTCTTATAAACTAAGACTCTGACAATTCTTCAATTTTAGTAGTTTTTTTTCATACCTGTTTGCCAGCAGAAATGGAGACAAATATTTAATCTGTGTAATACTGGACACCCATACTTGAAGTGTAATCCTGGTTTCTGCATTAGAAGTGGGTTGCTATGGAAATGTCAGTGAGATTGAGCTGTGGATTTTGCTGGGGTGAATGAATATATCTATGTTTAGTTAATATTTCCTTTTGCCAAAGAACTTCAGATTGCATTCAAATGGAGACAAACAGTTCAACTAAAGTAGAAATAAAGAATGATATCCAGCAGTTTAGGTTTATTGCATTATGAGGTGTATGCATCTATTTGAGCTCTCTGTATTTAGATAACTTAGATCACTGTGTTGGGTCTTGAAGATCTGAGATCTTTTGTTTCCAAACCAGTCACTGATGTTCTCAAAACTTCATTGTCATTTACTAAATAAAACAACTACAGAAACATAACACACCATTTCAAAAATGACAAATGCCCTGACTTTAATAACTCTCCTTTAAATTCATTCTTTCCCTTAGGCCTTTGTTCATGTGCACTAAATTCCTTTCTTTCATCAGACTTTTATTACTGAGCCTCACTTCATCTTAAGGGTGTGAAAACCTTTCTTCCATCTCCATTAATAAAATATTTGTTTCTTCTTTGTATGACTTTTCAGCCCTCTCTCCTCTGAGATTTCCTGATTGTCTGAAAATTATCACAGGCCCCTACAGCTGATAAGCCAGCTTTCCAGGAAAGGAACCAACCTATTAGTGTCATTGCATCATTGTAGTTATGCCTTTAATTATTTCCTTAGACTTTTTGTTCAAGTTGCAATCTAATCATTGAAAAAGAAATAAAATAAAAAGAGAAGAGAAAATAAAAAAGAAAATAATTATATCTGAAATGAAGACTGTAGTCTGAAATAGAAAAAAGTAGCTCCTGTTACCAAACTTAACAAGCAGTGGGTAGTCGCTATGGTCAGAAGCTGCACTTACCCTGCCCAGTAGTAAGAAAAATGATTGTTTTCACGAACGTCTGTAACTCAAGGAAGTAGGTATGGCAGAACCTGGCTAGAAAGGTTGCCATTACAAGACAATTTCCTGCTGCCCATGATTGACAGGTTTGGCATTGTCTCCAAACTGCAAACAAGATGAGTTTTCTGCTACAAAAAGACAGGGAATCCTTGTTTCCTTGTTTTTTAAAGGAAATCCTGTAAGTGTAGTCAAAAGTCTCCAAACTCCAGGCTGTGGTGTTGACTCCTAAGATCTGCAGGTCTCCATATCCCATCATATTTCAATATGGTTCAGTGAAAATGTCACCACAGGCATATGCAACTGTGCCCTGAACTCTAATAAAAGAGTTATCATGCATGGTAGCTATCAAGGCTGTGCTGTAGGTGGGGACAAGTCAGAGTACAAGAACGTGATTTTGCCCTCCTTCTTGTTTCCAATCTCTTCCCCAGGATGGAAGCACATGTGATACTCCTTATATGATCCTCTTAAGACCTGAAATTAAGCAATACACAATTTCTGGATACACAGCAGGATACTCACCTCTTCTCCTTTCTCCACTCAAATAAACCACTGGTTTGTCACAGATCCTACTGCAGTACACCAGTGCAATTTAAGGGGCAGAAGATCCCTTTCAGAGCTTCTCAGGATGCTCATTACCACAAATCCCTGCCAGACACCTGTCTGCAACTGGTTCTCACCCAAGGTTTTGATCTCATTTCACTGCCTCTGACTCCCAGCTGGAGTACCCCAGGTAGTTCTGCCCCTGCTTCCAGTCTGTGTCAGGCTGTAGGGGCATTTCTGCTTTTCTTGTGGGTTCTGAAGGTCTGCAGGACTGAGGATTTATGGGGTGGAAGATTCACAGTTATTTCTATTTTCACTAGGCTTGTGGTCGTCTAACTGAGAGCTTTTTTATGTCTTCTTTCTTTAATTCACAATTTATGCTCTTTAACAAATATATCCATATATAAAACAAGAAGACAATAACATTCAAACAATAGTTATACAGACAATACAAATATAATTCTGGTAAACCCTTGGAAAGGCATCCCAGTACAGCTCTAAATCACTCCTATCATGAAGCATAACAAAAACAAAACCCCATGAAGCACCGAATATCTCTGACTTCCCATAGACTTCACCACTCTGAAGGATTAAGCCTGGGATGCGCAAGTAGCCATGTATCATTCACCCACAATTACTTATGATCTGAATTGAAGGTGGCAAGTGGAGACAGCAGTCAGGCCCCATTTTGCTCTCAGATATAGAATGGAAAACTCTGTTCCAGCTCCAAATAATGTTCGCTTTAAGTTTCATGTAGTGATTGCTCGTCATAGCTTTGCTGCTAGTTCTTTCAAACTTTGTTTCATTGTTCTTTTTTCATGGAGCTGTAATACACAATGTCATGGAGAAAATGGAAACTGAGACATGGTGTAGTTATATAGGGCCACCCAACATAGAATTTTTTTTCTCTGAATGTTACATCTATAATTAAGCCATCAACCCACCTAAAAGACATAAAACTAAGTCTTTTAATTAGCTTCTTGAATAGGAATAAATGTTTCATTATTCTTAAGCATATCAAGCTGAGAACATTATTAAAGTCTGAAGGAATAATGAACAACATGACAGGAAACACATTAGAGCACATGCAGGAATACATTTGCCTATTAAGCAATCTACATAAATATGCCTATCATTGCTATCTAAGAAGACAAAAATACCAAAGGAAAGAATGAAAACAAAAGGACAATATAGGCAAAGCTGTAAAGAAAATGATTTGAAGTCAGAGGTAGGGAACATTTTTTGGCATTCAGTGCTGTTGAGCACTCAAGAGTTCAGCTACTCTGCCAGAACTCATCTAAGCTGCCTGAGTGGACTGGCCTGTGTTTGCACTCAGTTCATTTTTTAACTTCATTGTGTCTGTTTTGGCTCCTAGGTTTTGTCTCTCTGAGGTATTTAGAGAGAGAACAAGCCTCTCCAGAAGCCATAGAACAAAACAGCTTAGGGAGGACTTTTGGATAAATTTCTCTGCTCTGAGTCTGTAGGGAGGATGAGTAATCTTTACAGGCTTTCAGAAATCCCTTGGCAAAAGGGGGGTGTTATTCTCCCTCTTTAGAAATAATGCCAGGAGCACAGAAACATTTTCACAGCAGGGAAAACTGAAGTTATGTATCTGATCATTCATAGCTGGATATGTTATCCCACAATCCCAAACAAAGAATGTTCTGAAACTCATATCCAGCAAAGCCTGTATTCCTGTGTTTGAATTAAAGCTCATCCATAAGCTATTTCTACTCAGCAAAACTAATTAATTTCAACTGTATTCAAACACATGATTAGCACTGCCATGGGCTGGAGAACCTGCTGAGTGTTGGCTTGCCAGGACACCCAGACTGCAAAGTCTGGGCTATGTAGCTGGAAAAAACAGACAATGGGAATTTCCCCCACCTTTCTCTGTTCTGATACTGCTCTGAAGCTACTGGATCTACTGTCTGACACAAAAAGGATGGAAGGTTGCTATTTCCTCCCCCTATTCCTGCAGAGGAACATCATCATCATCCTGTTCTTTACCAAACTGCTGCACAGTAGAGCTTGCTCTGTGTCATAAATGTGGGCCTCAATTAGTTCCTTGGACACCCAGCTGCATGCCAGCACCATAAAATCGTGTCTGTGCAACCATCTGGGCATCCTCTGCACTAGCACAAGGAGAAGCAAAGACAGAGAGAGGGTATTGATTTTGTGGCTTCTTGCAAGTTCCTTCTTTTAATGGAAGTATGATATTTTGAAGCTGAAAGGACAGATAACTAAAACTTTTTAAAATATAGAAGAAGGACAGCTGTCCCATTGTTCATTCACAGAGTTATCAAATTTTGATAAAAACAAAAAAAAATTCTCCCAGAAGAAACTCAATCAAAAACTGACTTCCCAGCATAGTGGTTGTCAAACCTTGTTTTGGATTTGACATGACTTTTAATCAGATCAATAACATACTCTAACTTTTAACTATAGGAAATTATATCTTCTCCTTCCAGTTCAAAAGGAGTATTTTGCTATTTAACTTTGGCATTTTTGCCTATGAGACAGATGATTGGAGACAACAATTTCAGTTCCATCCAGGAGAATATGATTTCAAGATTTTTCCCTTTCTACTGCTTTTTTGTTTGTTTGTTTGTTTGTTTGTTTAACTAAATATACAATTGTGTATATTTAAAATGCAGTGATTTCAATAAATACTTAATAAGGTTCAAGCAATTTCTCAAAACATGATCTTCATTCCTAATTAATGTAATGTGATAGGACAACTAATGTATCGAATTTCATGCTTTTGATCCCAAAGGGGATCAGGAGATAAGGAGCTCTTGAAACAAAGATGTGATTCATTATGTGAGGATGAAATTGGAAATAATCAAATACGTAAAAATGAACTGTAGAGATGATATATGCTGAAAAACAAATAAACTGGTCTGAAAAGCTTGAAATATGCCTATAATTAGCAGAAAGGAGGGGCTGAAGCCTGGAAAAATATACTGTCTGGTTTTGTTTATTAGCCTTTAGCAACTGCTATTCTCTGATCAGATGAGAAACTGGGAAAGAAAAAAAGTATCTAGCAATTTCCAATGAAATGAGCTAGAAAACTCTTGTTTTAGTGTTATTTTAATATTAATTTTTTTTTTTTTTTTTTTTTTTTCCTTGATCTTGAAATATGCTCTTTATCTCTTTTCCCCATCCTAAGATGTAAGAAGCAGCCATCTCCTTTTGTTCTTCAGAAGAATTTGGCCATAAGGAAATAAGTCTTGTATTTTTGGAATTTCTCATCCTGTCACCAATTACTCTGTCACATTTTCTCTTCTAGCATATGCTGGGCCAACTTCAGTATCTCTAGCTGAACTACCTTACTTCTTAGGAAGTCCACAATTTGCAGGTTGTTTAATTGCTGCATTTCTATTCTTTGATTTCTGTTTCTTTATCAGCTGTTCTTGCTTCCAGCCTTTCTTTAACTGTTGTGTAGAAAATCTCAGAGTAGGAATTACATCTTTCTTGTAGGACATGGACAACAGCATAGTATTTCTTGAATAACAAAGCATGCAGGCATGAATGAGTGTCTTAGTACACTCCCCTAACTGTCTGTTGTTCAGAACAAGAGTGAAGTAGGGTTTACCTATTAAGACTTCCTAGCAGATTTTCCTAAGGAAATTTTATTTCCCAACACAACTTTCTACCTAAGCTTTTCAGAATGACTATTGCTTTCAAGGATGGAAATTAAGTACCTTAAATAGAAAAAGAGAGAAGGGGATTTCTAAAACAACATATGTCTTGGTTTTGGCTTAGGGCAGAGTCCATTTTCTTCATAGAGGCTCACACAATGCTGTGTTTTGGATTTAGGATGAGAATAATGTTGATAAAACACCGATGTTTCAGTAGTTGCAAAGCAATGTCCCACACCATGTGGCATCATGTTCAGCAATAAAATCTGGGGAAAAGAAGAGGAAAGTAGGGAATGTTCAGTAACGCCATATGTCTTCCCAAGAAACTCTTACCTGTGATGAGCCCTGCTTTCCTGGGAGAGGCTGACACCTGCCTGCCAATCAGAAAAAGTGAATGGATTTCTTGGTTGGCTTTGCTTGCACACACAGTTTTGCTTGACCTACTGAACTGTCCTTATCTTTAAGTGAGAACTTGAAAGTTCTCACACTTTTACCTTTCCTGTTCTCTCCCCCATCCCACCTAGAGGGATTGAGTGAGAGGCTGTGTGATGCTGAGCTGCATGCTGTGGTTAAACCACAACAACATTTCTTCTGGACAGAATATTGACAAAGCATTGGTAGTTGGATTCCATTGCCTTGTGTTTCCTTTCTCCCTTTGTCTCACCCCTAGTGAGGAAAGAATAAGTTAACTAACTCATTTGCACAAAATGGATAAACACCATATCAAAAATGCAGGTTGGCTTTGCCTTTTTACTTGTTCAGGAAATTTATCCCAGAAATCCATTCTGAAGGTGAGATTTTTTTTTTTTCCTTACTCATTCGGTACCCATTTCCTTACCCATTCATGGCCCATTTGTTAATACTTGTTATAGTACCAGCACTGGCTTTTAGTTTAAATAACTGATCTCCTTCTCTGGTGCTTACCTCCTGATCTATTTAGAATCAGCAATCAAATCTCTTCCCAGCCTTCATTTCTGAAGACACTCAAGTCCATTATTCTCTTATCTTTAGCTACTTTTCCCATTTCCCTGGTGACTCAGGAATGTTGCTGTTTGAATTCACTTTTTCTGACCTGACTGTTGCACAGTATTTCACACAAGGTTTTATCAGTGGCTTGGACTGTAGAATTATTAATATCCTCACTCTAATAGAGGTATTTCACCCAGAGTCATATATTCTTATTCTATAGCAGCCTCAGTAAGTGATCGCTCAGCTCATAATGCACAGTTAGTTTCTGCTACCAGCTTTTCAGGAAAATCTTTGCTATGCATCTGAAACATCTTCTGGTTCCATAACTAAGCAGTGAAGAATTAATGCTGCATATTTTTCAAACAAATATGTTGATAATAATGTTATTACTAATTTTTTTTCACCGATCCACAACTGAGAAGGAGTAGTTTCCTCTAGTGACGTGGGCATTTCTCTCTCCAATATCATTGCAGAAAACTCTCTAGCGTGGTAGTATTGTAGATCTTTAAAAGTATTTCTCCAGAATGATTTCAAATCAACTGTCTGTGGCAATATCCCTTGTTTCACAAAATCACAGAATCACAGAATTATCTAGGTTGGAAGAGACCTCAAGATCATTGAGTTCAACCTCTGACCTAGCACTAACAAGTACTCCACTAAACCATATCGCTAAGCTCTACATCTAAACATCTTTTAAAGACCTACAGGGATGGTGACTCCACCACTTCCCTGGGCAGCCCATTCCAATGCCTCACAACCCTCTCAGTAAGGAAGTTCTTCCTAATATCCAACCTAAAACATCCCTGGCACAACTTTAGCCCATTCCCCCTCATCCTGTCGCCAGGCACGTGGGAGAACAGACCAACCCCCGCCTCACTACAGCCTCCTTTAATGTACTTATAAAGAGCGATAAGGTCACCCCTGAGCCTCCTTTTCTCCAGGCTGAACAAACACAGCTCCCTCAGCCACTCCTCGTAGGACTTGTTCTCCAGACCCCTCACCAGCTTCATGTCCCTTTTCTGGACTCTTTTGAGCACTCTGATGTCCTTCCTGTAGCGAGGGGCCCAAAACTGAACATAGTACTCGAGGTGCAGCCTCACCAGAGCCAAGTACATATACTATATGTACTATACTATTCATATACTATACTATACATATACTATACTATACATATACAATATGTACTATACTATACAATAAAGTTGAATGTCCAATATGTTCCCTACTCTACCCTTGTTCAGTATCCTTGTTCAGCTTAGTTTCTTCTGCCTTATGCTTCACAACAAAGTATGAAGATTACATGAACTTCACCATCTCCTACAATGATTTCTTACTTTGAAGCTTTTTGATTTAAAGGTTTCATCCTCTAAGCTCAGTCCTGCCAACCTTTGTCCCAGAAAACTAGTTCTTCTGTTTGTCCTGTGGCCTCCATCCTCCGAGAAGATCCTTCTTTCTATATCTCCCAACTCTCTAATATCTTGAAATCTTCAACGTATCTCTAACCTAGGAGAAATTTTCATGGTTTTTATATAACTGTGATCTACTTTTCTGGGACCTGGAGAAAATATATTGAAGAACAAGAGAACTTGCACTTCAGTCTTCCCCAGAAAGACATCTTTGTTCCGTTCCAGTGAGTATTCAGCAGGTGTCCTAATATTCATGGACTTTTTCTGATGTCACTGGAATATTTTTCTGCCTCAGGTCCTCATCTCGTACTCTGGGTTTTTTTGAACACCAGCCTCATCTGTGAAGAAAATGTATTATATTTCTTGTCTGTTGGATTTTTCAATGATACAGCAATGCAGAAAAAACTAAGTAATGAATAAACTGTTCTCTAACAGCGAGATAATTATTTTATTTTTTTTTTCTGTAAGAGCCAATGGTCTATAATATGAGAATTAACACTGTAAAGAAACATAAGTTGAAGAACCAGACAGCAAGACAGAAACATTATGTTCAAACACTTTTTGAATTAGAATTGCACATTATCTGTCGGAAAGTGGCTGTGCAGCATAGCAAGATGTGTTATCTGTTGGAGAGCTATCAGAGATTAGTTGAGTCAGCACTGCATCCAACAGCATTTCTCCATTTCTGTCACTGATTTTTTTTAAAAACCCAACACATTATGAAAAATGAGGCAAAAGGACTTTTGATGTTTAGATTGGAAAGGCAAATGTAATAGTCAGTGTGCATTTCAAATATGTAAACTGTTTTATAGCTTGAACTGCTACATAGAGACCATAAATTTATACTTCTGGAGGGGGCGAGGGACATATGCATTGTCTAGATAGATTTTTTTCAGATTGTTAAAATTTGACACAATTGTGCATTTTTTCAAGCCTTTAAAATAATGTGTTAAAACCAATAAAACAGCCCTATCCTCACAGTTACAGTACTGTTCTCATAAAATTTCAGGAACAAGCACTGCAAAAAATTCTCATGTGAAATGTTCATATTTATTCATTAATTTTTAGGGTGAATCCTAGGAGCACCCATTGTGCTAGGTGCCACCATAACTGTTCCCACACACTCTGCTTCCTATCATTTTAACATGCCTTGTGTTACCCATTCTGAATAGTGGTAACTATTGATATATCCAATCATTGTTTTATAAGAACAAATACAACACTGTTTCCTGTGCTAGCTAGAAGCTATGTGAATATGATTATCTAATCTCTAGGCCAGTCTCGCTCATGACATCCTTCCTCCAACGGAACAAGGAGTGATATTTGCCACCAGTGCTGCTGGTGATAGAAAGCTTTGGAAGAAAATCAGTCAAACAAACAAAAAGGCTTGATGACTTCTGACTTAGTGAACTTGGACATTTTCCTCTACTGGGAGATACTCCATTAAAGGCTTTGAGAATTTAAAGAAAAATACTTATTGAATTTCATCACACACATTTGAGGGACAGAGTTGGATACTGGTCTCTCTCCAACAGATATCAGGGTAATGCCCACATAAAATCAGGACAAACAAGTAGAATATACATTATTTTATCTCTAGAATTATGATGTTAAATACTTGTTATTCAGCTTCAAACAGGAAATTCATCAACATATTATGGCCTAGGTGAAACCATTGCATATTTTCACTAAAACGTGAGAATAAACTCTATTCTCAGTGGTATTGATGTAAATCTCCTGGGAGATTTCACAGACTTGTCCAGGTTTATAGACAGATAATAGGTAGGACTTTGTACTTGCCTCTAGAGGAAGAAATGTTTCAAAAAAAATTAAAGAAAAATGTTATCTCTTACATAGCTAAAAGCAGATGAAAATTTAAAACCCTGATGTGATCTGTTCCTCAGGAAAAAATTATATCTGAGGGTGCCTACATTTTATTGCCAAAGATGTGTGATTTACTATACAACAAGCCCTGCATGCCATTTTCACATTCAGCTCCACTGTTCGTGAAAATAAATTAGATTCTAGAATCTTTGTGCCCATGATAATGGTTTAGTGTGAGGAGCCATTAATGCTGTAAATTATACTCACAGCTGTTAGCAACATGTAAGTATCTTGTTTTTCTCTTTTGGTTCAGATGAACGTCAATTAGCTCAGTGATATTTACACTAATATTTTATTTATTGAATGCAATTGTCCATCTGTTTCAGAAAAGATGGAAATTACAATGATTCTGCTGGAAGTAAAAGAATTAGATTTATTTACTGTTAACCTTTCCCAGGAGGCAAGGGAAGCCATACTCATAATTTTCCTCTATATAGCCATGGGAATGTGGTATCTCAAATTGGTATGAGAAATGATTCTAAGCAAGAGGGGGAAAAAATCCTGTTTTACATATAAATATTCCAGATGAAAATAACTGTAAAAATAACAACAACAACAAAAAATCATGACAAAATGAACAATATTAAAACTGAGCTAAGTGCATTGACTAGTGTTAGCTTAGGGAAAAGAAAAAAAAAAAAAAAAAAAAAAAAAAAGAGAGAGAGAGAGAGAAAGAGAGAAAGAGAGAGAGAAAAAAGCAATTTCAGTTTAATTTGGACTGCCTACACAGGAGATTTCGTACCATCCTACTGGACCTAAAGTAACCTTTGTAAATCAGAAATTCTGTGTTTCCTTTTCTAGTATTTCACCTGTTGATAGCTCACCAATTTCCCTTGATATCAGAATTCAATTTGACACCTCCCATTTTGTCTCATATTTGTCTGCATGTTTTTCCTATCCCTTGCCCATGTTTTTCCATCTCCTCCTCAAACGTTTTCTTTGTTCTATATCTTCACAACTAATGTAACTCTGCAAGAGTTTTTTTTAAATATTCTCTTCCATTCTCATGCATATAATATTAACTCAAGTCTATGTAATCTGATTTATTTTCTAATCATATTAATCACTCTTTGAATTGCATATAAAGCTAACCTTCAAGCACACATTGTGTCCTTTGTGTCTTCTTTCTCTATTTAGCTCTTAGTGAAATTGCCAATCATATCCTGAAGACACGAACTTCTCAACTCCAGGTGAATAATGTAACAGAAGTAAAATTGAGGAGGTGTCCTTTCAAGTTATAGATTTATAGTTAAGCCTCATGTCCTCTCACATTTTGAATTTTTTATATATATTATTTCCATATCTACAGGGGAATTATATTTATTAAAGAACAACAAATATGTGTCCCATCAATGGTTTGCAAAATATTTTTTCCATTTCACAGTTAATTATTAGTGTTGTAGCCTTACACATTGTTGGAAAATGTGAAGTGTCCTATAGTTTAAGAGGGTTTTGCAGAAAGTGGTCTGGTAAATCTCTAATAAAGAATGGCTTAAAGCATTCTTAAAGATCCAGGCTTAAAGATTCTTCTGACAGTTACGGTTGATTAACTGAAATTAATAAGGTGCTTGTGTTTGGCACTTTCTTCAGGAGCTATAAATTAACTGAATGATAATTAATAATGAGTAAATTATTTCAAATGTATATTATTTCTAAATGTTACTATACAGAGGATTCTGAGAGATGGGATTTTTATTTTTATGTGACTTCTTTATGGAACAAAGTCCATGTACATTTGATCTGCACTTTCCTATGGATGTGTCATTTAGTATTAGGCTAAAATAATGTACTTTCTTTTTCATGCAACTCTGTTAATAAGGACAATAAATTGGGTCCAAGAGATGCTGGTTTTGTTCTCTCTTAGGATAATGGTTCACTATGAGAGATCATTAATGTAGTAAATGGAAATCAGAAATGTTGACACCATGAAAACATTCTATATGCTTCTTTCTGATGCAGCTGAGCATCAATTAGTTCAGTGATATTTGCATAAATACCTCTATTTTGTGGGTGGAACTGTCCATCTGTTTCACTAAGAACTTCATTACAATGTGTTTTTTTTGTTTGTTTTTGTTTTGTTTTGTTTTGTTTTGTTTTGTTTCTTTTTTTTTCTGGGAAAGAAGAAATTAATCTTTCTGAATGTTAACCTTTTCTACAAGACAAAGCAGTCATGTTCACTAGATAACAGCAACTAGACAGGAGTGGATGAAATACTTTGTCTTGGAAAATAAGATGTTTATTAATGAGAACAAAAGCTATTTCCAAAATATAACAAAGGATTAGCATTAGAATTTTGGGCCATAATTTACGTTACATTGACTGCTAGAGTATAATATTGATACTTTCTTTGTTAAGAATAACACCAGGGTATTGGGTTTTGTTTTGTTATTTAAAGCAAAGTTAATGTTGAAATAGTGGTCAGGCATTGGAACATGCTGCCCAGGGTAGTGGTGGAGACACCGTCCCTGAGGGTGTTCAAGGAAAGGTTGGACGTGGTGCTTAGGGACATGGTTCAGTGGGTGACATTGGTAGTAGGGTGAGGGTTGGACCAGATGATCTCGAAGGTTTTCTCCAACCTTAATAATTCTATGATTCTATGTTTACAGGTATCTCAGTGAGAGTATCAGGAGAGATCAAGGGCAGTAGCAGCAGCCAGGCAGTCACCTGCAAAAACAGCTCCATTACCATGTCAGTGCTAAGGCACATTAATGAGGTGATCACCTGCTCTGTCCTTGTCTGATGTGGAATCTACAGAAACCTCACAGAAAAACCTGTTTGCATGAGTTTTCTCAAGGAATGCCAAGGTTGGTATATCTCTTGAGTTTTCTGTCCTCCCTTTGACTTTCAGGATCACTCACAAGTCCTCCCCTGCATATGATTTTTTTTTTTTTTTTTGTGAACAGCTGAGGAAAGTTTGGTATTTTTCAAACTTATTCTTAGCTGAATCAGTTACTGTAAAATACTAGTCCTTGTGGTACGAATGTCCACCTTCCAGTAACTGACCTGTAATGATGAAAAGGGACCAGTTGCCAGGAATACTTATAAGATATCTCCTTTCATCCAGGAGATAAAGGTCTTTGTTCTTGGAACTGACAAGGCAGAGTTATAGTTTCATTTCCTTGTGTATCATCCATTCTGTAATTTTGAAACTGTTGGCTTTAACACACAGATTTATTCCATTTCCAACCAAGCTTTGATCCATAATTTACCTGCAAGAAGCTTGAGTTGCCTCTTGTGTCCAGAACTATTAAATCAAGAGTAACTTTTTAAAGTTGGTAGAGAGTCAGTGTAGTTGTTCCAGTGTAAAATAAGTGTATGTGAAGAAAAAAGTGAGATATCTAGTCCAGACCCAGTTCTGAAAACCACATTCTTGAGATTTCTAGCTAAAATTTTTGCATAACTGGCATTGTGTAGAACACTTGAAAGTTCAGTGTTTTCACAGCTGTCCATTTCTGTCTTGCACAGATCAAAGCATTACCATATTTTAAATAAGTAAATAAATATGTGTCTATGTCTAAACTGATCAGTCTTTGCCTTTTTTCTCTGCCTCAATATGATTAAGTATTTTATTGTTTTGATGAGGTTTTGCTGATGGTCCTATCTCTGATCCAAACCCTCACTGACAAATTCTGTGACACTGTGTTGTGAAAAAGAACGTCAATGCAAAGAAAACATGGATGCAGCATACTGGTGCACAACATAGCAAAACATTTGCAAAGTTCCTCTCATGTGTAATTGATACAAAGAACAAATATATTCAGTAAAAAATAAAACAGTAAAGCCTTACCACATTTTTTGTTTGCACATTCTGATTTCTACATGCAAGTACGAATGTGGGAGATTAATGAATGAAGAAATTATTACATTCGATGAAGGGATAGAAGGAAAACTTAGAAAATAACAAAAGTTTATACAGGACACAATTTATATTTAAGTGTAACATATTGGTATTTTTGCAGAAAAAGGTTTTGGGGTTTGTTTTGATTTCCATTATATACTGTTTCCTAATATAATACAGATTTATAAAAAAGAGCAGAGACATTTTTCAAATGTTGCCAGAAGGACAAATTCAGGATACAACTAAGAGAATTAGTTTTACCAGTTTAAGCCTGACCCTAAAGGCCTACTGAGTTGTTCTAGTTGCATACCAGAGTCAAAACAGAATTCCTTTCTCTGTTTAGATATCGAATGAACTTCTTTGTATGGCAGCATGCATCCCTACTCCATTTTTTTCTGCAACTTTTATGCACACAACTCTAAATTATGCTCTAAAATCAGGGAAGGACGAGACTGTTTCCAGTCATCTCTAGACTCCCTGACTCCTATGCAGTATGCTGTGTGCTTCTCTAAAACTTTCTGTTTGGAGAAATATTTCTGTTCCCAGAAGTCACAATTTTTCAAAATTATTCTGCTCTAAAGATTTTATATTTACAAAATTGGATTTTGCTCTTTCTTCCGAGTGTTTCACTGCTTGCATCCTGTCCTAATGCATCTATTTTCATATGTGCCAGCCCCATGTGCATTTAGCAATCAACCAAAGTGCTTCAGAAGCAAACCCAAATGGAGTTCACAAGTCTTTGTTTCATAGCCCTTAGTTTCCTGGAAATGTTAGCACTTAACATACCTTTCCATATTTTTGCAGTATCTTTATTTCTGCAGTCATTGGCCTTTAGAATACATCGTGGTCCTTCTTGGGAAGAGCACAGCCTGCATTGCCCTGTAAGCAGCATGCTAAGAGGTAGTCGGCATTCAGATAGGTCAAGCACTTTAATAGTCCTGGTTACGGAAAGGTTTCTCTAAGTTGAGAAAAGATTTAAAAGCATTTTTTGTCAGCCTTAAGCAAAAGACATTGAAATTACCCATAATATCAGCATGCCATTAGAAATTGAATTGATTAATTGTCTTGTGATGGTAAAGCATTATGAAATGTAAAGTGCTATGCAATTGCTGCTGTTGTGAAAATTGAGACTGATTCTTTTAAAATTATTTTCTCAGGGCTTAGACACACTGTTAAATTTGCTCAAATCAAGAAGTTACTAAGTCATGGAGCTGCAATAGCTGTCCTTATGTGTACTCTTATGCCATAGCAACAGTCTAATTATATTTCACGTAGCCTGTAGTAAAATTAAGTTCACTGCATTTGTAGCCAGGTTAATTCTGCAAGACAATATCAAGTGACACTGAAAGAAGCAGTCCTTCACTCTCCCCATTGCTGTTAAGTCTCCACATTCTCCTTCTTTACCTGATAAAGTTTGTTTGTTTGTTTGTTTGTTTGTTTTTTCCCCCTGAAAACTGGTTAGTTTTTAGTTCTCTGAACTCATGTGAGGTTCAAGTATGATCAGCCACAGAAAAAAGGAAAAATAGCTCTGCTTCCTTTAGTACCAGTGACAGATTAAAACATACAGTGAATTGCACTGTGGCTCACCATAACCTGAATTTGGTGTAGGTCAGGAGAATGCAAAATAGAGGAGAGATGCTTTCTTGAAGCTTGCTAGGCTTAGTAGCTTAATAGTAATGTTCAGCCCTCACCATTTATAATGTTTTGGAGAGAACTGAACATAAGGTCTATTATTTTATTCCATCAGTTTATTTAATTATCAACTCAGAGCTCATGAACTCAAAACGGTACAGATCTTTATTTAAAAATTTAAACATGTAAGTATGCAGTTCTATTTGTCTTATGGCATTTGGGAAATGAAGGCAAAAAAAAGTTTTCCATGAAACTACTGCAGCTTTTCATTAGAGATAAAGCTTCTTTTGGCTTATCTTTAATCTTTGTAAAATGAGTATTAACCAACACAAAATTACCCTGGATATTTTATATAGGCAAGCACAGGTTCTCTGCATGCATATATTGTTTCTCTCTGTCTGAATTGTTTAAAAACCAAGATGCATCAAAGCCTGTAGTCATACACTTTGTGATTTAAATGATTTAAACCACAAAAAGCATAAATTACTTGTGGTTCACCTCAAAAAACATCAATAATTTTTTAAAAGTTTAACCTGACTTTGTTTTGTTTTGTTTTAATTGAGAAATACAGCCTGAAAACTTTCAATGCTCAAAAGTGTTGAATTTTCAGCCAAACTAATTGGAAGAGAACAAGACAGCAGTAGATATTATATATTTAAAATATATATGTTTACCTACAAAATAATTTTATGCTTCTCCCAGTCTCAAGATCACTAATTATGAGTTCCTTTGCCAAAATCTGGATCGCACGTTAGCCCAAATTCATCTGACACCAAACTAAGGTTTGCCCAATGTCCTGGTTTCAGTTAGGACAGAGTTAATTTTCTTCCTAGTAGCTGGTAGAATGCTATGTTTTGGCTTAGGATGAGAAGAGTGCTGATAACACCCCGATGTTTTACTTGTTGCAGAGCAGTGCTTATTCCAAACCAAGGACGTCTAAGCTTCTTTCTCTGTCCTGCCAACAGCAGATTTTTAGTATTTCAATTTTCACATACATCCCAGAGCAGCACAAATATATCGTTTTTGTGAATAGTCACTCTCTGTGTATTCATTTTATTCTATGTGAAGGCCATTTTGAAACACACCTCTGGTCACAGGTGAGTTGTTCTTTATTGTGTCTGCAAGACTGCTAAATGTTTTAAAGATTTCTTATCAGTTTGTTCCACACAGTGTTTCTTTTATCATGAATTCACTAATTTATCTTTTTTTTTTTTTTTTTTTTTTCCCCTGTGGTCTGTTGACAACATAAATGGCTTTGCACTTTGTAAAGTGCTGTGAATTAGTATGTGTGAACAGCATGCTATAATTCTGCAGTGCTGAAATGTGTAATGTCTTCACTGTCTGGATCTTGTGGGGAAAAAAAATCTTATTCAAGGCTAAATATACTGAACTTTTAAATGCCACATCTTCCCATAAAGTAGCTCTATTCTGTGGAAGTTAATAGATCTGTGCCAGCTTGTGCTACTCAGGGATCTGGTTCTAAGTATTAAGAGTTCATTCATATACATAGTTTTAGGCTCTTTCTGTGTCAAAGACTTGCTTCTGTTGTTTTTTTGTCCATTATTGGTGTTGCTGTTTTAAATTTGTTTGAATGAGAAGTATCTAGGTTCTTCCTCTGCTTTTTTTTTTTTTTTTTAAGTATTTCCCCAGAGACCTGAGAACAAGTAGCCTTTGGAACAATTTCATAGGTCATGATTCACATCATCTCCTGTAGCCCTGGGTCCTTCTTCCTCCTTCTGTCCTAAAAGTCATTCCAACATGAATCCAGAAACAATGTGTCTAAGCAGCATGTGCAGTTATGACCCAAACTTTCCAAAAGGGTTGGATTTCCTTTTTGAGAATGAGAACTCCCAAAACACACCCACACAAAATGGCAATGTGCTCCTAAGTAGTATATGCACTACATCACTAATGCAGGAACACATTGAACATACAGTAAAATCCAACTGGCCATAAGGAGACTTCATGGATCTGGCATCCAAACAATTCACTAAGGTCTACACAGGACATGTGTACCTCGTGCTCTACCTCACTTGGCCTCCAGACACCTCTGAGATCCTGAAAAGGTTTGCCATCATCTTGTGTCATGTCTGCTAATCTTTGGAGACATCTTGGGCACACTGAGGTATATCAAATAACACGAAACACTATGTTTAGTGTTTGTGGGATGATAGTGGGAAGTTAAATAGAATCATCTTTTTGCTGGTATTTGGCAAGTGAAACTAAGTCACTTTTCTCAGGTGTTTAAATCTATTATTTTCTTCACAAGATTCACAGCTTAATTAATAAATTTTACAAGGAAAAGCCATTTGGACGGCTCTGGGGTATCCATTGGTATACTTCCTAGATAGAGTATGTCAGTGAACATTAACAGTTCCTATCTGATACAAGACATTACTCCCCTCATTGCTTACCACTGGAACTGTAAAAGGACAATACAGCTGGATCATATAAAACTAACAGATTGAACTCTAACCCTTTTAGTGTCCTCTTGCCTGTCACAGATGCAGAGAACTTCAAATGTTCTCGGAGAGAGGGTTACAGAGGCTATCAGATGCATGTGCTGTGCAGAGACTCACTAGCTACAGCTTTCCAAAGACAAATATTTTCCTTAGCTGTCATCCTTGGTCTGCTTCACAGGGCCAGACTTGGTGGCAGTTGGCATCTTCTTCTTGTTTTTAGCCCTAACAACAGTGGAAGAAATCAAAAGCTCTCTTCTTTGGTAAGATTTTTTTCTTCTTCTTTTGCCAGGAAGAATACTTAATTACTTTCCATGTGTTATGTTTGATACACAGGTGGTAAAAATTGGCTATATTCATGAAAATTAATGTAAAACTTAAGAGGGTTAAAATGCTTTTTATTCCCTACAAATTGCTGTAAAATATCACACTTTCTCTTAATCATTTCTCAGGCAGGATAAAATATTTGTTTATCTTTAGTTCCTTTGATATAGTTTTTAAATGACTCTTCATAACTTCTAAATTATTGTAGCTCTTTACTAAATTCCCAGACTTGTAATTGTCTGTACCTACTATCTCAGCACTCAGAAATGGGATACTGTGACCTGGGCAGCCCAGCTATGCTATCTACCCCTGAGGATATGCCTATACTACAATATAAAGAAAAGCCTTAAAAATAAGCCTAAACACAAGAAGACCCACGTATTAGAGCATTGAGCTACATTTGGTACTACTAATTGGGCTACAGCCTGATATATCCCGACTAGATAAAGAGGATGCAATTTCCATCTGCCTTGCTGTCTACCTGTCTCTTCAAAACTCAGTGAGAAATATTCAGGGTGTACTTAAGAAATTCTGAGTTCAAAGATCAACTGCTGGACCCAAATTTTCCTGTCACAATGCATTCAGGAGCTCAGCCTAAATTTGCATATGAGCATGGGATTTTGAGGGTGTGAGAGATGAGTCTGGACTTGAGCATTGCCTTGCATCTTGGATCTCTATTGACATAGTATGATCATCTTATAGAGAGAAGTTTGGTATCTCTGGGTTTGTAAGAGAATTAAAATTCTACATCGGAAGGCAGACCTAGTCCAGCATAGCTATTCACCATACAGATATATGTCCTATATAGAACAATATTTGTCCTAAAGGAAATTAGATAGTCTTAACCCTGAAGGGTTGATTCACCCATCATTTATGCCAGAGTGGGTTGAATGATTTCAGAAAACCTTACTCCAGAATGAGCAGTGAATCATACCCTCATTCCCTTACTGTAACCAGGAAATCTGTTAGTTGGGCAACAGTGAATGGTTAGAAGCAAGAACAGGAACACATGACAATGCTAATAAAAATTTATAATCTATTCTTTCTAGTATTGGTAGATTTCCATGCTTTTTTATGCAATGTTGTTACCTTTACACATCCTGACACCTAAGTCAAGGAAAGTACATAATTATGAGGCTTTTATACGCATTACTCTTATCTAAAGATAACCAGCCATGCATTATCAAAATTACTATTCCAAGACCATCTTAGGAAGACTGAATATCTTAGGCTGGCAGACATGGTGAAGCAGGAAAAGCAGCTATTTTGCTGTATTTTCTTATTATACCCAGGTCTGGTGCCATTTGAAAGAGCTCATTCAGCTAAGAAAATGACACAAAATTGATATGATAAAGCAAAGTCTGGCATATTCGGAAATATTTGCACTTCCAGCATTTTCCTTCATCTTGATTTATTTCTGAAAATGAATTCTAACCACGTGGAGGGACCTCAGGCATCAGGCTGTGACCAGCCACCCAGATGCTCCTCACTGGACAAGCAAGTAGCTCGTGACTTAAGTCAGGAGCCATGCATGCTTCAGGGGCAGGTGAAGGAAAGAAGCCACTTAGCAGCTCTCCAGAAAATCCCAATACAACATGACAGCTCCTGTTACCTCCAAAACCTCTCCAGTTATCTTCATTTTCCCAGCCCCTACCCACCCAAGTGAAGGAGAACCTTCACAATCCATCTCAGACTCGGAAAGCACAGGTTTGGCAAACTGCACGTATGAACATGAAAACTGGAAATGGCAAGGATGGGGACCCCCTTTCAACAGCACTTAAATCTTAGATTAGCTGAAAGTGACCATGAACCACTGCTAGACAACAATTTCAAATGTTTTCACCTCCAAGTAACAGCAGTCTGTGGAGAGGGGGTTTGGGGATGGGAGATGAAGGCTGGTGAGTCATTCTAAGGAAGGTTTGCCATCAGTTTGCAGCTATGTTTTGCCTTGACACTAGGTATGCAGCTGCACACAGCCTTCCTTGCATTTCTGCTGAGCTTTTAATATGAGGCACTTGATTAAAGTCATTATGGGGTACTGGGTGGAAAAGCCTGAAGACCTCCTGCAGGAACAAACCTTCCCTCAGCTCCTCCCGGTGTCCCAGCATGACAATTATTCCACTGTTGTGCTCTCCGTTGAAGACAAATATTTAGTGCCTTCTGATAGACACTTCAGACTGTAACTCTTTGATGCATATTCGTGATTCAGATTTGCTTCCTTCCTTTCATACTTTATTATTAAACAGGAAAAGCAGCTTCTTGGTAGAACTGCAGGTTTTAATAGGCCCCTCAATTTCCTTGCACCACAACTAGTGGCCATAACAGCAAAATATATTGTCCTTTATTTATTTATTTATTTATTTATTTTCAGTACTTCTGACCCACCTAGGCAAAGGCTTTGCAGGCAATTCAGGACAGCCAGAAAGCCTGACCAGAGTATAGAAGATCAAATTAAAACCAAAAATCATTTTTTTAATTGCATGCCTGTTTTTGACATTCCTGCTTCTCCTCATACAAAGCTTCTTACTACCCCGAAGGTTCCTCAGAGGAAAATAAACAACCTGTCACTAACTGCCTTTACCCATGGGTCTCCTGCCACCTGATATTCTCTCAGATCATCCTCTAAATTGGAAAAGAGTTAAGCCCAGCCTCTTTCTGTGCAGCTGCCTGGCAGGAGCCAGCAGGCAGCAGAGGGGTGACAGAGCACTGAACCTGGTGGAGGAGGATGCTGGCCTTTTGGGGCAAAGCTGTGAAGCATCTTCTCCTGGACAGGATGCACTCAGGCAGCAATTCCTTCTCTCTGTTGTTCAAGTGGCCAGGGATTAAATGCGCACTGAATCACTGAATTTTGGCTGTGCAGCATGTTCAGTACAATTTGCCATGATAAATCTGTACCTTCATGTGGCAACAGGACACAGAGACTGGGTTTTGTCAAAGCAAAAGCATCTGAAATGTACATAGCCACCGTTCTGCATTATATATTCTGCTAAGCAAGTACAAAATGTATGTGCTTGCTGGCATAGCCAGATGTGGAAATATGATTGATATTACTTATCTGAGAGGAAATGCATTGGAACTGGAGGTGCAGCTGTGCTAGTAATCATTCTAACAGGTCTAAACTCCAGATCATTTTTCAGATAAGGATGGAGACTTTTATTACTATTTTCCCTCAAGGAACTTGGCTCGATTTAATTATTCAATCCATTCTTTTCAATTTGCCATCTCATTTCTGGCAGTGTTCAAGAACCTGGAAGCGCATTGCCACATGTACCATGATGGGTTAACATCTGAGAGCCTTGACTGTCAGCTTGGCCCAAGATCCTCTGCCTGTCTCAGGCTTTGCTCCTGCAGGTTACATGGATGACCTGCTGTACACCATCTCATATGGCACTGCCAGATTTGTAAAATACCTCCACAACTGAGAATTGTTTACAGCCCCTGTTGATGGTGATATTTTAATCCTTTCAGAACACTTCCTGGAAGATTCAGCCCTGCAAATCTATATTGGATATACAAAATGCCTGCTGTTAGACATACTTGGATGAAGTACATGATAGATATACCTTCTTTGCCATGAAAGGGTTTGTTTTCACAGCCTTGACCTGGTCCAGCTCAGATTTTGAAGCCCTTTCAGTGCCATTTCCATCTTCTAGCAAATTACCAGTACCATAGCATCATAGAACAGTTTGGGTTGGAAGGGACCTTAACCATCTAGTTGCAACCCCCCTGTCATGGGCAGGGATGCCACACAACAGATCAGGTGGAATTGGCTGGAGAGGCAGAGATTAAATGTTCAGCAAAAACACTTCTCCCAGTCCTCAAATAAATGAGTGAGGACGGTTTTAATATTATCCATATTTAATGGAATTGAGATTAGGTACTTTGGCCCTAGAGGTGCATAATAGGGAGAGGAAGGACATTTGGTGAGTAGTAGCTTCTTTTTTTTTGTTTGTTTGCATTTTTTTTTCCTGAAAAGAAGGAAGATGCCAGCCTAGCAGCTTTAAAGTCAGCTCTACTGACCTGCAGAGCAAAGGCAGCAGTAATTTAATTGGCCATGCCATTCTTGTGTGCAAGTCACAACCATCCTCAACACAGCAGCAAATCACATCTTCAGCACACTCTGGGGACAGGATGACCTGGGGCTTGGGCAGAAGGATTTTCTGTAACATAATTCAGCACTCTCCTAGCCAAAACAAGGTGGTTCTTCCCTGTAATCTGTGTTTTACTCAATGACCCTGGCCCTGTTCCATCGCTGCTTCAGTTTGCTGGTACAACCTATTTGCCCCGGTACTCTAAGTGTCCCTGCTCTCAGTGTACTTCACTGTCAGCCTTCCCTTTAGGGAAAATAAATAAATAAATAAATAAATAAATAAATAAATAAATAAATAATTTCCTACTATGGCTATGTCTCCCCTGTCCTACTGTATTCTCCTCCTACAACTCTAATTTTCTCCTCTTAGGCCCTTCAGGTTTTGGTTGCTACCATACAATCTTTTCCCACTGCTCTTGTTACACCTTTGGCCCCTTCCTTGGCGCCCCATCCCACCTGCACAAAGTCTTTGCTCCTTTATTGCTCCTCAACCATTCTGCTCTTGTTATCCCTTGTCTTCCCTCTCATTTCTCTGCCTTTTTCCTCTGCATGTCTCTTCCCTGGCACTTTTCTTGCTGCTCCCTTGCATGGTAATAGCAGCATCCTTTCGAACTTCTCCCCTCTCCTCTGTCAAGCATCTTCCTACATCCTTGCCCCTTTCTCCACCTCTTCATTTTCAGGCTTACTCCAACCACTCTATCCTCCCTGACCTTGTCTTAGCTAAAACTTTGTGTTCGTCTTCTGGAAATAACCTCCCTCTGAAATTATTCAGGAATAAAGCAATTTCATTGCATTAAAAATGATGTAAAAAATTTACGTTGCTTTGGAAAACTTTGTGATACACCTCTGCTCCTAGCCACCTGTTTTCCCTATCTGTTATTAAAAAGTGGAAGTCATTCATTTTATCTGGGAACAAATACTTAGATTGATTTTTTATCAATGTTTTAAGGGAAAAAATGTTGTAATTTTGTTATTGGGAAAAAAAATACACAAAATCATCTGCAACATATGTTTCTTATACAAATTTCCATTTGAATAAAACACATAAACACATGCAAAAATGTATAGGTATATAAATATACAGATGTAGAAAAAACAACAACAACAACAACAACTCTCATACCTTATTTTATTTGTTTTTACAAATATGGCTCATTCTGAGAACAGTATGGCCCAAGTTATTTTCAGCACCTTCCTTAACTCTTCTTAGTTTGTCATTTGAAATAATATATTTTTCTCATTTAGATTGTGATACTAAGAGAACATAAACTTTTTCTCAGCCTCCTTAAATAGAGAGATTAATTTTTTATGCCCAAGGATATATGACAACAAGCATGTATTAATCATGTTGCATTTATATATATATATATATATATATATATGATGATAACAAAGAAGAAGTTTCTCTTTGTAAAGAACTTAGTCTCTCCATCCAGAAAGTCAGCAAGAGTCCAAGTGTTTCATATCACACTGGGTATGAAGTCCTATGAAACCAGCACTTCAACATGTACATAGTCTTATCAGTATTACAGTGGCAGTCAAGGCACATAAAACACAGTGGAAGTTAAGCTTGCATTTAATTGCTTTCCTGATATATGACCTCCAATTCAAAAACAGCAGAGTAGAGATGGAAAGCACAGTAACCCCTATTCACATTACTCAACCTTGTCATTTTAAAAAGTGTGCCTAAGGAGGAAAAAAACAAGTCACGAGAGATCTGTATTTTTTTCATAACTACTTGGTGAGGAAAGTGAGGGCAACTCCAAAAGCTGTGACTGGATTAGCCAAAGCAATAGTGAGCTACCTCAAATGGATTGGGCACAGGCAACATCCATATCCGTGTGTCTGTGGTGGGCATGATGGAAATAGCATATCTAAGAAGGCACATCTAATGTGTTTTCCAGTTGGCAGCTGAAGCTTTTCTTTAGATTTCAGTTTTGTGGCTTAACCCGGCATGCAGATGAGCACCACACAGTTGTTCACTCACTCCCCTACTGTGGGACAGGGGAGAGAGATAGAAAAAGGTAAAACTCATGGTTTGAGACAAAGGCAGTTTAATAGAACAGAAAAGGAAAGGATAATAATTATTAATAATAAGAAGAATAAATCATTATATATATGTATACAAAACAAGTGGAATACACTGTGGAATTGCTCACCACCCATTGACCAATGCCCAGCCAGACCCTGAAGAGCAGCCCCACCACCACTACACACAACCAGCTCCCAGGTTTTATTATTCAGCATGACACCACATGATGTGGGACTTCCCTTTGGCCAGTCTGGGCCAGCAGTCCTGGTTCTGTCCCCTCCCCACTCCCTGTGCGCCCCCAGCTCCTCCCTGGCAGGGCAGCATGAGGAGTTGGAAAGCCCTTGGCTCTGGGTGATCAGTACTCTGCAACAACTGAAACATCGGTGTATTATCAGCATTATTTTTTCTCCTAAATCCAAAACATGACAACATGCCAGCCACTATGAAGAAAATTAACACTATCTCAGCTGAAAACAGGAGAATAAAATTAAAAGCTAAGGAAAAAAAAAAAAAAAAAAAAAAAAAAAAAAAAGAAAAAAAAAAAAAGAATATCAAATGTCTCAAGATGTCTCAAGACAGACCAGATGATGACTAAATGGCACCATCAGTATATTGTCCAAGTTGCTTGACTGAATGGGAATCCACTCATCTGTGGTTTCATTGGCTTGATTCCCAAGAAGTGTGATCTCTTTTTTTCTCCTCATCCTAATGATGCACAGTCAGATTAATTTGTCAACATTTTGCTGTTTGACTACCCAGTAGCTGCAACAGCATTAATAGCAAGGAGGCTGTGGGTGCACAAGGAGCTGGGAGGGACCAGAACCATGACAGCTGGCCTAGACTGACCAAAAGGATATCCCATACCACGCAGCATCATGTAGAACAATAAGAAGTGGGAGAGCTGGCCCCAGGTGGGAGCACTGTTTGGGGACTGGTTGAGCACTGGTTGGCTGGTGGTGAACAATTGTGCTGTGCATCGCTTGTTTTGTGTAACTTTCTTCCCCTTCCACCCCCTCACACACACAGTTTTATTTTCTAATAAACTATTTTTGTCTTAATACATTTTTTCCCCTGATTCTTTCCTGAGAAGGAGCTGTGTGGTGCAGAGCTGCCTGTTAAGCCACAACATCTCCACATTTATAAAAGCAGCTTCTTTTTCCTTGAAGTCTGTAGCTTCTGGGTCAAAAGAAAAATAAATTTCTGCTTACAGTGTTTTGTTAAATATTTTCTAAGAGCAGGACAAAAAGGGATCTGAGGAGGGACTTTGTAAACTGATTAGAAATAGTAAATTGTTAAAACCCTAAAAAAAAATATATTAAAAAAAAATATATTTTTTTTTCACAGTTCAGTATATTCTCAGTATAGACTGCATAAAGTGTTAAAGTGTTAAAGTCAAGTTTCCCAAAACACAAGGACTGTGTATCTCCATCTGCACTGTCTTTCAGAGACAGCACAGAGCCAGGAGATGCAATCTCTATGGGATCTGCAGTTATTGGAAATGGTGACGCTGGCAAAAGTTTGTAATTCTGATGTAGGAAATGACACCACTGCCTTGACAAAAAGGAACAAAAATGTGCTTCTGCTGCTATATGTGGTGGGTGGACTGATGATCTGACCCATTGGCTTACACTGAGCTACTGGGCTGTGACATTTGCAGTAACTTCATCACTCAACGTCCGCGCTGATAACGAACCTACAAGGGTCCTGTTCATATTCAAGCAGTATAACCAGGTTGTCCTCCTTAGACCTTCCCTGTCTGTTGTGAATTAGATTAATGGAAGTATAAAAGAGGCAAGGAAGACCAAAGAAAATAAAAACAAGAAAGGGGAAAATACATGAATACAAATAGCGTCTTAGCAGCTAGAAGTCTATCTAAAAATGGTGTAGGAGTGGGACTGTATACTAGGTATTTAAGGGCCAGACATAACCATTACAAGACATTTTTCCAAAAGTTTAAAAAAAAAGAAGAGTAGAAAGCAGAATTATTGCACTGAAAAGAAATCCAAACACTCACAATAAAACATGAACAATGTTAATTACATCCTGTAGAACAATGTCTTTAAGAGTATGATTTAAGCATTCTACACTAAGTTGGCTTTTACCTTGTAAGACATTTTTTTCTTGTGCTTCTTTCTCATTGCATACTCTGAAGAAAAAGGAGGATTTTTTTTTTCAATGTGTAATGGAAAAAAATAAGATAATACTGACAACCAAAGAAGAAAGCTATAAGTGACAGGTGACTACTTCCATTTGAACCAAACACAAACTTGGAGTGTGGGTTTCCTTTTCTTTGATGAAGCTATACAAACAAAATGATGGATCATAGGCTCCAAGCTGTTGGGAATGATAGTTCAGGCTAATGAGGATAACACTACAGCAGGGTAGATTGAAGAGGTGTCCTGTCAGTGGCCCAGCAGCACTAACAGACACGAGTGAAAGACCATTCTTTTAAATTTGTTGATATGGGAACATATAAACAAAAATTCTTTTGATTTTGAACCAGCAAACATTTGGTCTGAGCACAAAGAGGATTTTCAACTGAAGTACATGAAATATATGTTCTGTGTGGTGATACTTGTGTACATTTAAATAAAAGGAAAGAAATTTATTTTTGGTTACAAAAGAATCAATAGGGGGAGTTAAGATCAAGGCATAGATTGTGACTGTGTGGTCGGTGTATAGTGTCTGCTAGGAGGTGCCTACACTATGTTTTTTTACCTGCTTGAATCAAACCACTGAGCTGAAACAGCAGATGCCAAGCTGCCTACATCTCCCCAGAGAGGTGTTATGCAGTCTGAAATGCACATGTGGAGAACCACCCACCTCAGTCCTATATTGCTATCCACAAGCTCCTGTGTCTATTTGCAATGCTACCCTCTAGCAAGTACCATGCTCCAGCTTTCTCCTGCAGATAACATAACGAGGCAGGGAATAATCCAGGCCCTACTGGGCTCTTGATGAGTATGTAGACTGATACATCATCAAAAGAATTAATCAAAGTAGGTCTCACACGAGCTGTACCCAATAAATGAACTCTGCAAACAGGACATGCTTATAAGGCCAAGATAAAATGACTGAAAACACAGACCTTCAAAATAAGAGGGAGAAAAAAAAAGAGTAAGACAGACATATTTAGTGAGCATAACATTCATATTTACATAATAATAGCATAATATGACAATGTCATATGAGAGTGTTTTGAACAGAGGGCACTCCTAACACTCCTTCCCAATCCTTCTGCAACTTTTCCAGTTGCATGTGTGGAAGCACCAGAGATGCACAAAGCACCCATAAAAAGGGTGTGGATCCATTTTACTACATGTGGTGGACAGACGTTGTAGCTTGAGGGTGCAGTGCTCTGTCACATGTAAGGGGCTTGGATGTGGTTTGAGTAGAACACAGCGTGCAAGATGTTGCATCTCCATAATGAAACTCTATTAAAATAGCAATGAAGTACCATCACGTAGCATGCTTCATATAGTGAAGAAGATGTGCTTGCAATTTTCCAGGCAAAGAACAATAGTGCTCTCACTGTCAGTGACTCCATTTTACTCTCTTTCAGTGTGCTCTTAATAAGGTACAGCCATGACACTTGTGTCTCTGTATGAATGCCCTGTTAAAATACTTTTCTCTAAGGTACATTACACTGAGAACACACTGTTTTATGCTCTCCCTGAAAGTGTATGCAACCTGTGATCCCACTTAAGCAAACTTATTTGAGCTGATTGGTATGATTCCCAGCCCCCAGACAGTTTCTCTCCAGTTTTCACTCATTGCTCCTCTAAGCTTTCAGGTCCTCTGTGGATACCCACAGTCTTTGAGGAAGATATGTTTCTTCCTAGCTGATGGATAAATATTTCTCAGGGTATCCTAACAGCTGAATCCCATGTGTTTGTGAAATCTGATTAACAGAACACTAAATTTCCCCTAAATCAGCAAACACAAATCAAATCAGCAACACACAGTGTGAAATCTGCTTTCTCTTTACATCTGCATAAGTTAAGCTTGATCTGTTGGTCTACTTTACTCCAGGGTTTGTTCATTTGTTCCTTTTTTTATGTGTTATTTACTGTTCTAGTGACTTTACAAAGATAAATCGACTACCCCTGTCTCCCCACCCCCATTTTTTTTCTTATCATCTTGTCCTTTTGGAAATATAACTGCATGCACTTTCTTTATCTCTGTGTGGGGCCAAATCTCTTGTCACGTAATTTACATTCTTCAGGAGACAGCATTGGTAATACTGTAATAGTTTATCACCAGACTGATAGTTAACAGCTCTGGCTTTCTTGTCATAATAAGCCTTTTTTGTCTCCATTGTGCCTTTTTCTTTGGTTTGCTCTTGTCTATTTGCTTGCCTTATTAAATGCAGAGCACTCAATTTCTGTAATGTGCTATATTTTCTTCTGAAAAAATCTTTGCCTCCTACTGCTTTTTCTTCACTATGTGCTCAATCCCCTTCAATTGTTCTCCCAATTACTATCTCAAGTATAAAAAGACCTGAAATGTCTTTGGGTACTTCCAAACCAGAAAATATCATAGGAGAGGAAAACAGCCAGTGCACTTACTTCATCTTTAATAAATATAAACATCTCTCTTTACAAGTGTATTTGTCAGGCTGAATGCCATAGCAAATCTTTCCCTTTCATTGTCATTGATGGCAGAGACATTAGCCCAACCTTTAAGTGGCCTGTGAATGCTGACCCTATACTGAAAAAAAAATAAAAAAATAAATCACATTTAATAAATCAAAACAACAAAGGGAAGGAGAGGGAAAAGAAGAAGGGAATAAAAAATCTGAAGTTCCCAGTTTACTGATAGAACAAGCAATATAAATTTTTCACAAAGTCATGCAGTAGGAGTGGCTTCAAATGAGCTTAGGGCTGTATCTTTGCCCTTAGTATTCCTCATTTGGACTCTTCATACTCTGAATGTGTGTCTACACACATGACAGAAACCTTTCTGAGTTTTACAAAGGCTTCAAAAAGATTCACAGAGTAACTGAGGTTGGAAGGTACCTGGAGATCATCTCTGCCATACCCCTGCTCAGAGCAGATCTAGATAGAGCAGGTTGGTCAGGGGCTTGTCAGTTGAGTTTTATTTGTCTCAGAGGATGCAAATTGGGCCATTGTTCCTGTGTTTAACCATCCTCATAGATACAACTTTTTTCCGTTACATGTGAACATGGTTTCCCAAGACAATTTGTTTCCAAATGACATATTGTGTGCATTCAGAAGTTTCTTGTCCTCTTCCTGTGCACCTTTAAGAGGAGTCTGGATCCATCTTATGTATGGTTTAACAACAGACAGTTAAAGGCAAAAATAAGGTTGCTGCTGTTCTCTTAACACTGAACAAGTCCAGATCTATCTACATGCCCTCCAATTCCATGTTATCCAACCCTCTGCTCATCTTGATGACAGTTCCTTTGATTCTCCATTGTTCCTCAATGTTTTTCTCGTACTAAGTCTCCTGAAACTGGACACAGGATCCAAATGTGGTTTCAGAAGCACTGAAAATGAGGGAATGTAGAGTGTCCCTTCTTGGAGATATCCACATGGAGATGTCCCTTCTTGGACATAGTTGTGGGCAGCCTGCTCTAGGTGGCCTTTCTTGAGCAGAGAGTTTGGACCAGATGACCTCCAGAGGTCCCTTCCAACCTCAACTATTCTGTAATTCCACAATAATCACCTCTCTTGCCATGCTTGCAGAGCTGAGGATGCAACTGGCCTTCTTCACTGGAAGGCCATACTGCAGACTTCCATTCAACTTGTCATTCACCTTTCCAGAGCTCGCCTCAGTTTCATGAGTACAGGGAGAATATTCAATTAATACAGTGGACTGTAAGAATCAGAAGTTATGTCACTTGCAATTTGATAATTGCAAGCCCATTAAAAACTACAGTCTGCCCTTTCCGGGGTGGAAAGTATCTGATCCCACCCAAAACCTACCCCAGGGTCAATATTTAAGCAGTTTGGCTGATTGTGTCATTTAGGCATTTTCAGGATTAGGCATCAGTTAACAGAGGTTTACACTTAGGCACCATTTGGCTGCTGAGACACCTTACCTGGCACTTAGAGTTTACTATTCTGAATATAGACCTTATTTTCCTTGCGTCTGAAAGTCTGGCCACTGGAAGGAGCAGGTAAAGGAGAAAAGAAATAGGACAGGAGAGAAAGGACAATGGGAGGCAGGTGAGCGAGTGAGGATGAATCTTGGGGAAAATTTAGTTGTACCAAGGGACTAAAGTCCTGCATGAATCCTTCTATCCAGCTGAAAGTTTCCTCAGGCTGTGCCCATGCCTAAGACATTAATTTAATATGCTTTATACTCATCATATAAAATATACCATCCTGGGAAATCTATACTCCTCAAGAGGCTATTGGACTCCAGCTGAGAAACCAAATGGAGCTGGACTGAGCCTAATCAGCATGGGAAGAAGTGAGATTGTGATTGATGTGTTTTCCCCTTTTACTGGGGTCTATCTTCTCTCATACTCTTTACCTTCTGAGTAATCACCTTGGGCCGACTGGCTGAGCACATTTTATATTAGGATGTTTCTTAAATGGAAAACCATGTCTGAATCATATGCTTAATATTCCTTTTCCAAATTGGTTTTCATTGTAATTTACTACTCAAACCACATAAATCAACTGAACATAACGGAAGACATCCATAACTAGAATTTTACTTGTCTGAGTTAGGTGCGTGTGTCGATCTGCTTGAGGGTAGGAAAGCTCTGCAGGAGGATCTGGATAGGCTGCACCGATGGGCTGAGGTCAACTGCATGAAGTTTAACAAGGCCAAGTGCCGGGTCCTGCACCTGGGGCGCAATAACCCCAAGCAGAGCTACAGGCTGGGAGAGGAATGGTTGGAAAGCTGCCAGGCAGAGAAGGACCTGGGAGTGATGGTGGACAGTCGGCTGAATATGAGCCAGCAGTGTGCTCAGGTGGCCAAGAAGGCCAACGGCATCCTGGCTTGCATTAGGAACAGCGTGACCAGCAGGGCTAGGGAGGTGATCGTCCCCCTGTACTCAGCTCTGGTGAGGCCGCACCTCGAGTACTGTGTTCAGTTTTGGGCCCCTCGCTACAAGAAGGACATCGAGGTGCTTGAGCGGGTGCAGAGAAGGGCGACGAAGCTGGTGAGGGGCCTGGAGAACAAGTCCTACGAGGAGCGGCTGAGGGAGCTGGGCTTGTTCAGCCTGGAGAAGAGGAGGCTCAGGGGTGACCTTATTGCTCTTTACAGATACCTTAAAGGAGGCTGTAGAGAGGTGGGGGTTGGCCTGTTCTCCCACGTGCCTGGTGACAGGACGAGGGGGAATGGGCTTAAGTTGAGCCAGGGGAGTTTTAGGTTAGATGTTAGGAAGAACTTCTTTACAGAAAGGGTTGTGAGGCATTGGAACAGGCTGCCCAGGGAAGTGGTGGAGTCACCATCCCTGGAGGTCTTCAAAAGACGCTTAGATGTAGAGCTTAGGGATATGGTTTAGTGGAGGGCTGTTAGCGTTAGGTTGGAGGTTGGACTCGATGACCTTGAGGTCTCTTCCAACCTAGAAAAATTCTGTGATTCTGTGATTCTGAGTTCCTCCCTTAATCATCTCTGTATGACTTCACTGACTACAGCCAATAATGTTCTTATTACATTTCTTGCTTCTTTGCATGTCCTAAAGCAAATAATTTACAATTTTTGCTTCATGTTGAAATAATTGTGTTGCTTTGCAGGAGGGGGCTGGGATTTTTATTTTGTTTTGTCCTGTTTTGTTTTTTCCAGAAAAGATACCTCACTGCATGCTGTCATTACAGATGTTGTCAAGTACAACAAGCCAGTTCAGGCAAACCACTTAGGTATAGCTTCTCAAAATCCTCAGTGAAATTTAGCCTGCCTTAAGACTAAGCAAGTTGAGTATATGCATGACACCAATGTGAGATATAAACACCTCAGGAAATGAGAATATGAATGACAATGATGAGAAGGCACAGAATAACAAGAATGCATGCTTTAAAAAATGAGAAGCACATTTATATAAGCTTCATGGGGTCTTAAATGTTCTTAAAGAAAGTACTGTGGTCTAAGTTGTGTTTTAAACAATGATGTATCTGGTAGAAATACCATGTATTTGTAGTCCTCCACATTTAAAGCTATTATGTTTGATGTGATGAGTTCACAGCTACTGAAGATAAATGTCTGGTGTCAAAAGGTTTCCTACACACTGTCTGGGTTCAGCATCACTGACCAACCCATCACTGGGTTCACCACTGACCAAGTGGCTGGCTGGAGGAATCTCTGTGCATTCAGGAGACACAGAGCTCAGGCTGACTGCTAGATCGGGATGTCACCCACGCTGGTACAGGGCTCAGTAAGGTTGAACCTGCTGTGGTTTGGAGGGACCCAAGGGGCTCAGGGTGTGACAGAAACAGGGTACTCCAGCACCCAGGTGTTACCTACCATAGCCTAAGTAACTCAGACCTGCCCTTCAAGGCTGTGAAAAATCACACCAGAAATGGGAAACTTTCTTTTTATTACACAGAGTAGGAACTCAAACTATTGCTCAGGAAAAAGTCTCCTGGAGGTCATTTAACTGAGAACATTTCAGGGGGAAAAAAAGCAGATGGAAACACTTAAATAAGGCAAGTCTAACTTTACCAAAAACATGCAGTGGAAGTTCCAATCAAACTTTTGACATATTCACTGGGAGAACCAATGTAATGTGAACCTTCTATACGGGAAAAATGTATTTTTACTTCAAAATGAAATGATGGAGAAGCAGAGGGTGGATTTTCAATTGACAGGGAGCATGACAGCTAATTGGCACAGAAACAGTCAGAAAATGTTATGTTTCCATATGATTTGGGATCACTTTTGAACCACTAAATTAATATGTATTGCTCTTCCTACAGTGCCTGAGTCGTATGCATTATGTACTCAGTCTTTATCATTAGATTTTTTTAGTGAATCTAATAACTTCAGCCTTATAAATAAAAATAAGTCAATGCCTGAAGGTTATAAATAAGATATATCAGGATATGCATAAAATTTTATATTAAAAAAGCAGATAGAAGAAAATAAGATATGCCTGGAATAGAATGAGAGAATGAATTGGGGTCTAATATGGAAGAGTACAAGAATTATTCTTCCTTGAAGAAAGATATTACCCATGTAGTGCTACAAAAGGCAGAGAGACTGTCAGGTTCGGCTGCAAACCGTTACATGAAACTCCAACTGGGAATAGAGTTTAAATGAGATTCTGAAGGCCAATGGATCATCCCAACATTTTGCTTGGAGCCTGCCTATGTGTTGATTTCAGCTGTGTTTGGATAAGGCAGTTAGAGAAGAATTAAGAAAATTTTGATTCCTTAGGTCAATACATCGGATTTGAGCGTGTGAGCTGGGTTCTAGCTGTGCCACAGCCATTATCCTGCTAATTTTAGAGAAGTTGCATAACACTCCTGTAAAATGGAGGTCTGGGTGTATTCTGAGAAAAGATGTTATGTAGTGTTTATCTCATTAGCAGATGCAGTGGACTCAAGCCTTTCTGACATTAAGTGGAACAAGGTGCAGTATTCACAGAAAGTATGCTGCCATTGTACCACTAATATTCAACGTGGAGGTTTTATTTTTTTTCTTTCTTTTTTTCTATATTGGATTGTTGTGGTTTAAACCAGACAGCAGCTTAGCACCACACAGCCATTCGCTCACCCTCCCCCTTCCTTCTGTGGGACAGGGGAGAGAATTAGAAAGAAATGAAACACTGTGAGTTGAGATAAAGATAGTTTATTACGACAGAAAATAAAGGAAAATTAATAATAATAATAATAATAATAGTAGTAGTAGTAATAATAATAATGAGTACAAAGCAAGTGATACACAATGCAATTGCTCAACACCCACTGACTAATGCCCTGAGCAGCTGCCCCCACACTCCCACCCCCCTCCGGCCAACCTCCCCATAATAATTCTTCAGCATGAAGCCATATGTTATGGAATACCCATTTGACCAGTTGGGGTCAGCTGTCCTGGGTCTGAACTCTCACAGCTCCTGCTGAATCCCCAGCCTTCTCACTGAGAGGGTAGTGTGGGAAGCTGAAAAGGCCTTGACTCAGTGTAATCACTGCTCTTCAAGAATTAAAACAACTTAAACAAGTACGAGACATTTCTTCTCAGAAAGAGCAGTCAGGCACCGGGGCGGGTTGCCCAGGGAAGTGTTAGAGTCACAGTCCCTGGGGGTGTTCAAGGAAAGGTTGGATGTGGTGCTTAGGGACATGGTTTAGTGGGTGACATTAGTAGTAGGGTGATGGTCAGACCAGATGATCTTGGAGGTCTTTTCCAACCTTATTATTCTATGAGTCTGTTTCACTGATGAGAGGCTAGAGCCTGAGCCCAAAAACGCCATGTGGAACATGTGGAACAAGGTAGATAAGGCTGCAATTTGCAAGGTCCTGCAGTTTTGCCACCTAACCGAACCCATAAAAGTGGCCTAAAAGAAAGCTGGAGAGGAACTCTATCCAGGAGTGTAGCGATGGAACAAGAAATAATGGCTTTGAACAAATGGAGGGGAGATTTAGATTAGATGTGATGTGAGGAATAAATTCTTCACTCAGAGCACAAAGCACACATGGGAATTGGGGCTGAAGATGCACCTTTCTTCCGTTCTTTTCCATAAAGAGTAGAATGAAATTACCTAAAAACCATTGTTAAAAATAAACCCTGTACACAGGATGGGAGGTGGGGGTAGTCTCTGTGGCTGAGGGGCAGCCTTTCTCTCTGGGAAGCCAAATGGCCTGGGGAAGTCGGCCCCAGAAAAGGGGTCCTCAGCCCCCCAGCCCTTCTCCTTCCTCCATATGATGGCATCTTCCTGGCTGTTCCCAACACAGCCACCTTTGGCCACGCATGGGCCACTCCATCATGGAGGCTGGCTGAGGTCACAGTGGCCACCACTGCCCTGCCTTTGCTCCAGGCCCTATAAAACCGGACCCCTGCAGCTGGCCCACCATTTGCTGAGCTTCTAGGAACTCTGACAGCCAACTTGTGTGGCAGGAAGACGACTAGAAAGAGCAAGGTGAGCAGCAGACCTCTTGGTGTGAGGACAGCAATGCAGTCTGAGGAAGCACCGAGCAGGAACGCACCTAGTGAGAATCACAGAATCACAGACTCACAGAATTTCTAGGTTGGAAGAGACCTCAAGATCATTGAGTCCAACCTCTGACCTAACATTAACAGTCCCCACTAAACCATATCCCTAAGCTCTACATCTAAATGTCTTTTAAAGACTTCCAGGGATGGTGACTCCACCACTTCCCTAGGCAGCCTGTTCCAATGTCTAACAACCCTTTCGGTAAAGAAGTTCTTCCTAACATCCAACCTAAAACTCCCCTGGCGCAACTTAAGCCCATTCCCCTTCATCCTGTCACCAGGCACGTGGGAGAACAGACCAACCTCCACCTCGCTACAGCCTCGTTTGAGGTACCTGTAGAGAGCAATAAGGTCGCCCCTGAGCCTCCTTTTCTCCAGGCTGAACAAGCCCAGCTCCCTCAGCCGCTCCTCGCAGGACTTGTTCTCCAGGCCCCTCACCAGCTTCATTGCCCTTCTCTGGACCCGCTCAAGCACCTCCATGTCCTTCTTGTAGCAAGAAGTGTCGTGGGCAGAGGGAAAGCACCTGCAGCACACCTAACACCAGTGCTCAAGGGATATCTGGCGCCCAGCCCACAGACACTTATAGGTGATTTCATTGGCACCTCAGCGACGCAGGGAATAGGCCAGCCCCTCAAACATACAGCGACAGGGGGCCTGGGCCTAACCATTTGTGCAATGGTGGAGTGGGGAGAAGGCAGGACCATCAGCCAGACAGCTGTGGGGAGACCAGGCATGCCCATAATCCCGAACACAGCGTGGGACCCAGCCACAGCCGTAAAACAGACGGCAACGTTAACCCCATGCATGGAAATCAACTGGACAGTGGCATGGGACCTCAGCGTGGAACTGGAAGACCCCCTGGTTTGGCACCCTGGCCTGAAAATATTCCAGACAGAAGGCATCCTGTCTGGGCAGTCCCAGGCAAGGACTCTTGCCAATTCTCAGAGGTTGTGTGAGTGCTTCTTTCCCTCCCCCTGCCCTTGTGTGAGAGGTGGCATCCCTTCTGCACAGAGCCTCGAGGAAGAGCACAAGAGAGGACCCAGCTTCCTTCGGGCTGCTGTGCTGGGGTGACAGGAGGAGTCCCCGGGGGCCACCATGCACCTTTAACATTTGTGAAGATAAACTGAGAGGTGAAAATAGTAGTGTGTAAGCAATTATAGGTGGCTCTTTTCTTATATTAGGGGTGAGTTTCTATATCTGAGTAATTGGTAACGAAAGACATGGAGAAGGCTGAGATACGCAACAACTTCTTTGCCTCTATCTGCACTGGCAGGTGGGTTTCCCAAGCCTTTCATTTCCCTGAACCTGAAGTCCTTGGCTTAGTGTAAGCACTGCTCTGCAAGAATTAAAACATTGGTGTGATATCAACACTTCTCATCCTAAATCCAAAACATAACACCCTACCAGCTACTAGGAGGAAAACTAAAGGTATCCTAGCTGAACCCAGAACAATTGTTATTTCCAAAGCCTTTTAGATGTGGCAGTTCATTTTTTTATGTTCCCAAGTATTTCCTTGATTTTGGGGGTGTTGCATACAGATACTCTGCCACTCCTCATCACTGGTCCCTCTGGTAAAGCAAGTGCTTTACTAGGGTTATTATCTAGAAGTCTCATTCACTACCACAAGCACTGATAGACAAGCTCCTGGAAGAATTAATCAGCTCGAATAATGCCCTCCTTAGGTGAGTAGATCCCTTTGCAATCTAATATCCCATGCAGAATCAGTCATAACTTTGGCCCACATGCTGGACCTTCAGAGAAGGCCCTATTTATCTACAGAGGAAACCACCATGTGAGTGGTAATCTTTCACTGGTGTACCAAAGTCCTCCTGCACATGACAGTCTAACAGACAGAATCCAGACCCCTCTTAAGCAGGGCTTGAATAGCTCCTGTTCATCTGGCCCAGGAACTCAAAAGACATGTCCAAAGAAGGCTGTCATCTGGTAACATCCTCCATGATGGCTGTGACTTGAGCAGCACCACTACCTCAGACACCGCATATTAACATCTGCCGATGTCTTCTCAGATCATCCATGCTTCTGAGAGGGTCAAAAAGAGCATCTCTAGTGTACAGGTACCCAGAGATCTGAGCTTTGATCAGTGCTGGCATCTACATTGCTTCTCAGTAACTACCGGCAGCTCTCTCCGCTTCTTTTGGTGCTTTCTGTTTGTTTTGTGAACTGCTCAGAGCAGTGTCTGAAAGACAAGGTCTAGTTTTTGGTGACCTCAGTAAGACCCTGTTAAAAGTTAGAAGAGCTTTAGCTTTTACATATAAAATGCTTATACAACTCTTCCTTCAAAAGCCTTAAATTACTCAGGCTAATCCAATTATTTCACCAAGTAGTGGGTTTGTCTGTCTTTATGCAACTCCCTCCCCCAGATATTGTAAAGACTCCAAGTCATCTGGCTACTTTCCAGTTAATCGACTTAGCACTGAAGGAAGTACTGAAAAACAAAATTAAAAGCCATCCAATTTCTAGCCATCCCCATTCCTCACCAAAAAAAAAAAGTAATGGCATTACATCTGTCTTCACTCAGTATATGAAAACTACTTTCATATGACCCTAACTCCCCTTATTTGTTCCATACACTTAATCACTATTTGATTAAAAACAAAAACCAAAGCCACCACACACACAACTGATTTCAGTTAGAGGAATAGTAAAGGCATTGAAATCATCAAAATTCAAAGAAAATAATCTGGCCTGGTAGTTTTTATTGCTGAGGCTCTCAAACAATATAGAGTCCCTGAGCAGCCAAAGGAAAGTTATGATCAGAAAAAATAGGATGAGCATGTTCCCATAGTGGTGGCTCGCTCGCCTAAACCCTTGTTGGATCTGCAGGCACAGGGAACAAGGGAAGCCACGCAGGTACATGGCAGCTGCTTTCTCCCATGTGGCTGCAAGGCAGACAGGTAAGGGTCGAAGAAGGGCCTGAGTTACATCTATTCCTGTTATCACCTTGATCACATTTCTGTTCGTTCATATGTTGTTTGCAGCAAGTCTGGTCATATGTGTAAAACTAATGATGCTTGGAAGTCTTTGCAAGATGGCCACCTCAATTAGCTTCTTTCCTGTACACCTGATTAAACAGCTAAACTTTCTTTCTTGAGATATCCATCTATTTTAAATAGGATCACATCCTATTTGTTGGGATTTGGGTTTGTTTACTTTTGCTTGTTTGTTTTGTTTTGTTTTGCTTTGCTTTGCTTTGCTTTGTTTCAGGATGAGGTTTAATAAGCATGAGTTTAGTGCAGATAAGATATGAATATATTATCTGAGCTGACAGCGTTATATTTCCCACAGTACCACAGAGGTGGGAGAAAGAAAAAGGCATGTCACAGAGCAAAAGGAATTAGATCTGCTAGAGATGGTGTAAGTCAGACTTCCCTTTTCCTACCCTGGAAACCTCACTGCTACACTTGATAAAAAGCCAGGGAACTAAAACAAGGCATAGACCATAGAGAGTCTGTAACTGGCTGCTGAATTCCTCTCTCTCCATCCACTGGGCTCTGGGCCTCTTGCAGTCCAAATTAAAGGGAGGGATCTGTTGTTAAAATAATTAAATGAGGTAAAGAAATTTAAAAATAAAAAAATAAAAATAAAAAAGACCATAGAAAACATAGAAAACTTTTCTCAGTCTCCGTATCTCTAGCTGTCTCAGGACATCTTACATCTCTTGCTCTTACATCCTACAATGAGCTCTCTAAGTTATACCTTCATTGTCCAGTCACTCTTGCTGAGTCCTGTGGAATTATAAAACACACAGTGTTTCCAAAAATATCCACACTTATACAGTGAGGGCAACTCACATGCTGGTGTTGAAACACTTTGTGTTTTTTGCATAAAGTCTTCCAATTAGTTATCTACATCATTATTCTGCCCCAAAGTCTTCCAGTGAACCATGTCCTGCCACCAGCTTGAAGCTGTTTGTCTTGAAGCTGTGCAGAAAGTTTCCTTGAGGATGGGAGAGTGAAAATGTGAATACTTGTGCAACTCCAGGTGAAATGTTGCATGGGACACAATCATGCCTGTATACAAGGTGCTGTTTTAGTGCAGCCATGTGCTACACACATGCAGCAGTGCTGGGGACAAGAAAGTGTTAATGCCAGCCAACAGTAAAACTCTGTTTTTTTCCATCTTGCTTGCTAATCTTAGAGGGGCTCACAAATAATGAAACTCACATACGGAAAATCAATATTACATTAAATGACATATGTAAAGAGCTCTCCAAAGTCAACAACAAGTCTGGCTAATGAGCTGCAGGACAGTCTTCCTACACTGTTTGATGCAATCTGAAATGCTATTCTGTATGCAGAGGTCAGGAATACGATATCTTTTCAGTATTTCTTTCATGTTTTTAACTTTAAACCTCCTCACTTATGAGACTGAGACTACTCTATTCCTCAGGAAAAATAAGAACTTCTCTGGCTGTCCTTTCACATCTTCCCTAGTAGATAGGTGTAAGGATGTGATCTTGCAGTACTGAAATCAGGGAAGTGCTTCTGTTGAATGAATGCACATCAAGCTCATGCTGCAGAAAGATAAATGTGCATTTACCTCTCAGCAATCTTTGTGCTTGGTACCCTGAGGCACTCAGCACCCTCCATTACTCCCGAGTTCAGCCAGAGATGAAGAAAAGGGTCTGTTCACAGGTTATTCCTCAACACAGCATGCAACCACAGACAATATATGGTTCAAAATGTGACATCTTTCATTTTCATGCAGTTCATGACAGAAAGCAGATGGATTCACGGAGGGTTTGGCCCTCAGAAGTGTTTCATTCCTATTCGTTTAAAAGGAGCTAAGCCCCTTTTGAAGACAGGTGCCCTGGATAGGATCCAAATGACTGACAATTTATGTACCACTACCAAATGCAGATTCACCAGCCTGCTGATGAACCTTGGGGGAACTTCATACACTGTTTGGTACATATGATTATTACACTCATAGACTCTAAAAATGCCTTCTGAACATGTCCAGAAATGCCTCCTGATAGTTAAAGCACTAAATAGCCACCACATATCCAAACCCTTTGAGTTTTCCAAAATGTTTCTATGCCTCTTCTCTCTGGGGCTCAAACTGGAGGGTACTCTTACAGCAGGCTTACTACTTCAGGTGCCGTGTAGAATTGGATGGATGGACTGCTCAGTGGTTAAGGAATCGGCTGAATGACCATATCCAGAGTTGTGGCCAACAGCCCAAAGTCCATGTGCATATCAGTGACAACTGGAGTCCTGCAGGGGTCTGTATTTTGATGTGTACTGTTTAATGTCTTTATTAATGACATAAACAGTGGGATTGAGTGAATCCCCTGCAAGTTTGTGGACAACACCAAGCTGAGGGGTGCAGTTGACACGACAGAAGGAAGGGATGCCATCCAGAGGGACCTGGACAGGCTTGAGAAGTGGGCCCACATGAAAATCACAAAGTTTAACAAGGTCAAGCGCAAGATCCTGCACCTGGGTGGGGTAACCCCTCTTGTTGCCCAGAGAAGCTGTGGATGCCCCATCCCTGGAAGTGTTCAGTGCCAGGTTGGATGGGGCTTTGGGCAACCTGATCTGGTGGGATGTGTCCCTGTTTATGGCGGGGGGGTGGGATTGGTGTGGGGCTGGAACTGGGTGGTCCTTATGGTCCCTTCCAACCCAATCCATTCTATGATTCTAAAATTCTGTGAAACTAGGCAAACTCACTATTTCTTCCATCTATTTGTTAGTTGGAGCCTTTGTAAAACACATGAGAACAACTTGCAAGTCCTTTTACTTCTCCTTAAACCCACTTTCTAACCCTGGATAACAGAGAGATGAGCATGGCTGGAAGGATATATACATACAGGACAGGGTAGGGATTTATGTGTAATCCTGGAAAAGAGATCATACTATGTTTTACTATGGGAAAACACAGCAGTCAGATAGAATGGGCACTTAAGAAATAAAGTTCTGATGTGAGGTTCTTCATGCATTTCTGGAGTTACAAAATCTTTGAGGTCTCTTCCAACCCAAGCCATTCTGTTATTCTGGAAATAAGAAGGGAAGTCCAAGAAAGTCGGTCTTGGCCCAACCCAGACCAGCATAGGCAGCATATTAGCAATTTTGTGTACTTTACTTAGGTGAAAACGACCTAGAAATTGCAAGTTGTCCTGAATATCAAGAGTCTCTGGGCAGCCTCCAAGAGAAAATATGTTGGTGAAGCTGAGCAAGGAAGAACAGTGTTAATTCATTTGCTCTACATTGATTCCTATACCATGACATTTACCCACTGCTGAAATGGGTCCCAGGACTCCGTATATCACTTTTGCCCAAGGCAAAACCTGCCTCCACAGCAGATGAGCTATTACTCTAGCCAGTGGTACCAAACCTAAAGTGATTAGGGATTGGCTGTCCCACTAAACAAATAAAATCAATGTTTAATGGCTAGCTCAATTTTCCACCAGAGGAAGCCAAGATCACTCTGTATACAGCAGCTCATACAATGACCCCAGGGTGAAATCAGTATCCTGCTTAGTCTCGTTATTGTACCTCCCTGTGCCTTGTCTGTCTTTTCTCAGGAAATTTCCTAATGTCAGAGCATAAAGATATGATGACCCTAGGGAACCAGGAGTGGGGTTATACATGCATTTCAAAGGAGAGCTTTGCAGGTCCCAGGGGGAAACATTTATTCTTTTTCTGTTCATGAGAGGATCTCTCTCCAGCCACTGCCCATATTACATTACCTTTTATTCAGCAGCACAGCTGAAAATCAGCTGGGGAACAACAGTGTCATTTCTTTATCAATTCTGCAGAACCATCCTCAGAGACGGGTGGTTTTGTAATGGTATCCATTTCTGCTAAAAGGGCCACAACACTATCCAGGGAGGCACTTTTCATGGTAGATAAAATGAACATTAATACTAAATTGCACCCATACAATGGCATTATGCTAGGATTACACCATGCTCCTTATGGTGCACTATAACTTCCCAGAGCTTTTAAAGGATGATTTGCAGCTCTGATCATAGTGAGGTGGCTGGGTTGGGCACTTTCACAACACAACTGACCATTTTTCTGCTAGTATAATCATCTTTGATTTGCAATTTGACCAGATTGCATTGATTCCTTGGAAACACCAATTAACACTTATTTTGTACAGAAAAGAGAAAAAAAAATCACAAATGCACTTACAAGTGTCTGCTACAAAATATGAGCATGCTTTATATATTCATTTCCAAAATGTAAAAAACTGTGCATTGTCCTTATGGGGTGAAAAGTACTTTAGTGTTATCTCATAACCCTTGCTGCTTGAATAGAAGCAATAATGGAGACCTAAATAACTTCAATTTCTGAACCAGCTTCTTTGACTCTTTAGAGTGCCTTCTTTACTTACATAGAAATGATGTAAAATGCTACAACCAGGGTGAATGAGCAGGGGAGTTGGATCCAATAAATTTGAACACAATGTGCATAGGTGTGAGGCTGTAAGAAATACACAGGTGACATGTTTATAACTGTTGGTTATCATGATTCCAGTCGATTAGTTCTAAAATATTAGCTTTAAAATCCTTTTACAGAGACAAGAAATGCTGTCTGAGAAACCCAAAGATGAACTTCCCTCTTGAAGTTGAACCCAATAGGCCATAATAACCTACATAGCTGAGAATATAACCCCAAATCTCCTATAATTTCTTGAAATATTGTTTTATACACCCAATTCTGTGAGCAGAAGGGATAAATGAAGAAGCAGAAGAGGAACGAGAAAAGCAGAATTAAAAAACAATCTGTTATTTCCAATAAATTGACAGCAGACAAAAATATTTCAGTTTCTCCAAATATTTAGTTGTTAGTGTTGGACATAGATGCATTACCAACACAGAAAAATAAAAATAAATAAATAAAAATGAATTGATTCTGAAATATTGCAAGCAAACACAAGAAGAAGAGTCTGCATGAGATAGAAGACATAAGTAAAATTTTCTGGTCGTCTATAGACATCCAAGGATTGCAGACAAAGTGCATACATATTCTTTCATGCAGAGGAGCTGAAATGAAATGTTAGTCAATGTAAAAAAAAGTCATGCAGAGTGATTTTACTGTTGTGCTGGTTTTTTCTGACCTAGACGGTTCTTTGTTCACAACAGCTCTTGGGAAAAAAAAAAAAAAAAATTACACTTGCTTAGTATTTCTTCCCAGATGGGCTCATAAAATACCTCTGACTTTCACCAATGAAAATGAGAGTTGGTTTTCATGTCTGCAATATGTTGAGTGCTAAAAATGAAGCAAAGGGCCAAATGAGGGGAACTGTACTTTTCTGTGGAGAAAACATCCCTTTTAATGCAAAATCAGCATTTCACAGCAACAAGGAAAAAAATTACACTTCTCAGCAACATCAAAAAGGGATAATGCAGAGAGAGATATTGAACTACCTGCTGCTTTGGCACTCAGCAGCCTTAAGACCTTGGTTAGCCTCTCTACCATGAGTTTGAGACTTCACAGGTGCAGTGATGATGCAGAGAGAAAGTCACTCACAGACATCCGTGGAAGAAAGAAACTGGTGTGTTTTCATGTATGCCTGCTGCTCTAGTAAGATTTCAATATAAGACTGAAGATATGTAATAGCTATTCTCAGGTGCTGGGTATTGTCTCAGATTTCAAGACTTGTGGAATTTATGGTTATTTTAACTATTGGTTAACAAGAATTTATGTATTTAATTGCTGTTTCCCATGAAATGGACATTCCATCTGCTAAAAAAAATATAAACAATAAAAATCAAAAAGTGGAAAAAAATTACACCTTGAGATGAGAAGTTTTGTTAGCTATATAGGAAACAAATTTTAATATATATATGTAAGAGAAGGAAGGAAGGAAGGAAGGAAGGAAGGAAGGAAGGAAGGAAGGAAGGAAGGAAGGAAGGAAGGAAGGAAGGAAGGAAGGAAGGAAGGAAGGAAGGAAGGAAGGAAGGAAGGAAGGAAGGAAGGAAGGAAGGAAGTCTCTCTATTTTGTTCAAAGCTTCTTATATCAAAAAACTTACAGATGGCATGAATAGCTAGCATTTTCACAGCATCATTGTTTGTCCACAAGATTTTTGCCTCTTCAGCATTAGCATGCAGCTAATAACTTCAAAATTAGCATACAACTGTGTATATTTTTCCCTACTCTCAGTCCTAAACACCCAAAGGTTATCCATTTACTGAGTTCCTGCTTTCCTCTTGAACTATGGAAGTCCTAATTCTGCTAAAATAAGATACAAGCATGCCCATGTTCTTCATTTTGCTTCACAACTCAGTTTATTTAAGGACTTACAGATTACAATAGCCAAGAGAGAATGTGGCTATCCAACCTTTCTTCCCTGGAGTTGTAGTCATTCTACCACGCTTTGTTATCACTGTATACATGTATTTCTCTGAATGTAAAAGAGTCCAGTAATTCAGATAAAAGGGTTGTCTTTACAGAAAAAGTTTCAGTAGAGTTTTGTGGGTTTTGTTTTTTGTTGTTTTTTTTTTTTTTTGAGGGGGGGGAGGTTATGCTTAATGTAGTTTAAAACATCATAAAATTAAGCAATACATTGACATACTTAATTTAATAGTGATGTTGTGAGGAAAATAAATATGGGACTGATATTTTTCATTGCTTTAAACTCCTTGTGTTTTTTGCATTTCTAAAGAAAGAGGATTTTCCCTGCTAATTTGATATTAAAATGATTAAGGTCAGTGATACGCTTTGCCCAGAGACCTATCTGCTGACACCACTATGATTTAAAAATAAAATAAAATAAAATAAAATAAAATAAAATAAAATAAAATAAAATAAAATAAAATAAAATAAAATAAAATAAAATAAAATAAAATAAAATAAAATAAAATAAAATAAAATAAAATAAAATAAAATAAAATAACCATTTTTATTAACTAGACAACTAGACTTTACAGACCCCCATAGAACAGTATACATTGGAATGGTACTTAGAGATTACTCTATTCATTCTTTAACTTCTTACAATGGAGTCCTATAACACATCTCAGTCAAGTCTCTTTATCAGTTTTTAGGTGTAACTGGTACCAAAGAAAGCACTGAAAAAAAAAAAAAACAAACAGCCTGATAAGCTTGTTGGTTCTCACCACTCTTTTAATCAGTTGCATAAAATAATGGAAAAGTAAATAATAGCATCACAGTAGGGAAAGGCAGATGAACTCCAAAACTTTTGTAAGATTTAATCAATCACAGTAGTGTCCTTCACCCATTCAAGAAAATGGCTCGGTAAGAGAACATTTATCAGTCATGCACAGGATCAAACAACACTGTTGTTTGGCATAGACTCTGCCCCAGGAGGGCTCTCCATGGCTTCTGCTACCAAACACTGAACATACATCTCAATATCCAGCATGGTAAAAGATGCTCTCTGGCCCTTGGAAGTCCAGAAAAACTCAGCTGAAGTTGTGCATGTTGAGGGCACGTTCTCTCTATTTGCTAGGACCCTCCTGTGGCACACAGTAGAAGGTGTATAAACTTCTGGCTGCAGTATCCAAGAGCTATTGATCTCTTTCATACAGTAACTGTAGTCAGTGCTGAAGAGATGTTTTGGAATGTAAGATAGACTAATGTACATTTATGTAAAAATATCAGCTATTATCTCCTCCACTGTTCCTTTTAAACCCTCATTTCAAAATTATCTTAACAGGAAGTGAAAAGTAACAAATGAATAAAATAAAGATGTTGCATCTTTAATTCAAGATTTTTAGACTAAACAATAAATTGTAGAAATAATTCCATTGTACAAAAATGAAACGCAGGGTTTCTTGATGATGCCAAAATTTTGCTTTTCTAGGAACCTTCTTCAAGAAATAAATTTTATCTAAATATTCAAAACTACTTTGGCAGGGGGGATGTTTTTGCCATTATGCTTGCTTTTAGCAAAATCAAATTGTATACAGTATATATTTTAATTTAAAATTGCTATTGTACTCTAATTGCTTTGAGATTCATTTTGCATCCAGGCAATGAGAGTATTACCAATGTTTTTCTTATGACTTGAATTGCAGTGAATGTTTTCTGTAATATTTTCCTCCATCTGCATGGTGTTAATGCAGTAAAGAAAAAGCAAAGAAATGAAAAATCTCTAATTAGATTTGCAGAATCAACATGGTATACTCATTCCTCACTCAGATGCTTTTGTATTAGTTCAAATGTTGAGTTTAGAAAAGGGTGAGTTTATGGTTAATATTGTGGCCCATCAATGAGAAAAATGTAGAATAATTCCTGGCTGTGCAACAGACATAATGAAATCTCAGGCATCTCTCTTGATATCAGTGTGACTATCTGTTCTGCTATGGATGATAGCACTTCCTTTTAACCATTCTCATTCTTGTATATTGAAAATTCCTCATACAAAGGCATGACACTAACTGTGTGCCAAGCACATGGATAGATGCTGCATTGCTCTCATTAGGGATTCAGTTACTACAGAAAATGGAAAGAATAAAAAGATTAATTATTTTTGGAATCAGAAATGAACAGTTGTGCTTATGGGGATACTTGGTCTGTGCTAGTTATCCATTTAATTCCCTGGGAATTTATCCCTTTTTAAGGGTAGTGTTGCTCTAACCATTGTAGTTCAAGTCCACAACATGAAGAAAGTCTTGCAAGGAACTATATTATAACCGCATGATGGAATTGAAAACAACAACAACAAAAAACAACAGTATGTAGTCTGCCTTTTTTGCATTGAGGATGAATATGTAGTAAGCCACTCAGAGTTCAGTGCTTTGTTATTTTATTTGCTCCCTTGGACAGGGCAGACAGATCTGCACTGTAGGAGGCTGATGTAAGGAAATAAAAAACTTATACACTGTAAGACATCCTGGCTAGGATTCAAAACTCCCATTGGGAACATTACTGTTACTATTTCATGTATGTCTTGTGTGTTGTGGTGCTGTGTATTTAAGAGAACAAGTTTGTTTCTTTTATAGGAAGAGTACAAGAATCAATTTGGACTTCTTGTAATCGGGTGTGTAAAGCATAACAATGAATGCCATATGAATCTGCTGATTACGAATGTATATAAAATTCATATTATATGTTTTACTTAGCTCTGATGAATTGTTGACTGAAATGAAAACCTTTGCCAATTAGGCTAAGAGGAAGTGCTGTTTACAATGATATTTCTGATCTCAGGAAGAGCAGGTCTTAGAGAATCTTAAGTGGGAGCCGCTTTCTCTTACAAAACTCACTCATAACAAAACACCTCCTTGGAATACTAAACAGACATTTTTCAGTCATTATCCAGTATTCAAGTGGTTCAAGACAACTTTTCTTAGCAAAAATGATCATTGCAGAAAAGTGGGGATAATTTCAAGGTAATGTTAAAGTTTGTTAGATGATTGGCAACTAGATTAAATTTGCAAACATTTCCTAAAATAAGTTATTTCTGATGTTTCCTTTTAACTTGATGCTCAGTGTTATAGCACATTGCTACCTACTGTGGCCTGGACTTTCTCTGAATTTTAGCAGGCTGACTAGAGCTGAATAACAAATGGTCTTTGGAAATCTAATAAGACTTATGTGATGTTTAAATGACAAGATCCTGAACTATGGCCAAAAATGCATACCCAAACCCAATTCATGAGTACCTAAAAGTTTCTTAATTGGGTTCTGCTTTTTAGTTATGTGATTGGAGAATTTTTAACATACAGTAAGAGAAAGCTCTTCCCATAATACTCAAGGATATTTTCACCAAAAAAAATACCGCACAAAGATGCTGCTTAAAATTAAAGCCTGTGAAGCTAGAAGTTAGGTGTTTGGAATCTTCCTTCTATTTGATTTTGATTTTTAACTTCACCAGAAGACTTTGATTATCAAAAAAAGTTCAACATTGGATTATATATAATCATTTTAAAAGTTCTGAAGGAATCTTACCCAGATAACCCCCTGGATTAATAATTGTGGTAAATCTCTTTAATTGTTTATTGTTGTTGTTGTTGCTGATGAAGTTGCTATTGTTATTATTGCTATTGTTATTTATTACTATCATGATACCCCACCTAGTGTACTGCATTCAGCTCTGAGGCCCTCAATGTAAGGAGGACATGGGAAGAAATATTGGAGTGAGTCTAGAGGAGGACCAGAAAGATGATCAGAGGGCTGGAGCACCCCTCCTGTGAAGACAGGCTGAGTTGGGGTTGTTCAGCCTGGAGAAGAGAAGGCTCCGGGGAGACCTTATAGCAGCCTTCCAGTGTCTAAAGGGGGCCTTCAAGAAATCTGGGGAGATACTCTTTGTCGTGGAGTATAATGATAGGACAAGGAGTAATGGTTTAAAACTGAAAGAGGGTAGATTTAGATTAGATATAAAGAAGAAATTCTTTATTCATAGGGTGATGAGGCACAGGCACAGGCTGTGCAGAGAAGCTGTAGGTGCCCCACATCCCTGGTAGTGTTCAAGGCCAGGCTGGATGGGTCTTTTGGGAACCTGGTCTGGTGGGAGGTGTCCCTGCCCATGGCAGGGGGATTGGAACTGGATGATATTTAAGGTCCTTTTGTGTTTTTTTTTTTTTTTTTTTCAAACAGTTTTTTTTTTTCCTTTTTCTTTTCCAAACAAGGTATTTTATATTTATGGGAAAATGGTCTTTACTGTAGAAGTTGTATTTGATACCACCAGCCAGAAGAAAATCTCAAAGAAAATACAAACTGCTTCCGTTACGGCATGTCTAGGGATATTTGACTGGAAAATTGCTTAGTAAAGCAATTAATATTGAACTTGGTTACTGACTGGATACGAACATTTATTTCTTAAGCATACGTACGTTGTACATCACTCTCTAGTTTTCCAGGTACAGGCATATATATACTAACCAGTTTATAATTGGGATTGGCAGGTTCACCTTCTTTGACAAGAGGCCTTGTCTCTCAGTGTCACAGTAATGAGGATCTCCAAGAGATGAGACTGTCTTTATCTAATGAGCACCTCAAATATGATTCACTTACTGCATCCAGACTAGATTCAAGTCAACAGTGAAAGGTATGTGTAGACTGTGGTAGAGATATTGTAGGTTTGTTGGGTATTCCATATACTCTGAGCACACTCCTATTGCCAGCATCACTCTTCCCACAAGCAGTCATGCATATAATAGTATATCACAAATATAGTAGTAGTAATGCATTTTTTGCATTTATTGCCTTTGTATGCATACTGTATGCAGTATATCATGAGCTTAGGGTATGACAGTTTCCTGTGGGTATCAGTATTATCTCTCGACTCAAATATTGAGTCAATCTAAAAGGAATATATTGTGTGCTGTCTCTATATAGGATTTACTAGGGAAAACCAGATTGGAAAATAGCTTGCAAGTTGATTTGTTTGTTTGTTTGTTTATTTGTTTTGCCTTTTTTTTTATTTATACACCTTTTTTATTTGTTTGTTTTGTTTTTCTTTCCCAGTAGGATTTCATCACGCAATCCCAAACTGTATTTTTTATCCAAGTTCTCAGGGTTTATAAACATAGTATAGTATAGTATTGTATATTATTGTATTGTATAGTATAGTAATTATATTATATATATAGGGTATATAAAAATAACAGACGTTGGGTTTGCTTGGAAACATAAAATTTCAAAAGACTATATATCCACAGAAAGAAGATGCTACGGAAGAGAGACAAAAGATATCCATAAAAAGCAGTACAATTTGCTTTGTACCTTTTCCTTCTCAGTGTGTCATCAGATACATGTTGGACTCAAGAAAACAGAAATCTTTCCAAAGAACCAAGGAAAGCAGTAGTCCAAAGTATGAATTGACTTCTCACAGACTGCTTAACTCACAAGAAAGTTGTAGCTTCATGAGGAGCAGATGGTTGGGGAAGAGAGTGACAGAAAAGGACCAAAAAATATCTGCAAGGGAGAATTGGGCCATTGCTTTCATTTCTCTCATAAACACAGTAATCCCATTTTTTAAATTTATTTTTCTTTTAATTAAAATCTCATCCCTTCGTGAGGAGTTACATCAACATCAATAAGACCCTGTCAGGAAATGAAGGCCACGGGAATGAGGACCTGACCTTTAATATTCCATTTCTTTTGAAATAGACATTCAAGGATGGTTTCATTTTCCTCTCCGTTTTCCTTTTTTCCTTCATTCATTGCCAAAGATCACATGATCAACACCTAATATCCAATACAATTTCAGCAGAGGTCATTTCTGCCAAAACACAGTGTTATTTGATGATTGAAACCTGTTTTTGACTTTTTACAAACACAGAAAGTCTTATATCCATAGTTATAATAAAAACTGTTGTACAAGCTTTCTTGCTACCCTGACTTATGTGAGCAAATGTGTCTTTGTTAATGTCCAAATTTCATACAGAAGAAAAGCCCTTTTCTTGCCTCTGCATTTTAATATCCAACAAGAAAGTTTTGGGGCACTCAAAAATAAGAAAAAGAGAGATGATGCCAAGGGAACATGGAAACTGTACCTCACGTATACCATCTCTGGATGGTATACGTGATGGTAGTGCCAGAGATCTTTTATTTTTAAACACAAATAGCTGAACAGCTGCTTTAAAAGCCAAATGTGGACATTCCAAACAGGATACAAGCAATGACTATTCATTTCTTGTAGTCTCCATACATGCATGCGTACTCACCGATGACTGAATTTTAGTCAAAATATGTAATATTTTGTAGTCCAGTTGGTGCTCAATTTTTTTTTTTTTTTCTATGCACCTGCTCTGAATGGTTTGGGACTTACACAGCAATTGGTAGGCATCTGGCCCATCTTTGGGCAGGGCATCAGACCAGGTTAGTTCTGACCTTTAAAATCTGTGAAGTGAAGCAAGGTTTGGCAGAAAGGTCAGTACCTGGGAGGCTTATAGCAGCACACTGCTGCACAACTGGATGAGAGTGAGGGAAATTTATGCCCAAGACCGTGAAGGCTTAAGCTGCACTCTTAAGAGCATGCTCAGTCACAACTTTAACGTAAATTACTGCCGGATGTTGCTGATCCTAAATACCCAAATGAATTAGTGTGCATGACAGTTAATTTAGCCATGTAATTTAAACTTTAGCTCTGAATTCAAACGTAATTCAAATTTCTATTTAGAATTGAGAAAAAAATATATTTTTTACCTGAAAATATACTCTATTTTGATGGATCTTATAGCCAATATATTGAAGAAATAACTTCCAGGTCCAAGCCCCCAGTAAAGTAGTTCATACAAGGTAGAAAAAGCTCATTAATTATGAACATCATGATTAAGACATTTCAGTCCGGCTATCCACAATTCTGGCAGTTAGTTTGGAAGTCATGTCCCTCCCAAGCCACAACTTACATTTCCTGGATTGAGGAGTACTGCAATGACTGGTAGCGCACTCTGTAAGACTGCTAGGTTCCCTTGCAGGAAACTAAACATAAATTTTCTGAAAACCACCCAGATATTTTTGCTTCAACACATACCACTTCAAACATCTTCTGTGGTGACATTATGATGTCAACCCTCTGCTTCCTATACATTTTGTTTTCAATATCACTTCAGATAATTTCATATCATTTGAAAACAATTCTTGGGGAGACAAGTAAGGAAAAAAAAAAAAAAAAAAGAATGAAGAGATTAATTTGTGTGGGTTTTTTTTCACTTTCCCCTATGGCTGAAAGATTATTTGCAGAATGATGCAGACAGTACTAAATTAAGTGTGTTTTTTTCCTGTTTTGCAAACAAAATATTTGACTTTCTTATATTATTAATCAGCAGTCAGCCACAAACTAGTAGTGACTATTCTAATAAAGGGAAGTCTGTAACACCATTTAGTAGCACACTAAGGAGACCCTTAAGCAGCACCAAGCATAGTTATATATCTCCCTTCTGACACTCTCCCACAATTTTTTTGTATCCACATTAGAATCAAATGTCTAGATCAGTGGGCACATAGATTTGAAAACACACAAACAAACAAAACTATTTTTTGGATGATTGCACTTAGGGGTTAATGGTTAATAGGATGCACTCGTCCTGGAGGGCAGTGAAAAGAGAAGTACCACAAAGGTCTGTCCTGGAGCTTGTCCTGTTAAACATCTTTGCCAGTGACCCTGAGGAGGAGATGAAGTGCCTTCTGATCAAGTCAATAGATGATGCCAGGTGATACCCTCAAAAGCAGGAGGCTGTAATTCAGAGGCACCTGGCAGGCCAGGGGAATGACCCAACCAGAAACTTTTGAAATTAAACAAGGACAGATAGAAAGCCCTGCACTTGGGAAGGAAGAAACTTTGGAAACAACTGAGATTGAGGCTGACAGGATGGTAGAAGGTCTGAAGAAAAGTTTCTGGGGATCCTGGTGGACAATGAATCCACAGCATGCCCTAGCAAAAAAGACCAATAATCTCTGGAGCTGTAAAATCAGGGGTGCAGAAGGCCAGATATACAGAATAACCTCACCATGAGAACAGCTGAGCAGCATAAGAGATTGCTGGGAGAATTTTTGCTCTCCCTATCCTTAAAGGTATTCAAAATTAGATCAGGTAAACTTCCGATTAATCTGGTCTGACCTATAGCTGACCTTGTTTTGAGCAGGAGATTAGATGAGAGATCTCCTAACATCCCTCTCAACCCAAATTATCCTGCAAACTTATGATCCCTTATGCATTTCTACAGAGGTACTCAGTCCCCGTGCTATAAATATCATCAACCACAGCAGAGCTTTTTTTATTTGTTTTGTTTTCTTATTGTGAGCTGGTCTTGTAGTGTTTTCATTGCGAATGGCAACTTTCCATGCAGTGTGCCTGGAGGGATGGCATTGTACCTGAGTCTTATTTCTGCCTTTCTCTGAGCCTCTCTCCTGTAAACTAGAGAGCAGCAGAAGAGAGCTTTCTGTCTTCCCTTGTCAAGATAAGGTTAAAGAGAAACACTGGTTTATGCTGATTCAAAGCATATTAGTTTGCTATTGTTTTTCCACTTTTCTTTTTAAGGGATTCATTCATTATGCACAGAATGGGCAATATTTAATATTTATGTCTCTGATAGAAGCAATTGTGTTGAAAAACAAAAAATTAATTGGCTTCCATACGGGGTTTAATTCTCTCAATATACCCATTATAGCTATGCTGTCATTGTCCCAAAGTGTTGTAATGCAGTTTAACATTGTCAGGAGGACAGGAAATGAAAGCAGAGTTAATCTTCCTCAATAAAGGAAAAAATGGGTTGCTACCCATTCTGAGGCTGAGCCTAGCTAGTGGTTACTGGCCGGAGATAAGGCTCCCCAAACTCCTACCTTCCTGATCTTTTCAGGTTAATTAGAACCTGGAGACTGGTGCTTCATCACACTCAAAGAGATTGTAAAAGCTGGAGTTCACTTAATGAACTGCACTGGAAGTTTACACATGTTTATTTTTATCAGCTTCTGATTGTATTAAAGAATTACACAATTTAGCTCTATCTAACCTAGTTGAGGTGAGGATTTATCTGATGCTGGCATCATACACAATTAGTGAGGTTGCAAATTGCTATTCTATTGATTTCAGGTTGTTGTTTGTTGCTTTTTTTTTTTTCCTTAGCGAAAGCTGCAGTCAGGTTTAATGTTGCCTGTGACTAGACCCCACACAAGACACAGTCTGCATGTAGGACTATTCACTGCTAACATTTCTGGTACATTAAGGAACATTTGAATGTGGAGATAAAGGAATTCTGCTCAGGTTCTATCTTCTCCTGAATATTTTTTGAGTCTACTCCAGAAACTTATGTTTGCATAAGTGGGCAGTTAATAAATACCAGCCTCTCTCACGTATTGATTAAAGCTCTGGAATGGGTAGATCTGTTGTTGGTGAGTTATTAAATTAATAAACTGAAAGTAAATCCCAGTCTCAGTACCAAATTTACGTGACCTATCAGCTCTGAGATCTGGAACTCAAAACAAGTTAGGTTAATTTTTCCCATTGGATTTTTTTTTTAAAGGAAATTAAGTATTCAGTGAACAAAACCAAAGAAAACTATAAAAACCTACTATGTGCTAGGGGAAAATTTCAGCTTTTCAAATATATTCTATGGAAATATTTTTTATTATTACTATTCTGGTTTTATTGGAAGGAAATAAAACCATATTCCGGCTACTTTTTGGGACTCAGGAAGCCAGCTTACTGTTCTGAATTTTGCCACCTATACATAGGATGACACTGGAAAATTAATTTTCCTTTCAAATTCTTTATCCAAAAAAAAAACCACCCAACAGCAGCAGCAGCAACAACAAAAAATGATATTCACTGTTTATGAGCTGTTGAATGAAAGAAAACATTGCATATGTATAAATAGTGATTGTTGTAAAATGGAATGTGAAAACTGGACAGTTAAAACTTTTACCAGACTTGTGTAGTTGTCAAGGGTGGTATTGCCTTTTGTTCATAAATCACTTATAATAAAAACACCAAAAACAAAACAGGATTCTGGATGAACCAGGATGTCTAGTCCTGCAGTCTGAAGGCTTCTGAGAACTAGTGTCTCTTGGAACCTCTGCTATCAGCACTACAGCATTATAAAAGCCACTAAGGAAAGGTCAGAGTTTACCTTCCTGACATTTTTTAGTTCTTTTTGCAAAATGAGAGTGAGTAATCCCATCTGTCCTTCAGACAGTCCTCCATCCAAAAGAAAAGAGCTAAGACTTGCTGGGTGTGTAGAGGGGGAGACAATCATGCCTATGGTAGGAGGTGGCCCTTTAACATATTCTTCTAGAATAGGAAAGATACCTTCCTTTGCATTAGAGAACATGTCTTATTTTTATTGAAATTGAAGAAGACGAAATTGAAGAAGTTGGAGGCCAGTCACTAGTGGTGTCCCCCAGGGCTCGGTGCTGGGGCCGGTCCTCTTTAATATCTTCATCGATGATCTGGACGAGGGCATCGAGTGCACCCTCAGTAAGTTCGCAGATGACACCAAGTTAGGTGCGTGTGTCGATCTGCTTGAGGGTAGGAAAGCTCTGCAGGAGGATCTGGATAGGCTGCACCGATGGGCTGAGGTCAACTGCATGAAGTTTAACAAGGCCAAGTGCCGGGTCCTGCACCTGGGGCGCAATAACCCCAAGCAGAGCTACAGGCTGGGAGAGGAATGGTTGGAAAGCTGCCAGGCAGAGAAGGACCTGGGAGTGATGGTGGACAGTCGGCTGAATATGAGCCAGCAGTGTGCTCAGGTGGCCAAGAAGGCCAACGGCATCCTGGCTTGTATTAGGAACAGCGTGACCAGCAGGGCTAGGGAGGTGATCGTCCCCCTGTACTCAGCTCTGGTGAGGCCGCACCTCGAGTACTGTGTTCAGTTTTGGGCCCCTCGCTACAAGAAGGACATCGAGGTGCTTGAGCGGGTGCAGAGAAGGGCGACGAAGCTGGTGAGGGGCCTGGAGAACAAGTCCTACGAGGAGCGGCTGAGGGAGCTGGGCTTGTTCAGCCTGGAGAAGAGGAGGCTCAGGGGCGACCTTATCACTCTCTATAGGTACCTCAAGGGAGGCTGTAGCGAGGTGGGGGTTGGCCTGTTCTCCCACGTGCCTGGTGACAGGACGAGGGGGAATGGGTTTAAGTTGAGCCAGGGGAGTTTTAGGCTAGATGTTAGGAAGAACTTCTTCACTGAAAGGGTTGTGAGGCACTGGAACAGGCTGCCCAGGGAAGTGGTGGAGTCACCATCCTTGGAAGTCTTCAAAAGACGTTTAGATGTAGAGCTTAGGGATATGGTTTAGTGGAGGGCTGTTAGCGTTAGGTTGGAGGTTGGACTCGATGACCTTGAGGTCTCTTCCAACCTAGAAAATTCTGTGATTCTGTGATTCTGTAAGAGATTAGACTTCAGTGACTACACTGGTAATTTCACCAAATTCAGCAACAGAAGGAATGTCCTTTTTTCTCTGATTTTAGGATTTTCCTAGGGCTTGTTAGTGCAGTTCATTTGGAGACAAAAACACAGAAAGGAGGGAGAGCAGTTTTCTTCCATTTTATAAATTTCTATTTTCATCTTTCTGATGCTACATATATATTTTATTTTCTATTTCTATTTCTATTTTATTTTAATTTCTATTTTCATCTTTCTATATGCTACATATATATTTTATATATATTATATATTGTATATTATATATATATATATATATTATATATATATATATATATATTATATATATAAGCACTTAATATCCCTGTCTCCTACCTGGACCTATGTTTTCTGGGCCATTTTTGTGCTGCTTTGGGACAGTTGTTGAAGGCTGCTGTACATTGAGCATTTCTTATGATGGTGTTGGTTGAAAAATCACAGTCACCTGACAGCTCTGCTTTGGGGTTTTGCCACAAATTAGAACCCTTTCAGAATACTTTGTTAAACTTTTATCATTTCAGATATTCTAAATGACATAAGAAATGACTTAATGTGCCATCACAAACAAGTTGTTGCAAAGTTTGCGAGTACAGTGGTGCATCACAACTTCTTGATACTTTTCACCCTTTTCCTGTCTGGTGCAGTTTCTCAAAGATTAGACATTTCATGGTTTCTAAAGCTCTGTTTTACATACTTAGAAACAAAGTGCATTAAAAATAATATTAATTTCTAAGGATCAAAGTGGAATGAACAAATTTTGCTTATGTCATACTGAAGCATTTTGTATTTCCACTATCCCTGAAAGAATTTGGAAAAAGTTTATTAACTATAAACATAGAAACATGTGGGAATGAATCACATTCATTTTGCAATAGCAAGTTTAAGGCACAAATGTAACATGACAAATTCTTGCAGACGAATAAGCATCATTTGATTATCTTGACCCACCAAAGTATTCCTGAATTATGACACAAATATTTATCTTGAAAAGCCCATCCCTATCATTCCTCAAGTACATGTTTCTTGTGTTGCCCATGAACAAGAAGCTCTCTCAAGAGTGATGGCAGACTGTCCTGGAGCTCAGTCTCACATTTCACTGTGAAAACATATATATTTTTTAAATTTCTTTTGCTCCGTTGTATTCATTTATTTATTTATTTTGGTATGACACTTTAATATCTACTCTCCTTGTTGCAGGTACATTACCTCCTTTGAGAAATATTTGGATAGTTTATTTTTACCTTCTTATTTTTGTTTGTTTTGAAACAAGATTTTTCTTTGTATTCTATTTAGAGTAGAATCTTTGTTTAGAAACAACTTTCCCTAAAAAGGAAAGAGAGATGAAGAGAGGTAAATAAGTTCTTATGGTGTTTCTACAATCTCAAATTAAAATGAAAGATTTTACTTAGAGCCAGATAAAATTTCACTATCTTTCACATGAATCAAATCTCTCTATTTTGCTTGTTTGAAAAATCTAGCTTCAATATGACAAGAAACAGGATTTTTCAATGTCCATAACTGAGTGGAGGGAATTACAGAGCTTGAATGAAGGGAATCACCTGGCATATGTCTCCTTTCCACCCACACAGATGGGATGTGCTGCTCATAAGTCCCTTTTGCCATCAGTCACATGCTGCTATGAAAATAAGGACTATGTTTAAAACATTAGTGCAGCTGATGGACACTTTAATGAAGGCTTTTTTAAAGCTTTGCCAAACTGCTTTTGAAGCAGTTGACTGAAATGTCAGAACTTCCTCTCATTAAAACTCCCACTTCAGCTACATCCCTTGTGTTTCAGAAAATCTTTTTCACTACTTCCACTCAGATACCATAAATAACTTACTGAAATAGGGTATTTTCCCTCATGAAATCTGACTTGTGATATATTCCACTGTGGAAGATAATATTTCAGATTTATGTTTCTTTTGTTTGATTGTTTGCTTCTGGACAGTAATATTTGGTTACATACCAAAATTAACTGTGTGTTTTTCTTTTTAATTTTCACGGATGAAAATTAATTTCACTAAGTTTAATGAAGCATATATCTATATATTTTTTTTAAAGTTTAAATTTTTTGCTTTCCCTTCATGGCTTTAAAATGGGGGTGGGTCTATTGTTTTCTCTGCTGTATGAGCCCTGATCTTTCCTGCTAGAGCTGATTGCCAGGTGTTGAAAACCAGAGCACCCCTGGTAATTCTGCTCTATTTGAGTTTGTTGGAGGCTGCCGGCAACCTCTGGGAACAACCTCAGCACTCAGCTAGACTGGTTGTAATCAAAAAGATTCATCAAAAACATCTATTGCCATCCAGATTTAGGGATCCTAAACTTTTGCATCTCTGTGACTCAGAAATTGGACATTCCAGCAATGCTCTGTTAATTTAACAGAGAAGAAGAGTAATAATCACATATCTGAGTAATAATCACATAATCTGTGCATATATGGACTGCATCTGAGACAGCTCTTGTTCTATGGATCCCCCAGCCTCCCCCCAGTGGTTTTAGAATTGTTGTTTCCGCTGATTCTCCATCAAATTTGGGATTAAAATGTTCCATCACTGCTTTTCCCTTCTTTTTCTTCATTTGACTTCTAATTTCATCTTCAGACATAAACTCATCACTCTATGCTGGTGACTCATATCCCAGAGTTATTTGAACTTGTAGTTTAATTATGACTCCAATCATTGATGCATAGTCTGGAATAAAACCCATTTCCAGCTCCACGACTGCTAGCACTGCAGGACAAACAGATCAGTTTTCAGGCATTAAGCAGATGGGACTCTGCATATACACAATGAGAAGACATGCTGAGTAAGAAAGCCTCATTGGTTTCTACTCACTCTTTTAAGTAGAAATGCACTCTCAAATCTGAGCCAAACAGGACTGAAAAATCTTCAGATATAAAAATAACTCCAGTGTATTTCTCCTGTTCAGTATTTTGATAGAAGACTGCTCTTCTTCTCTTTGAAGATGCTGCTTGTTAACATTTTCTTAATATAAAGTTTCCTTTTTTAATGTTGCAGAGAATAAATATTTATGTGGAGGCAAAGCAAATGCAAAAATCTCCCATTTCTTTAATAAATGTTTTCCCAAAGCTTTTTAGAGAAAATTTGCTTACTTTGTCAATTTTTCAGTCTGTCGACATACCCTTTGTTTTCTAATTGTGCCATCTGTAGTTTGGTGTTTTTACTGGTGTCGGTAGTCCAAAGACCGAGTTTTGCAATTAATTTGGAGAAGGCAAGTATTCTCTAATACATAAACTTAGCAATAGCACGGCTGAAAGGAAGGAAATACTTGGAATAAATGATATCAGGAATGATCTTCCAGGTTCTCTTGTTTGTTTTTTTGTGTGTGTGTGTGTGTGTGTTTGTTGTTGTTTTTTATTTGATTTTTTTCTAAAAATCATGTTGATGAGCAATATTTGGCTTTCATTATGTTAAGATAAAACCAGCATAGTGAACCAGCATTCAAAGCTGTGAGCCATGACTGTAGATGATAATTTCCTCTGTAGATTGAAATGTGAGTGCTGTTATGGATTTTGTATTATATGTCAACAGTGAATCTACCGCTGTACACATATACACCCCAGAGTCCTTTTCACACAGGCTGTGGTGTAGGCATTGTATTCCGTTTTGTTTTAGTCCAGCTTTAGAAAATGCTAATGGATTGCCTTGGGAATCATGAAGACACTACACAGCTTTTAAAAGCTTAAAATCCCTTTACAAGCTGCCAATGAGACAAGCTGCAGCTTACGATTCTGAGGACTACCATGACACCATCTCAAAGCTCAATGCACCCTGGTTGTTTGCTTTTGCTTTTGGTTCCTAGGATTAACTATTCAAGGTAGACAATTTCTCAAAACTGGGGTCCTTCCATATCACCAATCCCAGTTACAAAAGTATGGGTTTTGGGGAGGCGGGACTCCTTCAATGGCAAAGCCAACTGAGACAAGTCCCAGACTTGGACCATGGAGCTAGCACTGATGGCAGCTCATCATTTTTCACTTTCTGAATCTTGTATTTCTAAATTCAGTTCCAAACTGACCCAAATATCTAGGAGGAGATGTAAGATACATCCATTCCCCAGCCACTTCAGCTCACACTCACCTTATCTGCTTCATGGAAGGTATTAGAAGAAACCTCACGCCTTCTGTTTGTGTGTGTTCAAATAAAACATCCAGGTTCTCAGCATTCTCATTATCCTATAGCAGTTGCAGTCCAAGACATAGTTCAGCCTTCAATAAAGATTTCCCCAGTTGGGCATTTGGACTGAAGGATGCAGGACAGGCAGGAATTAGGCACTCAGTCACAAATGTCTTGGGAATGGTTCCCACCAGAACCCGAAAGTGGAAAAAGTCCCCGTGGTGCATCCTACTAATGACTGTCCCACCTAGAAGACAGTGTCCTTCTCTTGTATCAGGAGTTCCATTCATTTGGGCTGTAGTATCTACGATTTTGGATTTAAAAGTTTAAACTCTTCTGATGACTGTAGGTCACTCTGATGTTGCATTACACACTTCCTGTTGTTTTGTGTTTGTTTGTTTGTTTATTTGTTTTTCCCACAATTTAAATTATTTTTTTAAACTATTCCAGGGTTAAGTGAAGATCCCAAAATTTAAGATATCAGAATAAACTTTTTTCATCTTTAATGAAAAGTGTGGGTAATCCAGTATTTTGCCTGTAACTCAATTCTTTCTTAGTGTTTTGACATGCTTAGAAATTTGGGACTGGTTTTTGGATGAAGCCAACTATTGGCAGAGTGCTGTTATTAAACCACTGTGGCCTGAGATGGGGAAGACTTCTCTGGTCATCTGTTCCTTCTCATTGCCAAAAAAGGATTAGTCTTCATTATTGCACATTTGGCTGATGTTTTGTCCTGTTTGGTTTTCTTCCTGCCAGGCAATGAGTTTTGAGAATTTTTCCTGGGAGATGATTATTCCAGCCAATAAAGATGTAAAATTAAATTAAAACTGAGGCTGTTCAATTGTGAGTCATTATGTTTCTCATGGATGTTCATGTGCCTACAGGCTTAAGCTTGTTATTTTGTTTTGCAGGTGAAGGTGGGGTGGAGGTTTTTTGTGTTTTGTTTTGTTTTGTTTTGTTTTGCTTTGCTTTTAATAAATTTACCTCTGAAAGGTAGAAAGTAAGAAACGAGACATCCCTCGGTGTGAGTGTTGCAAATCCTGCCCCATCAATTTGGGCATGACTTTGCGAGTTGAAATGAAAGCAACACTAGGATCCCGCAGGCTTTGTGCTGATCTCAGAGCACAAGCAACAATTATTGTTGCTTGGAAATAAAAACCAATGGTTTGGAGCCAGCTTTCCAGGTCACTGTTCCTAGCTCAGCCAGAGAGGCTGTAGGTGTTATTACCTGACAGCTTTTTGGCAGGCAGGCCCTTTACAGAATGAGCCAATGGACTCAGGCCACTTCAAATAGGTGTTCACATTTTAGAAAAATGTGCTCAGATAGCCCAAACCAGCACAAACACACTCACAAACATAACCCAGTGCAGAAATAATCTAACCAGCAATGCATGCCAATAAAATATTGTTTCCTTACCCAGCAGCAAAAGCTTAAAACATGCTGATAGCCTCTGTCTTATTAGAGACCTGAAAGTTCAAGGAAAGATGATCAAAAATGTGAAGATAAGGCATCACTCAAGGAAAAGGGTGACCTTGGGAGCTTGGACTCATTGCCAGGAAAGCCAGAAAGAACTGCAATCCAGACCCTTCACAATCCCAAAGTTATCTCATAGAAACTGCATTAAAACACCAAAGGCAAAAGGTAAATCCTCCAGATGGAAATGGAGCAGACAAAAAAATGGAATTCTTCTCCAGTCTGTATTCATACTGTCAGATAGTCAGGGATGGGTCATGTGCAGGTCAGGAAACAAGTTCTCCTCTTCCTCTTGCCTTCTTGAGAGGCAAGTTTCCAAGACAAAAGTAATAGTTAAGTAGGAGATATATTTCAGAAATAGGTCTAAATAATGCAGCTTTTAACTATGTCCTTTGATGAAACTGCAAAAACACCTTTCAGGCGGGTCTGTGAGGCTCTTGTCTTAACAGATCCTGCAGCAGATGGGAGGTTAGACCACTCCTGCTAAGATAAGGATGAATTTCCTACATTACCTGAATTACCTCTACAGCATTTATATCAGATGCCATTTCTCTGTAGCCTTGACAAGGAAGATAGAATTTATAAAGGGTGAGTTATTTGAAGCAGTGTTTTCTGCACTAAAATAAGTGAGGCAAGGACAGCAATTATCTAAGTAACAGAAGGACCAAAAGATTAGAACAAGGAAACTGGATGTTCTGTTATTGCCCTAAGGTACTCCACAAAATGTCCCTGAGCACATCAAACGGAGGGCACTCAGGCCTTATGTTGAGCACTCAGCACACTGAAGGAGCAGACTCTAAACATGCTGTTTATTAAGATGATAGACTCCAAAGAAGTTGCAGAAGGGAGTATAATTTTAAAAATGCAGAATGCTGAAAAGGTGTAAACAGCTTCATCAACAAATCACATGAATATTAAAATTCATGCACTCATTTATAAAGCAATTGCTGGTGAATCAAGTTGGTTATATTCAGAGCAGGATGCAAGGATGTTTTGTTTCATCAAGTTTTTAATTGGTTTATTAATTAGCTTCCACCACAGCAAAGAAGCTCTCTCTCTCTGAAACAGTGGTACTGAAATCTAAATGAGCTCTCTCTGAAAAGACCAAGTATTGTGATCTTATCTTTTTCTTAACCCAATGGTGGTATTTCTTGTGGTTGGCTAAGTTAGTTCTGTAACACTAGTGAAAAGGAAGGAATACTTTCAGAGTACAGAGAATAAACTGCAGATCCTTATATGAAACTTCTGAGGTGTTTTCATTACTACCAGATATGCCAAATTATGCCAAAATTAATACTAGTGCACTAGCTGCATATGCAGTGCAAAAAGATCAAGTGAATATTGACTCAAAAATGTCAAGTGCAAAGGAGAGTAGTACACAAATCCAAAAGGAGATGCATTTGGTATAAATATCGCAGACTCCTGAAGGAATATATCTCTATACCTGTTTTAGCTATGTATATAAATAATGCAGATCCTTGTGTTGATATTTATACTTCACATAATCTTGACACCACAATTCTGTTTTAAGCAATTTTCCAGGTCTTTTTTTTTTTTCTTTTTTTTTTTTTTTTTTTTTTCTAAATCGTCAAAACGGAAGCTTTTGAGCTATGTGAGCTTGGCAACAGGTTTTCAAAGCTGGAGGCTTAAAGAAAGATTCATGACTTTTTTCACAGGTTCATAAACAGATTGTCAGTTGTAAAAGCACATGACAAGTACATTGGAAAGCCATTTGCCAAATAAAACTTTTGGAGTCTCATTTTTGGCTTTGAACAACAGGGAATTAAATGCCTAGAGCCAGAGTTTGAAAACATGAACATCAAATATGATCAGTGCCATTCTGGGAGTCTGAACTAGGAAAGGCTTAGAGTTGCTGCTCTCAACCATCCTGGAGACCCCTGCTGTGGTCTCAGCTCTTTAAACTTGAACCACTGCCGGCAGTGCCCTGATGATGACAGATGGCCTAGGGGCATGGCTCCTCCTTCTTTGGGGTTCTGGCACAGAAGGGTGCCTCCATACCTAGAGGATTATTAGTGTAGTAAATATGTTTGGACCGTGCCTTGCAAATGCTGGAAGAAGATTCTCATAGACAATGACTAGAAGGAATGATTTTATGCCTCTCATCTAAGTGTTACGTAGTGGCTTATGGGCTCTCCAAGGATCAAGAAGACCATAGTCTGGGGGAATTTGGGTTCTTAGCTTTACCTTCTCAGAAAGGTGTTTTCAGTCCCTGGTTCTAAAACTTGAAATGAAAGCTCCCTGTTCCCAACAGAGTGGAAGAGCAGTTTCACTATCAGAAATGGGGTTAGGACACCCATATAAAGAGAGTCATGGTCACACCTGTAATCTGCCTGAGATGAACCTTTGCATCATGTAAATGCATAACTTCACGGCATCTTACTGGCTAAGTTTTTGTATGGCACGTGGACCTCTGTGACTCCAGTTCCTCAGTGTCAAACACTATGTCATGAAGCCTGAACACCATAGCATGCACTAAGGTGGAAGGTGCATTGTAGATAGGTGCACCAAAATTCAGCACCATGATAATCAAGTTCCCCTTTCTGAAACCCAGCTACCATTTCTAAAATCTTAGCTAGAAAGCATTGCTTTCTTCAGTGAGACACAATAATGGCTGTGTCTGGAATACATTCCTAAAAATGATGTTGCTCTCTTTCCAGACACACACAAAATCTGTATTAAAATTCAGGTTGTGATGATGAGTAGAAAGCCATATGCATTTCAAAGGGAGAATAATGACTCTTGATCACAGACTGTCTCAAATGTCTGGAGAGATGGGATATGCATACATTCGCAAGAGGTCTTTGTTTTACCTAAGTGATTTAGTGATATCCAGGAGGAAGATATGAGAGAAGCCATCTCTCGATTCTCAGATCAAGAGAGATTTGAGAGTATGGGTTCTATGGCAAGGGTTGTATTCACAGTGGGAAAGAAGCACGATCTCCAGGCCTTTATCTCTGACCTACACAGTTTTGAGTTTTCTCTCCCTCTTTTTTTCTCATTGAAAGACTATTCTGTGGCAGTCATGTAAAAAGTCTTTTTTTTTTTTTTTTTTTTTTTTTGGCCCTTGCCCATGCTTAAGCTATTGAAGATTAGAAGAAAGAGGAGGGCTTGATCTGAGAGTTTTGAGAACTACTGCATTGGATGCATCAGGTTTAATCAAAAGCTTATTGAAAACACAAGGCATCGTCCTATTAACTTCACTATGCAAGGGAGCAGACCCCAGGTGAAATAAAGAACCAGGACTCCCAGGATAAATTCTTCTATTATTCTTTCCAGAGATTTTCCAGAATTTTTGCAGGGTCTTATGAGTGACCCAGAAAGCCTAGTAAAGGACAGAATATTGTTGTACAATGAAAGATAAAACAGAAGCACATCCATCAGTTCAGTATGGTTTAATTAGATGAAAACCAGGATGTATTGGCAATCATTTAGAAGATATTCTGCACACTGGGGGACAAGGAGGTGATTTACAAATCCATTATTTACAAATGCAAATGCAAGACGAAAAAATAAAAGAATGTAAGCAAAACTTTGTACTGCATTCAGAAGATTAAATGAGGAAAGTAACACAAATTTGGATTAGAAATCATGATACTGAGATAATCCTTATATTTGAAAAATGCAATACTCTTAGAAGAGGTTGAAATTTAAAGATCTATTATTTACTAATGAGAATTTAAGAGCTTTTGAATATTAAAGAGTTGAGAGAAGTATGGAAATGAAACAGATCTTAGCTGTTTAAAGGAATATATCTGTAGAAATAAATCAGTATTATTACACCTTACATTTCTTGTCATATGATACAAGAACTGGGAAATAATTTCCCAAAAGGAAGCTGCATATAATTAGTAGGATGTGGTAGGAAGTTTAATTGCATAAGGCTACGGTGACTTTTTTCCTTGGAAGGTGATATTACTGGTGTGTTTTGCGAAAGGAATACAGGATCGTTTCTTAATTTCCTGAGCTTAATAACAAAAAAAAAAAAAAAAGTTGGAGAATGATAAAAAAAAAAAAGACTTTTCTCAGTAATTTACATCTAAGTTTTAGGATCTGCCTGTTCCTGAGTTAAATGAAAGAGATATTCAGAAAAAGCAAGGGAGACTTATTAAAAAGGATTTAAGTTTATTTTTGAAACTGAGGATATTAACGAAAGGTCATGACACCATTATGAATAATTCACTCTTAAGAGATCTGCCATTTCATTTGGCATGAAAAGCTCCATTGCACAGCCAAGCCTCTCTCAAGTGTGCTCGACATACGGGACAACAGCTGAAAGTCTTCATAAAAATAATTCTACTGAAGAGATGCCCTTTTGGTAGAGTGTTCTACTGTCACCATTGTGATAGCGAGGTTTCATCAGTTGGTTTTCAGAGATCAAATCACCAGAACTTGTTATGAAAAAGAATATTCTTCTAGACTCAGATGTCTCAGTGCAATCAACTTCTGAGTTTCTATTTCGATATCACACTTCAGTTACAGAGAAACTTTATATAGTGTGATATGAAGAGTTTCTGCCCACATTTTAGAGGGCTAGAAGGTCAGGGCTGCATGATTAAAAAGAATTATGAGAAAAAATAATGTGAATGTTACAGCCAAAGGTAGATAAAATGGAGGTGTGAAGCCACCCTTGAGCTGTCTTCCTTAAATTTCCGGTTAGAGTGGAAAGTGATTTTTCATTCTCAAGGGTTCAGAGAACACAGAAGGGTCTCTGGCAGAGGCTGAAAAGGACTGAATGAAAGTAATTGAGAAAGAGAATGAACTGGAGTACTGCAGAAAAACATCTCAGCTCCAGAAAATTTCTACAGACAAGATCTTCAGGCTCCCTGCCTGTGTCTCAATACAAGTATACAACACAGTGCTTCCTTTATTCCCTTTGTGATACAACAGCTGACTGTCAGCAGACAGCTTTCCTTTTTGGCAGCATATGTTTTGCTTCGGTTGATTTTCCTGACTTGTAGCCTACAAACACAGCGGATGCTTATGTTCACAGTGGGATTATAAGTTTCCTACTTCCAATCCATTAAGCATGGTCTGTGACAATGTGTGCACCATATCTTATTATAAAAATACGTGTAATTCATCAAACAATTCAAAAAAGTAGGACTCTTCAAAGTTTGTACAACTGACTTATAAATGCTGTTTGCTTTGCAGAATATGCAAAGTGGGCAAGTTAGCTCAACAGTTGAAAGCACACCATAAATTACCTATGAATCAAAGCAGATGTGAAAGTACAAAAAAAAAAAATCTCTTTCCCAAAACCAAGATAGGGATTATACTTGAAAGCAATAGACCATCCAACAGTATGTTGTGGGTTATGGTTTTGGATCTAAAGTATTGGAATGAATGTTTTTTGGGATAAAGTGGATTCAGCAGTTTTTCATTATGATTAATCTCCTGAAAGCATATCTAAAGGAAAAATAACAGTTGGTAGCTAATTAGGTATCTGCTTAAAAAAAATAAATAAATAAATCATAGTATTTATAGTATTCATTCTATGATTCTATTAATTCATGTGAAATGTGCCAGATAGCAAAAGCACCAGGCTAGGGTAGTTGTTTAGCTTTCCTCCAGTATCACCTTTGCCAAATAATAACAACAACAACAACAACCAAACAAACAAACAAACACTAGGTTCATTTTTGTCTAGGGAATGTTATTCTTCCCAGAATAGTGTGGTCTTAATTGTTATGTGGTTTTTTTTTTTCATTAGAGCAGCGACAATGCAAGGTAACACAAATATGCACTACTGCTTTTATCTGCTGCACTTGTAGAATTAAACTAGCGGTGACATACTCTAGTATCTGATATTTCCTGAACCACCTAGCTCCACGTGACTTACTGTTCCATTTAAATAAACTAGCTCTTCTCCCTCCCCTAATTCATAGGTTTGTGGTCCCCAAAGGTTTCAGAACAAAACCTCTGAAATCTCAAAACTTCTCACAGATCAATGTGCACTTCAACAAGTTTTTAAATTCAGATGCTGCCAAGTCAATATTATTTCATAATATTGACTGTGGAGGCTCACTTATCACAGCCACCACTGCTGGTGATCCTATATTCACACACCCAGGCCTCTGCAACCAACCAATCACATATATGTGTTATAAAAGACAAGCCCCTTGTTTTTATTCCTCTTTCATACACAACAGCTTTGTAAATCTGACTTTTTCTACTATGTAACAATAGCATGGTTGCTGCCTACCCCAAGGAGCTTAATATCAAAGAGTCATACCTGATTTCTAAGGGTCACATCTGTGATTTGGGTGTCAGAGACACACACATAAGTCACGTGTTTTGTTTAAGTTGTGCTACAGCAATGTAAGAATCAACACCTCACTGCACAAAAAAAAAAAGTCTGCATTTATGCATATAAATCATATGTATATACTTAAATTGGAAAATGTATCTAAAAATTAGTTTTATAATTTACTTGAGCCTGAAGAGAGTAGAATAATCTTTGGGTTAATTAGTATGACCAAAAAGCCATTAGTACCACCTCCAATAAACTATGAGCATTCATATATCTGCATGCCAGTTATTTGATGACTTTATTTCAAGTAACTGCAATGAAAAAAAAAAAAAAAGTTAGAGAAAGTACTTATGAGATCAAAACTTGAAATAGAAGCTTTATTCCCAGGAGGTAACATTAATCAAAGCGTAATAATTATCAGTTTGATTCTGTAACTACTTAATTGTTCCCATGTCTATGTTCTGTAGGGTCTACACAGTATCTTATAGAACTGAAATCCTCATGGAAAGCAGGATTACCCAGGGACTGGTTTTGACCTTCTTATTGCTAATCTCAGTGGCAATGTTTGTGAACTAAGGTGGAAGTGGGAATGAGCCATTTATGTCTGCTTGTTTTAGGTAAGACAGCATTTGAAAGAGATTTGGACATATTTTCACATTAAGGTTGTTTGCACGTACCATGGAAACTACTCTAAAGATCATCTCTAGTAGGCAATCTCATCTTTATAGAAAGTGCTCAAAGGAGTGTTTCTGCAATTCACATTGTAATTTTCTTTGATCTTTACTTTCTTTTTCCCTAGAGTGGATTGCCAAAGAGCACTGAAAGAGCTTCGGACATAATTTCGCATTAAGGTTGTTTGCACGTACCATGGAAACTACTCTAAAGATCATCTCTAGTAGACAATCTCATCTTTATAGAAAGTGCTCCAAGGTATCTTTTTGCATTTCATATTGTAATTTTCTTTGATCTTTATTTTCTTTTTCCCTAGAGTGGATTGCCAAGACAGATATACCTGCTAAAATATGCTAAGAAAAATACAACTTGAATGAGGACACTTACTTCTCTGAATGCAACCGTGGTAGGACAATGCATTGAAAACTGCTGATGACCCTATTTTCCCAATTCTTACAAAAGTATTAAAGACCTTGTCAATGACAGATTATTGAGCCCGACCTTATAATCTGTCAGTTGAAAATGAGAAAGTCCCTTGAAAATTTTGTTACATTATTTTTCAAGTAATGGGAGGTACAATTTTGCCACAAGTAGCATAAATATGATTGTATCACTTTGTGTCCTGGGGTTACATATAAGATGAAGTTTGCTTTTAAAACCCTGGCACCAATTATCTTTAGCTATTATTCTTAACATAAATTATAAGAAAAAAAAATAGTGGCTGCAAAACCCCTTTGCACAATCCATGGATTGTCACTAATGAGGTTTGGACAGGACTGTTCAATCTATTAGTTTGACTTTATCCTACTGTCAGGCACCTTTTACTCATTTACTTCTATGTTTATCTCAGTTAATTGCCTAACCACTATATTCCAAGAAATTTCTCATTCTTAATTTGAAGACATCACAGATGGAAAATCTTGCAATCTGCCCCAGTGGTCAGCCAGCCTTGCAATGAAAATTCATTACCAATACAGATTTCATTGGCATCAGTCTCCAGCCACTGGTCTGCCTATAGGGAACTAAGATTAATTACATGATGGAGGCAGAAATATTGCCATCATGCTCCCCCTCTCTGACATGAAAAACTGGGGCTTGAACCTAATATTCATGTTGTGTAGGAAAATGCCTTAAGCAGAAGGTAGTGTTTAGAGAAGGTGACATAATACTCCCTCTCTAGCCTGATGTTATGGGTATATTCACCAAAAGAAAGGAAAAAAAATGCTTTAATTAGTATAGTGCAATGTAGACCACATCTACTTTCCAAGTCAATGGCCTTACCTGAATGATCAGCTCAGAGACACATAAGGATTGAAGTGAAGACGTGCCAAGAAGAGACTGTCATTGCTGTCTCCCCTGGGCAGCACACAGAAAAGTGCTTAAGGGCCACCTAAGAGCAGTGACAATCTGTTCAGGGGTAGGAGTAGGTCCTTCTAGGAGTGAGACTCTGCTGTGAGAAGCAGTGGACCCTCTTTCTCTTATTTTTAACAAAAAGGAAGCTTAGAGATGTTTTCAGAGTACCTGTGCTCTGCTGTGGAGAGCAGCAGCAATTCAGGAAGTTCACTGCCAATCCTCCCCAGGGTAGCAGTGAGGGGTCACTTTGGCAGACATGATGGACAACCGTACAAGTTTAGGACTTCTCCAAAGGGGATGACAAAATGGCATGGGACAGACTATGGAGAGAGAAAAATATATGGCTGGTCACTAAAGTCCCAGGGGATAAGTGAGGTTAGGACCACTGCCACAGCATCTTGAGAGCAGCAGTGAGATCTGCATGCAAGCTCTAGTTGTTGGTGGTCCCTGCATAAAAGCTCTGTCTTGCATTTCTGTCCTGTTCAGCTTCTGTATAACAACTCATTTTTAAAGTGACCTTTGAGGTGGAAGCACAGAGTGCCAGAAATCATCTCTCCAAAACAGCACAAAATGAGAGCAGGCCATGCTCAGATCCCTGAGATCGATTGGGCCTTGCTTTAAGTCCACTGATTTCAATTAGTACCCTGGAACTAATTTCTCCTCTGATCTCCAATGCACCTGAGCTGCCTTGCTGGTTTATTGGCCCCCTCTCCCTTGACCGCAATTTTTCTGGCTGTGGGCCAGAGGGAACATTAAGCACCTGAATTTCCAAATTTAATTATAGTGTTTAAATAATGATACAGCGCATTGATTCCATTTACTCACAATGGCACAAACCAGCTTTAAGGATTTAACACCTAGGGCACTTCCTGTCTCACCGCTCTCCATTTAATCACCTTCTTGTCAATTAGAAAAATCCCAAAGAGGCTGGTCTGCTTTATACCATTAGAGAAACTGAGTACCCCAGGCATTACAGAAGCTTTTATTTAATGTTTTACGTCCTGGAGAGAAATACTTGATTGAAATGAAGTAAATGGCATATTTGAATCTTTATATTGCACATGCATGAGTCACTCTGAGACTGCTTAGGAACTGGTACAGTTTGATCTGAGTTACCCAGTATATTTAGAACCTTTTTTTTTTTTTTTTTTTTGGTAGTCGTCTGGCTACACAAAAGGATTCTGAGGCAGGGGTATGCGGGTCTTTGCAGAGAAATTAATGTCTAGAGGGCTCAGATTATGTTCTGTGCATGGAGGTATCACGTTTACCATGCTGGGGGAGAGCTGGAGTGTCAGATCCTGAGTGCATGGTGTGGTGGTTTTATCCTGCTGGGCAGCTGATCTCCACCACAACTGTTCTCTCACTCCCCCTCCTCAAAGGGAAAGGGGAAGACAAATATGATGGAAAGGGCTCAAGGGTTGAGATAAGGACAGGGAGATCAATCAACAATTGTTGTCACAGGCAAAACAGATTCACCATAGGGAGATTAATGTAATTTATTGCATATTACTAACAGATTAGAGCAGTAAAAAACTAAAAGCAAAGTAAAAATACCATCCCCGAATCCACCCTGTTCCATGTCTTCCCCAAAAGGGGTGCAGGGGAATGGGGAATGGGGGCTGCAGTCAGTCCCTGACATTTCATCTCCACCGCTCCCTCACGGTCCCTCTCTGCCCTTGCTCCCCGTGGGGTCCCTCCCACGGGATGCCATCCTTCCCGAACTGAGCCTGCGGGGGCTGCCCACAGGCAGCAGCTCTTCAGGAACTGCTCCCACACGGCTCCGTCCCACGGGGTCCATCCCTCAGCAGCAAACTGCTCCAGCACGGGTCCCCCATGGGTGGGCGGCAGCTCCCTCCAGCCCTCCTGCTCCTGCGTGGGCTCCTCTCCACGGGCTGCAGCTCCGGCCCGGGGCCTGCTCCACCGAGTGCTCCTCCACACCTTGGGGGCTGCAGGGATGGTTCTCTCACTGGCTGGAACTGATTCTTATCTCACATGGTGCACCTTCTGGACTCTTGTCACAGAAGCCACCCCTGTAGTCCCTCCACTGACAAAACCTTGCCAGGTAAACCCAATACAAATGGCACCCTCAAACCTGAGAACACCTCCTGAAGAAGTGTCTCCACCACCACCTGTGTGTGGCTGGTGAGGTGCTCTCAGCCCAGGTCCTGCGAGGACTCAGCAGTGCTCCAGGAGCTGAATCCTGGGTAGCTGATCCAGGAGCCAAGCTAGCCTGGGATAAGTTGAAAGCTGCCCACTCTGCTTTCTGAGCCTTTCTGAGTGGCTGAGGACTCTCTGCACACGGGATAGCTCAGTCTGACTCCTCTACTCCAAAGTCCGTGGCAAAGATGTCACTAATACAGGCCCATCAAGAATGTACTTATATTTTCTCCACGTGACAGTGCTGCCAGTGGAGGCTGGGAGGAAAGGGAATTATCAGGATTAGAAGAATTCAGATCCAGATGTATTTAAATGTATTGCTTTCCCTTCTTGGGAGTGAAATTGCAGCATTTCTAGCCAATGTCCCATACTGACTTGACCAAACAATCCTCTTCATGTACTCTGCCACATTCGTTCAGCTGCTGTCCTAGGGGAGGCTAATTCTGCAGCTTCTTTGAAATGATTAAGAGAAGCTTTACATGAATAACAGTGTCCTCCCAACAGCTCTTAACACTGACTCACAATGCTGCTGTGAAAGCAGCCCCAGCACCTTACCCAGCCATAAACACTGGAGATGCAAATTCCCACTGCCGACTACAGCCGAGAGACATCCCATACCCTGGTGCCCTGGCTGGTCCCAAAAGCCCTGCCAAAAGATAGGTCTCTTCTAATTCTTTGTGGCAGCTAAAAATGTCATAGCCGGGCTTACACTGCCCCGACTGCCCTGATTAGGGCACCTGCAGACCATTGTCCTCCCTGCTTACAATTCTACCCACCACTCTGTTTGCTGACACAGAGCTTCGCAATCAATCTCATTTGCTTACCTGCTTCCCAGGGAAAGTTTCAGAGAGATTTACTCACTGAAAGCATCTCCCCTTTCTGTCTTGACTTCCTCCAAAAGAAATTAGCATATTTCTGAGCTCTCTCTATGAATAACAGTGTCTCCCATCACTCAGGGGATATGTCATTAAGCTATAGACTGCTTAAGATGTTGTTTGGCTTTCCATGCACTTGCCTTTGTGATTTCATTTAATCCTTTTGAATATCCCCAACGGCCTTAATAGTTCCTAATGTTTTGTTTTGTTTTTCCACCTTGCAAGCACCCTGCATGTTCTTTGAATTTCTGGTAGGAGCTGATGTGGCTACAAAGTTGTTGGGATGGAGTCACATCCCTTTTTGGAAGTTTTGCTCCCCACACGAAGGAAAGAAAATTTCTGTCAAAATCAACTGCTCATTTCTCTGCTGTAAATACCACAGAATCACAGAATCACAGAATTTTCTAGGTTGGAAGAGACCTCAAGATCATCGAGTCCAACCTCTGACCTAACGCTAGCAGTCCCCACTAAACCATATCCCTAAGCTCTACATCTAAACGTCTTTGAAAGACTTCCAGGGATGGTGACTCCACCACTTCCCTGGGCAGCCTGTTCCAGTGCCTCACAACCCTTTCAGTGAAGAAGTTCTTCCTAACATCTAACCTAAAACTCCCCTGGCTCAACTTAAGCCCATTCCCCCTCATCCTGTCACCAGGCACGTGGGAGAACAGGCCAACCCCCACCTCGCTACAGCCTCCCTTGAGGTACCCATAGAGAGCGATAAGGTCGCCCCTGAGCCTCCTCTTCTCCAGGCTGAACAAGCCCAGCTCCCTCAGCCGCTCCTCGTAGGACTTGTTCTCCAGGCCCCTCACCAGCTTCGTTGCCCTTCTCTGCACCCGCTCAAGCACCTCAATGTCCTTCTTGTAGCGAGGGGCCCAAAACTGAACACAGTACTCGAGGTGCAGTCTCACCAGAGCTGAGTACAGGGGGACGATCACCTCCCTAGCCCTGCTGGTCACACTGTTCCTGATACAAGCCAGGATGCCGTTGGCCTTCTTGGCCACCTGAGCACACTGCTGGCTCATATTCAGCCAACTATCCACCATCACTCCCAGGTCCTTCTCTGCCTGGCAGCTCTCCAACCATTCCTCTCCCAGCCTGTAGCTCTGAATACCTTAGCAGACCCTCTCTAAAATATATACAGTTAGATCAATCTGGTATACATATTAATCTGTCCCTATCCCTTTTCCTAAGCCTAAAACACCTTTTATTGGAATTAGAGTTTTATCTCTAAGAACAGGGAAATCTTCCTAGAGCTGGCTTCTTGAACCATCACATCTTCCTCACAGCTCTGGAAAAAGCCATGGAGTTGAAGTGCTGAAAGCATGTCTAAATTCTATACATCATATTACATTTTATGCATGCAAAATGCCTTCTTAATGTGATATTTTATTCCTCTTAATCTGAAATCCCTTTCTATTTATTAAAGGGTTGTGGGCTTTCTCTCCAGAAAGATTTAGAGGCAGTAAACTGGCTTATGAGGTAATTTTCTCTCTGTTACTACTTGTATTTGCAAAGAGATTCTTAATTCTCAAAAATAAATGTTAGAAGAAAGGTGATGGGAAAACTATAATCTCTGTTTATTTTGCAACCTTATTCACCTTCTTATGCACCTCTTTCCCAAAAATCACATTTTTTTTTTCTTTTTTTTTTTTTTAAACTATAACTTCATATTGATGCTGTCATTCTCCTTATGCAATTTCTTTGAGAACAGAGGAGGTGTAAAATGTTCCCATTTCACTTGAGGGCATTTTATATTCACTTACCACTCAGACGTGAACTGCCACACCAGGGGTAATACCTGGATCTGGAGAATCACCGGTGAATGCCCACTTCTCCTACTGCTTCATGGGGCAGCTCTCCAGCATGGATTGATGGAGAGCTGTCTTGAAGAGCCTGAGGTATGTACAGGCCTTTCATCTCAACAGAGCATTGAATCTTAAGATTAATGAAGGTGGAGGAAAAAAACGTTTCCCAAAAGACTAAGGCATGCTCACATCATTTGTAAATGCAATTACTGTAATGGTATGCTCCACTTGGGATATTGCAATTTGCATGAGCAAGTGGTCTATAATTAGTTTAAAGACAGATTGTTTACTGAGTGTAATATGAAGCTCAAACTTTACAGATGAAGACTACAGACCATGGCTAAAAGTTGTGATCGTCCTTTTTCTCTGAGTGCATTTGACATCCCTGCCTTACATGAAGCATTTTCTGTTTAGGCAAAGGAAGAAAATCACAGGCCTGTAATTCCATGGAACAACTTGCAGCATGTGAATTAAAGCTGCATACAGCAATTTTTCACAAGGATTTTGCTGAAAAACTTCTCCGGAATATAAAATAATAGAAAACATCAGGCATGCCTATTAGCTTTGAAAAACAGAAGGCACAGACACAGCAAACAAGAACTGGAATATGTGCGTATGTGCAAGGCCTCCGGAGGAAAAGGCATGGAGGACCACCAGCAATCAAATGAGGTTCAGAAAAGATCTGATAGAAATTTGTGCTCTTGGGAGGAGGGGAAGACAGATATTGAGGGTACTTGTATTTTACTCAGGGAAAATTATATTTTACTCCCTCCCCCCTTCTTCATTCCTCCCAAGCCTGTGTGCATTCACACCCTTTGACCTGTGGGATTATATGTTGAATAAGAATTGGTATAGAAGTTCAGTTCCCCAGTTCTTTTCTCTTGCAGTGTCCTTCTTGAATATAAGGAGCGTTTTCTCTGGAGCAGAAGCTTGCACATGCAGTCCTTGTATGGGTTTTCCTCTGCTGGAGAAATTTGCTCCTTTGCTGGTTACACAGAAATCTAGCAACTGAGACAAGAGTGGGATTTTATCCTCTTTCATTTTTATGGTTTCTTTTATAATATTGTTTTGTTGATGTTTGTTTTTTGTTGTTGTTTTTTTTTTTTTTTATACATTACAAAAAAGCACTAACTGCTTTGTTTACAAATGCATGATTTTTTTATTATTATTATTTTTATTTTAAATTCATTTTGTGGAGGTTCACATATTTTGTATGAGGATATTTTTATGGCCAGATAGAACCCCTGGATTTTATAGTGTAAATGATGGCATGAATAGCTAGAGAAGCAGGCACCACAACATGGAAAGACTGAATAAAAAGGCTATGGAGGCTGCATTCATAAAACAAAATGAGACAATAAACCAAAAGGAGGCATTCTCAGAAGTTAGCTATTTGATTTCTGTTGGCATCAGCTCCCACAAAACAGCCAAAAAGTATAGACAGATGCAATCTTTTGCTGTATAAGGTTTATTAGATCATAAATATAAGTACTAGCACCCCCTTTGGAACTGCTGGATTTATTTTAGGGACCTGAAAAAGAAAAAAGAAAAAAAAAAAAAAAGTCCTTCCTGAGAAATATTTTAAAAATAAGCAATTTGCTAACGTAGAAAAACTAGTAATAACCACTTTGTTTCTCAGTTTTTAAGGACACCTGTGTGACTCTAGTGAATTTTGCTTTAATTCAGTAATAAAAATCCATTTTCTGAGGGGGGGAGAGACCTGAGACTGGAGATGAAACGGGTTCTACTGTATGATTTTGACATGGACCACTGCAGTTTGTCCAAGCACAAAGTTCAAAGCTAGATGCCAGGTTTTAATTCATCATTTGCTTGTGACATAGACCACATTGTATCTTTGGATGAAGATCTAATGCTACTCAAGTTCTGAAATGTTCAGAGCAGCAGTTAAAAGATATCCCATTTCTGCTGCTTGAAGGTGTACCACACAATTAAAAGATAAAAAAAAAAAATAAAATAAAATTAATAATGATTAAAAAAAAAAAAAAAACTTTTAAAATGCTTATCTCAATGACTGACAAATTAACAAGAATTAAAGACAGATGCATGCTGTGATTCCTTATTTTTTTTCTAAGGTACTTTTCTGTTCTCTTCAGGCCACAGAAAAAGAAAATATCTAAAGATATTATTGTATATATAATGACATAAAAGTATCTTCTCTGTGTTCTGTATTAACCCAAATTGTTTAGAACAACTACCTTACACTGTTGTGTTCTAGTTTTCATGTGGAGATCCCCTGCATGAAGTACATGTGGAGATCCCCTGCATGAAGTACAGATTGTCACACTCTGGAAGGTTGAATGTTGGCATTTTTGTCTGGAAAAAAAAAAAAAAAAACAAAAAAACAAAAAAACAAAACAAAAAAAAAAATCCAAGTCATGGATGCATCTGAATTCTCTGACTATATGGAGATAAGGGATTTGACTGTACAGGGTTTGGAAGAACAACCTGGCAAATGGCATTTTTATTTGTCTAAGCCCCTGGGTTAGGCTGACAAAGCCATCATTTGGTCCGGGGGAAAAGCTGCTGTTTGGCCTTAAAAGCAAAAAAATGTGCTTTGTCGGTCACTAAGCTTCATAACTGAGAGTTCAGACATCACCTACGATCAAAACATCTTCTCTGTTCATTCTGATTACAAGACAAGTCTTCTTCTGATTACAGTTCCTATCATATAGTGACAGGAAAAGTTGTTATAATAAAAAGTGTACTGTTATCTAGGATGTTTTCATGCACCTCTTCTACAACCACAAACCACTCAGATCTTCAAATCAGAAGATCAAACCTGAGAAGACAGTAGGGCTATCTTTCTCTTGGACTGCAATTATTAATTACCTCTGCATGCGTAACACTGAAGAGATAATTATCACTGTAAAAATTAGGCCTTTTATATTTAATCTAGTCAATGGATATGATATACAGGTAAATTAGCAAGCACATACAGTATTGTAATAGGAGGAGGAATGCAATGGGAGGTCTCTACACTATTTAAATCATTTCCTTATCTTGCAGCCCCTCTGACATAATTAAGATTTGTTGGACAATTTATAGCTAATATTCAGTCTGGATGAACATAACTTATTAATTAAGTCTTCCCATCAGATAAGGTGTCTTCTGTGGTTTGTACCACATCAGGATCACAGCATTGTTCCCCAGCGTAGGCTGCTATATGTAGGCATCCCACTTCTGCTTTTATTCAAAACAATTACTTTACATACCAGAGAGTAAAGAAAGAATTGTGTTTTCCCCTTTAGCTGTAGCCAACAATATCAAGAGAGATCAAAAGAAAGCTTTTCCCCAGATGTCACACTCCATTTCCACTTTTTTTCCCCTTGTTTGCTTTGATTGATGCTGCAAGCTAAGGAAAAGAGCCTTGTTTTCGCTGAGCTGATTTTATTTCTCAAATTTGAACTAGTAGAGATGTGCAGACTAGGTGTCACAGAAAGCCAACGGGGCTGAAATCAAATGAAGGATATCAGCATCGAGTAAACCTCAGAGCCCTGTGGGAATGAGAAAAACACTGATATCACCAAGGTCAGCCACCCACACTGCAGTAGCCTGATAAATACCCAAAGAGATGAGCTATGTCCAATAACCCTACAGTATGCTGCAGGTATAAACACCATATCGTGTGCTCCATCCTGGTCAGGCTTTGGAGTGCAGCAGTGCTCAGGTCCACTGCTAACACTGCAGCACCTGGCCTGAAAACATGGTGAGAGAAGGATTCATTGGAGCAGATCCCAAAAGAGAAGGGCACTAAGGAGCCACCAAGCACACACTTTCCGAAGGTTCCCAAGTTCATGTATTCTAAGGCACCATTAAATCCAGTTTTGCAGGGCCTTATGTGAAACTATAACCATCTTCATTGTGGAACTTCTTCCTCTTGCCTTCCCCGACTTCCTCACTTGAGTTTTCAAGGTGGCATATCCATCCTTCCTTGATGCTCAGCTCTAACCACAGAGTTGATGGCAAACACTGGCAGCTGTTTTTTATGGGAAATAAAAATAAAACATGAAGTGTCCTATTTCATGCTTTTAAATTTTGGCTGGACGAAGCAGCAACCTACTGTTAATTAATGCACATCTCCAGGGACTGCTGCTAATCTGGATTCATGCCTCTTCCCAGATGAGAAGATGCTGCCCTTTCCTCCTCATGGTACCAGCATTACTCCAACATATCTTCCTCAGGGGAATTCCTCCTGAGGGTCTATCTCAGGACACTGAAGCTCATGGCAAGGACAGGCAGAGCTCAGTGCTCGTGTTCCCTGTGGAGTCCATTCCATGAGGCTGTTGGTGAGGTGGCAGTGCAGGACAGTAATACCTCTTAAAACAGTAATTTTCCCATACTGACAGCACCTGGAATGGGTGCAAGAGCAACCACCATATAATGTAAAATACAATCTTAATATCAGTTAATTAGGAAAAAAACACATTAGCATACAAGAATCCAATTTACCTTATGTGCTACCTGGTGATTGAAGGGCAAGAAAAGGGTAAATGTGCATTAGATCATAAAAATGATGATAGTTTGCCCTAATAAAATGCATTACTGTCATCAGAACCACTTGATATATTTACAACCAAATCTCCATTGTCCCTTTGCATCTGCTGTGATTTAATTACGATGGTAGCAGCAGTCTGTTAATATTGTTTTGAGCTGGCTTAATTTGCCTTCCGTAATTTAGGCAAATTACAGGAGGTGAGAAGGGTTGAATGAGTAACCTTATTAGCAAAGAGACCTTCTTCAGGATGCAGACTGAATGAAGGGTAAAGAAAAAAGAAAAAAAAAAAAAAAAGGAAAAAAAAAAAAAGACAGCAACAGCCAAAGCTAAATAGTTCTAGAGGAAACTTGCCCTTTCAGATCCCTACTCTTATATTTTAAAAGTTAATTTAATTTAAACCAGGTTAGGATACATATTTTGATTAGGTTTTGTTTGTTTGTTTTAATTTGGGGGAGGATTTCAGGTCTGTATTTTGTTGTCACTGTAATAAATGAACCTTCATCAGTGGCCATTATTTGTCTTTATGGTATTGTAGACCATCATTCCAAAAAAGAAAAGACTCCTGTTTCTCAGTTTCTGAAAATTATTATATCCAAGTTATAGTTTTTTCCCCTTGGAAGGGAGATGGGAGAGAGAGAGAGTTTCTCTGGAAGTTGTTTCTTGTGTCTCTGTCACTGGTATAAAAGCAAAGTGATCCCCTTAAAATGTGTGAAATAACCATGGCATAAAATTAATATAGGAGGAGATTTGGACTCGTGCTTTTTTAATAGAACCTGGAGTATCAAAACTGTCTCTGGTACATCAAGAGCTGCATTCATGTAATTCAGGGAAGGATGGGGTCTAATGCACTCTGATTATTCCTTTATCAATTTTCAGTGGCAGCACTGGTCTATACTATTGAATAAGTTATTATGCTCTGATTGATTTTTCTTTCTTTAGGCATGCATTTTATAGTTGAGGCAATTCCTGTAAAAGAAAGGAAAATGTCACAAAACGTGAACCCCAACTTCTCAAAAAGAAAAATTATTTGTGTGATTCCCATGGAAGAAAAATTTGCAGTAATTTGTTCTACACTTGACACTTAAATAATGACCAGGGCATATTTTTCAGTATAGCAGGTTTAATTTTACTTCTTACTGTCTTTCTCTATTCACCTTATAGCAGGGACTGATGATGGCTGCTCCCAATCAAAACACACTGAAGGTTGTAACAATATCTCCATGATTTTTATATCAGAACAAGCAACTTGCTTGGCTTCTAAGACTGTTGGTTTCTACATGTATTTCCTTACATTTCAGCACAAGGTGGCCAAATGTGCTTTAAAATGATTAGACCCTTCTCTCAGGCATATAGATTTATTTTGGGCAGGCAATTGAATATGAACATTTTAACCAAAAACTAAGGGCAAACATTTTAAAACTGCATCTTTGAGCCTGTGTTTTGGCAGCCCTTCATTGCTACCCCTGAATTCCTTAGACTGTTGCAAACTTTCTCTCCACCTGTGTCTCATCTCTGATTTTAGTAATGTAGATTGAACTCTAGCACTCCTATGGTTAATTGCCTTGTTGGCCTACCAAAATGAAGGCTTGGAGGAGGCTTGACAGCTCACCCCAAAGGAGGCAATCACCAGGGTATGAAATGAGATAGATAGCATTATTGTCATGAGAACAAATGAATCACAGAAAAACAAGAAAATGGTCAAGACAGCCCTGTGCTTAGTGGTGATGACAGCTGCTATCTTTGTTGCTGTCACTGTGGAGGAATTTGAAGCACTGAGATTGTTATACTGTGGGGGAGCCTTGTTATAAGAGCATGGCAATAAATAGAAGAACAGCACGAAAAGTAATGGAAATATCTGTGAACATCTAGAAGACAATGAAATGGCAGATGACTACGGACTTGGATTTGCCATGTCACTTCAGAGTAATCTAACACTTTCTGTGAATGACCAAGAGGTCTAGGCTGAAGAAGAAGCAGTAGGCACCACGTATCCTGACTTTACAAGGTTCTTTTTGATGGTGCCCTGCACAACATCCTCAAAAAGTAGCTAGGGAAGCATACTCCTCAGTAAGTCCTCCCAGTGTTGGCCTTGGAAAACACTACCCAACCAGCATGAAACAGTAGCTCACTGCTTAATTGGGAGTAAGTATCATGTTCCCACCACCCCATCCCTTCCCCTGGAATCACATCATTTTTCCCTCATGTCCCTATGTTACAGAGAATACTATTCCCAAAGACTTCAGAAGTAGATTGCACATCACTATTCCCTCATCTACATTGTCTTAGAACAGGTTTCTGATTCTTCTCAAAGGATATGTTTCTTTATCAGCTCCAGAGGTCTCCAGGACTCTCATGTTGTTGTTGCCTTTTTGTCTTTTTTTTTTTTTTTTTTCTCCTATGCCTTTTTCCTAACAGATATTATATGGTGTTTGAGAACAAAGTGTTTTGGGAGTCACACTATGGAGCTGTATTCTCAGATCTTTACTTTATGAACAGGGAAAAATATTATTGTCTGTGTCCTGGTTTTCTAGTGTCTAAGCAAGAGCTACTAATATTTCCTTTGGCAAGGGTGAGGTTTTGTTTCTGGTTAGTAGAAGAGGCATTTGTCCATTTAAAGCCAAGAAATGGTAGACGTTACTCACCCTTTCCCTTTTTTGTACATAATGTACAGCCCAAAGAGAACAGTTTTGCTTCAAGATTTCCTCATTGAAAAGCCACCAAACCAGATATGCTCTAGAAACTAAACTTTGGCCACTTAAGGAAACTTTTCATTCACTCCCAACAATAATTCCTTGGCAAATCCTTTTACCAACTGGCTTTTGAACTTTTCTTAAACCTGCTTAGTTTAATTTTGCTTCAAACCTTTGCTTAGCTAAGGAAAAAATATCTTGTTTGCACTATCTGTAAGAAGTTGACTTAAAAACATTTGAAGTCTGTAGAAGCTTTTATGCTAAGTTTGGTCAGTCTTTGATTAGGTTTCCTTTTGGTCTACATCCTTCTTCTTCAAGAAGGAGTCATTCTCCTTTAATGACCTTCAATCCCAGGCTCAATATTTAACTTATGTAGCCTTTTGAGTCTGTTATCAGTACTCCTCACACTGCATGAAACATCTTCTCCTTTGACCTGACTTTCAGACACTCATAAGATTCAACAGATTCTGCATAATTTCTCTTCACCCGAGTGTAGTCAAAAAGACCAACCTCATTCATTCCCAGACATAAATAAGCAAACAGAAACTTAAGGCAGTCACAGTTGAGAGCATTTATCAATGTGGCAACAAATATTCAAGGAAATTTCAAGTCTATCATAAGCTCAGTGATACTAAGGGAGTTAATAAAACATATTTTTATGTGACTATCAGGGAGTGTAGTGAAAGGACAAGGAGTAATGGCTTTAAACTAAAAGTGGGTAGATGTAGATTAGATATCAGGAAGAAATTCTTTATTCAGAGGATGGTGATGCAATGGCACAGGTTGCCCAGAGAAGCTGTGGATGCCCCATCCCTGGAGGTGCTCAAGGCCAGGCTGGATGGGGCTTTGGGCAACTTGGGCTGGTAGAAGATGTCCCTGCCCATGGCAGGGGGCTTGGAGTTAGATGATCTTTAAAGTCCCTTCTAACCCAAACCATTCTGTGATCCTTTATACAGGTTTTAATATGTGGATAAGGACAAAACTTAATGCTGCCCTTCATGCAGTCCACATAAAAATCTTTGACATTCTATTAGACTAGAATAGATTAGATATGATTATATAGGTGAAGCTACTTTTCTAATATCATGCTCATATCAAACAGTACTCATATCAAACGCTGTATTGTGGAAATAAGAGTTTAAGTTCCCTTTAGTTTTCTTTTTAAAGTCCTTATTCTGCTTCAGAGTGGTATTTCACCATAAGACTTCAGAGTCCATTTATTTTGTGGGGTTGCATATTCTCGTAACAGACACACATTATTTACTTGACACCAGAGAGGCAAATACAGATATGCTGCATTTAATTAGGAATGAGCCTTTTTTAATGATTCAGTGCCTACCCTGAATAAATAATCTTGCATATATCATTTGCCTGAAGACGGATGAGCTACTGCACCAATATTAAAGATAGTTAAGAATTGCCCTACAAAGTATAAATCATCCAGTTGCTGTGGGGGATGTCACCTTGTATGACAAAAGTGGGAGCAAAGGAAATTACAAAGGAGATTAATGTCATGTTCTGATGCTCTTGCATAGAAGTTATATATAGTTTGCATCTTTACCACTTGAACTTTCTATACCTAATGTAAATTGCTTTATGAAACATCCAGATACACGTAATGAATGATTAGATACAGTAAACATTTAAATTAATCTGTCTACTGAGTGTGTCCAGAATCAATACAAGGATGTAGATTTTTAGCATCTGGAGCAAACTTTCTCACCAGTAAGAGGTTTATTTTTCATTTAATGGAACTCTTCTGAAAAGCAAGTGTCTGCCATCTCATCTGATCACAGCAAATGACCTTCCTCTTTAAAGATAACTTAAGCTTATCGGATTTAAACTCAAAATCCTCTCCTAACAAAGATCACCGATAAACACAGGAGTTGCCTGGAAGGAGACACTCTAGCGTGGCAGCCAGTGACACTACACATTATGCTTTATGAAGACACGACTGTTTTCTGCCTCTGCTTTGAGTTGACCAAAACCCCTTGACCATTTTAGAGTGGCTCCAAACAGAAGCAGGGCAGGCCCAGCATTGTGTTAATGTAGACACACAGCTATTACAGGTCATCTGGGCTGGGGCCCTGGGGCTTGGAGCACAGACAGTTCATTGTACCATCATGCAAGCACGGTCACTTTCTGGATGCATTATAAAACTACTGGGAATGTGTCTAAGTGCTAAAGCCAAGGAGGGCCAAGAAATCTGGCTGGTGTTTGGGGCTAAAGTGCTGTCTCAAAAGAAACCATTCTCTAAGCTTTGCCTTTGTAATTACAGCTTGCCTCTTAAATATGCAGGAGCTGCACTCCAGCGTGACGTATCATACAATCTGCCAGATGCTACCCTTAGGAGAGAGACAAATCTGTAACACAAAGGGAAGAGTTCGTTTTCCAAAACAGTTTTACTTTTTAGTCCTTAGATACATTTAAATTAAGTTCAGTAAATGCCCATAAAGAATGAATTGAGTCAAAAGCTTGTAAGTCCTCTCTTTAATTCTTTCATGTTGAATTGGTCTGGTCTACTGAGTAAGTCCATTTGTAACAGGACGTGGTCTGATGTGGCAGAAACTGCCTAGAAGGCTGTTTTAAACTGGGAATTATTTTAGAACTAGGATACGGTGGCCTTATCTATCTCAGATCTGCTTGGATCTGTAGTTTAAAATAAATTGGATCATTAGAATGTGTAGTATGGTTAATGCTAATGAGCTGCTTGGTTTAATTACATAAGAAAACAGTTCTAATTATTGGAGAGCTTTTTGTTTTGTTTTAAGCCAGGAGTAGCAAGGCTACTAATGTTCTCTGTGCTAAATGTCTTCTCATAACAGATTTACTATTTATCAGGTCTGATGATACAACCTTCAAAGTGCTAAAGGGAAAGAAATAAAGCCACACTGAAAAGCAGTGCCTGGTGCTGATTTCCTGAATAAAGACATTTTCTTATCTGTCTTCCTTGTCAGATGGAAAGCAATACCTAAAACTTCTAAGTTCAGAAAAGTCATGGAGATACGGGCTAACACCCTGGTCTATTTTTAAGTGGAGAGAGTGTTAAATGTCATCTAAGAAGGTGAAGCCTACTTATCATAGTACACCTAAGCTGTTCACTGTCCACCTTTTTCATTGCATAGTGAAGTTGTTTTGAGTTATAACTATCTTATGAAAATTAGAAAAGTAAGTAGAAATCATAACCATACTACAAAATTATAATAATGGACTACCTGATTGCTAGAAGACACCTTTGTCAGCCACCTGGTGTCCTTCTGATGAAATCCACCAATAGGTGCACCTGCTCTGCACCTGACAAACTCTGTAAACCCCATCCAAGCCAATGAAATACTGATGAGCCAAAGCAGTCACACCTGCTACCTTAACAAATCAGGCCCATGTGAGAAAACATAAGGAAGCACCTAACACAATTATAGAATGGTTTGAGCTGGAAGAGACCTTATGGATCAGCTAACTCCAAGCCCCTGCCATGGGTGGGGACACCTCCCACTAGACCAGGTTGCCCAAAGCCCCATCCAGCCTGGCCTTGAGCACCTCTAGGGATGGGGCATCCACTGCTTCTCTGGGAAATCTGTGTCATTGCCTCACCACCTTCTAAGTAAAGAATTTCTTCCTTATAGCTAGTCTCAATCTCCTCTCTTTTAGTTTAAATCTGTTACTCCTTGTCCTGTCATTGCATACCCTGGTAAAGAAAATGGATTAGGAAAGGGCAACTTGCCATGTACCCAGGTGCGATGCTGAGTCAAGATAAGCCTGTACGCAGATGGGGATGACTAATGAACATGAGCAGAGAGGTGAGGTCACCTGGAAGTGAGGAACTAGGGACTTTTATCTAACATTGGTGTTTACTTTCATACCAGGGGTCAAATTATTTAATCTGATGGTCTAATCTTCCTTTAAAAAGTGTATAAATTCATTAAAATTCCTTATCCAAAGTAATGGGGGAGTATGAGTGCTTATGGCAGCAGCTGTGGTTTGCAGGGTCAGGCTACCTGGTTCTCCTCCCAAGAGGCTGAGCTCTGATTTGCACTGCCTGCCCTGAGACACATGAAACAGCACACGGCACTGAACACACAGCACACAGTGTTGATGTTATCGTGAGTCAGTCTGTATCACTGGGGTTCCCTAAGAAAATAAAATTTGCAAAATTTGTGTTGTTCAGCCTTAGCCACCACTCTGTCTTACTGGTCTCATCTCTAAATGTATCATTAAAGCTGTTATATGGTACAGACTTCAGAAATATGAAGTATAATTACTATGTACTATGCCAAAAGGAGTATTAATGGTTATATTTATTCTGTATGGGAAGTGTTGGATACATACACCTCATAAAGTTTTCACTCAGCAGGGCATTAAGTAAACACTAACTACCTCACGAGCAGAGAGTATTAAATGTTAATCCTCGTTTGTGCTTATTAGACCATATGCTTGGCCTGTCGGGGAGCATGGAAGTAGCATGCTTCGGGGCTGAGGGCAATAGTCCAGCTGCTAATGCAGCTCCACAACAACTGACTCATATTTTTCATATGGACCAAGTTCTGAATGTCAGCAAGATCTCCAGTGCCTTACCAACAAATTAACAACTAACCCATCAGTGAGAGTCTCATTGTTTCTAGGATGTAGGCTTCTATCCAGAGTGTTTATTATACCTATATAAAGTATATACAAAGTGTTCTAGCTTTTTAGTAGATCAAGATGCATAACAGACCAGCAGCAATATTTTATGTAGTGTTTTGTTTTTAATACTTTGGAAACAAAAGTGAAGGTTAGGAACTGATTGCTGAAGGAATTAAGTGTTTTGAAAAATGTTTTCTATACATCACATTTGCTGCATGTAAGATGGATGGATGTATATTTTCACTGAAATAGAATATGCAGTGATACATTTATTTATTTCAGTCAAATGTGGATGTCTAGCCTGCCATTATACATGATTAGAAAGCTATATTTACTGCTTTGGAAGTATTCTTAATAACATCATTGCTTTCAACCTGCTTTTTAGTTCCAGAAGGGGAATTGGTATTGCAGCTAATTATTTTCAGCAATTCTGAATACACTAAAACTGCACACATTGGAATTGCAGGTTTTCTATTCATAAAGGTACACACCCCACTGGTATAGAACAAGCATTTTTTTAAAAAACAAAAATCCCTCCTATTTTATCCTTATTTTATTACCTATATTAATGATAGGTATATCTGTGATGAACAGGGTCAGGAATATCTTACTTTTCTCAGTAACTGCTTTACTCACTTTTAGAATACAATTCTTGCTAAAAGGAAAGAAAGGGATACCTATTCACCCCCATTCCCTTGTCCCCCCACCCTGGCCATTGAAATAAAATAGATTCCTATTTGTCATTTTCATTGCAGTGTAGTTAATTAAGGAAGAGATGCTGAAAGGTAATTTCTGAGTTGACATTTGACCATGAGACTCTCAAAATTGTAAGCATAGTGTTTGCGGTATCCAGCAGAATATGCCTCACATGCTCCCTCTGGAAACAGAGCTGGTCTGCAATATTCAGTGGGCTACATCCAAAGATGGATGAGCCAGCTGAAGTCAGAATTAATAACCTTGTTCATTTTTGGGGTCTTGGCAGTTTCCAATTTAGATAATCTTTAGCTTATTTCAGGAATCCCAGAGATGAGGACCAAAACTACCTTCTTCTGGAACAGGATAGATCATTTTTCTTCCCCTCTGCTGGTGTTGACACAACACATGGGAGCTGCATACATTGGTCCCTTATTGTCCACTCAGACAAACTGCTAACACTGCTTGGTAAAGCATAACCTGCACTCCTGTATCTGTTCTGCATGCAGCTCTGTGCTAAGCCAAGAGAAAGCTGCTAGGGAGTGCCAAGTCCCTCATGTGTTACCATGCAGAGGAAAAGCTGGAACAAAGAGGCACAGCCTGAATAATAATAATAATAATAATAATAATAATAATAATAATAATAATAATAATAACAACAACAACAACAACAAACTGGAAAACATGTTTTCTTTGATCTGGATATTACTTTGTTCTGTTAACAAAGTAAAGGTTGTTAGTGGATGGGTCAAAACACGGACCTCTTTGGCCTGTATCTAACTTTATAACTTACAAATTTGACTGTTTGTTTTTTTTTTTGTTTTGTTTTGTTTTGTTTTGTTTTGTTTTCAGATTGTTCTTTAATCAAAGATAATTCCTCCCCTAAAACAGGTTTCCCTGAATGGCAGCTTGTTCCCTTAGTCATTTATGTCATGTAGTTAATTGCATGCTGTTTTTTCTAAGAGACGGATGAGACAAATGCCACCATTGGGGATCTGACCCACTGCAAATGAACCGGCAACAGACAAATCAATGTCATTAAAGTCATTTGAATTTCTAGTCTTAAAAATTCTTAACAGTAGGAGATAACTACATAAGCTTAGAAATAACATTTTTACTTGTAATTATAAAGATGCAAAAATGATGCATTTCACGTAAGCCACCTGTTCTTGTGGAGTGGTTCATTTCCTGTACTTTCCCAACAAAAATATTTCAAGTTCCCATCTCTTCTCAGCACTAGATGGTAAGTTTGATAGGAGATATACTGTTTTATTTTTGGTTTTGATTTTGCACAAGTAGATGCATTCATTTATAAGGCTTTAAAATAATTTGTTTAGCAGCTTGATGTAAGCTGAAAGCATATGCACATTACTTATTCCTAGTCAACAAATACAAGGTATATAATTTACACAATGAGGGCAACATCTGGCACAATCCTTGCTGCTGGGAATAGTGGAAACTGCACAAGGTATCCCCATTATCCTATCAGCCTAATTTTGCTAAGCTCATTTTAATGAAGCACAGAAATGTGACTGCCTATTCAGCTTCTCATTGAGAACATATTGTAATTAACTGCCTGAGCAGCTGTACAGTGCTAGGAGAAGGCTTTAAATGATGTGACTCTGTTGATATTACTCGGGTTAAAATGATTTTGGAGATTGGAAAAGAAGCTCTGATTGCCTTTTATGGCAGTGTCTAAAGCCTAAATGAGTTCTGACACCTGAAGGAAGAAGAAAAAACCTGCTTAACATCAGTAGTCTGTGAAATGTATTTTGGGAGCTGGATCACTGTGACCCAACCCTAGCAATTATTTCAGCCCCTCCAGTTATTATTACATATTTGATCCTGAAATGTTCTTTAATTGATACTGTGAATGTTAACATAAACTCTACGGCAAAGGAACACCCATTCACTGTGTAAGCCAATATCTTCATTATCACAAGGAACGAAGATGCCACCAATGAATTTTCTCCTTCAGTAAGCAGCAATGGTTCATTCACAGCCTGTAAAAATGTACCAGTAGAAACTAACTGTTCTAACGTTTTACTAGATGGGAGCAAGTGGACTTAGTCATGCAGACAGGTACAGTCTGTAAGGCAACAATAGGACGACCCTTGAAGAATACATATACGATATTAATGAGAATGTTTAAAAAGATTATCTTCTGTGGGATGACATAATACAAGATGATTGCAATTTTTGTTTCTAAAAAGTAGATGGAGAGATTAAGATAAATTATGGAATAGAGTCGATCATGGTGAATTATCATTAAATTCAGCCAAAAGTTTGCTTGAAGTCCGTTGCACCTCTATGTTCTGTCCAAGTCACTTATGACAATAAAATGAGATTTGAACAGAGGAAGCTTTTCAGGTTACTTTCCAACCAACTGACAATCCAAAACTACTAAACTTTCACTGTAAAACAGTGACAGCAGATCATGAGAAAGCTTTATGTAGCCAGGCATAGGCTTCCCTAGGAGTGTCTGGGATGTGCTCCTTCATGTTACTAGAGGCATGTGCTTTGCGTGCCCATTAGGTCTGCAAAAGGCAGAGAGAGTGAGCTGGGGATGTCAAGTATGTGCTTCCAAGTGCATGATCAAGGGGAGGCTGGGGGAGCTTCAAGAAAGAGCATTGGAAATTTCATCCATCTTTAACACTGCAGATGCAAGTCTGCATCTTATTTGTGGGGCTAATCCAACCCAGATGGTGTCAACAGCACATGCAGCTCTTCGTGATCCTGGAGCAGGAGCAAGCAAGGCTTAGTAAGGCTTGAACATCTTTATGTTTGTTTCTATTTGTAAATTCAAGACATTCTTGAAACTCAGATTTACAGATAGCCTTCATAATCATGTGTATTTGTTTCCTTTGGTTTGCCTCTGTGAGTACTTGTTTGCAAAAGTCGCTTAATGCATCTTGTTTAAGAACATACGGTCCCCTGTGCAGAAACCATTTCTCACAAGCTAGTTTTGTATTGTTCAATCCAGAAGCTTCTGGGCCTTATTAGCGTTATTATTTGTATTTCAGAGAGCACCACAGAGATTTGAGAACAGTTGTTCTTTGGACGGAAGAATGGGTTTCCCCATGAAAAGTTGCTTCAGGGACATTAAAACTGAAAATGGAAATGCCGCAGCACAAAGCACACAAAGTGGTGTTCTGACGTGATTATGGGCAAATATATATTACAGCCACATTAGTGCTAAGTACTAAATATCAGCATAAATGTTTGTCTATTCCAGCTGCAGATTCTAACAGAGATTTAGACACATAAGCGCCTAATAGTACCACAGCATTTGTTCTAAGAATATGGATTCTCATATTTGTGCTGTTATGAGCAGTATTAATTCTTCATTTAAAGTACATTTGTCTTCATCATTCAGAGTATCCCTTTTCATTAGCACTGGAAATTCAGTCAGAAACATGCTGTATTCATTCCACTGATTATGATCTAAACTACCCTCTTGGGTGAGAAATGCAGAATACATTTATTCTGCTTTAATTAGACCTCTAGCAAATCCTTGGCAAATGGCAATTTCAAGCAGAAGATGAGAAAGCTATTTCCTCTAGCTTCTCTCTACCATGATAACAGGATGACAGAAGGAGCTAGGAGTTAATAGGGAACATTAACCAAAATTTGCCCTTGTAGCAGCTAGCAGTTCAGCTGTTGTTTCATATTTCTTCCATGACATCACACACACTTCCAGGCTTCAACATTTGTCCGTGGCCTTCAGGGAACACACACCATGGCAATAAGATGAACTGCTTTTAAAAGATTGTGCTAATACCATCAGGGCTGACTCAGCATTGATGTCAGTGGAGGTAAGGGAGAGTGCTGAACTCCTCACCTCTGTTCCCATCGCAGGGAGGATGAAAAATACACACCCTGATGCTGCCAGCATTGCAAGCTGTCTCCAGCTGCCCACAAGCAGCTACTTGTTAAAAAAAAAAAAAAAAAAAAGTGAAAGGTGGGGAATGCCAGGGCCCCACATCCAGAGTGTTCACTTTTTGAGCGCTGGGATAGAGGAATAGAAATTGAGTGTAATGGGATAAAGAGAAGAAGCAACACTGAAATCTCACCCTCACTCTTTCCTCAAAAACCTAGATCTGGCCATCAGAATAAAAATGAAGCTTGCCAGGGATACAGGCATTTTCCAAGATTATTAAACTGTATTGGACCACCATAGTGGTCCTTTATGGATCTTATACGGTATGTTGATCTCCTGCTTGAGAGCTGGCCATTGACAGGTTAAAGGAACACACAGTTTCTCAGCCACAATACTCTTTGTCCTAAAAAAGGACGCTAGCTGTTGTGAAAAGCAGTGACTAAGACACCACTGAGATATAATTCATTCCCAGGCCTGCCCTTTGCTGGCCCCATGACTCGAGATGAGTCACTGTCCTTTATCCTCTTTCTCTTGGATGCTGCATCTATTCAGTGCAAATCTTTCAGAGCAGGAGCACCTACTTAAATGGGTTTATCTAGCACCAGACACGACCCTGTTCCCCAAGTGCAACTGCAGTGTGTAAATAATAAGAAAGAGGCCAGCTGGCTACCAGTGTAAAAGGCTTGTCTTCTGCATTGTTTGCCCTTTCCAAATTGTGTAAACTTATAAATACCAAAATGAAAGAATCCAAAGGCAAAGGAGGAAGGCATGAGGAGGAGGAGGGAGGAAGAAAAAGCATGTACTAGTGTGTTATGATAAATCACTAGGCAATTCGTCATCTGGCTTCTTTGAGATAAAAAGCCAATATAGGGAAATCAAGAGCAATTATGTCCCAGCTTATGAAATGTCTTAGGCTATGCTCAGGCTGTCATTTTTGATTCTATATATTTTTCACTTGGTGTGTTTTGCCTCTTCTGTGAATAATGGGTTCTATCTTCATCATTAGTTATTATCTTCATTACAGTATTTATTACACTCTTGAAAGTAAAAGATATAGCTGAAAAGTGACCAGACTGCAGTTGTAGAATATATCAGATTTTACGGAGTTCTTTCATGTCCCTAGTGAAGATATAATTGGGATCAGAGGGCTGAAAGCTGAAACTTAAAAATCCAGTCTGGAATTTTTTTAAACAACAGCTGCAGAAAATTCCCACTGGAGCCAAGAGAAATAGAGAAGAGCTATATCTCTGGGCTTATCAGACCAAACAGAGCATGTTTCCCAACAGCCCCATGGCCTTGACGACATTCGGCATAGCAGGGCGGAATATTGCTATCTTGGTGTGGGTTGCAGCAAAGGTCAGACTAACTCGTTAGAGGCATCGTTTCTGGGCTTAAAAATAAAATACACACGGCAAAATAAATGCCAAGCCAGTAGAGCTGGGAATATGAGAGAGCTGTTATAAAAACTTAGGCCTCTTTTAGGTGTCGGTGTGAGGAAAAGTACATGCCTTATAGCAATAAGGTGAGTGTTTTGTGCATAGGGATGAGTACAATGAATAACATCGAAAGACAGAAGAAGAAAATGGATCCTGCCTTAGCAGAAAGAGCAAATGTCTGCCTGTAGGATATTAATTTAGTTTGAGAGTACTTCTGTCCCAGTCTTCTTCCTGCAGTTAAACAGGCATGAAGGGGAGCTCCCTGCCCTGCAGAGCTCACAGCATAAACGTAAGATGAGAGGCAAGGGGTAGACAGGGAAAATACAAGGAAATAAGCGCACACTGTTGGTCAAGGTGATAAGGCCACTGGTTTCAGGAGGGAAAAGCACTGCTCACACAGCAGACAGCAGAGAGGGATTTCAGAGAGGGATTTCAGAGGATATTCATAACCGAATAGCTTAAGAGCTATTTTTCCTGCCTAGCACAAGCGGCAACATCAAAGAAGGCATGGAGGAACTTGCATGAAAGCTTTAAGTGAGCAACAGAGCCAGTGCCAAGGCCCAACTAAGGACAGGAAGGTTGAGAAAGGAAGTAAATGTCATCTGTGAAATATCTTCAAGTGAAAACAACTACTTTTTGTTCGATATGCTGCAGAGAACAGCATAAGTATTGGGAAGAAAGAATTGATGTCATGAGCAGCAGGGTTTTGAATGGGTAGAGGGGGGAAAGGGAAGATGTCCAATTAATGATGAAGAGGCAGATTAATGATGAAGACAAGAGATGGAGGAGGCAAGAGGGCAGAAACAGGGCCTAGATTCAGGGCTATAGTGAGACTGCATATCCACAGAAGAGATACAAGAGACAGGCCAAGATGTTTAGGTAGGACGTTGATTATGGTGTAGTATCCATCAACTGCCCAGCACAGGATTTATTCTTAAAGCAGCAGATAGGTCAGATTTGCTGTTGGCTGCTCTTTTTGATGGTTTTATAATATGTACTTCTGAAGTCTTGCAGCTAGCCAGCTGATTCAGCCTCCATCAGCCATAGGAGGGCCATTGGCTCATTGCAGCAAGCAAATGCAACTCTATTGATTTAAAGATGTATGAGTCTCCTGCTGGAAAATCATTGCATTCAATGGCTTCTTCATTGCATTTAATCATGAGAGAAAGTTCTCCATTATATTCAAATGAATTTTTTTTTCCTTGCTAGGAGACAGATGGAAAAGCACATAAAAAATGCATTGAGAAAGGCACTTTTGAACAAGTCTGCACAATAGAAGCAAATTTTAGTGACAAGAAAGGTCAGTCTGCCAGGTCTTTTTCATGCATGGGTGTCCAGTAAAGAACTGTCCAGCTGCTAAACCATCATGATAGCAGTGCTCATGACTTTTGCTCTCTCCTTCAACAAGGTTTGTTAGCCCAAACAGAAACTCAGCCTGCCTTTCTCAGAGTAGAGATGCTATTGTTTCTCTTTCTGTTCTTCTCCTGGTGTGGCATATTTTGAATTCCTAGTTGTGCATCTGGAGGGATGGACTGCATTTCCATGGAGCACAGTGGCTGGGGATGTGAGAGACAGCGACTCAAAACTTCTCACATCAAGGAGTTTTAAACCACTGCTTCCTGCTTCACCACCATGGGTCTGAACATCTGTGGTCTGCCAGTGCTATGGATGTATACATGGCAATGGGGCCCTACCAATACAGCACAAAGGGCTAGGAGCTCTCCAGGCTCTTGGAATTAGGCATCGGTACCCAAACCTGAAAGGCAAAAGGGGTCTAGAAGGGTACATGGGCACCAACTTGATCTGAATGGTTGACAGCAGAGGTGTGTAATGTTTGCATTTATATGGGTGGGGAATTTGGGAACTGACCAAAGGGACATATAGACAATGGACAGCAAAGAAAATATCAAGAGAAGCGCCTTTTTGAAACAGTGATCTGAGCTGATGGCATCCAAATTCTGCAGTACATCAGTCTAAATACATTCTTAATTTAGATAGCTTCAATCCCTTCTTTGCTGCAATTACATGGAATTGAACAGTTTCCAACACTTACTTCTGCAGTAAACTCTTCAGGGACACCTAGGTCTTAGGATGGTATCAAAACACATTTATCATCCCCCTGTATTTTCATTAGTTTGGTGACTGAGCCTTCCTAATCTGATACACTGCATCCATTTGTCCTGACACAGAAAGAGTTGATCTGACAGAAGAGCCCTTGCCTATCTTCTTCAATATATGTGTATATCTACATACATGTTACATTTCTAGATCTTGTACTTCTTTTACCTTTGGAAGATAATTATTTGAATCTGTTCTTTCTTAACCTATTGTTGTTTTTGTTTTTTTTTTTCATACATAGCTCTCAGTGAAATTGTAGCAAAGAACCTCAGACTTGATCAAATCTGTTTGCTCTTCTCCCCCTGATCCTCTGGAGCAGTAATTGGATTGTTGTATAAAACTAGTGAAAATAGCATTTTCCATTTTCAAGCATCAAAGATCTTCACAAGTATTTATTGATTGCTGTCTCTCGTGAATCATCTTTGAAGCAGGCAAGGTCTGTTACATCTGTTTAACCAATGGATAAACAAGCCTTGGGGTCTCTCATAGAGCTTGAATGACATTCTGGCATCGATATTTCCATTAAATTCCATCTTTCATGTCAAACTCTTACGGAAGACTTCATCCTACTCTGCCAAGCCTGGATCTGGACTCCACAGTCCATGACTATTACTACTGTCAGTGTTAGCTCAACACATTGCAGCAGAGTGCAGACACTGCACAACCAAGGACGTGCACAATGATGGCTTTCTTCTTATCTGTCTATGCTGTTGTGGAGGTGTCAGCACACTGCTACTGGACAGGCTCTCAAGCTGTGGCTGGGATAATCTGCACAGGGTGACACAGGCCATAAAATGTACAAGAAAGCCTTCAGCTGAAGTAAGTTGAAGCAGTCCCTCTGCACCCTCATGCAGTGGGAGACCAAGCAGCTGAGTTCCCATATACCCACTTGACCTCCTTCACCTCCTGCAGTCTAATAATTTCCATACATTACATAATTGTCCAGGAACTTTCAAGGGGAAATTAAACATTTTGGACTTTACACAACTGAAATAATTTCTTGGAATGATTTGAAATGTTTTCTTTTGAACCATTTTGGCTGTTATTCCCTCCCAGGTACGCATAATTGAAGATGACCTACCAGTCTTCTCCATCAGGAACCATGTTACTTGGGTGGGTGCACACATATATCACAGATACATCACCAGAATTTTATCCATGTAAATAAATATTTTATTTTTTTTTTATGGGTGGGTGGAGTTCCTCCAATAAAATAAACTGCCAGGTTAACTTTCTTTCTACCTGCTTCAGTTCATATTTCTTTCTCTTGGGCAGGGGCAACCAGAGTTCCCATGTTATTCTGGATAAATCCCTTGACTGTTCTGTATTTTCATATCTCTATAGGAAGCACCTTTCCTGGAAGTCCAAATCTTGGAATTACATGTGAGCGGATTGCCATGTATGTCCCCTTTATGTTAGATGATGAGCTTCCACTCTGCAGCCAAAATTCCTATTATCAAGGTCTGTGTGACTTACATCTCATTTTGATACATTTTAGGCCATTTCCAACTTTATGGCCATCTAACTCCTCCTGAATTATATTACTAGCCTCCTCTGAGATGAAAGTGCTGCCTAATTTTTCTCACAAGCAATTTTCTTCAGCTTATCTCTGCTTTTTTTGTAGAGGTTATTAACGCCTACTTCTAAATATTAGTTTCCAAAGCCAGAGACTTTTTTCGTTGGGAGAATTTAACTCTCATCACAACATATTGTAATATATATATATATTACATATATTATATATTATTACATATATTATATATTATTATATATATATATATTACATATATATATATAATATATTACATATATTATATATATATATATATATGTTATACATATATTATATATTATACATATAATATATATAATATTATATATAATATATAATATAATAATATATAATATATGTAATATAATATAATATAATAATATATAATATATGTAATAATATATAATATATAATACATATATTATATATTATTACATATATTATATATTATTATATATATATATTACATATATATATATAATATATTACATATATTATATATATATATATATATGTAATATATATATATATTACAATATGTTGTGATGAGAGTTAAATTCTCCGTTATATATAGAGTTAAATTCTCAGTTAAATTCTCAGTTATATATAATCTGGGATTATATATATATATATATATATATATATAATCCCAGATCTTTCACAGATCTTTACTAATAATCAGTTTATTCATTTTATATCATAATTTCTTGTCATGTCAAGACAACTTCTCAAGAGAAAAATCATTGTTGATTTATTTAGAGTATCCCATGTATTATGAAAACAGGCTTCAGATTATTTGGGGTATCCTGTCGTCCTGTCTTGGAAAATGTCTTGTAGCATATTAATTGATTATGCTGTACATCTATGATCTATGATTTCCTTATATATATATATATAGCTGGCAACTGGCATCAAACTAATTGGGTTTTAATTGGTCAGTTCTTTTTTTTTTTTTTTTTCCACCCACTTGAATAGATGTCTAATCATCTAATTGGACAACAAGATCAAGAGATTTGCAGAGAAATTGTGCGGAGGAAAAGCACTTATCACCGGACCCACAGTAGGTCAGAAATTTTTCATTAGTCCATTGAACCATTGAAATCCACAAGGCTGATGAACGTGGGCTTGTGAATTCAGAGCCAGGTATTACAATCCTGTCCTTAAAGACATCTCTTTCACAAGATTTGGCAGGTCAGGCTGAGGAGATTTAACAGCCTGCCATCCCCAAATGTCCCTGCCAGATTACTGATTAGGTGATTTCACTATGGCCAGTAAGTGTAAACCACTATCAATCTCAGTTTACGTTAGAACACCAAGCTGTAAACTGTGCAGGCTGACAACTCTGCTGCACAATCATCTCTGATTTAGCTGCATCAGTTGAAGAGCTTATCTTCCAGGCTGGTAACCTCTTCAGCCACTGCAGCTAAATCCAATATGAAACAGAGTCTGAATTGCTCTTGTTTTCTCAATTATCCAGCTATCAATGCACAAAGAGTCATGAGAACTACGCTCCAAATCTCTGCCCTCTGCTCCGTAGGTGTAAATCTTATCAGAAAAGACATGATTCAAAATACTGTGGGTAGTTTTCAGTTATTCCAAACATCTCCTCAAGCAGTGACTATGCATTATTATTAATAACAATTTTATCAGATTACTGTATTCCAAAGCCTGTGAAAGAAATATGTCAGGAAACAGATCCTTACTGTTCATCATTGAGGGAAAATTGTGACTGGGTATTGTTGCAGTTAATGTTTCTGTTGGCAGTTACATCAATGTCAGGCTGAGAGAGGTGAGAGCTGTTGCTCTACAATTAGACCACACCTCGTGGATTTAGCCTTGGTAGGAGCTGGGAGTTTTGTGTCTGCTGCTGAGTGAACGGATTAGCTCATAGCTGAGCACAGAGGTGATCTTGACATGCAGGAGGCAGGAAAACAGTCAGGATTGAGAGTGAATGTGGATTGCAATAGCTGAGATTTGAAATGGCAGGAACCACAGAGTAGCTGACAGAAGCAGGGAAAGGACATGGTAGGGTACACAGGCTGCCTTCAATTACAAATAAATGTTCCTGGACCTTGAGGTTCAGTGGCATAGATCAGCCCACACCCATGCCACTTAATCACGACAATCCCCAAAACAAGGTGGCTGCAGACAACCCATCTTTGGGAATGATCCCTGGACCATGCCATCTGTCGAGCTGTATCCAGGGACTGCTGACGAGTGCACAAGTTGGAAGAGGACAAAATTTTGAAAGGAAATGATTTGATGTGATTTATCAGATTTATGGAACTACATTGCTGTGCCCAGGAGTATGCTGGAAATTACTGGGAGAGATGCGGCCATGGTACACAGATGGATGGAGAACTGGCACTTCACAGGTAGGGCAGAAGTGGAGATGGAAATGTCCGTGGTACGACCTTGTAGTAACCATGATATGGTTAAGAGGGCCACCAACAGGGCTGGTTGCTCTACGCACACAAATTAGAGCACCTGGCTCATTGTTTTATGGAGGAGTCACAGCAAAGAGAAGACCAGAAAGCATGAGCTGGTCATGTGCTTTGCTCCCTCCTCACTGTTGGCACATCCAGGCTGGATGGGGCAGCCCCATATCTCCCAGTGCTGGTTGTGTGGCTGGTGCTGGCTGACTGCAAAGGACCAGGCAAACTCACTGCCCTTGAAGCATGAGGTTTGCAAAGAACATCCTTTATGGGTCTATGCATCGTCATTCCTCCATTCTGCTGAGCTGGAGCAAAGTCTTTGGGGTGCACCTCCCAAAGTCATGTATATGAGGAAACATTTACTACATTTTGACTGATTTTCACTCAGAACATGATGTTTTATCCTCTGAGCTTCCTCATCTTTGTATTGGTTTTGTCCATTTAGTAAATTCTCTTTCTGCTGAGAAAAACAAAAGGCAGAGTTTCATCATTCATGTGTCATATGTGACGTTCAAAAATGACCTTGAGGGCAGAGGGTTTTGATTTCACCTGGATAAAGAAGCCAGGAGTTAGGAGAACTACAGTAATGCACAATCCTTGTGTAAGCCCTGTACCAAAGGCAACTTCTTTTAAAGGTAACGGGAGAAAAGGACAATCACTGTCCAGTGGAAATGGATTTCTATAAAAGGCCAACATAGGTGCATTTACAGGTGCAAAAATTGTATACATGCAAATGTATGGCAAATATTTTTTTTCTGCCTGACAGTGAAAATAAACAATTTAATCTTTCAAGTGACAAATGACTTATTTGGCAGAGTTGATTAAATTTGTTTTGTGGCTAGAAAAAAATAATGTTTTGTGCTGCAGTTCACTGATACAGAAACAATTAAAATAGATTGGTTTTGCTGATGCAATTCCAGACATGAAATAATTACCCCTTTATGAAATCACATCTGTAAAAGGATAATTGATTTGAATGAGCACAATATTTTACAAAGACATGAGTGAATACAGCACCTATTTTACCTCTACATTACTTTCGTGTAGTCTTTAAAAACTCAGTGTTTAATAGTTGCTGTTTTACTATTTGCTTATTTTTATTTTATGTGTGTATTTCCCCCATGGATATATATTTAGAAATAAAAATGTTGGCATTTAGACATTTAAAATAAATAAATAAATAAATATTTTGGAACACTGCAGAGGAAGCAGTTTACTTAAATGGCACAATGTGTTTTTTTTTTCAAACTTCTGTTAACTTTTCTTGCTTCCACAGACTGTCCCAGTGAGTTCATACAACATGAAGTGACTCTTATGTTTTTGGATATTAATTCCAAATAGTAGATGTTTCTCCTATTTCTTTTGCCTATCAGATGCTCTGCATGGACAGTAGAATTCTGTATGATGGAGCATTGCCTGCTGACCCTTGCAAACGTTTTGACATGTAGAAATAGGGCCAACATTGGCATCCAAAAGCCTGAGATAAAGTGGAATAATGCCAGACAAAGGCCACAGGTCCAATAGTAGAATTTCAAGGCATGACGTGGGAAAAACAGTTAAAGGAATTTACAGCATATGGTGTAGAGGACAGATACGGCAATAAACAATAAAAGAATAAGTTAAAATAATGTCAGCAAGAGAGGAAATTTAAGTACACTATTTGGAAGTGATCAGTGACATTTAGTTGTCAGGTCAATTAGCTAATGGAATCATTTATATAGGGTGGTAATAACTTGGAACAACTAAGAAGGGAGGGTAGTTTGTACTTGTCTATCATGAGTAATTGAGAGTCATTGCTGCTGCAGCTGTCTGAAAGGCAAAGGTGTTCCTCGGATGTATGAGGAGAGACTTTTCCAATACATGCAGTGAAATACAAATGTCATATTGGTGTCCTTATTCCTAGAGAGGCCTCATCTCCAGTGCTCTGAGCCAGTGATGGCCCATAGTCAAGAATCCAAACCAGGCTGGTACAAAAAAGGCCAATAGTGCCAATTAGCTGCAGTGAAAGAGGAAACTGGACAGACAGGGTTTGCTCAGGCTGTCATGACACAAGGGAAAGATATGGTTACCTTTTATTAAAAATTACTTCCTTCTCTGTCCTTCTTTCTCTCTCTCTCTCTCTCTTTTTTTTTTTTTTTTTTTTTTTTTTTTTTTTTTTAATTCTGGAGTAGGAAGACTAAATTAATGCAGGACAAAAAAAAAAAAAAAAAAAAAAAAAATGGACATGAATATATTTAAACAGAAACTGGGAGAAAATTTTCAAACCTATGTGCATTGAAACCCTGGAACAACCCCAGCAAACACCGATAACAAAAGCAAAGTAGTTTTGAGACAGCTCACAGTCAGTTGACCACAGGGATAGGAAACTGTTAGTACCTGTAATAGCAGGAGGCGGAGTCTGATGATCCCTCTAGTCTAGCATTCCAGTGAAATAGCACAGTGTGATCTTCCAAGGTACCAAAGAACAGCAACCCCCGACTAAGGAGCTTGTTGTTATTTGTGAGTGACCTGAAAAATTAAGTATCTGTTTAACTACTAGAGTGAGTTAGAGCTCTAAAAGGCACTGTAGGTTAATGTAGTTAATTAACAGGAACTACTTTCCATGATACTACATTGTGGTTTTAATAGAAAAAAATAATAATCATCCTAAAGCAAACTGAATATACCGCCTAAAATAAACTGAATTTAAGATTTAAATAATAGCATAAATGCTGCAGTACTGATTTTATTGTTCTTTTTTATTGTATTTTATTGACATTTAAAAATGAGCAGGCCATATCATGCTCTCTGTATTTAATCTGGTTGTGCATTTTATTGGTTTTGTGTTTACCCTTGTTTTTAAGCATACATGTATACTGTTAAAATTGTATGCCACTTCCATGGTGCTGTACTGTTTAAAGCTAGCCCCTTATTAACACAGAAGATGAAGGGTTTAACCAAGTACATTACTACCAGCTCTTTAAAGGTTCGTGAATATCTACTTGCCATGGATTTTGGTGGAAATAGAGACATTACTGCCTAGTATCAAAAACAGATTACCAAAACAGTAACTAAAGAAAAAAGAAAAGGGAAAAATTTGGATGCAGTTAAGGAGGAAGGTCATTCTTTCCAGTCTCAAAGCACAGATTCCAGTGACCTAAAGAGTTATTAATACAGCCAGCACACTGATGATCAAAAGAAGAGCTTGAAAGAAGTAAAGATTTTCAATATCATGCTGTTTTTATGGCCACAGGCCTACAACCAACATAGTTATTTCTTCTGATTAAGTGCAAAGCAAGGTTAAAGCAATGAATTTTTTATGGAAGAATGTGCTTTCAATTTTGGAGATGCAATGAAAACCAGTTTGCATTTGGCATTTCTGAACAGGTTGGAGCAGAGAACTTGGTTCAGTTTAATTATTGCAACTACTTAGATATTCTTTTATAACGAAGTAATTTAAGTCAGTTCTAACCAGCTACGTGCTGATAATCTTCAACACTTCATTTTCATGATTTACTTGAAAAATCTGATTTATAACTGCCCCATGGCACTGTGCTATCGGGTGTACTGGATTGGAAATGAACACTCTTTTATTGCTGCCATTTTTCAGCAGAGAAGCCCTAGATGAGTTTACATAGAGACAGAAAGAATTGCCACAGACTTTGTATTTTGACTGAAGGAAATGAAAGGAGTCTTGGGTGTCCTCTGGTTTCCAAGGCATGTCTATCTGTTCTCAAAACAGCAGCTTTCTCTGAAATTCAGTGCTGTCTCAAACCCAGAATATTCACTCACTCTGTAGACACCTTTGGCATTCAGTCTTGAACAATCTCAGGTACACAGCCAGTAATATCTCACAGGAGATAAGTCTAAAAGAGAGAAAAGCTGAGGATGATTGGCAGTTGCTTAGAGAAATTACAGCAAAAGTATAAATGATCCCTATGGAAAAGGAACATAGAAAATGGTCTCTCTGCAGAAGAACAGGAAACCAGGTCTACACTAGAAGTAAAACGAAGACTGAAGAAATTGTTGAACACTTCTCAGTGGAGAGGGAAAACTGCTGACAAACAATGGTAAGAAAGCTAAAAGATGGAATTGCCTTTTTTGCTGAACACAGTGAGCATTTTATGCAAAGGAGAGAGAGCAGAAGGCAGGAACATACATCTGGCACTGGTGGCACTGCTTAGCCAGAGGTAGCTAGTGTTAGTTTAGATGTTCTCCTCACCTCCAGCTGCTGGTACAGAAAGATGCAATACTCACAGAATCACAGAATCACAGAATTTCTAGGTTGGAAGAGACCTCAAGATCATTGAGTCCAACCTCTGACCTAACGCTAGCAGTCCCCACTAAACCATATCCCTAAGCTCTACATCTAAACGTCTTTTGAAGACTTCCAGGGATGGTGACTCCACCACTTCCCTGGGCAGCCTGTTCCAATGCCTCACAACCCTTTCAGTAAAGAAGTTCTTCCTAAGATCTAACCTAAAACTCCCCTGGCTCAACTTAGGCCCATTCCCCCTCGTCCTGTCACCAGGCACGTGGGAGAACAAACCAACCCCCACCTCGCTACAGCCTCCCTTGAGGTACCTATAGAGAGTGATAAGGTCGCCCCTGAGCCTCCTCTTCTCCAGGCTGAACAAGCCCAGCTCCCTCAGCCGCTCCTCGTAGGACTTGTTCTCCAGGCCCCTCACCAGCTTCGTTGCCCTTCTCTGCACCCGCTCAAGCACCTCAATGTCCTTCTTGTAGCAAGGGGCCCAAAACTGAACACAGTACTCAAGGTGCGGCCTCACCAGAGCTGAGTACAGGGGGACGATCACCTCCCTAGCCCTGCTGGTCACACTGTTCCTGATACAAGCCAGGATGCCGTTGGCCTTCTTGGCCACCTGAGCACACTGCTGGCTCATATTCAGCCGACTATCCACCATCACTCCCAGGTCCTTCTCTGCCTGGCAGCTCTCCAACCATTCCTCTCCCAGCCTATAGCTCTGCTTGGGGTTATTGTGCCCCAGGTGCAGGACCTGGCACTTGGCCTTGTTGAACTTCATGCAGTTGACCTCAGCCCATCGGTGCAGCCTATCCAGATCCTCCTGCAGAGCTTTCCTACCCTCAAGCAGATCGACACATGCGCATAGCTTGGTGTCATCTGCAAACTTACTGAGGGTGCACTCAATGCCCTCGTCCAGATCATCGATGAAGATATTAAAGAGGACCGGCCCCAGCACCGAGCCCTGGGGGACGCCACTAGTGACTGGCCTCCAACTGGACTTGGCTCCATTCACCACAACTCTTTGGGCCCGGCTATCCAGCCAGTTTCTAACCCAATGAAGCGTGCGCCAGTCCAAGCCAAGAGCAGCCAGTTTCTTGAGGAGAATGCTGTGGGAGACGGTGTCAAAAGCCTTGCTGAAGTCAAGGTAGACCACATCCACAGCCTTTCCCTCATCCACCCAGCGCGTCACTTTGTCATAGAAGGAGATCAGGTTCGTCAAGCAGGACCTGCCTTTCATAAACCCATGCTGACTGGGCCTGATCGCCTGCTTGCCCTGCAAGTGCTGCGTGATGACTCTCAGGAGGATCTGCTCCATGAGCTTTCCTGGCACTGAGGTCAAACTGACAGGCCTGTAGTTTCCCGGGTCAGTCCTCCGGCCCTTCTTGTAGATGGGCGTCACATTTGCTAGCCGCCAGTCAACTGGGACCTCCCCCGATAGCCAGGACTGCTGATAAATGATGGATAGTGGCTCATTTACTCTCCACATATCATGCAGAACGTCAAATACTCAGGCATCCCAAATGGAACTCCATGTTAAAAAATATATATTCATTTGAGCCTCTGATATTCTCAAAGCTTGGCCTTATGAGGCTAAACTTGGGGACCCTAAAAAAGCCATCTGAAAAGATTCAGATCTGTTGCTGGTGAGCTGAGAGAATTTGTAAAGGGTGAACTGACTACCAATAGAGTGTGAAGGTCAAAAGCACTGCCAGTCCTGAAAAGGTGGAATTAAAGGAAAAAAAAATGGGGAAAATGCAGACCTTTCAGCTTGGCTTACATCCATAGTGAACTTCTGGATAAAGTCATCAGACCAGCCATGTGTAAGAATCTGGAAGATAACACAAAGTTGAATAACAAATGCCAATGTGCCAAGAATCTAATCATGACCAAACCTAACTAATTTCCTTCCACCACCAAATAAAAGTTCACATGACAGCAAAGAAGTTTTGGATTTCATACAGTTTACTTGGCACCATTTTTGATACTAATTCCCATGACTATTTTATAAATAAGAAGGAACACAGTCTGGATAAAATCATATTTAGAAGGTGCAAAACTAGTAGGACACCATATCATGTTTCAGACCAGTGTTGTTCACACTATTGATGACAAGGCTGTTGTTAGTTGGTCTTTGTCATTTTGAGAAACTGTACTGGGTCGGGTGCCATCCTTCTGCTTGGTGTTTGCTTTAAAAATTGCAAATAGTGCAAAAGCCCTTCTGAGCCTCTTTGAGAACAAGGTCAAAATCCCAAACAATCGTGATGCTGTCTGCAACAGGGTGAAATTCAATATGAAAGCATGCAATGCAGGAAGAATCCATTGCACAAACACAAGGTATGGACTAACTCCCCAGGCAGTAGCTACTCAGAAAAGGAGATGAGGGACACAGTGAGTCACAAGCTGGAGATGAGTTAAGAATGTCCTGGTATGTGAAAAAGCAAACATAATCCTGGGAAGGCTGAGAAGCAGCATTCAGCACAGGGAAGATGTGAAGCTGCAGACTGTACTGTAGACATTGATTAGGGTTTCCAGCCATATAAAGGTTCTGCTGATGCAGGAGTGAGAGTACATTGCCCAGAAGATGTGATCATAGATGAACTGTTTGCCTAAGACAGTGCTAAGGAGTTCAGGAGGTTGTCACAAGGAGAAAAGCTCCATAAAAATGGAGTAAGGGAGACAAATATGTTGAAATCAGTACATGGCATCCCTTGGCAGGACTGGAATCTGCACTTTTCTAGATTATACAGAATAACATAGGATCATTTAGCCAGCATATAATATTAGGTTATATGATATAAAGTTCATCTTCACACAGATGTGAAGGAGCCCAGAGACACAAGGGCACTAGGGGATCCCCAGTAACAAAGTCAGAAACACCAGTAACTTTCCCAGCTCCTGCCAGGCTGTCCTAGGAGAGTTCTGGCCCCATGAACCAGGGCTGTGGCCCAGCTGCGACCATGTGTGTAAATGTGTGTGGGGTGTGTGTGGCTGTTGGGAACGTGCCATTTTTCAGTGCTGCTGGAGCAGGAAGCCGCAGCAATTTCTGTTGGGCTTCCAGATTCAGCAACCCCTGACTTACACAAAGGACACAGAAAGTTTGTTAACTTTGTACTGGCTTCAGTGTGATGTGATCATAGCCTGTTGTACTATGTGTTGGTGCCCAAGTGCTGGCTTGGGGCTGCAGGGGCTCCTGTGGTTGCTCCAGTGGCCCCATGGCAGGGCCCAGCTGAGCCCAGCACCGAGCTGGCGGCGCCTCAGGGAAAACAGATTTCCAAAAGGGCAGAGCGGGCACAGGCTGAGGAGGAGGCCCAGGGCGAGGGAGAAGCAGCAGAGGGCCCAGGCCCCAGGAGGAGGAGGGCAGGAGGGGCTCCAGGCCCACAGGCAGCAGGGATTCCCCGGCAGCCCTGCAGAGCCCCCACGCCAAAGCAGGGGGACATTTCCTGAGGGAGATGCGGCCGTGGGGAGCCCCCACGGGAGCAGGGCCACGTGTGAGGAGGAAGGGGTGGCCAAGAGGGACTGGGGGGCTGAGCACAGCCCTCATCCCATCCCATCCCTATGCTGCTGTGGGAGAGGCAGAGTGTTTGGACAGGGAAAAGGGACAGAGATTGGAAGGAGATGTATTAAGAATGCAACTCTTTTAATTTCAGCATGAACAGTTCAGGCTGGAAGGGAGCCTACAAGAGCCATGAAGCCTATATTGCCTAGAGATGTCCATAAGCCGGTTAGATCTATTGCCAGGATAGTTTGACTAGAACTAATCATGTCTTCCTTCAGTGAGTCAAAATTCACTAAAAAGCTTTTAAGACTCCCAGTCACTGACAGATTACACTGGATAAAGACACCAGTTCCCTGCAACAAACTTTCACAGAAAATGCTGATAGAAAAATAATCATGCAAAGAGCCAGGACTGACTCCTCCTGATGGGAAACATTCCTAATTATATCTGGTTTCAGACCTACCCTGCTTCATGAGGCAGGCTGCTTCTTTTGCCAAAAGCATTTTGAGAGCTACAGTAAATTAAAGCAAAAGTCTCTGAAGTTTAAACAAAGCAATTTACAAAACCATATTTTATGTACATCAAGCACTTTTCAAAATCAGTGACAACCATCTAAAACAGACAAGGGATCATTCTAAAACTCACTAGTGACTGCAGTGGATTTATTAGCTCAAAAGCACATTGATAAGGAAATAACATTTGATGTGGCATAATATATTCTAGCAGTTTAATTTCTGAAGAAGTATATTATTTAAGTTCCAATTTCTAAATGTGAAAGAACAAAATACATAATAATAGATGTATCCCAATATTGAAACTAATCTGGCTTTTTGTCTAGGACTGGAAAGGCACATCAAAAGATGTGGTAAATGCTAGGGCAGCAGATCTTAATCACAACAAAGAATGGTCTTTTTCATTAAAGAGTATTTTATGCATTTTAGAAGCAGAGTCCTGCTGCTACTTCTTTTTTAATCTTATATATTACAAGGAGAAAATGTTCGGTTCCAGCCTCAAGTGAAGTGATAGATGCAGCTCTAGAGACAGAAATATTAGTAAAATAGCATTACTGAGGTAGGCAGCAGGTAATCTATTTTTTACATAGTGAGTTAGTACCACAGACTGATGAGGCTTGGAGTTGTGGAGAGCATTCTCTAGCCCTGTATCAGAAAGAAAAGGTTCTAGAGATGGACAATGAACTGTTGTAAAGAGGTTACTGTGAAATAACCTGGAGTATCAACTGCTGGAAGGGTCTATGTAGGAGGGATCAGGACCCCACCAGCTGTCTTTCACTTAATGTCACTGCATAAAGTAAGGCCTCCTGCTGTTTGCTGTCCCATGTCGCTCAGTGGCTTTAGTTGTGAGACAAGTGACTATTACTGAAAATGCCACATCCACGTGATGAGGATGCAGGTTTGATTCTTCTCAGTCTGGGAAAGGAATTGAATGGAGGTCTCCCAGCCCCTGGATGTGCTGTGCAAAGGATGGTCAACGTTATTCCTACATAGGTATCATCTCTGAGATACCTGTGTAGGAAACCCAAATACTCTGAGCAGGCAGCAGACTAAGGAAATGTAACATACAACACTGTGCCAAGCATTTGTATTTCTTCTGTTTGCCTCCAGGCTGCTCCCACTCAATGAGAAAAACACCCTGCATTATTTACAAGAGATGCCCACCTTGTTTCACCTCTCAGGCAGGAGCCTACTCCCAGAAGCTGTATTTTGTGGTGTCAGAGAGTGATCCCTACCCCCTGGCCATACAGATCTTAACGAATCTCTAACTATCCCATCCCTGGAGGTGTTCAAGGACAGGCTGGATGGGGCTTTGACCAACCTGATCTAATGGGCATGGGAGTTGGAGTTAAATGATCTTTAAGGTCACTTCCAACCCAAGCCATTCCATGACTGTATGATCCTTAAAGTAGCTAACCACCACAGATGAGGAAAAATCTAGTAGGCAGGTAGTAAGGATGAGGATGGGTCAGAACCTGGAGTGAAAAGAGACATATGCCAAAGCAGCAAAGCAGACACATCCCGAACTGCACTTTGGAAATAACCTGCTTTCATGTGAACTTGGGTGTTTTTTACATAAGTCATTTGCCCAAGGTAACATAGAAGCTGTGTTGCAGAGCAAGGATGGACACAGTGGAGCGAGGCCCTGTAAAAAATATATATTTGTTAAACAAGGTCCATCTCAATTTTGCTTATGGGTTTTGCTTGTGTTAATATTCTGCTGCAGCCATCCAAAGCCAGGCACAACACACAGGTTACTGAGCTTCAGGAAATAAACCTTTTTAGCAATGCCTGGCAGCAAGTTAGGATAAATCAAAGTTCATCCTCTGTTCTCACCCACCCTGCAGAGAGAAATGGTGGAAATACAAAACAAAACACATACATGCTAAAAATTGAGATTTTAAAAATATCAGTACACTTTTAGTAATCCCAGGTGTTATTAATAGCATGAGTAGAGACATTTATTTTCCCCGCACTAAAACTAGAGTTTTAATCCTCTATTGATTGAAGCCGAAGTGCAGGACACACTGCAATTTACGTGATTGATTCATGTACCTTGAGGGAATCAAGTCATCTGTAAACCAAATTTTTTCTTCCCTTAGAGATCCCTGTTAGATAAATGTCTCTGTAAGCAAAATATGTTCTTTAAATTAAGGGCAAGAGGTCAAATATACTGCTCGGAAAAGCAGGCAGAACTTCACTGAAGTCCAGACGGAATACTTAACATGACAAACATATTTCCATAATTTATGAGAAGGAACTTGGATTAGGAAAAATATTTTTTTTTAAGACTAGGAATGTATATAATTCCATATAGAACATACATTTGGCAGTACCCAGAAAGTGGTATTTACCTGTTTATGTATATTAAGAATGCGTTTTTTCCAAAAGGAACACATTATTGTGGAAGTCTAGTCTAGCGTCCAATTCAGACACCCAGGATGTGTTCTGATTTTCAGACAGCGTCAAGCATTTTCCATATTAAAACTGCTAGTCTTCACTCAGGTGTAAAATGACAAGCTGGAATATCCCAGTTACTTCATGAAAGGAAGACTGCAAACCTCTTCAGAAACCACAGATAAATCACCTTAGGAAGAAAGTCAGGAGGAGACAGCCCTGGACGTCTCTGGTGCATGTGCTCCTGATTGACGCCTCCTTAAGCATTCTCTTTAAAAGCTTCATGTCAAAGTTTCTCCAGTCTCTTGACAAACAGAATTTTTGCTACATTCATCCCAGCGGGGGAAAGCGTGATAACTTAGAAGGATGAAACTCAAAAGTATTTCTAGCTCATTTGAAATATCAGCAACCATGACTAGGTAATAGAAAGCAAAGCTTTTTAGTTATTGTCATTGCTGTGGACCTATATGATGCCATCTCAGACAGCAACAATAACATTTGATTTTTCTTCTACATTTGTCTTGCAGGGATGAAGTGCCTTGGGGAGGGAATGAAACAACAACTCAGAATTTGTACATGCATATATTTATTTATATGCTGAAAGACACAGCTAAGGAGTTGAGGATGTACTACACATTAGCTTTCTGATACACAGCATTCAAAGCCAAGAGCTAAGTAGTTTGCTAAGGCAAGGTGTTAGATCTGTTTTGAGTAAAAATCTAATTAATATTTTCTGATTTCTTTATTTTGGGGTGACATTCAGTCTGGACACTGCATGTTTAGGTTGGGAGGAAGCTACTGTGGCCACATTTCTTTCATACCAATGGTTGAAATGGGTCGTTTTGAGTTGGCTGCTACGTAAGCATCACAGAAAGCCTGGGAGAATCATGACCGAGCTGAGCCTGCTGCCTTCTCCACACAGGTAAGAGCTGATAGCAGGGATGTCCTTGCACTGCTTATCCCTTGTTCACCTCCATCATCCTTAGCTGGTAAAAGCAGCATATCGGCTCTCAAACCAACATGTTCAGGTCTCTGGGGTGAGTGTGAGTGGGTGACCACCACCAGCCCCAGGAGCGGCAGCTTGCCTTGTCCTAGCAGGCTGGCCTGTTACCATCCTGCAACCAATACACCACTTCAAATTGATGAAGCATGCTGTCCTATTATAGAGACACCTCTCTGAAAGCTGCACATGAAGGTTGGTATGAGTAAAATATTTGTTATTATGGGCCTTTTTTCCCCTTTATTCTGTATTATTGATGGCAGAGGTAAAGAGATTCACGTCTCCCCCGTGCACACTATCTTCCCAACAGGGTAAGTTGTAAGGAAATTATTATTGGAAGACACCTCTGTAAAACAAGGTAAATGAATCACTTCTTCCCCACAGAGAATGGCTTTTACTCATTAGGCTATTACAAAGCTCTCATCAAATTTAGCTCAGGCAAAACAATGGAGAGCATGAACTCTCCTTACACAGGGCCAGCAGGGAGGTGGGTGATGCAATGTTTGGAAAACTACTTCTGTTTCCAAAACTGCAGTGAGCTGTTGGAATGAACCTGGATATTTAGTTCAATACCTTCCTTGTTGGCTTCCTAAATATGTTTTTGTTTTCATGCATTCCTGTGCAGCCACATCTCAGCTGGATCTAATAGCACCACCAATTTGAAAGGAAAATTGCTTTTGGTTTCTTACGATATTTCATGCATAAAGCAGCCCTCACAAACAGAAGATGCAATTGCTCAGCCTGTGCAGAGCAGGGATAGTTACTGAAGCCTCAGCAAACAGATGGGGTGAGGTCTTCTCGTCTTCTCTGGTTTTCCAGTCTCCAAACAAGCCCAATCCATGATCCCTCATGTCATGACCAGGGACTCCAGACTACACAGACACAGGAGACGACCAAAGAAAAGCACAACTATATTTCCAGATTTGCTTTCCAGACTGAGGACACATCAAATTTTAAAATTATTTGGAAAAACAAACAAACAAAAAAAGGTTTCTGCAAATCTAGTGCAGTGAAAACTAAGGTGTCAGTTGTTTCCACAGTTAGCTGCAGTGTTTGTACATTCCTGCTTGTTTGCCAGTCAGATATACGCAAGGAAAGGTTTATTATCTTCTACCCAGAATAGTTTATTGTATCTGTTTAAACGGCTATGAAAGAGCATTTGGAGGAGCAAGAAGCTCTATTTATGGGCTGCATTGCGGTAGCTGAAGACATATTTCTATTCACTTGTGGGAGGTGAGGATTTTATTTTTCCTTTTAAGACGTGTTTGTACATAATGCTGTCGGAAGGTGCCAGACACCACCACAAACACCAGTCCTCTGTTCGTCTGTCCTTAAAACAACCTGTTCAGTGCCCCATGCATAAGGGACTGCTCCTCCTGGGCTCCTAGACCTGGGGTCTGGCAGCAAGAAGGCTGCAGGGCATCATGTCCTCTGACACCAAGAGCCTGTGATGCTATTCCACCATGTATCTCGCTCTGTGCATCGCACGGTGAGGTACAGCCGCTGCCAGCTGCTCTTTTGTTAACGCGGATATTTAGCTCACATTTAACCTCGCTCAGATTTATCACAGCCTTTCTTGAAACTGGTGGGAAGTTTATCTTCGCTGTTTCTAAGGGAAATTAATCAAAGCCCAGTAAAGATAAATAAATAAATAAATAAATAAATAAATAAATAAATAAATAAAAGAAAAAAGAAAAGAAAAGAAAAGAAAAGAAAAGAAAAGAAAAGAAAAGAAAAGAAAAGAAAAGAAAAGAAAAGAAAAGAAAAGAAAAGAAAAGAAAAGAAAAGAAAAGAAAAGAAAAGAAAAGAAAAGAAAAGAAAAGAAAAGAAAAGAAAAGAAAAGAAAGAAAAGAAAAGCCTCAGAATGACTACTTAGTTATGAACCTAATAGTGAAGCATCATCCCAGCACCTCACTACGATCTCAGGTAGTGACACCAATGTCCTTTTTCCCATCTTTTTTTCCTATTTTGTTACACATTGGATGGGCTCAGCTGCCTATGGATGTACAGGGTATGAGGTAGAAGGGGTTGCAGCCAGCAAATCGTTTAGTAAATTGAGGACCAGATAGGGCCAGGAGCAAACAAGAGCTTGTCAGAAGAACAGCATGAACCAGGACACGTGAACACAAAGCCCCAAACCTTTTGCACCCCAGAAGGGTCCCAGCAGCTTCTCATGTCCTACAAAGCCATGTTTATGGGAATGATGATTCAGAACCTCCATTTCCCAGTGCTTTGCCGGTAGCCCGCTTACAAATCATCTCCAGCTCTAGAAATGCATCTCACACACAAAGAAGGTGGAAACGGGGACTAATTTTAACCCATCAGGAATGTGTCCAGGCTGTCAAACCCAAGTTGTGTGTCTTTGTGAGGGGGAAATAAAAGGAAGGGACCTAAGAGCACTTGAGAAAAAATTAAAGGCTAGCAGAAGCACATCACTAATTCACAGAAATTGTGCAGACAGGTTTTAGAAGAGCACTGGTACAAAGTAATAGGGTATAAACCCTTGATTCCTTTAAAAATGCTAGTGCCAATCATCTCAAGTTTGTTATTTACTGCCTCTCTGTAGAGCGGCCTTTCACTTTGAACACTGAATGAGAAATTTCTCTGGACAACAGGCCAGCAGCAATTAAACTTTAAAATCCAATTCATTACCTTAACCCCACAGCCTCTTATATTTTGGGAAGGGAAAATGGGAAGGGAAGGGAAGGGAAGGGAAGGGAAGGGAAGGGAAGGGAAGGGAAGGGAAGGGAAGGGAAGGGAAGGGAAGGGAAGGGAAGGGAAGGGAAGGGAAGGGAAGGGAAGGGAAGGGAAGGGAAGGGAAGGGAAGGGAAGGGAAGGGAAGGGAAGGGAAGGGAAGGGAAGGGAAGGGAAGGGAAGGGAAGGGAAGGGAAGGGAAGGGAAGGGAAGGGAAGGGAAGGGAAGGGAAGGGAAGGGAAGGGAAGGGAAGGGAAGGGAAGGGAAGGGAAGGGAAGGGAAGGGAAGGGAAGGGAAGGGAAGAACCTACATGACTTTGAGGAAATGGGGAAATAGAAACTTCACCTTTAGCATTCAGGGATTTATTTAGAGGGCTCTGTAAAGGGAAGAAGATGTCTGAAATACTTACTGGGAAAGAAAACATGCAGACTCTCCTCAGAGTCCATGCCATGTCACTCCAACCCTGCTCGCTTATTAAAAGCGAGCCACTGGAAATAGAAGCAACCAACCCCGAATGCTCCATCTTCTGATTAAAAAGAGGAAAGAAGAGGGGAGGGAATTGTTATCACTGTATTTGCAGCATGGCACGCCGATGATTTTTTTTTTAAACTTACTTTTACAAGCGCTCCATTAATAATTCATGCTGCTCCTAAAGGGCAGGGCAGCCGCTGGTTCTTTGTGGCTTCTCACAATGGCTGAGTGACAATGGTGGCTCTGGCTCCAGGCTGCTATCTCTGACTATCTGCCGGAGAGACACAGCGCTGTCCTTCCTTTGTCATTCAATCTCTGACACGGCTGTGACAAATGCTGCCATGCCCTGCCATTCCCTTCACCCTCCGATAACAGAAATCTGCCACTTCTCAATGTGCACTCTGTGCTCCCGTCCCCCGAAGAAGTAGCTGGATGCTAATGACGCCTGGTGATGTGCAGGTCAGCTTCTGCTGGGTGCTTTTCCTCTGGTATATCTTTGGCTTAACCGTGCTTCAAAGAGCATGGCTTTTAAAGGCTGCTCTGGAACCAGCACCCAGCTAAAGCTCGTGTGGTTATGTTGTCTCCATGGGAAAAAACACAGGCTGTCTTTTTTAGCTACAGAAACAAGAGGCAAAGCCAGATTTTAGGGCAGACAGTAGAAGACCACGGATGGAAAGAAGTGCATCTGTTGGTGCTAAGGAGTTTTGGGGCCTGAGCTAGCAGAGCATGGGGTAACCCCCAGCACTGCGATACCTGCATGGGAGAGTGCATGCGGGACGTGCTGTGTACCTTGCTTCTGTGCTGAAGCGCTGCTTTGCAGAGGTTCCTAAAAGAAAACACCCCTGCTTCCCACCTCGGGTGCTTTGGGAGCAGTGGGTTTGTTCCTGACGGGCAGCACGAAGGGGTCTGGGGCTCGCTCAGGCTCTGACAGCAGCCTGCAGCCCCCTTCCTCCTCCTCTGCAGGAGGGGGGCACACATTAATGCCAAAACGATCCCATTTGCTTAACATGCAATATCCATCACAGCACACCCAAGCACCTGCTCGGGTTGCTGCTTCCGGGAAGGGGCTGGGAGCCTTGATGAGTTTCCTGTTGCCCAGCCCTTTGATCTTCCCAGATAAACGTGTGTAGATAAGTGCAAAACAAGTATTAAGCCATCAAAGCTGGAGACTCCAATAGCAGCCTAATGAGTTCCCCTTGCCCTAGGAGCAGGCTGCAGGGCCTTAATTCAGCCATCGTACCCTCCAAAAACATTCGCTACATGTTGTTATTACAAACACAAGGGACAAAGACGTTACAAGGGCTTTCTTTTTTCCCATAGAGGCACTGAAAGCCGCTTCCTTCATTTGTAGCTGCAGCAGCGCTGCTACTGATGGCAGTCACTAAAGGAGAGCAGCTGGCGCTTGTTAGAACAGAGCACTCTCTCCAAAGTCCACTGAAGCCGATGGAAAAAAAGATCTCCTTTCTTTCGTTGGATTTTGGATCACGCTCAAAGAGACCTGGTGGTTTAGAAAACAGCCTTTTTTGTGAGGTTTTTGGTGTTTGTTTTTTGTTTTTTTTCATTTCTTTGTTACTTCTACATCTCATGTTTGCGACTAGCAAACATTTCTTCCAAGCCATACATCCAGTGACAGGAGGTTGAGTCAGCGTTACACCCACCATTTGTGTAAAATAAGAGATGTTAATTAAAAAGCTGCACAGCAGGGCTGGAACTATTAGAAACTAGAAAGGGAGAAAGAAAGAGGCAGAGCAGCAAACAGGAGCAGACTTTTGATGTCCTTTGCACATGATGTTTTTTTCCCATTAAAGCACTTTCATGGCTGTTCCACACACTTCTCAAAGCTCAATTCGTCTTGCGCATAGGCTTTGCTGAAAGGTAATAAGCAACTCCTAACAAGAGAATCAATTAACATGTAATCTTTGACATTTTGAATCATCAGCAGCTGCCGAATGTGTTTCTCCCTTATACAGAATAAAACCTATTGCTGGAGTGCTGAGAATTTGATTTTATGTTACATTTTTCCCTATTCAACCAGGCTGCTTGGCTTTCCAGTCCCATGGTGCAAAAGTGCTCTGAGTTGGTCCAACCCTTTTGATACTGAAGTCATCAACAAAACTCTTATTGATCTCAGGCTGGTTATCAGGAAAAATTTCTTTACCGTGAGGGTGGTCAGGCACTGGCACAGGCTTCCTAGAGAGGTTGTCGATGCTCCATGCCTGCCAGTGTTCAAGAGGCATTTGGGTAATGCCCTCTTTAACATGCTTTAACTTTTGTTTTGCCCTGAAGTGGTCAGGCAGTTGGGCTAGATGACCTTGGAAGGTCCCTTCCAGCTGAACTACTCTATTCTGTTTTATATCTGTCAACTAATAATGTGCATATATCTAAATATAGTAGCTGCAATAAGCTCCATCTAGCTCACCTTTCTGCCATACCGTTGGATCCCCACCAGTCTCAATGAGGCTAAGATTCTGTGCCAGTTCAAACAGTTGTAATTATCTGTGCTTGAAAGATTAACAAGGGAACAGGAGTAGATAAAAGGCTTAAACATGCATGTAAAAGTAACAGATTCAGTCAGGTAAGAAAAATTGCAGGTGGACTAATCTCTAAATCACCTGTGAAGGCTGAAAAGTTGTGAATTTGCCCTCTCAAAGAGCTGCATGTATTTTACTTCTTGATAAGCTATGTAGAGCTACAGAAATAAACTCTGTCACCTGTAGCCAGATGAAAGGCTACAAGAAGGTTATAATTCTAACATCAATTATTCTGGTCCACTTGCTAGAAACAGTCACAGCTCTGAAGGTTTTTCAGTTCATCTGAAAGCCATGCATATATATATATATATATGATGTCTTTGCTGTCTTCTCTTACCTCTTCTGAAAACCAGGAAAGATAACAGCAACACTGCCATCAGCGTGTGATTATCATCACTGTACTAACAATGGCTAAGGAAGAAAGGCTCGTGTGAGCTCTGAACTGGAAATGACTTTTGCCAAAGAGGTAAGGAAGTATCTGGAACCAAAATCCATGAGGAAGTGATTTTGTGCAAAGTTCTGTGGACTACATAATCTAAGTAGAACAAAACTCAAGCCTTTTAACAGAGATCTTTGCCACACTACGGGGGGCAACATCACCAGCTCAGAGTCATTCTTCCCACTGGAATACACTGATCCCAGTCAGATGAAATAGTTCACACCTCAGGGTCACTAGACAGTTAAATCAGGCTGATGAAGCAGATGAATTCAGCCAAAGCACAGATTAAGCAGCACACCACTGGTGAGGCCACACCTCGAGTGCTCTGTTCAGCTTTGGGCCCCTCACTAAAAGAAGGACATCGAAGCCCTGGAGCATGCCCAGAGCAGTGCTACGAAGCTGGTGAAGGGCCTGGGACACAAGTCCTGTGAGGAGTGGCTGAGGGAGCTGGGGGTGTTTGGTCTGGGGAAGAGGAGGCTCAGGGGAGACCTCATTGCTCTCTGCAACTACCTCAGAGGAGGCTGTAGTGGAGTGGGGGTCAGTCACTTCTCACAGGTAACTAGTGATAGAGGAAATGGCACCAAGGGGACGTTTAGGTCAGATATTAGGAAAAAATTCTTTACTGAAAGGATTGTGGAGCATTGGAACAGGCTGCTGAGCCACCATCCCTGGAGGTATTCAAAAGACTTGCGGATGTGGTGCTTAGAGAGATAGTTTAGTGGTAGACTTGGCAGTGCTAGGCTATAGGTTGGACTTGATGATCCCAGAGGTCTTTTCCAATCTAAATTAGCAATACTGTGACTCTGTGATCATTTTAATGTTAAAAACTTAATGTGGAGCTTAGAGTTGAAGTTCTAGCTTTGCATGACAAATTGTTTTGGAAAACAACATTCAAATGATTTACAAATACACATAACAAAGTTGGGATAGATGTGCTTGGCTTGATTTGCATTTGTGCTTTACAGCTCCATAAAGGCCACAGAGAGCATGCTTAAATGATCAAAATGATTACTCCTAAATATTCATATTGCAGAAGCACTCACAAGCTCCAGTCACACACTAAGTCCATCTGATTTATTCAATTTGATAAAGTTGGATTCTAACATTAAGAGGCCATAAAGCCTCTCCTTTTTCCTCAGAGAAGGATCAACAGTACTTGAGTTGTCTAGCTTGTTCTTGAATCCCTGCACTGATGAAACCCTTTCCCCAAAAAAATACTTCTGTGAAGCTTTTCTTATGTCTGTTCTACATCTTTCTTCCTGATATTTAAGCTCATTTCTCCTTGTCCCTTTCACCGCATATATGCAAACTGCACAGATTCCTTCTTCTTTATAGGAACCTCACTGCTTTGTGGGAAGCTCTTACATGAAAAATGTGCCCAGTTGTTCTTTTCTTTGTGTTAAACAACCCCTCGCCTTCCAGTGGTCTTTTCTTAAAGGAAATATTTACTGCACCTCCAAAGATCAGTTCTCCCCTGGATTCTTCCAGGCAGTGCACAGCAATGTCCAAGTGCACTCCCTAGGACTGCACACACAACGCCGAGTACTCAGAAGGATCACGTCGTGGCTTCTTCAAGTTACCAGCAAGTGCATCTGAGGTAGAAGCCAAGTGAGAGCCCAGCTCAGGCGGTGCTTTTATCAGTGTGTAGTCCCACAGGATCTCAGCAGTGTAGGAAAAGCTGGGTACTGGCAACACAGTCCATCAGCTGTCCCAGACAAGGCAGGTGACAAATCTAGGGAGTCCTGTGTTCATCTAGGGAATGCCACCAGGAACAACAGACAAGGCTAGAATGTAGGTCTGAGATCCATCCAGAAGACAGGGACATAGGCAGGTCGGGAAAAAAGCTACCTGCATCAGAGGTCCAAAGTCTTTTCAGGAAATAAGGGCAAAGACAGAGCTCTACCTACAGAGAGTGTGGGTGAGGGTCCCAGGTAAGGCTTGTCGGCGACATTAAGGCCTAGCAGTGCCCTCAGGACACCAAAAGCCATACATCTTGGGCTGACTTCTGCCTTTTTTCAGACCAATTTTCTAGCAGTGCTTTCTGATTCAGTACCATATACAGGTTCTCTGCTGTATGGCTTCTACCTAGCACATTTGCCCCTAACCAGTAGTCGCACACATGACTCCTTCTTCCTTGCACTTGATTGTTTTGAATTGTATGCTATTTATTTTGGAAGCTGGGGTCAACATTCAAAATGTCATCCAAACATGCCTCCAAAATACACATGGCATTTTCAGCATTGATCCCAGCTTCCAAAATACTTGTTATGTAGATTTAATAAGCATACTGTTATAGCAGTCACGATGTCGGCAAGTACTCTGATACCCATGTTAAGAAAGGGGAAACTAAAACTCGTTGAGGCCACCATCCTGAAGCAATAACTTCAGATTCTGTCATTGATGGAAGCCCAGGTTGTTACATATGTGGTGGTTTTACTCAGGTGGGCAGCCGAGCTCCACCACAACCGCTCTCTCACTCCCCCTCTCCTCAAAGAGGAAGGGGGAGAAAATACAACACAGAGAACTCGAGGGTTGAGATAAGAAAGGTTTAATTAAAGGGAAAGGGAATGGGAGGAAAAAAACAGAGACAAAAGAAGCAATCAGTCCGCGCGGAAGCACAGCGAGAGGAAAAATTATTCTCTACTTCCCATCAGCGAGCGGTGTTCGGCCACGTCCTGGGAAGCAGGGCCCCAAACGCGTAGTGGTTTTTCAGGAGGAACAGCCCCCTCCCCCACGAGAGCCCCCCCTTTTATTGCTGAGTGTGACATCAGGTGTTATGGAATATCCCTTTGGTTGGTTTAGGTCAGCTGCCCCGGCAATGTCCCCTCCCCATCACTTGCCCACCCCCAGTCTGCTGGCTCTTGGGGGCTTGGAAGGAGTCCTGATGCTGTGCCAGCACTATGCAGCAATAGACACAACACTGGAGTGATATCAGTGCTGTTCCAGCTACAAGTGCAGAGTACAGCACTGTGTGGGCTGCTGCAGGGAAAAGGTGACTCCAGCTCAGACAGACCCAACACAACATACTGCTTGATTTTCAAAATACTTCATAATATTTAAAAACCTCAGAGGACATGCCAAATACTACTCACCTCTGAAGACCAGCCCTGGACATCTCACTCTGCTTAATCTTCAAAATCATCGTCCTCTGAATTTCATTTTTAAGATTACTGAAAATTCATCTATCTATTTAAAGGAATTGCAAAATTGCAACCTTATTTAAGCTGTAGTTGCCTGTCACCAGCTAGAGAATGATATTGGTTTCACCTGTACTATTTTTATCCTACAAATGACAAAGAAGGATGGCAAGAGTAACCCAGAAGGACTGTAACACTATTTCCAGTCAGCAGATAAGCTTTGCAAGTTTCGTGTAACTGAATGTAAAAGACAGTTACATCTGGGGAGAAATGCTGTATTACCAGCTGTGGATTTATGCTAGATGATGTATGAGTTACTGGTGAAAGTTTTCACCTGCATCTTTCACTGGACTGACTTCCTAGAAGCTCAGCCCCTGCCCACGACACCATGAAAACAGCAATCACGAGGGCAGCCAGCTTAAACCTCACTGCAGCTCTCTGGGATCCTGGTGGGCTGCTACCTGTGCTGAGAGCTGCTGCGATGCTCTGCCTTATGCTAATCAGACTTGACCTTTGGACGCCAAGAAACTGGCAGCACAGCTCTTCAGCAAGTCCTGAGAAACTGCTCTGCGTCTATTTATAAAGCAGCTTCATCTCCTGTGCCAGATAGTGCCAGAGTCCTCCAGTCACCCGGTGTGCCAGGAGTGCAGGAATTACCACCCAGCTCCCACCTGATGGCACGGAGCTGTTGAGCACTCAATTAGCGGCGATGAGCTCCCACGTTCCTTGGCATTGGAGAATTAGTCCTGTTGTTCAGGTGCTGATGCCTTAAAATCTCTAGCTGTGCATAGCTGATTTTGTTTTTAACCACTCTAGCTGTTCCTCGCCATCTCTAAAGCCTCCCGAGGAGCAGTATAACCCCACTGGTTCCCATTTCCATGATACATGCTCCTAACACATGCAATTACCACATCCATAATTGCCAGTGCACATAGGCTCAATTATTAGTTTCTAAATCAGGTATTTAACTAGTCCTTTTAAATCACCAGGAGGGTGATTTAAGCACAATTTCGTATACCCTTGTGGTGTCAGCCTTAGTGAAATGGTTTGAGCACGCAGTAAATCACCCAGTATCTAAGTCTTAGCACCTTCTGTTTTATAAGCAGGATCTATCGTCTCAGAACAAGTGAAGTCCTTCAATACAGAGAATCCTTTCCCATTTCTGAGTATCTGGATAAAGCTGTCTTGAACAAAGGTTGAAAAGCAGACCAACATATTCAGCATAACAAAAGAGCATCAAGAGCTCTGAGCACATAGCGAAAACAGTAAGCACGTTCTGCTGAATATATAGCATAAGGGAGTAAGCACAAATGTCCAGTTCGGATGGATCTTGGCTCAAGGAGGAAATATGCAATTAAATGACAATTTGGCTTTACGCTGAGCTCTGATATAGGACATTCTGACATCTAGTGTAGAAACCTTACTGATGCCTTGCAGCACTCAATGCCCTCAAGTCTTTGAGGAACAACTTAAGCATAAAGTACCAGCACTAACAGCTAATGAATGGGGCTGTGAAAAGACAGAATAAAGTAAAAAGCAAAACCTTGTAGCTGAAGACAAAACAATTTGATTCCTTTGAAGAATGGGCATGGGGACAGGTGTTTGGTGGCTTACCCATAGGATAGTGTAAATACAGAATTTTGCTGCTAAACACATAACTCTTTTTAAAAGAAAGATTTGCTTTTCCTTCTTGTGATGCTACAAGTGTGGGCTTTTTGAAAGTATTGTGTCTTTTATATGTGGCTTTGCAGGCTGTGTTCATGCTTACCTTGGTGTTACACTCCTGTCTTGGTATCTGCTAAGGCTTGACACCAGAAGCTAGACTGTAGCCTCCAGTGGCAAGCCAAAAAAAAAAAAAAAAAAAAAAAAAAAAAAAAAAAAAAAATTAGCAAATAGTGTTTCTTGCTTAGTATGCAGTATCAGGAATAGATTTCACCCTGCCTCCTTTTTTTAACATATGGCTAAATAAACACTAAGTTTTCTCAGAAGTAACATCTTGTATCTTTGTAGTTTAATGTACTGCAGGGAAAGCTGGAAGTTCTGCTGCAGCTTCAGGAAAAAGCAATATAAAATACAGTACTAGACTAAACACCAAAAGCATAACACAATCACTGTGACAGTCCCTCTGTTATTTACTTTCTGCTAAAAGTCCATATGCATTTAAATTTATTGTCAGCTAGCATATTTTTTACTTTTTATTTTTTCCCATTCTGATCCAGGCAAATTAAAGCACTGAGACTGGTTAAGGACATTATCTAGAGCTTTGTCCATGTTTTTTGTTTGTGTTTTTGTTTGTTTGCTTTTGTTTTCTGTTTTATTCTTTTTAATCACGCCTTAAGAAAGAGAGCTATAGTGGATCGCGTTCCTAATGTAGATGCTGTTAAGTCAGCATAAGTCCTTTTGCCAGGAAAAAAAAAATATATTATTCAGACAGATGGGAAAAGAACTTTTTCAGCATAAAAATTATTTTAAGTAATACAGAACTCTAAAACATTTTACCATGGCACTCCCACCCTTAGTTACACAGTGTAGAGTTTCTCCTGTCCCCATTGCACTTTTTCCACAGCTAACCATAGGGGTTGATAATAGTGAAGTCCCCAGATGCTCACAATCATCAGCCTCCTCGAGGCTGCCCAACAGCTCTGTGAGCAGAGGGATGAGACGGAACCATCAAGTATGACCCAAGGAGAGGGTACGGGGTTAGATTAATGCTCCTGTTTCCTTGGAGTGGATGAGAAAGTTCCTACACAACCTTTATGTTGGAGTGGCCTTCAGCAAATGGAAGAGGAGCAGCACCTGAGGCCCATGCTGTCTTGATGAACACCACTAGGTTCAAAAGTGAACCTTGTGTAGTGCCTCAGGAAGTCAGTGTGGATGTTTCAAGTGTTACCGTCCCCCAGCCTCTCCTGACCTCACAGAACAGCACAGCTACGACAGCAGGACATACAAGGTGTAGGAGCAAGTTCTTGCACCATGGTAGTGCCCAGAAGTTCAACTCAACACCCGAGGTGCTGGAAGCATCAAAGAGGAAAGGAAAGCTCCAGAGGGACTGAACTCTAAGCAGACATGGCTCCACATGCAATTCATTGTTTAAAGGTTTCAGATGTGACCTGAATCTGAATAAATAAAACCAAATTTTAAATAGAGCATCACTATCTTGGCTGCCTTTATGGCAAGGGAAGGGAGGCTGCTTTAGCTGGATAAACTAACTGAGCTTTGATCAAGGGATAAGACGTGTACCAAATAAATAAATAATCAAAAAATAAATAAATAAAAATCCAGAGTTAAAGATAGGGGATTGATCATGCAGGCTTTTTTACATTAGAAGATTAGAATTTGCTAGTATTTCTGAACATCCATCATGTCAGAAGCGGAGGACTGGTTAGCATTAGGTCAGAGGTTGGACTAGGTGATCTTGGAGGTCTCATCCAACCTAGATGATTCTGTGATTCTGTCCTTTACTTCTCTTGAGCCACGAACAGGCACCTGTTGTGATGAAACAACACAAGCCACAAACTGAAATCAGCAATGATTTCATTTTCCCCTTGAAATACAGGCGTGTATTGCAAGTCCTGAGCTTGTTTCATGATGAAAACTGACATGATGACAACAAATTTAATTATTTGATTTGACTTCCATTCTTTCTCCAGTCTGAAAGTGTAAAAAATTGCCCTGGGGTTATTTACCTCCCACTCAGAATCCAGTTACACCAGTGAACTCTTATCAGCAAAACGTTCTCTTATTTATTTTTTCCCTAAATTCTAATTCTGGCAGCTTGGGTTGGTTGGTCCTAACATAAAACATCTCTCTACAGGGGGGTAGCTTTCAGACCAAATAAACTAAAAAGCCAACTACCTGACACTTGTGTCATCACCAAAATTGCAAATCATATATTCAAAGAAAAGAAGTGTCACAGAACTTGTATTACAACAGCCAGAGAAACTTTCCCACTTACTTACTAATGTATTTTTCAAGTGCTCTGGAGATGACCTAAATTCAGGCCCCACATGGCTCTTAGAAATATTGCTGTTTCAGCAAAAACTGATGTTACTTCATTTCCAATGATATGGTGAATTTTTGACCTGGACCTTTTCTATCATATCTTGAAACTTATTTAATTACCATTAGATGAAGGGAATACTCAATTACAACCATTTGAAGATGGATTTGAATAAGCTGTGTAGCACCCAAAAACAGGTCTGTATGTTATTATTAATACCCCATCCAGCTTTCAGGTCCCAGAAAGTATTTTCAGTCCCAATGATAGCAGAAAACTAAATGCTCTCAAAGCCTAAAAAAAATGTGGGGGGAAGTATTTCCAAAACAAATTGTACACATATTGACTAGCTCTGTAATCTATGACAATATTTTGTCCTGTATTTCATTGCTAGCCCATAAAGAATATTGAATATTATGATTTAAGCAGCTCCTATAGTTTCAGTGTTGTAGATCTTAAGTAATTCTGTAAAATATATTTACACTACATTTCGTTCTGGGTGCACAACACAAAATGACCCCTTATTTTCCAGAAGATTCCTTGAACTGAAAGAAAAAAAAAAATATAACGAAGTTTGCTCTATAAATTTCTGTTTGATTTCATTCCAAATCACTGAAGATCTTTTGATTCTTTCTTATTTTACCTAGGCTGATAAAGTTATTTCCAGCTTTTCAGAAAAAAATCACAGCATTGGAAAAATCAAGCCAAACTCTGTGTGATGTTTTGACTCCAGTTTCCCTCTTCATCCACATTTAGCAAAGAGGACTGTAAAATATTTTATAGAGAATAAAAAAACTCATTTATAGCATTGCCAGAACTGTTTATTTTGTGTTTTAATATTTTATTGGTAACCACTACTCATTTCAAGCCCTGCACTGGACTTTTCATAAGTGGCATAAGAAAATGTAAGCTGCAATCTTGCTCTTATTTAACAGCCCACCGATGCCCATCCCATCAATTACTTCAGAGTAAGCTCTCTAAAGCATCCTTGTTAGGTGTAGCTCAGAATATAAAACAGGTCATTTTGTTCTCCTTTGTTGTTATTAAACGCCTAGAAATCTGAAGTGTAAGAGAAACCTTTGAGGTCAGCTGCCCTACCCTTCCCACCAGGACCAGTCCCACTGTCTGGCTTTATTTCAAGTCAGGGCAATAATAAAGGAACCCAAAAAGGAACCTCAAGTGTGGAGGAAGGAGCAGCCGAGAGGGGCTGGGCTGGGCTGATCACCCCAGCCACTATGCCACAGGAGGAAAGCAGTCGAGTGTGGGATCAATCAGCATACAGGAGAAAGACTCTTTAAATAACTAGGATAACTATTGTCATTGCTTTCCTTCATCCTCACAGACATGAGCTTACAGATTTAAGATGTATTAGGAACCTTAAACTTCATTTAGAGAGAGGTGAAAGGAAAATACGTAGCTGCTCTAAAGCAGCTCGAATTCTTCATCTGGAGTCCCTGCCTGCAGACAGTGCGGTCAGAGCAGGAATTCACTGCCTTGCTGGAGTTACTTGCTGACCAGATGCTGCCGCAGCAGCAGTGGTTTCCTTCTAGCATTCTTACGTCGAGCTTTTGCTCCCCTGTAACTTGAGGGCTGAGTCTGTACCCCTTGAGAAACACATCGCAGCTGATGGCTTTGTATCAATCTGGCACGTCACTCCCGTAAGCATCAACAGGCTCCATGGGCTAAAACCTCTGTCTGGTTAATCAGGTTGGTCGTTGGTATCGCTTTCTCAGAAAGAAGTCATTCTGGGACGGTGAGTCTGCGGTGATCTGCTTCATATAGGACTGAGAGGAATTATGTTCACTTACAAGCAGTGCATTTTTATCCCTTTGTGTTTAGCAAGAGAGAAACTGGCATTGCTTTCCTTTTTCTCTGCCTCATCCACTTCGAGGAGTGACTGTGGAGAACATAACAGACTCCAACAGAAGCTTTTGTTAGGAACCTACAACAATGGCTCTGCAATTTGTGCTGCCCTTTGAAATGTGTGGTGCTGCTTGTAATCACTAAAGCCCAACATAGGCAATTTGAGCAGGGACACATGAAAGATCACCTAACCAATTACCTGTACCTTGTGGAATTATTCCCGAGATGAATATGATGCTACATATTCATGTCATAATATCAAGTTTGATGCTCTCAGGATGTGCCAAAATATAACTCTAAGTGAACATGAAAGTCTTCCAGGATGAAAAGTTGTCCTCATTTCAAGGAAGAAAAAAAGACAAATGCAGTCACACTGCTATTGATGGAAATGATGTCCGCTAATGATGTGAAAGCTGGAAATGCAAATTGAGAAGCTGTCAAGTCATGTGCGGTACAACTCAGTAACCTCCCTGTGATCAGATTATAAAAGGGAAAGGAACATCTTCAGTTTGTCATGTTAGGAGCAAAGACTGTATTTGCAGCATTTTAGCAGCATTACCTAAAGAAAGTGCATTTTTGCTAATGATGCTGTCTGCAAACAAGCTCATGTCTAAAATTTCACATACAGCTCAAACATGCCTACAAAAGGCAGGAACTGTACTGTGGCATCAAAAAAAAACATAAACCAAAGAAAAACAATCTCTGTAATTTTGTGTACAGCATCTGCTTCACTCTACTCTACTACATGCACTCTGATAGCAACCATCGTTATTCTCACATCAAAAGAACAGCAAAATAAAAATCAATATTCTTTCCAATTCAGTACTAGTTGCAGAGGTCTCAGTTGAACATCACTATTCTTACAGAAATAAAACCCCACATTTAGGCAGGGCTTGCTGTCTTTCAAGGCATGAGTGGTTGACAGTGCTACCTCCATGAATTAGGTGCAACTTTGAGAAAAAAGTTCTCCTGAAGTGAGACTTGGGTGTTCAGTATGCTTTTATCCCTAGAGTCTGATGTTCAGAAGGGCCAAGTACTTAAAAATTCCTCCTGGGTCAATTTCCACATCTCCGTGGACCTCACTGAAGCTTCAACAAGCTGGTGCAGCAAATGACAAAACTTTTCCATGGGCAGGCACAAAGAGCTCAGGCCAAAAGTCAAACCCTGATTTTGCAGTTGAACACAGCTTCAAAAAGATCCCTTACATAACAAATTCTCTGTCCACTAAGAGTTCATTTCTTTGAAAATTTGAGTATTTTGCAATATTATTTCCTGTACTTTCTTCCTTTCTCTACTGTGGTAACAATACTTGCTTATTCTTGAGATGCAGGTTTGGTTTGTTTGACATTTGTAAAGTACACATCCATATGATGAGCAAACTTATTGCAATGTGAAAGCATTTTCATTTTCATATAGACTAAATTCTATATGGCATTGCCAGGGTACTGTGAGAACTCAAAACTTAATAACTTTAGGAGATTATGCTGAAGAAATGCATTAAAACATTTTGAAAATCTCAAACTTGCAGCAATGTCATTTCTGTAAACTTGTTTAAAAACATGACACAAAAAGCATTTATTTCAAGTACATTTACATGAGGAGTGTTATTCCTTAACATTGTAGGAGCAATTTCCAGGTAAGTGATAAAGATTCAGCAAAAAGCCTGTATCGGTGCAGTTCCATGTAAGCCAGGATGCTACAAAAGCTGGTTAAAAGCTCTATCACTAGTATCAAGCAATGGTGCTGGGATCAAGGGGCACCACAACTGACCACAGAAAATAAACCATCTGCCAACAAATGGCAGATCCCATCCTCTTTCGCTACTAAGGAAAGACAAACTAGTCTCTATGGATATAACTAATTAGAAAGGGATGGAAAAGAAAAAAAACTTGGAACACCCAATTCTCAAGCCTTCTCCTGTGGCTTTTGTCCTTGCAGGGCTCACATTTTCCCCTCTGTGTACAGATCGTTATTCCATTCTGTAACACAAGCAGAGATTAGCTTCAAGCATCATTCTTACCTTACATTAAATAAGACCTCGATGCCACTAAAATTATTTGCAGTTTCCTTCTTCCATTTTTTAAAATCTTTGCACGATTCCAAGACCTATCTCCCCTGTGCTCAACACCTTCCCGGAACCATTTGATGTGTTCTTAGCCCTGCACATCAGTTAGCCCAGTCGCTCGATTTGCGCATGCATAAACTTTTAAAGAGCAATACTTGCTAAGTGTTAGCCTAAAGCTAGGATAACTCCTCAGTTGTCAAAAAGGAAAACCAGAAGACTGCATTGAGTAGCAAATGCTAATAAAAATTAGTAGTGTGGGGAAGAATGTATAATTTTCAGAAGCAGGAGCTACTCAACTAAAAGCCATAACTCCTCATCTCCCCTGAACAGGAAAGGTCATCTAATCCTCACAAAAGAAACTGGATAAAAGGATTTGAACCTACATTGAAAACAATCTGTGCTGTTTAGGTGATAACAGAATCAGACCTTGTCATGCAAAAGAGTTAATTCTTACCTTCTTGGTGGTTCCCAGTTCAGACAAAAGACAATTGGAACAGCTGGGGCCTCTCCAAACAAATGACTGGTATGGACAAAGCTGTTTTCTTCCCTCCAGCAACCTGCTTCTGAAAAATAATTCTTTGGATATTCACTTTGTGAAGTGCAGTGACTTACATTCAAGAAGAACGTAAGTCACTCCTTATTACAGCTGCATATCCTAGAAAGATGAAATCATTATGGCAATAACAATTTGTACTCAACACAGCCCAAAATCTTTCCTGATTTAGGATCATAGAATCATCCAGGTTGGAAAAGACCTTCAGAATAATCGTGTTCAGCCATCAACCTGACCTACCAAGTCCCATCACTAAACCACATCCCTTAGTGCCACAATCACACGTCTCTTAAATACCTCCAGGAATGGGGACACCACCATTTCTCTGGGCACCCTGTTCCAATACTTTGCTGCCCTCTCTCCATGAGGAAATTGTTCTTACACATCATATGTTAATTTCCAATTCAGGTGCTTAAGTTATTTCTAAAATAAAAAGGTTATAGAAAATTAACACAAATATTTATGCTTTAAAGTCAGAATACCTAAAGTCAGAATTCGTAAAATTTAGTAAAATGAACTGAAGTTTCTTCCTCTAACACAGCAGGAAGTATGGTACTTCCAGTGCTGTATAACAAAAGCAAGTCAAGCCTTAAATTACAGTAGGTATGCATGGCTATGACTTAGTGGAATTAAAATAAAGAACAAAACAAATTAAAAAAACACCCTAACCCTTCCTCTGAAAATTATTTACTTCAGAATTCTTGGATGATATATAGCAAAATACTTTTCCATTTTCCCCTCACAGTCAGGTAATAGTACAATACGTTGCTGAATTAACTCAGAAAGGTTTTATGTTAAGAACACAGCTGTTACTACATACAATCACAATGCTTTTCTGATGCTTTTCCAAATGTAGTTTAATAGCAAATGGTCTATTTTCAATAAATTCTAAGAAAACCATTTGAGACTGTTTTCTTCTCTTTTAGATATTAGAAAATTGTTATTGCATATCGACACTAAATGTTAAGCAGAAATTACAAAACCAAGTTTCTGTTGCAGATTAATCAAGTTGGTATGTTTGGTGCATTATTCTCTATGTTACAATTATTATTGAACACTTCATGGCTCATTTTATATAAGTTTAGTGAAATCAACACTGATATTTGTGACCAGGCCCAGAGTAAATGGCAAAAAGGTCTCTGTCCTACAAACCAAATGTCCCTGGGACATATAAATTTATTATCACCACAGATAAGGGAGAAGCTAACACTAAATGTTTGCACTCTGATTTTGTATAACATTGATAAAGAACGGCAGAATTACAAGAGGTAGGCAACCAACTCACTGCATTTCATCAATGCATTTAAAAGCTTTTCTTCACTTGTCCACTCAAAATGCCCATAAATAAGCTCAGTCACAAAAAATTCCTCCTAGATTTCTTTACACTACTTTCTTGATTAGAAACTACTGAGTGTAGGAATAATTTGTCAGAGCAAATGCAAATGCAAAACAGCATTCTCTACTTAGCTTTGAAAGGGAAGTCAACACTTAAAAGAAAACATGACAATTTTGTTATTAATTAATAACTTTTATAGCTCAAATTTAAAAATATTAAATCAGAAACAATTTAAGATTCATGGAGAAAAAATCTGGAACTATATACATGCATAATTAAGAATATCTAAATTTTTGTCAATATTTACTTAATTTTTGTACAAGTTCTTTCACACAGTCATATTTACAAACATCTGTTTAAAACATATGAACATACATCTTTAATAGAATTTACAAATCATTTGAATATATTTTTTTCATAAAAACAGAAGATCATTTCACTGAGTTGACAAACATTTGGTTTCATCATATGGTGGGATGGAAAGTTATCATTATCCAATCATTTAAAAAATAATTATGTTATTGGTACCCGAAATTATCATATATGGCTTTAAATATCTCCCAAATTATCAACTCACGAACACAAATGAAAGTCTATCTGTGGAATATTTATAACAAGTGTTGAGCTTTTCTTTGGGTTAGGTACACAACTCTGCAAACACATTCTAAGCATATACTCAAAAATAAGAAGTCCTTCTAATTTTACAAAAATAAAAAAATAAGAAATCCCTGCTTCCAGTAAAGTCAAACACATACTTAGTATCTGTAAGATGGGATGAATGGGAATGAGTTTTCTAGACGTTCTAGCTTCCCATATAGATATATTTATTTTTTTTTTTTGTGGTATAACACTTTTGAACAGACAATATTTTGGGATATTTACAGGAATCAAATGACAGATTTCTTAAATAACGATGAATATTTATTCCTCAAAATATGTACTTTTTCCAGGGGAAAAAAAATGCAAGGAAGTTTTGTCCATAATGTCTAAATTACTGATGCAGTCCAACCAGATCTAGTATTATGGTCTCACCTCACACATAATCTGAAAATTTGTCAGCTTGATTGTTTTTGGTCTTGTTAGGAAAAGAAATGAAAGTTTTGGCTTTGGCAAATCAGTCAGCTGTCTCCTTTGAACCCCATTCTCTAGAGCTCCTGCACAGATTGTTCCACAGTTTGTTCTTCTATGGGCTGCATTGCTTCCTGAACGTAAACTATGAATTCTGAAGCCTCTCCACCCTGTGTATAGACAGTCACTGTCTCAATTCCCTCCACTTCGTCTGAAGAGACTACCAGGTGATGCTGTTCAGACAGCTCCACTGAAGCCTGCTGCAGAGTCTCTTGTATCATCAAAGTGTGATTGGCTGACTGCTCCTCTTCTTTTACCTAAGAAGAAATTGAAGAGGTTACAGAAGTTTCACCCTTCCAGTAAATAACTGGTACTGTGATGATTAATGCACACACAGCACAGAAATTAGAAATCAGACAGTTTTGAAAGAAAATATCAGTTTTACACAAAATTTGTAATGATCACTTTGAACAAGTGTATAGCCATACAAAATACTGAAAGCAGTAACTCAGAGTCTCATTTATATGCATGGAGGGCTATGAAGCTACAGAAACACAGGACTTTAGGAACAGCTTTAATCTCTCACCAGTCATTCACTCAAAACCAATCTTATTTAAATAAATCGGAAGTCAAACAGCTCCTCCAGAATCACTGATGTGAGAATATGTCTAAAACCACATGAAAAGACACTTAGAACCCCCATTTTTTAATTTATTTTAAAGCTCGTTAAACTACAAAATTCATTGTAACACTACTCATTGTAACCTAAACTTAATGGACTTTTATTTAATAAAAAAAAAAAAAGTGAAATGCATTAATGAAATAACCTCCCTAATACTGGTTTGCAAGGCAGCAATTTTTACATGATTGAAAGGATATTTACAGTAGCAACTGAAAATAACAGACTTTTTAATAAACATTTTTCCTGTCAAAAAAACATAATGCAACATATTTTGGTATCAAATTTAAAATAACTCAACTATTTGTGAATTATCAGACTACAGTACTCACTAGGATTCAAGAACAGATCTTAATTCTTCACCCCATCCAGACAACATTTCTGTGCACAGTGCTCCAGGCCAACAACAGCACACTCAAAAACTAAGTCATGTGTAGGAAATGCATTCTTACAAATATTAATGATAAAATAAGGTTCTTTTGGGTAAAGAATGGGATAGCTATTTTTACACGTGCAAGAATATGGGAAGGCATTTGTTGAGTGTTTTCAGTACACCACCACTCCCTTTGTTCATTGATTTGTTCATCTATTTTATTTGCTTGAGCATAAAAGCTGACCCACTTGCATCTGCACCACATGGTTAATCAGATCCTCTCTTCCTTTCCCATTTGGAAAACAGGTAGTTTTTATTAAGGCCTATTTCCCTTTCATTTAGGCTTAGCAAATGTTCTATGAAGTGAGCTCGCAGACATAAATCATGTTCATTTCTCACTATAAGAAAGTAACTTACTGAATTTGCAGGACGTCATATTCTCTACAGAAGTGCTTTATTTCACATCATCCAGTGTATCTATAAATCACCAGCTTATACAAACAACAGGGCACGAAGACAGCATCGGTGGCTCACCGACATACCTTCACAGAAAGCAAACCTCCACGGTACTTCCAATAACCACACAAGGGGTAATATGAGGAGAACAAAGAATCAATAAATTATCGGTTTACCAGATTTCAGTGTAAACCTTGTATTTCAGGGCAGCGTATGTTGTGTTCCTGGCAGCACTGAAGTCGTAAGTGATTTTGAAAAAACAGGTCAAACATGGCAGATTCCAAAGCGTGGAAGTCTACTATATTACATAGATTAGTAGCTTTCATTTCTATGAAATGGTTCTATGTAGTAGATCATTTCTATGCGCTGCTTTCTAAGCAGTATTATTAGAACAATGAAGTCCAAGAAAATATACTGAAGTTCAGTATTGGTGCTTAAGAGGGGCATGGGAACAGTAGGGAAGAATTACAGAGAAGTGTCCAAGCATGCATTTGACTCCTTGAAGACTTGGAAGGAGAAAAAGAAGTTCTGTGAGTTTATTTTCTAGGTGCTCTTTTTTTAACTTCATTTTTTCCCCCCAAGCAAGCATTCCCGTTGCTGTACACTGACTTTCCTTATAACGTTTTTCTTCCACGTTTAAAATATCTGTCAGATCAAGAAGATTACAGGGATGCACAAACCCCATAGGACTCCATATCACTTTGAACTTTCACTCAATTCATCAGGCTATACAAAGCTTTTTCTTGAACAATAACAAGCCTGTTCAGGTGTTAAATTATTCAGAGGTCCCAAAGTCAGTATGTCTGTGGTACATTGATGAAATATAAGTGGATTTTAACTGGCGAAAGATTTAACTTCTAAAGAGAATCTTACCATTGTCATTGACCTTACTGCAACAGCACAGTTGTACCTACTGATGCTGACTCTGGCTTTGTTGCACAGGATTTAGATGATATGGATAAAACTATGGGAAAGGGATAAAGCCTTTTCCATGTTCTGTTTCTTTTACCAAGTGTACCTGAACATTTTAATTTGAAGTTATTTTAAACAGCGCTTGCTGGAATTCAAGCTCAATATCCTACAAAATTGGGCAATGCAGGTTGCTTTGTCTTGACACAAGAAAATTTGCAACCACCCTCTGAAAAACAAATTTCTGTTGACACAAAATATGGGTAGCCCCAAAATTATCCTTTACTAATGGAAGCTTTGAGTTTCTGTTCAAGATGCAACAGGCTAAACCATAAAAAGAAATGTAACACACCTTTCTTCTCTTGATGACATGCCTTTTAGGATTTTTTTTTTCTTATAGTGGGGGGAAATGTTGTTAATTCAGGCAGAACTCCCCCTTTTTTAATTGCATCCTGCTCTTTCCTGAGGCTACTTGCTGAAGTGGCAGCTCCTGTTCAAAATGGAAGGATCCACACAAGATCTACTAATATAGGTTACAACAAGTGGACAGAAGGCTCATCTCTGGTGGATTTAGATAGGTAGCTGCAGTTAAAAATGTCAGGTAATTATAATCTTACAGTCCTTGATCCTGGGGATCTTCAAACATACACAGATAGGAGTCTTCTAATATCATTTGGCCTTTCAATTATGTCATGTACAGTAACTCTTGTGTTAGTGCATGATACATAATCCTCTGACAATGTGCCTCAGGCCAGAAAAATTACACTAAATTTACTAAGAGCAGCAAGAATGCACAACACAGTCTGAAAAGAATCTTGTACAGTCTCACTTTAGTCACTTTAAATCAAAACCCATAAATAATTTCGAATATAGTTCTTTGAGTGTACATAAATAATGAACAAAGGAAGATAAATAAAGCACAGTTGACATGAAAATGAAATGAAACCAGAATCTCATTCAATTCAATAGCAGCAATCTAATACTTATTCAGTTTTATATGCTTTTGAAATGAAAATGGCCAATAAAGAAAGTTAATTTAACCTCCCTACCTACCTTTATCGATATGGTTTTATTACCCTTGTCATGCAGGGTAAAGAAGACTAATGCCCCTATTTCTAGTGTTTCTAGTTTCCAGTACCTTTTTTTTGGACAGCTATCTGTAATCCTTTTAGTTTGACAAATTACCACATTATTTTGGATATTTACATTTCAAATCAGTTCAATGTTTACATGCTTCTGCTTGGTTCCTATTAGATCGTTCCACAGGGAATCATCTCAAAACGCTAATTTACATCCCTCAATTTGATGAAACAGTGGGACAGCTGCCATCAGAATGAATGAAGTTACTACACTCAATTCTTTTTATTGGCATCTCAAATCTTTTGAAGAGTAGCATCCATGACCTCTTTTCTGTTTGAGAGCCAGCTGAAAAGCATCTGGCTGCTTATCCTTTGCTAAAGAATGGCAGCAAGAATCTGAAGCCATACACAGCTGGCATACTAAACCAATTCATTACCTGCATAAATATTTTTTACTGGCTTAATGTGCCTCTCATGAAAGTTAATGGATCCTCTGCCTTCATGTCTTTATAAAAAGCTCAGAATTTCTAAATTATCTAAAGTTCTAAATGCAAATATCTGAGGGCCATCCAAATGACACAAAAAGTGGGTACCTCTTACAGGAACCTCTTCCTCTAAAACCAAGCAAGTCATTTTTATTTTGAGATAAATTAATTCAAGCCATTGAGGAAAATAATGCTTCTTCCCTTCCCTGGAAAGTAGAAAAAGGAAATATGTACAGTAAATTGCTGCTAAAGCTACTTCTTTATTCTGGAGCTCATCCTCAGAAATAATGATTATCTTAAATTTTCTTTGAAGTCAGCAGGAGTACCAGAGCCATCGTGTTTAAAACAGCCTTGTTAGGCTTGACCCAAAATCCTCTGCGGAATCTCTCCCTTGATTTCAGACTGAATGCTGCCTTTCAGGTTGACATGAAGAAAAAAAAAGTTAATCACACAGATTTTGCAGGAATTCAAAACCTTACACTAGGTTACAGTTGCTTCTATTTGTATTGTAAGACACCACAGTAAGAAAATTTACATATTAGCTACACAAAAGCTGAAGAGGAAAAGTGAATATAAGCTTTCTAGATCCCAGAGAGCACCTGGATATGTGATGTGCCAGCTTACATCGCTGTCTACAGGACTGTCTCTCATTTTGTTTGGTGCTGCTTGATAACTTGAACTCCATCCTTTCTTATTCGAGTTTACGTACAGATATATGAAAAATACACACAGACATGCACAGAAAAATGCTGTAATTTGATCACATGAATCTCTATAGAGAGCTACAAAACAAAGACAAGCTGGCACACCATAGTTTCAGAACAATAGGAGAATTCAATATGCAAGACTTGCTTTGCATAAAATAAAAAAAATGCAAAGTGGCAAACAAATCTTCCTACTGGTGATTTTTAAGAATCTTTAGCCACTGGCTGGTCGAATACACCCTGACAGAGAGGCTGTGACTGGCTGTGTCCCCTCTCTGGCAGAACTCTGTATCACTAGATTTCCTTCTGAAGAAATAAGGCAACGTTGCCACCATTTCAAGAGCTCTAACAGAGTGCAATAATGTTGACAGGAGATTTTATCTGGATGTTATACAGATGACAAGAACTCCACATAAGCTAAGAAAGCAGGGACATCCTTCCCGAATAAAACTTCCCCTTGCTGGCACCATCAAGTTAAACAATAAAGTGCTCCATGTTCTAAAAGAACATCAGTCTTGATTATCAACCCATAGAGAACTGCATGTACTGGCAAATTTTCTGGATGAACCCAGCATCAAGTAGGCACAAAAGAGCCAGGTTAAAATACAAAGAGTGTTGCTGAGGTACAATATGCAGGAGCCCTTGACATGACAGCCATGCTAATATTATTAGGTGCTTATTTTTGAAGGTGTGTTATACTATAAAATTCTGTTCTGTGATCATCTTCAAGCTGATGTGTAATCTTTGCTGTGCATTGATTCTGCTGTCACTTTGAAGAAAGTGGCTGTTGCCATGGTATGATTTTACCAGAGCCTGAAAAGATCACAGAATAAAATGATGAAAGGAACTAAAATAAAGGGTGAAATGCATGAAATTCCAGTGTTTTCCTAAGCTTGATAAAGATCTGCTTGGTTAGTGAAAGAGTTGATATATTTATTCTGCAGAGCAAGTTATTTAGAAGTTCAGGTTGAAAACAGGTTACCGTGCTTTTCAGGAATAGACTTCATCCTAATCCTGCACTTGAAGCTACAGAGATAGTAAGGTCAGTCTGTTGTTTTCGAATGGGAGAAAACAAGAAAGCGTTCATCAGCCAATTGCTCTTCTTTACTGGTAATATTAGTGTAGTGTTTTAGACCAGGACTTGGACTGTATCATGTGTTCTACCTGAAAAAAAGTATTTCGTGCCCCAAAGGCCTTATATTTTCAATATAAAACATGAGACAGTAAGCAGACACAGAAGAAGGGAAATGGGTGAGTACAATATGAGGCAGCAATACCTTTGTGTAACAAGCAGCAATATCAACAGACCAATTGCCTAACCAGAGATGATTGGCGTCATCATATTTCTGAAGACTAATTGAGAGAAGACAATGAGGTACAAATTGTTCTTCATTAAATATCCACATAACTAAGCACAATATGAAAGAAGGCGTTAAGAAACTTGTTTGGAAAAAATAATGAGCAATTAAAGCTTCATGGACTGATCAAAGGTGAGAGTCAAAATCTCAACAGCTAACGAGAGACAGGACACTAGGTCGGAAAGGAGTACAAAATCTTGGAAATGAAAATAAGGCTTTGTTGGATGTGGCAAAAAAGACAGGAAGATCACGTGGACATCCTGTAAGACAGGCAGACTAGAGAGAAGTAATATTTAAATTGTTCTGAGTGTATACAAAGGGGCAAAGCAGCATCTGTGAATGTCAGAAAGAAAGAATATCAAAGTAACTGTAGCATAAAATAATGACAGCTTGGTCAGCCATTTTAGCAGAGCGGATAAAATGAGAACCCAAATAAAAATGAGCGTGCACAACAAGTCAGTACCATTTAGCCCATCACCTGGATGCCCAAGCATCCTACCTGAAGAGGACACTAGCTTTCTGGCTTGATAACAGGAAGGACTTACATCCCATCGGATTGAACTAGAGTCAATTAATAATGACCAGTTGTGCAGAAAGACTGGTATAATCACCTTAGTGACTAATAATATTAATTAGTGATTAATGCAATCTTCTTAGTGATCATCAGAGTGAGCTTGAAGTGATTGCTCTAGAGCCACAGGAAACAATTAGATGATAGATGCTATCTCTAGATTGTGTAGAGTAGCCAGGTAGTTTTGCAAAATGTTCACACAGACAAAGATCCTGCAAGTCAAATGTGTGCTGTATATTACTTAGGAAGTGAAGCCCTAAATTTTTTACTAAAGCTTTTACATGCCAATGTGCTAAAAGAACAGTGGCAGAAACAATTCTGTTGGTAGTGGCCACCCAGGTATATTATTGAGAAGAATTAGAAAATAAGGAAAAGTACAGGGATTTGAGGTGGTGAACAATACCTTTGGCATAGGTTAGTTGGATTTTTTTTTTTTTTTTTTTTTTTTTTTTTTTTTTTTTTTTTGGTTTGGTTGTTTTCCTCTCTGAGAGAACAAAGTGTGCTGCTGTGCTCTAGCTGTTTTGTTTCTATATATCAGGCAGGCAGGATTTGTTCTGAATGAAGATGGATCTCCGTAGATTGTTCAGACAGGAAAAATAATATTGAAAACAAGATTTAAAGCTTTAAACACTTATTTGGTGATAAGTTTCTTAAACCAGGACAATAGCTTCTGCTCTAGTAGGACATACAAAACATATTGTGGGTCTAAAACCAGCAAATTAGCAGAATACTTGTTTACCCATATCTATGTGAAAATAGTTCAAAACACAGATAACACACAACTAAATTTCAATGGATCTTATGGTATACTTTGAGACTATCTGCTGCTCTGCTCAATAAACTGAGGCAAAAAGAAAAAAAAATAAATTTGGACAAAGAACCCTACATAGAACCCTCTGTTTTAAAGAGGTTTGGTAAAAATAATACACCCTGCAGTTAAGCAAAATAAATGAATTAAAACGTATCTTGTTACTATTACACATTTCTGCTAACAGGCACTGGAAATGGACAAGCAACAACTCTAACAAAAAATAGAGATGCTGGACACTCTCCGAAAAGGAACAACTCTCTGATGTTGCTGTCAAGACAGAGTGATTCGAGAAACAAGCATTCAAAGACGTTCATATGGTGAAACCAAGAAAATGCATCTTGAATCTTGTCTCTCCAGAGAATAATTTACAGTTTGTTCTGCAAAAATAACACGAGTGCTCATTTCTGAGGGAAACGTTTCTTCACAAGAAGCTCAGTGTTTAAAACAAACAAATGCTTAGCTTATCTTAGAATCATGAAGGTTGGAAGAACCTTCAAGATCATCTGGTCCAATCATCACCCTACTGCCAATATTGTCCTCTAAATTATTCTGCCTGGGAGCTAGGAAAATAGTTCTCCTATGTAAATAATGGACTGAACTGGCTCTGCTAGCAAAACAAACAAAAACACAAACAAATCAGTCTCCACCCTATGGAGTGAGGACAAAAGTGCATCTGTAATAGGTCACACCGTCAAATCCACATAAAGTGAAGTAACTTGTTTTACCATGCTTGTCCCTCCTCCTCCCTGCTACATGCTCTGTTCCTACAGAAGTGCTTTTCCCCCAATTTCTCGTCCATTTTTACTATCCATTATGAATGAGATTTCCTGTCTTTTTAAGCATTTATTAGCCTCTTTCATAGTTATTCTTCAAACTTACAATTCGGTGCTTTCACATTTTCCCTACCTTGTTACATTTTTTTTCTTTAAGCAGTGCAGAACAACTCAAATTCTATGCCATAAATAAATACCACCACTAGCTGTAGTGATCCAGACTAAATTACTATTAACTAAAATGGATTCAAACTGACAATATTACACTTTTTGTGTCGTGCTGCAATCAAAGCTTCAGCGTGGATTTTTGCCAATCTCAGCCCATACTGGCAGAACTTCACACTTGGATCCTGGTATTCACTCAGGCATGTGCGGTACTTTCCTTAGTGGCAGCATGTTTGCATGGCTGTCACACAACAGGATTTCTCCCAAATTAGATACCTAAAAGTTTAATCTTGATAATAGGGTAATATACTGGCTCTCAGGCAAGGAGGAGCTAAAGTCATTTCAAGTTCCAGACAGAACCTTTAGAAAGGCCTCAAATACATGGCATGGTCATAGCCAACACCAATTCATAATGATGAATACTGATTCAGCCTGAGATGTTTTATTGTTACACTGTCAAAGGATTTTCTTTTATAATATCATTCCTATGAAAAACAAATATAAGGTTTCCAAAGCCAAAATTGAATATATATATATATATATAAATATATATATATATACACACACACACACACACACACACACGTATATTATTTCAACACAATTCAGGAGCTGGGAGCTTCGAATGGAAAATCTGATCTTGAGTTCAGCTCAATAATAATTTGTATTCATGATCTAATAAACATGCCTTATAAAGGCGTACATCTCAGGGAAATAATTTAATAGAACACTGTAAACATGATAATGTTTCTGTCTTGTGACTTAACAGAAAGAAATTAAAAAAGGAGATATCAGTCAGAGCCAGCAAATGCACTCAACTTATAGCAGTGTACTGAGAAGGACTTAAGGACAAAAACAAAGCTTGTTTCTGCAGGCAGAAGTCTTGCATTGCCATGAAACACTCCAAGTACTGCACACAGAAGACACTGCCCCTAACCCGTGTGCTCAAGGCGAAGATGGCTGTATTACTGATAGGTACATCTAGATTCATGCACAATTTTAGAAATCAAGGGCCAACAGCACTTTTATAGGTGAAAGTAAGGACAAAGTTGGAGGGAAGAAAAGGTAGACAAAGACAGTAATGATGTAGTGTGACATACAGAGCAAAAAATACTTTGAAAATATATAGTAATTTAGGATTTAGAAGAAATTTCTTGGTGCAAATACAGAAATATGAAGATAACTTATAAAGGCAGCTAAAAATGAGAGATGAAGGTGAGAAATGATGGGTTATGTATGTCCTTAAAGGAAAGAAAAAAAACACATAACAGCATAAAAACCAGAACAATAAATGTTGTTAAGAAAAAAAATGGAGCCAAGCTGCTAAGTAAGGACTCGGGGAGGCCACTGAAGAACAAGAGTGGAAATTTAGTGACAGATGATGCTGATATATTGCTGACACCCGGAATGATTTTTTTTTGTCTCACAATCCACAAGTGAAGCTGAAGGTCACAGAATAGAGTGTGGAATAAATTTTCCAGTGGGAAAGTGAAATATGAACATGTCTTACGATCACCTCAAGGTTAACAATTAGGAACTCAGCATAATTAAAACCTGACAAAGTAGTAGGTACAAGTGAGTGATACCCATAGAAAACAACCTGGTGTTAAAGAAAGAAAAGCTGTCAGTTCTAAATAGGAGAGGATTACAGTCATGCTAACGCCATTTAAGAACATTTTCCCTGAAGTTAAAAAAGGATGTGGCTATAATTCTGAAGCCATCTTCTGGTGGAAAGAGAAGAACTGGGAACAGTAACTAGAGCTGTGTAACAGGTCAAACATTTGATAAAACGTCAGTAGAAATAGAAAAAATAAATTATAATAAAAAATGTGGAATGATAATAATTAAAAAAAAAAATCTACAAAACTCCCTTCCTCTACTTCCATGAAGCCCACTAAAGGCAACTAGGAAGCCAGTCAGGTGTCAGTAGGCCTCCTGCCTCGTGATACCCCTCTGGAAAAATCACAGATCTGCACACTTCTGCACACACAAACTGACAAGTCGCAAAGGCCACAGTCATTCCAGTAGCCACAAGAAGCAAGTTGGCAGAGGAACAATGCTCAGAGCATCTAAGTAAGGCATTAGTAAAACCTGATGTAAGCAGAGGTAGCACACAATCGCTCAGCATGAGATATACTTCAGTTCTGCACCGACTGATTTTGCTTCTCTGCAACTTCAAATTGGGGAAAAACAGCATTTTATAGCAACAGGACTCAAAGCGGGAAAAGAAAATGCAGCAAAGAGATTCTGTGCTCTGAGGATTTGATATTTGATTTGACATAGGAGTGGAGCTTATACCGGGCTTACGTTAGACCAATGAAAGTCATTAACGTATACAAAGCAAGGGAAAAAGCAGTGATCAATGCTTAGCAGCTTGCAAATTCAAAGTCAGAAATATGGATTTAAAAGTGACAGACAATTAATTTGTAATATGAATATTTACTTGCAAAATGCTATCCACACATTCAGATGGTCTAACAGAGATGAAGATAGATTTTAAGATGAATCAGAAATTGATCTGATTCCATACTTGAAAGATGAAAAATTGCTGAATGTTTTAAATTATGTTGTGTTGTTGTTGTTGTTGTTTGTTTTTTTAAGCTTAACATTCCAGTATCACAAAAGTAATTTCTTCTTCACTGCTGCCACTTACCTAGGTTCCACTTTGTCCTAGACTGTTATTAGAGGGGCCTCAAAAGACACATTTTTAAGAACAGTTTTCAGTAATACTGACAGATAGAACAAACACCAATGGTTGATGCTGCATTCAACCTTTGAAACAGGTCATATATAGAAGTACAGCATACACGTTGGCAGTGACTACAGTTAAAGTTGCTTTGAAATTTGCACATAAAAAGGACTGCAACGTCTCTCCTCTTTGATGACTGAATTTACTTTCCAAATTTGGATCTTAATGAAAGAAAAATCCCATAAACTCTTACACAGTTTCCAAACAAAATACCTGCTAAGTATTGCAAAGTAACATTTGAAAATGCTTTTCCTTAAAATTCTGCCTTGTCTCCCTCAGATCTGGGTGACAATCATCTAAACACTGTCTTCACAGACTATGAACTTTCCACTTCTAGGTAGTTATCATGAATTTAATATCCACAATACTGAAAAAAAAATAAATAAATACTGAACTCAAAAGTTAGTTCTGGCATTCATCACAATCACACTTTTGGTTCATTTAAATAACAAGAGCTACTTAAACTCTTCAGGAATTTAAGACTTCTCATGTACTTTCCTTCCCTGATGCATCAACCACATTGAGTGTGGGGACCCTGAGAAATTAAAGAATGTAAACAGAATGTAGAAAGGGATAATAAACTAGGGAAATATAATGAAACTGGCAGAACAAACATAGCTTGGAGAACACAATGGGAAGAAACATAAAATGTCAGCATCAAAATTAGCAGACACCTGTGAGGAAGAAATACTGGGCTTGATGTTCATACTCAACAGCCATCTCAAATTGAAAATGATTCACCTTCACTTGGTAATTATGTGTATCTTTCCGTTCTTAATTTCTAAAATGCTTTAGTAACACTGTACATTGCAAATATCCTTAGTAAAACCTGTGCAGTACTATGCTTCAGGAATATACACACATATATTAAAGTTACTTCTACCAGTATCTTGTAAGGTTTGTCTCATTTTAAAAGGAACTATATTGCCTACACCATAATTTCTGTCACTTAATTCTTTATCAGTTGAATCCAGCATGTTTCCCATAAACAGAACCCTTGCAAAAGCCTGAAATTAACAAGTCTTTTTTTTTTTTTTTTTTTTTTTTTTTTTTTTTTTAGAATATTGACCTATATCATCTGGTCTCGCACAATTTCCCTGGGAACAACAAAATCAATTATGTATCTGCTCAACCAACTACAGTTCACTTGATTTTTTCTTTATCTTTCCCCAGTGTGGGTGATCACACTGACTTCTCACATAAGCAACTGCTGTTAAGGAGCATCTGTAAATCCTCTTCTCACAGCTGTTTCATGCCTGCAAACTGCTTGTGTTGCACCCCTCATTAGAAAGACAGGAGGAACTCAAACTGAGTATAATTTTTGTTAGCTTGACTTTAGCCGCATATTACTTGACTTTAGTACCCTGAAAGTCTCTCTAGCCACAGGACAGCACTACAAAGACAAAGTGATGCTGACTCATCACTGGATACGGTCGCATAGTTGTACACAAGCTGTAACCCTCCACACTCTTCTGTTTCTGGAAAAAGACTGTCCCAAGGATCTCCTGACTCTTGACAGTGGGACTAAGTGATGACCCACAATACAGGTATGCTATTTTAAAAAGTCTGAAAATGCTTATATATATTTATCCATTCACATTTTATGTATTTATGCTGATGATTGTGTAATTTATACACATAAACACACAGGTGTATAGATGTACAAATGTATGTGCATGTGCATATAAACATAAGTACACACACCACAGAGCCAAAATTAGTTGAGAAGAAATTCTGTACACATTTTTCACAGTCATTCACAATTTAGTCCTTGCAGAACAATACGCATTTCACAACAAATATACAAAAATAAACACCGTTGTTTTGGAGAAGAGAAGAGCTCTTACCTGCTTCACCACCGTCACAGTTCCAGGTGCCATGGTAACTACAGAAGCAACTGCAGTGGCATCGTGGGTTTCTGAACCCAACTCAATGATTTGCTGCAGGATGTTTACAGCCGTTGGATCAAGTCTTTCACCTTATCAGAAAGACAGCAAGCATAAGATCATTACCGTAAAACAGCTCTGAGGGGATGTGAATCTATGTGCCAGATACACTCTTTTCCCTCATGCTTTAACCTTGATTCACAGTTCTGTCTATAAATTTCAAACGGCTCAATAACCTGACACTTTAATAATAGATCTATGGGAGGAAAGTATTCACAAAACAAATTTGCCAGAGGAATGCATGAATCAGCAAGTGAAACCACACTGCTCATTTTTATGCCTATTTGAAAAAGATCTAAAGGAATACATTGATTAAACAAACAACGGGTACAACTCATAGCAGGAACTGTGAGTTTGGAAGCTGAGAGACTTCCTAACTGAAATTGAGAACTGAAGAATGTTTGCTTGCTTTATTTTTTTCCTATATAACTGCCTTCAGACAATCTACTACTGTTTTTTATGCCTCGAGGGAATATGCCAGAAGACTGTCCTAAATTGAATGAATTAAAGTAAATTGTTCTACTTTTAAAATTACAGCCTCATGTTTGAAGTCAAAACTGTTATGTACGGCACATTCCAGGATCTTGCTTACATTAATTTAAATATTAATAACTTAACAAAAGTTTCTCCAGATATTTTTACTCATTTGGAATTCTCACTGATTAAAGTAAAATAATACAAGTTGTCAGTAGCATAACTGAACTGCAATGTGCTTGGAAATTCTGATAAAAATGGGAGCTTGAGAAACTTATCTGTAGTATGAACGATACAGTTCACAATTATAAAATGCAATCTTCTGATAGCCACTGCATTTATTCATACATTCAAAATATATGAACACTGATTCTAGTCTCTGATGTTTTAACACTCTCAGAAACGTGAACTTTTTTTTCTTTTCGTCTAGTTTTTCTTATTCCTGACTTAGTAATCATGATCTAAATCCTCTCTTGTTCTTATTCAATGTGATACTGAAACAGCTTACTCTGTTTTCTGCATCATTACAATTAAGTTTGTTAGGACTGTCCTAGGAACACGGTATATGAGCTATTCCACTGTGTTACTTCTGCAGGCTGGCTGACTTAAGCAGGAAGAAAAATGATAGCAAGGGAATTGCCATTAGATACACACCATCTACTTCGCCAAGACAGCTGATTTCACAATATATTCAATAATACAGGCAGGAAATTCCACACATCTAATAATAAAGTGCAAAGTAGAGTGTGATAAGTATTAATGACTTAAGGACATAGAAATTCATAAGCAATGGTCACTTCTCATTACTTACCCTTGAAGAAAAAATATAAAACCCCCAGAAATAAGTTCTGGATGACAAATTTCATCTGTTTTAATAGTTTCACAGAATATCACATATTGTCCAGTATATTGAAAAGGATATTTATGAAAAAAATATATATTTGGTATTCCAACCCCCAAAAAGGTAATTTACCATTTTCAGAAGTATATCTAAGGTTCTGCAATGCAGCTACAGCAGCTTGAGTGCCTTGAACGTCTTCTCCAGCCTCTGTGATATGGAGATACTGAGTGGATGCTTCTTCAGAAACTTCAGCAGTTAACTTGAAAACAAAACCAAGTCAATGCATGGATAATCAGAGAATCATAGAATTGCAATTTTGTTAGCAAATTAGAGAAGAACTGAAGTTATGAGTTTAAAGGAATGAATTTTGGACAATAATTATTTTAACAAGAGTTACAGAAATCAGGGGTAAACACAATTCATGAGAAATATTATCCAGAAGTTGGGATATCATCTTAAAGTTTTATTCTTCAAGATTTTCCCCCCAAGAGTTGTTTTTAACACACTAAATGATCTTGACTTCATTTCTGTTGCATAGTTATTTTATACTTAAGAGACTTCTGCTGTATCTTGGTCTAGTAAAGACATTTTGTGCAAAATTAGGCTGTAATTCTTGTCTTTGACTTGTCTTTGCAGATCTGGTAAAATGCTTCTTACGTTTGAAAATGGTATTTTATTTTAGAAAAAAAAATATCTTTTCCATAACCATGTTTTTTTCAAGACAAGCTGTTAACATGTACTTCTCCCCCGATGGGACTTTTTTATTTATAGCAGTTCCAATAGCAGAGACAGGCTCGAATCCTTGGGGCCCTCTTACTTTTTCATGTTTGGGCATCAACTGGGAGTGTGGATGTAGAACAGTTTGTGAAATGCAAATGGATACATTTTAAAATACTTGCCCTTTCGTCTTTGAATAAATGTCCATACAGAACCTACTGTGATAGTTTTGAGGATTTTACCCTCTGTTCACGGATACTGAAGAGCTGTTGAACACAAACTTGCAGGATGGCCCTTCCCAATCAGGAATTATGCTTATGCTTAGGGTTAGACAGCCTGAAATCCAGAATGGGTCTTAAACTGTGGAGATCAGACAACTGCAACTCCTGGATTTCCCTGTCGCTGGACACCAACAATAGCCTAATCAAGCATACTCAGCATGCTAACTGGGATTTTTAATATAAGATCTAGATAATTCTGTGGTTTTGTCACAGCTTCTTCATCTACGGTCAACCTTGCTTTATTAGAGTAAGTTTTCATTTTAAAACGAATTGCTACCCATGTTACAGCTTAAAATGTTATGGCTGATTAAGGTAGCTGCACTACCCCACCCAAACTGAGAAAATCCAGGTGGTGGTTTGATTGTTTTATTGTTTTGCTTTGTTTTCCTGACCTAACTTCTAAGGTCTAATTTAAATTTTTTAAGCTCTGATCTTAATCATTGATATTGTGACTCCAACATGCTTTGGACTGAAACTAGAAACAGAGAATAAATGGTGGAAGGCTTACTCTCTATAATACCATTTAATATAATTAAATATTTCATATAATACCATCTTTTAGCTGATTAACTTACATATTCAGGTCTAACATTCCATATTCCAACATTGTCTGGACCAAGTCATAAGTTTCTTTCATTAATTCAGTATAACCTCACAGCTTCGCGCATCTTTGAACTAACATCAATGAATATTTGGTATATAGTAAAGACACTGAGTTTTTTCAGTTTTGTAATTTTTTGCTAAAACTTTTGCTCTTTGTGCAGCAGAGGACTATAGCCCTCCAACACTGTTACTCTTACCAGTTATGAAATCAGTCAAGATTAAGTGACCACAGTGTATGCATTCAAAATGGAGATGAGATACCACATGACCTCCTGATGTTATATAGAGTCAAGAACACGTTTTTGAATATTTCTTAACTTTCTCTACATCACTTTTTAAAATCTTAAGGCCAAAGCCATGGCAACTGTGCTTTACCTCCCACTTTGTCTCCCCGTCGTGCTCCACCAGCTTCATGCCATGCTTGTTCTTAAGATGTCTGTTGAACTCCCATTTTGTACCATATACAAAACTGCAAACAGGACACTTAATGCCACCTACAAGGAAACAAAAATAAATCCTTTGATTATTTTTATATCAAGTATTTTTCAATTTTTCAAGGCAGTAAAGACCCATTTGTAAAGGAAAAAAAAAAATCAAAAAAAAAAAACAAAGTAGGTGTACTCTTACAGAGCTTAAAAGACAAGTTTGGATGATGGAATTTTGGTAATAGAGGGAGTCTGGAGCAACTCAACTATCTGGAAAGTTTTGGCAATCCTGCTTCCCTGCCTGCATGCTTCCCTGTGATGGATGCAAAGTTGAAGGAATGCTCTTCCCCCATCTTTCCCTCCCTCTACAACTCTCTCCCTAGGAAACCTCTACTACAGACCAAACAGAAAGGAGCAGGAACATGCAGCTACCTGCATCAGTCTGAGATACTGTCTCATTTCTGTAATTAGGTCCACATAGAAGGTATTGGTTTTCAAGTCTATCGAACTAGATGCCAGACTGCAACAGAAAGAACTTAAATTGCAAAGTAAATAATAACTTATCTCCTGGGCAAGAACTTGTGCTTGCTAGCTGTTGCTTTGCTAACAAAAGCCATTTTTTCAAGGGAAAAGTTTTTCCAATGAATGACAAAGTACTTAAGTTTGATTGACCTCAGCCCATTCTTTGGTTTGGCCACAAGCAAACTCACTGTAAAACTAGGGGATGTTTCAGCCTGTGCAGAATCATTCACACGCTCGTGATTCTGCTTGAAACTCAGACTAAGCAGCACTCACAGAGATGACTCCAAGTTTCCAAGGAAAATGTCTTTAAAGACCAAGGGTGCCTATGATTCATATTCTGCTTCAGGCCCAACACAAACAACACCTATCACACGTGTTAAATAAATATAAACAAATACTTTGGTACTTTGAATACTCTTTTATTTCAAATCATAGAGTTCCTTAGAAACTGTTTTTAATATTTGCTCCATTACACATCACTGCAGCTTCAAATGTAAATTGTATGCATATTCAAAAAATCTAGAGGACTGGGATCTTGAAGCTTTAGGTTTAAATATTGATTTCCTGGTGTCTTAAAAAGCCCTGGTCTGATGGCCTTCAGGATCCAAGGATCCAACCCCAAACCATAGCATCATTTTACTCTTTCAGTAAGTGCTGGTGTTTTTTTTTTTTTTTTTTTTTGCAAGTGCTTATAAACAACAGTGAAATCTTAATATTTAACATGCACAGCAGAGAAATATTTTCATGATTTTGAAAAAAAAAAAAGTATCTCCTTGAAGACCATTGTTCTAGCTTTCTCAAGTTTCAAGCAAAATTAAGTTTTCTGGCACATTGTTAAAGCAAACCAGGAAGAGTTAACAACATGCCATCTGCACCCAACTATCTTTGCTTTTTAGGGTTTCTGCTGTTTACATTAACATACAGAACTGTAAACCTAGACTTTCTGCTTACCTACAAAGTGATAAATAGTATGAATTTAGCACAATGGTTAGTAAGTGTGCATCAGTACAGATTAAAGGACAAAAGAAAAACAAAAACCAAGCATGATGAAACCGTAAGTGTTCAGATTTATACACTAGATTTAAAAGCCTCTACTTCTTTTTCTTATGGAAGTCATTTGGTCAAATGTCAGATCTTGGTTTCTTCACCAGATGGCAAGTGATGGCTCTTACCCATCATGTTCAAATGCTTCAAACATACTCGCATAAGCTGGTTATAAACCGTGTTCTCACTGCACATAGTCTTTTATGAATAAGGCGATTAGAAAAATCATTTGGTTTTACAGTAATGGAAATTTACCATTTGGCATTCTACCAGGTGAAAAGAAACTTTCTATTTTGGTAAAACAGAAGATCACTACCCTCCATTACAAGGGTGTTTCCACTGACACTTATTATTCCTCTAGGATTTCCCGTCTTTGCTCTCCATCTAGTGCAAGTCTTTACCAGACTTCACTATTACAGCAGATGTTCAATACTCAGTCCCTGAACAATACTAAAAAAGTTTCTCTGTTAGTGGGCGTAAAATTCTGCAGATCACAAAAGCAAAATACCTTGGTTCAGATTAGGACAAAGATACTATCAGTTAGAGAAAATGAAGTGAAATACTCTTTCCACGTTAATCTGTATTATTAGAAAAAACACCATTGTAAAAGAGAGGACTTGCCCACATTATTTGATACTGCAACTGTTATAACAATACACCAGATTAATTAAAGCTGCCACTTTTGTTACTGTGACTTCAATTAAAGAAGAACTCTGGAAGCATAGAATCAAACTGATAATATGTAACTCTGTATCAGCACATTGGTATCAAAGCTCAGGAAAATTAATTTTCACACAATTCTTTAAAATTAATTGGCAATGTATAGAGAGCCGATAAATGACACACCTTATCTACATTTCATACCAAATCTGATGTGTGCATTACTGTGTTGCAGACAAATATTATACAGCTTATGCCTACCATTTTCTTAAGACAGCTGCTACTGTCTGCTAGAGTGGTGGCAGTGGCATAATAGAACACAGAGGCCACAAATGGATCATGTGTACATGCTGCACAAGTTGCTACATGAACAAAAGCAGAAAAACTTCTTCCAGAGAATGTAAAGCAAGCGATGACAGTGAAAATAAGTAACAAGAAAATAAACAATTTGTAGAAAAAAATGTATGTGACTGGCCCGGTACTAGAGAGCAAATTAAACTAAAAACAGAAGCTATCAAATGAGCAAGTAGGCAGAACCTTGCAAAAAAATTAGCAAGGGAATACCTGCATAACAGTTATCCCCTATGCACACTGCATCAAATTCTTACAGTATATATTTTTCTTTGTTATTTTAAAATACCAAAATAAATGTCATTTTCATGTTATTTTCATTTCATGTGAAATGAAATTTCACATTTTCATTTAAGTGAAATGTCATTTCACTTAAACAAAACAAAACACCACCCCACCAAGGAATTTTTCTCATCCTGACTGATCCTAATCTCTAACATAACCCAGAAGAGCAATACTGCTGCCTGTCCCTTCTTCTATTCTTTGAGCACTCCAGGAATCTAGAGCAGAAGCGAGCAGTTTACACTCCTGCAGGTGTTTCCAATAGAGGTATTTGGAATGTCTGCAATGCAGTCAGTCATATACCAGGTGATGAGAGTGGAAAATAAAAGATGAGCACATCTGAGATAATTCACTCTGGGCTCAGTAATTCAGAAGAGGCAGAACACAAGAAGATGAATAGGGATAGACAGTTTTCATTAGGTGCTAATCTTTGTTAGTTTCCCTTCTCAATTTGTTTCCAAACCCATCCATTCGCAGGTTCTCCTGCCTTTTCTTGTTTGTCTACAGTCCTTTAATTTCAAAGGACTTGTTTAATACTGGGTCTGAATGGTCTTTTTCCCTTATATGAATACATGAATAATTTTCTAAAATTGCTTTCAGGTCTATGAATATGGTAAATTGAAACTTGATAGAGGCTAGTTAGGTGGCAGGTTGCAACTGCTGAACCAAGCAGCTCAGAAACACGTACCTTGTCATTCTGCATAATACATCCACAATGATCTGTTTGTGCTGTGACCCAGATTCAGAAGATATTATCCCAAAATCAGGAAAAATTTTATTAACTTCAGTTGCATTCATGTATATCAACTCCAAATGCAAATCCCAATTAACTCAGTCTCCCAAAAGGAACATTCTTTTCCCCAGTGTGATACCACAACATTTTAGAAAAAAAGAGTCATCTTTTTACATTCTGATAACAAATCTGCAGGTCTCCCATTTTTATTTTTAGTCCACAGGTAAGACTTCACACAATGGGTCACATATTAGGAAATGGAGCTGGCAAGGGTGGTTGGATGGAGGAAACGTGCAGCCACTAGCATGGCTTTCTTCATGACAGAGCTAAGGTAAGAAGTACAGGCCTGGTAGCTACTACATGGGCTTGAAGCCCCTTTACTGTCCTTATACCCTACACAGCAGGTCAGTATCTGGAAAGCAAGCACTGAACTAGTGGTAGTACAAGAAATATGAATACTCTGTAGGGAAAGGAAGAGAAAGAAGGATGCAAAGTCAAAGATGTCAATGTCTACCACAGAAAAAAATTAAAGGCTGTTCCCTTTAATCTCATTCCAATGTCTTCATTATCAGAAAACTCCTTCATTCTCAACTTTAATTATTTCCCACTGAAATGAAAAAACTGTATTTTCAGAAGTGCAGTTATCTGGCTCCCAAAAGGGAAAAGAAAACTTAATATATGATTAATTTTATTTGTTCAAAAACATTGTTAATACAAAATTAAGGGTCATATTTATAGAATTCAATCTATGGACAAATAATTCCTTTCACTGCTCAGAAATTTGGTAAGTTAAACAAAGTTCTGGAAACTGCAGAATTCTGCTTTTGCCAACCCTACTACAGAACAGTGACTTTGCATACTGACCAAGTAGATACTACATCTTTGAAACAACTGCAGGTTCTCCAAAGACCTTCTCCATCTGTGAAAATAATTGCGAAATTCTACAACACATTTCTGCTCAGAAATTAACAGACAAAGATGTACTATAAGTTAATTCTGATTTCAGAATTACTGAAAAATTCTTTTTTTTTTTTATTGAAAAGAAAAAAGAAAAACATCTTCCAAAGAAGCAAAGTAATAAAATCAACTCTACCAAGCACTAAAATATTTTCAACACAATTTTATATTTTATTTGGCTTTCCATCTTCACCACCAGGCATGAGAACTGAAGAAGTTTTGTGCTTCATGAACTGCTAAGTATATTTTACACTCAAAAAAGTATCTGACTGCAGAGTCAATCATTTGCTTTGGTTCATCTGCCCAGTGAAAAGCAGCAAAACTACTTAAGGGAAGCGGACAACCAGCACGCTTTCTTTACCTGCACTCAGACACTGCAAGGAATGAGTTTCAGAATTACTAGAAAGTAATAATGATTTATAGCGTAACACCCAATAAAGAGGAACACATATCCTGCAAAAGCTTGTATTTAAATCAAGTTTGCTTCAGCAAAAAACAATAACAAGTCCTATATAGGGGAGATATACCTTGTTGGAGAAGGGCTTCTGCTGCAGGCTCCCCAGAACCTACGTTTACATACTCCTCATTAGGATGCTTTCTGTTGTAATGCCTCTTCAAGGACCCAGATATGTTGCAGGAATAGTGGCAGTGTGCACAACGGAAAGGCTAGGAGCAAAAAGGAAAACATTAGAAAGCATTTCTTGACTTCTTGGGGAACAAGGTCTAAGCCACGATGTTTAGATCCAAAGAAACCCTGCTGAGTTCCAGATTGGGCATTTTCCAAGGAGACCTTCCAAAATTAAACGTAAATGGAAGTTGTAAATAAATCTTACCTAGAATTTAGTACTTGTCATTATATGCAGAGCACCACATATTGTCAGGATTATAAGATTAGTACTTACTTTTCATAATTCAATAAACTGCATATTTTCATAATTGATGATCTGACCATGCAGAGACTTTTGACTACAAGTAAATGACTCAGCTGCCATGAGCAAAGTAACTTGTTCGAAAAGAGGGAGTGAGAGAACTAAAATAAATGAAGGTACAATGTGACTGTGCACCCAAACAGACACCCACAGATGACAAAGTTGATCGCTTCCCTTTCCTTTCCTGCTCTCTTCAACATGCTTGCAACTACTTCCCTTTCATTGGCACTCATATTCATACTACCAGAGAAGCACAGAATCACTCAGGTTGGAAAAGCCCTCTAAGATCAGATGCTGGTCCAACCTCTAACCTAGCACTGACAAGCAGTACTGACTTAGTGGTATGAATTAAGTTTGGGGATCTAAATTAATTAATTTTTAAGAACATGTCTCCCTCCTACTGACAACAACAGACATTGCTAAAGAAAACATTTAGGAAAACAAGCTCTTGTGCCTAAAGCTAGCCTTTGAGGAGCTACTGAGTGAAATAGGTAACTGTTACAGGAGGCTGGGCAGAACCATTTCAGGCCTGAAACAGAACAAGGACATTGACTGAAGTCCTTCAGGGAAAGTAATGGTCCTCACAATGGGATGCAAAATGCTTCATGCACAGCAACCAGACCCACCCAAATGTAGTCATCAGGAAACAGCTGGTACAGGAATGCTTATTATGAAGCTGAATTTAAAGCTGGGAAGTGTCTGCTGTGTGGGCCTACTGGCCAGAATGTTCTGCTGAGGTTATTGCTCGTGAACTTCCTTCAGGCTCCAAGCAGAAGGAATACAGAAGAAAACTGGTGTTCAGATTCCCTTAACCTTAAAATTTAGAGTGTACTGTAACACTCAGCTATTCATCTTTTCAGAATCATCCAGACGCACTGGTTTGCTCTTGTACCAGCTGTAACTCACTTGCATGTACCGCGTGTTATCTGCTAATGGACAGTAGGCCTGCAAATTCCTGGCACAGTAGGGATGGGCAGCATTTTTTTCTTTAATCTGGTTTTGTAGAGTTGAAGGCACAATCCCTATATCTTTGTGCAAACAGAACCCTTTAGTACACATAATGTACACAATAAACATGATGAATATACTGAATTGTATTAATTCTAGCAGTGGATGTGGTCTCACTGGTCTTGAAGATGATGAAATAAGCACAGAAAAACTTGCTTTGGGGCAAGTTGTACCATGGATATATATCTATTTGTGTTGGCTAATGATTCTAATTAGTTCTTTAGAAGTATTCAGAATAATCAGCCTTTTAAATTCAATTCAGTTATTTCAAACATGTCTAATGGTAATGAAAGGTCTGAACAACATGCAGTCTTTTATCCTATCTGGAAGGCAACTAATTACGATTACTTCACACAGTTCACGTAAGTGCAGAGTAAGAAATATGACAAGAAACAAATAAACATGGGGAAATCTCATCTGTGGCAGAGAAATCTTTCCCAGACTTCTATTGTTGCCCATGACTATTCCAGTTTCACCACTTTCTGCAACTTTCATAAGTGTCTCCAAGCCCTAATGGAAAAGGGCTGTTTTCTGAATGTCCTGTTGATTCCTTTGAGCTGTATGATACTGGAGCAACAGCAGCAACTTCACGGCACTATGGCTATCTACAGTGCAAACTGATGGAGCTTGATAGGAAAAATTGCTAAAATGTCAAATGACAATATTCTTGACAATAAAAATTATCTGAATGTATCTTACAAAGCTGCCCAATATTGATATTGCAATAAATCTGTCTAAAAGAATGAGTGCCAGAATTTGAGAACAGTAAAAAAAAAAAAAAAAAAAAAAAAAAAAAAAAGAAGCAATTTAGAGAAATTAATGAATGATACATCTGAATGGATGTTCTCTGAAACACTGTCTGCAATTTTAATATTTGTGAGAATACACTAAATGATGAAGCGTATGTTGATTAGAAATGCTCTTTTCAAAAGAGGTTTTAAAAAAACACTCGACTAAAGGTACACTAAATGCTGAGAGACACACCAAACAAATTGCTTTTTTTTTTTTAACTGACCAAAAAAATACACTGAAGTCGTGTAACAGCAGCACTTTTAATAATGTGGCAAGCATTAGTAAATGGTACGTATGAGCAACAAAAAAGAAAAGGTAATATTACAAAATCTTTAAATTGTTTTATATTAATGCAGCATTTTTTATTTTGATCTATTCCTCCTTTGTAGTATTTAGCTGCTTCTGAATATCTTTTAACTCACTTAGTCTCCGTTGCCTTTCATTTTCATGTACCATAACCCAAATACATCCTTAACCTTTAATTCGTTTTCTCTCTGGTTATCCACATCTACTCTACTACTTTCTATGTCATCCTGCATCTGAACATTTTTCTATCTACATCAAGATGTCATTTTTTCTTCAGATTCTATGTAAGTACTGACTGGTTGTTCACCAGAATAATGTTTGAGCATTTCCTTTCCCGTGTAAAGGAAAATCTCTCGTGACCTGCTTTGGTTTAACTGAAATGAAACCAAAAAGTTCTATACAACATGACGATCTGTAGACTAGAAAAGCAGCAGAACAATAGTCACCAAGATCTCATCTTTAAACGTACATATAAAGAAAATCCCAAACCCAATCCATTTCAATTCCTCAGATACCTAAATTTAAATTGAACCAATCAAATGCTGATAATTGCTTTTCTAATACACATTCTTTTTCTTCCAGTACATCTCGAAGTAACCAGAAACGTGAGTTCATGTGCTACTTGGCATTCTGAACTCCAGCTATCAGCAGTAAGTGGCTGTCCAATTAGAAGAAACAATGCTCAGACAATTAACAAACTAACTTTTGTCTCTGCAGCTCTGGAATTCACTTTTGAAAGTGTCCTGATATCCAGATTCTCTACAGAATATAGAGAATCTGGATATAGAGAACCTGTGAATCAGCAGGGCCTTGTGACTCTAGTGACACAGAGCTTGGAAATAGGCTGGATTAAATTATTATTAGGTCACGTGACTACTGATATACCTTTTTGAGTTTGATATGCATGCAAGCAACTATCCCAGAAGGAGGCAAAATGTTACTGAGAGACGCAGTTTTTGAATTCCTTTTCAGCATTTTGCAGTTCTCTTAATAATGTATTGAATAGCCGCATTTTAATGCTGCAAAGAGGTGCTGGGTCAACAGCTCTAAAACCTATCCTGAGGTCAGAATCATCAGCGTTTCAAGAGCTGCATTACGAGTACTTTCTTCTCATCAGCCATTAAAAAAGGCTAATGTGTATGTCCATCTATGAGAAAATATTTTAAATAAAGGATATAATTATACAGTAAAACCACGTACTTAAGAACGAAAAATTATTTGTTCAAAGTTTGTTATCTCTCTGAATGACTTGCTTCATTTTCTTATTTGTCTTGTCTTCCAAAATTCAAGCCATGATTCAAAAGACTGCCTTCCTTTCTGCCTTATGGAGGAACGGTTGAAGGGTACTCTCTACAGAAGCAAACTAATTTGTCAGATAATGAAAAATGTTGCCTATCAAAATAATGACATTTTCTATAAGAAATATGTTCATTGCCAAGATTAAATGAACATTTTCCTATCTACAAAATACTGAATTTTTCTGGAAAAGAAACTAGTATCATTTCTATTTTCTGAATATAACATTTCACAATTCATTACATCAAGACCCATCATGCTGAGAACCAATATGAAATTTGGGAGTAAAACCATACTACAGTTTATTAATAAAAAACATATCTCTCATCTAAACACTTCACAGAAACATTAACAATCTTCAAAACTCTTTCCAAGACACATTTCAGATAAATGAGGTGTTTTAAAATTAATTCTGTTCAATTTTCTTCAAGTATATGAACTCATCTACAGCACATGAGATTGGCAAATTTTCAGAGATTAAGGTGTGCAATGAACAGTGATGGATGGGATTTACTTTCCTACTTCCCTAGGACATTTTTTTAGGTACATATGAGGTTAGATATCTCAAGGAATGACAGTCAGAAAAAAAAATAGTGATGCTTGTTTTATATTGCAAAACTTACATAAGTTTGGTAAGATTCTAAATATAAATTGTCTATGAACAAAACAAATCTATCTCAGAAGCCTGAACAAAAAGGCAAAATTCCTAAAATATTAAATGCATATGTATTTGATTAATAAATTACATGGTAATTACATTAGTAACAGTGAGAAGGAAGGAAAATGTGTTATATTTAAAACTGTTGCCTGAATTTCCATATAGTTCCAAATGTTATCAATAACCATGATTAATATGTTTGGTTACCTTGAAAGAGACATGTTGTTCCATATGACGTAGGAGCTGTGGCTTTTGGGCAGCTGTATAGTCACACACTGTACATTTAAACTGCTTTCCTGAAATGGGAGTAGAAAAAAACAGAATCAATTTATTTCTATTTAATTTCCAAAAACTCCTGGTAATATTTCCTCATAAAGATGATTTCCAAAAGATTTCCAAAATGGTAACAATGAACACTATAAGTCTGGCAGCTGTTCTCCAAAATTTTGGTTATATTTTGGGCTAAGAGCAGTAAGGAAGAAAAAAGGCTTAAGTGTCATCTTTAAATTATAGGCATTAATTAGTCCAGATGCTCCTGTAACAGTCTCTTGGGCGAAAAAAAAGGAAGAATCACTACAGTAGAGCCTAAATGGAAGAAGGAAATGGAGGATTTACAACTGCAGGCACCTTTATTTTGCTACTCTTAAAGCAGATTTGTAAATCTTTAAAACACCAATGTGTGGTCATGTGTTTACCCTACTTCTGTCTCCGACACTGAGTTGTTACAATTCAAATACACTTAAATTTTCTCTGTTTTCTCTGCATGTTTTCTTGGTGTATTTCTGGTAGGGTATGACATGATGTAATATTTTTACCACAAGATTTCCTTTTATATTTAGCTCTACTCTTCCAATAATGATTCAAATGACTTTAGAAGCGATTTCTACAGAGGCTTAAGGAGAAATAAAACGTGTCATAGAATGAAATAGGATTAACACAGCAAATAATACAGAAGCCTTGTGTTCCCACCTTTCACTTTTGCTTACACAGTTTTAAAAACAATGGGCACAAGTTGCTCCATCAGCAGCAGATTGAATGATGCCTGCTTGCCTTGTTCATTATGACTTTTTGTCCTTTCTCATCTAAATCTCTGCAGTAACCCTCAGTCTCACATACAGTCCTACAAGGCAAGAGAGAGCACATACTGGGATTAGCTCATATCTCCTATGTGGTGTCTTGCAGCTACCAAACAGAAGGGAGAACAGTCAGATTCTGTCACCTGTCCTTGAAGTGCTGATTCATATTTCTTTATTTTACAAGGGTGCATATTTCCTTAAAATGTATGGATTTAAAATAATGATCGAAGTTCTTCTCTACTGAATAAATCAATTAAAAAGCAGTGGACAGGAAGTCTAAAGACAAGTGGTTCACATTTGCACATGCTGCTCCCAAAGATACAAAGCTACAAAGTCACAGAAAGATTTGAGATGCTGTTTCTCAAGTACTTTGCAGATGGGAAGTCTGAGCTGTAAGCAGGTCTTCCACACAACACAACACAAATAGTCAATGTAGTTTGAAGGTTGCTTCTTGAAAAAAATATTAACTCAGTTCAGAAGGGTTACCCAAAGAAAGGTGCTTCTTTACATTCTATAGAGAAGAAGAGAAGACTACTATTACATGTTGCATTCACAGTATATTTTAAATTTGTTTAAGACCTGCTAAGTCAGGCCTCAGTACTGCAGGTAGTGCCCTCCAACCTAAAACAGCAGCAACAAAAAGGAAGAACAAGAATTGGAATTTCAACTCCTGAAAGCTGATGGTCAGAAGACTGATTCTAAAATAAAGTCAACATTTTTAATAGGGTGCATGATTAACATCAAAGACAATTTCCTCAAAATCAGATGGATGTCCTGTCACATGAAGTCTTTCAATCAAGTCTGCTAAGCTATTCCTAATAAAATGTATTACAATCCAGCTGAAATGAGATGCAAAATTATTAGATTAAATTATGGCCTGTATTCTGCAAGATATCAGACTGTGTGATCATAAGAGATGACTTTTGGCTTTGAAATCATTACTCTAACAGGAAAGAATTCTGACATTTTCAAGAACCATCTGTTGCTGCTTGTGACTCTGCAAAGAGTGAAACTCGCAAACTTAAAACCATGCTGTAGGTTCCCCTTACATTCCCACCCAAATCTTTCCTTTTTGTTTTAAAATAAAATGTCTCCTTTTACTGCTTTCATACTCTCTTGCTTTCATACTCTCTTTCTCTGTGTTTTAAGATTGTATCAGTCCTGCTATGTCCAGCCAAATTGGAAGCTGTACAAAATACAAACAGACTGCATTCTTTTCTTAAATGTCCATGGATGGCAAACTCTATTTGATCAAAGCAGAACAAGTGCGTGTTAAAGCTAGCCAAAAAGCAAAAGAAGCAAAAGGAAGACTGAGGAAGTATTGCCTTGCAGAGCTCAGGTTTCTTTAAATTCTGAATCTCACTCAAAAAATTCAGCGTTTTACACTGAGCATGAAAGCTTCCATAAACATAGCTAAGAAAAACCTTGATACAATTTCTGATATCTAATTAAAATAATGAAAACCACTTTTTCTGGTTTATTTTTAATCACAACCAGTAATAAGCCTGGACTGTGGAATTGTTTTCTATCATGTCACCCTTGAGTGAAATAAAATAGACAGAAAACTACTTTATATTCCACCGGTTAAATTGACTTTGCAGGGCTGATATTTGAACAAAAATTGCCTAGACTCGTAAGTCAGGAAGACAAGACTCGTAAACAGCAGAAACATCTTTCAAATTCATTTATTTGTGAAATAACTGAAGAACACTAGATGCGTGCTAACAAGAAGTTTTGAAGTGCTGTCACTGTGCAAGGAGACGCTGGGCAAAGAGAAACTGTCAGCGTTCAAGCGGCTGAAATTCACTTGACAAATCATACAGTACATTCCTGGTGACAAAGGTTACCTTATTTTTAACAAGTGTTTGAAATACACAAAGAGTTCACTGGGGTGGGCTTAGTGTAGAAAATGACTCTAAAGTTCCATAGTGAAATCTGTCCTCACTTGGAGCGAGTGCAAAACGCGTTTTCCAAAGGTAAGAGGGATTCCTGAAACACTGCATTTGTACCAGTCAAAGAGGGAGGTGCAGCAACAAGGAACATGCACTCACCTCAGCCATTACAGCCGATGATGGGCTGAAGCCAGATTATAAAAGCTCGAGAGTCAAGGATTCAGCCTGACTTGGCAGTAAATGATAGGAGAATATAGCTCCTTGCGCACCAATGTTGGAAACCAGCTTCATACCTTTCAAGCTAATCCCGACAAGACTAACTCCTGCACTACTACAGAGCTAAAATTTCCAAAATTCCACAGTGCCAAATTTCCAAAGCAGCCTCAGCTGAACTGCAGTACTTACTTACACACCTATACACTTGTAGAAGAAACAGAACTAACAGGTAAAACAAATTCAATGTTCATTGCCAAATTTCACTATCTGGACATGAGAGATGGAGAAAACGAAACAGAAAGGTTTTGAGATGAATCTCCATGTGGGGATTTTTTTTTGTTATGGCACCATAGGAAGAGATCTTTGTCTGATTGTGCTCCAGCTTCCCGTTTTTATTCAAATACAGCTTGCTCTCTCCTCCTGCCAGGAACCAGCAAAAGATTCAATAACTGAACCCGCTGATTCCTGCATATGTGATTTATACAATATGTGCGACATCTGCATGCCACGGACCAAGTTACTTGAAAATATTGGAAAGTGCTTTCTGAATAAGAAAGGATTTACTGACTTTGTAATACTATATATGCTTCCTAAAGTACGTACCACTGTAATGTCAACAGAAATGTCTCTTCCGCTAGTAATATATACATTGATGTAAGTATACATAAAAATAAATAAGTATTATTGGAGCAAAAACTTCAAATAAATTCTAAAGATGTAACAGGGAACATGTGTGCTTATGTGAAAGGACAGTGCTAGTGAACAGGCAAATATTTTATGAAAAAGAATTTAAATGACACGGTCAATAAAGAGTGGAATTAGGTTTTAAAAGGTTGCATGAGTAACAAAGATTAAGGTACAAAGTCATAATGAAGGTCAGCACAACTTCCCCTGCTAAATCATTTAGTTCAGTTTGAAAATCACAGCGGAATGCAGTACTGTTGTGGCCCAAATTCTGAAATAAAGGACAATGCTTCCTTTGGGATTTGCATGTCATTTTTTTCTGTTATTATAACAAAAATATTAAAGTCACTGAGCAAATGCATATGCTGTGCATGTGTCTCTTAGAAATATATGCCCAAACTTGCCACTCATTAGACCTGGGAACACAGAGCTGCAGTAGCCTTTCCTCTTTTGGGCTACTGGAGTTGGCAACTCCTACCAATATTCTCCCAGAAGACAGTAAAACTAGCCATGGAATTATTTGTATTTTCAAATGTATTTTCAAATATTGAGATCAACAGTTCTCTGAAAGGATCCAGAAGGATGCAAAGCCATCACAAAATTTTCAGAAAATTCCAGAGACAGTCAGCTTTCACAGAAATTAATTTTGAAAACTTTTTGAATTATGACACGAATGGAAGTATCTCCTGGGAATAAACAAACTTTTAAAGTAGCGCTCAGTGTTCAAATGAAGAAAGCTTATAAGGTCCTATAGTACAGACAGTATTTATTGCCCTAAAACAAACTTGGGTTTATTAAATATGCACTTACCATCAGCGGTATGAAGGAGTTTGTGGCTCTTCAAAGTGCCTTTTGATTTGAACTTTTTCCCACACATATCACAAAGGTGCGTTTTCTCAGTGCTGTGACGATTCATGTGTGCTTTCAAGTTACTCTTGCTGCGAGTGGCGTACTCGCAGAGAGAACATTTGAAGGGTTTGACACCTAAAGAGAAAAAGCACGCTATGAAACAAGCTATACATTTTGATGAGAGGGTAGACATTGCCCTGAAAAAGAAATAGAGACATTTCAGACTGCATGAGCAACATAAGCAATGAGGTCAACAGCTTAAAATTTGAATGTTGACATTTTACACTTTGGATGTTGACAAGGGGTGCCATCCTGAAGGACCCTGTCAGGCTTAAGTAGTGTGCCTGTGCAAACCTCGTAAGGGTCAACAAGGCCAAGCGTGAGGTCCTGCATCTGGGCCAGGGCAATCCCAAGCACAAATATAGGCTGGGCAGAGAATGGATTGAGAGCCACCCTAGGGAGAAGGATGTGGGGCTGTTGGTTGATGAGAAGCTCAAAACAGAATCATAGAATCATTCATGTTGGAAAAAGACCTCTAAGATCATCTAATCCAACCTTTAACCTACTACTACAGTCCACTTCTATACCATGCTGCTTAGTTCTAAATCTGCACATTTCTTGAAGACCTCCAGGGATGGTGACATGAGCCAGCAATGTGCGCTTGCAGCCCAGAAAGCCAACCGTATCCAGTACTGAAGCAAAAGCAGTGGGGCCAGCAGGGCAAGGGAGGGGATCGTCCCCTCAACTTCACTCCTGTGAGACTCACCTGGAGCCCTGCATTCTGCTCCAGGCCCCCAGCACAAGAAGGACATGGACATATTAGAACAAGTCCAGAGGAGGGTCATGAAGATGATCAAGAGCACCTCTCCTATGAAGACAGGCTGAGGGAGTTGCGGTTGTTCAGCCTGGAGAAGAGAAGGCTCCAAGTAGAGCTTACAGTGGCCTGACACTACCTAAAGGGGGCTACAGGAAAGCTGGGGAGGGACTCTTTGTCAGGGAGTGCAGCGATAGGACAAGAATGGCTTTAAACTAAATGAGGGTAGGTTTAGATTAGACACCAGGAAGAAATTCTTCACTCTGAGGGCGGTGAGGCACTGGCACAGGCTGCCCAGAGAAGCTGTGGATGCCCCATCCCTGGAGGCGTTCAAGGCCAGGCTGGATGGGGCTTTGGGCAACCTGGTCTGGTGGGAGGTGTCCCTGCCTATGGCAGGGGGGTTGGAATTAAATGTTTTGTAAGGTCCCTTCCAACCCAACCCATTCTATGATAGAAGAAATTTAATCTGTATTAAATTTAAATCTAAGCAAATAATACTGAGCTCTTGAGAGCATCATTTAACTTACTAAGAGACTGGGGTGTTAGGCTGGTCCTTTTAGAATGAAATACTTCTCTACTGAATGGCAGTACTGAGTTTAGACTCAAATATGAATATTTTGGTCTTGACATGTTCATCCTTCACTTAAAAGTAGAATCTAGTCTGCCTAACCGACTAGTCACGACTAGTCATGACTACCTGACAATGAAATGTCTCTCCAGAAGTCTTCTGATAAGTCTAATTCTCTATTTACTGCAATAAAGAATGTCCTTCTTCTTTTAGGATGGGTTCATTAGGTACTTAATATATAAGCACAGGTTGAATGTTCAAAGCTGTGTTTTATTGTTATTTATCATCAAGTTTGCTAGTGGCTCACATAGTGGTATCTTTTATCCAGTCTAAGATGCAAGCACTTAGAATTTCACTTCTTTCAAACCATCCAAACCACGTAACAAGAGAGAGACAGACAGTATCTCATCTAGCAAAGGTGTATAAGGACAAAGTAAATCCTTCAAAGAAAAGTTGGATATATCAGAACTAGTGGAGTAGTTCAACAGTTTCGTGAGGCTCTGGCAGTTTTAGGTTGATATTCATGATCTTAAAACTAGATTTACAAGCAGGAGGAATTATAGCCTACTTTTAAGCAGACTTGATTGCGTGCTTTGATTTTGGAATAAATGTTTCTTCACCTCTCTCTCCTGCTAGTTACGATGAGATGGGTAGCAAGCTTTCTTGGCAGCATAAACTCTATCTACGGAATCCACAAGCAATTATTCTGAGCTTACAATTTGCATTACCTCAGCTCTTTAATGGAGTGAAAGCTATTGGAGACCACTACTGTGGTACTCAGGCAGGTAAGCTCACAGATAAGGCTTTCAAACAAATGCACAGTTCTAGTATAAACATCAAAACTATCTGCATGGACAAAAACACTTTGGAACCAAAATACCAGTTCAAGCGCACCAAATCCCATTATCTGCTTTATGAAAAAGAATGGATGAAGAATCCAAAATAGTGCTCAATGGCCACACGCAATCTGTTGCATAGATTATTAGCTGAAAAGCACATGAACAGTCTTCCACCTGTTAGAATCTTAGATTGGGTAAACAAGACTAAGTCCCAGGGATTTTAAAACTTTGTGCTACCATCTTACTATTTTTTTCCTTAAGTCATATACATCTATATATGATCAGCATTGCCTTATGGGTTTTTCATCACTGTTTATGTCCCCATCAGCTAGCTGTCACACTCTGATGATGTAATTAAAATACACTCAGAAATTGTATGTACACATCAAAACAACAGGATTTCAGTTTCTTTTTATGCCAGTGAAGCTTGTGAAGAATATGAGACTGAAATGGACGAAAACTTAAAACCAGAGTTTTACCTTCATGAGCCCAAATGTGACGCTGAAGGTCTGAGCCATTCTTCATAAAATAAAAATCACAATAGGGACATTTCACAGCTCGTTTTCCAATAAGTCCTTTCAGCTGAACTCTTCTGCCAAGAATCTCTGAAATTGTAGTCATTGAAACCTCTGAGAGAAAAGTAATAGATAATAAAAATCAGAAGGACATCAGGGAATTTGTTCTCTGTTATATAACTAAAACTGAAGAGCTAGATCCTGATACACTTCACATTTTTAAAAGCTTTACTTTCCCTCCTATCCCTCAGATAAAACCTAAGCAAAGAGCACAGCACTTCAAATTTAGGACCTTTTCTTTTAACGTTTTTAGTGTATTTTTACATTTCTCTCCCGATCTGTGTACTCAATGTCCCCACTGCCTGATAAAAACAAGTAACAGTTTGAGTGTGCCACTGGCTTACAAACTATTTTCCATCGATGAACCTTCCCAACAAACCAATTTGGTGCCTTTTTCTTTGGTATTTTCAGAAGGCTTTATTCAAGATTTCACCTCAGATTTCCAGAGATGTCAAGGATCTCCAGACTCCATTCACTTCAGTCACTGCTATGCTCCCCAGAATGCCTGAATATCAGAAGGAGACTTGTGGAATAAATATGATTGGAAGACCTCTAAGGTCACCTGCTCCAAACAGGGCCAATTTAAGAGATCCAATATCAAAGGTAAAACAAACTGCTTGGGGTCACATCCAATCCTGTTCTGAACATATTCAAGAACAGTCAATCTACAACCACTCTATTCCAGTGCTTGTCCACCTTCACAGTCAAAGTTACTCTCCTAATATCTGATCAGAATCTCGATGTTTTAACTCATGTCCCTTCACTGTGTGGTTCCAAGAAGATTCTGGCTCTATCACCTTCTTACCCTTATATCAAATAGCTCAGGACAGCAATTAAGATTCTTCTCCTAGCCTTCTTTTATTCAGGCTAAATACACACAACTCTATGTTTCTACTCTATATGATTTAATATTTTAGGTGTCACTGTGAAAAAGCTTGAAATAAGGAAGATTAAATTTAAACATCCCAAATACACATAAAGAAAACATTGCCAAATGCTTCTAAAAATAAAACCAATTTTTCAATGTATTTCAAATGAATCAAAGTGACTCAATGAAACTATAACACTCTCTCATGCCATCTAAACATTAAGACACAGAGTCTTTGTGTCAGAAAATGACTTATCATGCTACACACACACACAAAAAAAAAATTATTAAAATTTGAAATTTACAGTCTAAGCACAGATTTTTGCCAAATATGAACTGCCATGACTACTGTCCTAGTAACTGCTTCCACAGTGAAAACAAAAATCCTGCCTGAACTCATTTTGTACAAGGAAGACAGTCTCAAAAAGGAAATACGTAAGCCTGTGGACTGAGCAAGGTTATGTTTTAAAGCACTCAAACAAGAAAAATCACAGACAAGTCTGAACCCTGACATACCTTCCATGGCTTAGATCCTTGATTCACGACTTCAGGCTAGTGTCTGCTCAGTAGGCATCTATGAATGTTGATACCTCTCACATCTCAGGACTATTAAATTTCACGTTAAATCAGACAGTGGGTGAAAAGGCAGGTACTTCTGACATGGGACCAAAATCCAAGACTCCTTCACTGCTGAGCTCCCTAATCATTTGGCAATAAAGCCAAACTCTCTCCCTTCTCTTTGGTTTGGCTCTACGAAAGTCTAAAGAGATAGATTTTTGTCCCACTGCTTTCATGGGACTGGAATTCAACTCCTATTCTGTGTAAACCTAGAAGAGGAAGGAGTACTGGATTACTGGTTAATAACATGTTTTCTACTTGATGAAAATGGAAGAGATGGGAGTGTTTGTGCTGAATGTTATTAAGAGAGGAAGAGTAGGGGAGCTACAGAAATAGCATTTTAATGATAAATATGTAATGACTTCATTTTAAATTAATTTTTGATGTGCCATTTTAAAATTCAATTCCTTTTAACAGTATCCATTGTTTTCTTCCATCTTTATTATTTTCCATTTACATTTTTAAAAACAATTGCACTCATTCCATTGCAGTACTTGACAGTTTATACCAACAGATCCCTTACATTTACTTGGCTTGTAATTAAATAGGTTGTAAGAATAAAGGATTTCTGCCTGATTACAAGGACAGTGTGCACAGGGGAAAGATCTGTGCATTAATGATGCTCCATATATTAAAATAGTTGTTGCATAACTACTGCACAGACATAACTTAGACGTATTTCTTTAGCACCACGGAGATAAGGCAGGAAAATACCAGATTTATTAGATAAGTTCTGTTCACATATATGAATTAGAAATGAGGATACAAGATAATAGGCTGTGCTTTTTTTTTTTTTTTTGCTTCTTGTTTTTTCAACCTTAGTTCTATTATAATCCAGAGTTTTTTTAAAAAAAAAAACCCTTTGCCGGATAAAAAAATTTATGCTATGCTTTTAGAGGGATTCAGATATGAAATAAATTGTTCATTGTATTTAAATTCATGAGTTTAGCACAGCAGGGCGCTGTGCACAGTACAGAGAGTACTGCTAGTTCGCAGACTACATTATTTAGCGAGACCTTGTACATTCCCTGGATGAGACAGCACAACAGCTTTACAGGCACAGCTCTTGAGCTTTAATTTCTATGCCTACTGGGTGGCATACCCACTGACTACAGCACAGCAGAGAAACCTTTCCTCACCTCAGTTTGGTGCACTGGACATTTCCTGGATGTATGACAAGCCCTCCACCAATCAAACTGCTGTAGAGTGATCTCCAAATAAAGAGGTTTGGAAACAAGACAGCTGAAGTGGGAGCTAGTCTGAACTCAGAGTAAAAGAAAATGTTAAAAAACACGGGCCTAGCACTATCTAGTGGCAGTAGGAAGATAAGAAACTACTGCTTTACACATTATGTTATATTTCAGAAACGAAAAAAGATATTTTAATTGGATTTTTCCTTTCCAAACTCAGTTTGAGCATGGCTGGTATTTTTCTTCTTAATATCAAATTATATTGGGTGGTAAGTATGACTGTAAAATGAACTAATTAACGTATGTTACCCAATACAGTCATCTCTCCATCATCCACAGCAGCAGTGAGCCTTTCTACCCAACATCACACAAATACTGAGAGGGAAAGTATGGACATTGTACTTGAACAAAATCAGGGCACTGTAAAGCAAGGTGTAAACAGAGTTTGAATGAATTCTAGTGGTCAGCTTGGATCCAGCTATGTTTGTCCAACCCTGCTTAATACTGTCTGTAGAATATGATGGCAGGTTCTAGTCTGAGCCCTTCTGAAGGCTCCACTTGCCCCTGGAGTTTAGCCCAGCCACATCCCAACTGAGCATGCCTGGATTCAGCCTTGGGACATCACATGAATTAGCCTACAATCACAACAAGCTACTTACAGACAAAGTAATGTGCAATACACTCATTTCTGTCAGTTTATGTATGGCCAATACAAATGTTATGTCTCATGTGCTGTTACACAATGTCTGGGGGTCTAATTCCAGACATCCCAATACTTAATTTTGAATTCACCTTCCTATTTTGCTACCTATTTTGGATAGACATTAACTCTTTGCAAGGTGATGACAGACTGCTTAGCACAATTACCTGATTTACTACACAACACACAAGCTGGAACAATAACTCCTTCACTCTAACACCTGCAAACGCAATAGTTAGATTATAATAGATTTTTTTTTTCCTTCAATGTAATCACATTACACTGCTCACTCTAAACTTTATACTTTTATTGTGAAAGACTGAGAAATTTTCCCTGATTTTTTCTTACCAGGGTGATTTGTCTTGATGTGTGATTTTATAAGTCGATCTTCAGAAAATGACTTCTCGCACACAGGACAGGAATAACTCTTTTTATCCTTAAGCAAGCAAGAAAGAAAGAGATTGCATTATCAGTCCACTAGTGTAATCACTGCAGCCATTATTCAGTAATACGTAGTTCTCAACAAAGTTATAACTGACGGTTCTGTTTTTTAACAAAAAAAATAAGGTATTTATGGTGAAATAATTGAAGGAGAAATATGGAAGAATTCTAAGCACGTCATTAATCCTCATGAATGTAGGGTTCCAAGTTACAGCACATGAGAAAATGCACAATAAATGCAAGCATTATCTTCTGGCTGACTCTTTAGGGAATCAGGAGCTGAAAGATAAAGTCACATAACAGAGTAAAACTTATTTGATAGAAGCAGGAATATTCAGGTTTTTTTCAGTGATTTCACAAATCCACCCTTCTGAAACCTAAGGATCAGATCTCATTATTCTGAAGACATCCACCAGTATGTGAATTTGTAATACTGCTTAATGGCCTGGAATTGAGCAGAAGAATTAACAATGACAGATGCCATTACTTACTGGCTACATTTTTAACGTTTTATAAATATTCAGCATTTCACATATTACCAATAAAGCATTATTCTACTATATTGATTTAAAGACTTCCAGACTCCTCTGGCTTTTATCAGTGTCACCGATGTTATAAAAGCGTTAACACCATCCAAGAAGTTGAACTAGAGAGCTTTGATGCAATTCTATCTATATACAATTTTAATGTAATATCTATTGTAATCTTAGTGTTATTCCAGAAGCACCTGGCTCACAAAAATGCAGGACTTTTCTCCATTAATTGGAGAATTACCCAATTTAAAATAAGCTTTGCTGCTGATATAAATTGAAGAGAGTGCTCTTTCCAGAAGCAACTGCTGACACAACAGATAGACACTCTATCAAATACATGGGTCACCTACTCACCTCTGCACTGATCAGATTAACATATGAGAGAAGTATCAAATAACAAATAGAGTGAAGAAAGTCTAGCAAGTCTTGACAACTAGGCAGATAACCAGATAACATACTACCTTGTGGGAGATGTGTATCTACAAACCACTCACTGGGAAAGATGACTTGAAGCTACAGAACAGATATTTCACTGGTTATTTCAGGAAGACAAGTAACTTATTGAAGAGCGCAGGAGATTACTGTACCAAAAAGAGAATGACTTCTGTGTTATAAAAAAGAAATCTGAAGTAAAAGGATAATAAGAATTCTGGACTCTACCAGTTTCTCACCTGCGACCACAGAGCATCTCTGAATATTAAGGAAAATAATACAAGGAAATTAGCATTGTCTGTATGTTACGGTTATACGTTTACAAATGGACTTCTCTCTTAAAAGAAATGCAAAAAATGAAGAATTCTCATGGTAAATGGGTTTTGGAACATTATGCAGGTATTTGCATTCAGTATCACATACAGAGCTCTAAGGAAGAAATAACTCATTGGCTGAAACAGCGATAAATAATTTCCTGACAGTAGGATATGGGACACGAAGCTCTTGCTGCAGTTAATATGGCAATGACACAATAAGAATTCTGCCTGCACTGTTAGAAAGTCACCTGCTCCTGTGAGAAAACCATGCCCAGGGACTGGAGACGGCAGCTTCTGAAGGATTAACACCTTGAGTAGCATAAGTAGAGCATCTTGCTAAGACAGAGTTGGGGCAGTCACCATTTTGAGCCCTGAGAATCTCAAGTGAAGGTGGAACAGCAGAGACCACTAGCTGGTTTCTGGAGGAAGAGATTCAAGAAGATTCAATGCTGCCAAAATGCTCTCAAGAAAGAGCTGTTAATTGAGGAAATAGTATCTCTCAAATTACGTTATCTATTATCCCCAACCTGCTACTGATGATTTTGGACTTCTACATGAATACATTACTCAAATGAAAATTGACAGATGAATTCTACTTAAACTCTTTAGCAATATTTGTACTTTCTCAGAGGCTGGGTTGCATGATCACGTTAATAATTTGACAGGTGTAAGAAAAGTATAAGCACAGTATCCTTTAGGGGTTAGGTGAACTTTATGTTTACAGATCTCGGTCTATTCCTCAGACTTGCGATGTAACTGGTTTCAAAAATATATTCTAAAACAACAAAAATAATCAACATAAATTTAATTTATAGTTATGCATTGATGGTCTTTTTAAAATTCTTCTGATTGTGCCCAGAATAAGAGGACAAATACACCTTGCCTCATAGAGTTATATAACAAAAGATAAATCCACTCCACATACTACTTTACTGCTGTAATTGTGACAACTTTACTTTCTTGCTATACTCTTCTGGAGCAACACGACATTACAGGCACCAAGTAAACATATTATTTCCACATGATGGTGGGGTAATCTCAGAGCTCATTCAGCTCTGAGGCCTCTAGCACAAGGAGGACATGGACATACTAGAAAAGCCCAGAGGAGGGCTGCAAGGATGATGAAAGGGCTGGAGCGCCTCTCCTGTGAAGAGAGGCTGAGGGAGCTGGGGTTGTTCAGCCTAGAGAAGAGAAGGCTCCAGGGAGACCTTACAGCAGCCTACCAGGGACTAAAGGGGGCTACAGGAGAGCTGGGGAGGGACACTTTGTCAGGGAGTGCAGTGATAGGACAAGGGGGAATGGCTTTAAACTAAAACATAGCAGATTTAGATTAGATATAAGAAATTTTTTTCCTCAGACAGTGGTGAGGCCCTGGCACAGGCTGCCCAGAGAAGCTGTGGATGTCCCATCCCTGGCAGTGCTCAAGGCCAGGCTGGATGGGGCTTTAGGCAACCTGGGCTGGTGGGAGATGTCCCTGCCCATGGCAGGGAGTTGGAATTAGGTGGTCTTTAAGGCCCCTTCCAACCCAATCCTCATGACTCTATGATCTTCACAACGCGTCCTTTGCAGTGTAACAGCTTGCACTTCTGAGCAGAGCCAAGCTCCAGCGTCTCACAGAATGCATACAGCTGCAGTCAAACCTTTCACAGTTGTTTGTCCAGGTCAGTGTCACAGACTTTCAGGGCTTAAGTTACTAGTTGTTGACTGTTTAAGCATACTTCTGTCACTGCCCTGAGAGCTTGTTACAGCACTAGTCCTTCAGTGTAAGCCCATCACTCTCAAAGCTGGCTTGTAAGAAATCCTCTCTTGCAAATTGAATATTTCAGAGCTCTCCTAGGTCACAACACAGGGTCCCAAAGAAGGTCCCCCTAGCACAGCTTGAGCTCTTCAGAGTGCCCTTGTCACAGGCAATGACAGAGGCACTTTGAAGGACTTAGACCGAGGTTGTAGTAATACCTTCATCACATTCTCAGCATGCAAGTTTTCCTTTGCTATGAATAAAAGTTATTTATTCTGTGCTTTATCAGACTGCCTGCCTTTTAAATGCCTTTGAGGGTTTGTTTTCTATGAAATAAGGTAACAAGTGGGATGGATCTAGCTTTGTTAGAGCCAGCTGCATAATCTAATCAAGCACTTCCATTTCAGAGTCACATCCATACTTCCTGAGGTTTGCTTAATCCCCCTATTAGCCTACTTGAGAATATACAAGAAGCTAAAATAATTCCAAAGTAGTTAGTTTTCTGACTGCAAATACTGTTTAAATTCCACAAATCAAGAATTAATCAGGTCCATAACTATTTTTAAACCCAGTGAAAAAGTAGTCTGCTATTATCACAGAATTTTCTTGTTTGTGCTATGGTTCATTATGAAATAAGGCCACTTACACAGGAAACACAATGCCTTTCTCTTCATGTAAATGAATTGTGCTAAGAAAGGGCAGCAATATCTATGTATATTATGACATACAGCTCTCTGAAGAGAGTTCTGCTTCTCTGAGGCACGTGTTTCAAGATAACTCCATGGGTAGCTGTACACAGCCATAAAACAACCAACAATGCAAACAAATCCAACAACCCTCTGGCTATTTAAAACAACGGGCCACTATGAAGTTAATATTTAATGAACCAAGCAGTGCCAAACACAACCAACACGGTAAAACATCATCAATGTTATCAGGTGATTAGAATGCACTCACCCATAAAGTGACGTTCTGAATGACACAACTACCTTATCCTATGAACATACACAGAGTAACAGATGATAGTGAAATTATATTGATATATAGCACCATCTATGTGGCAGTACTGCCACTAATTTCAAAAGGGACTATGTGAACTCTTAACTGCTTTGTAAACAGGTTCATTAGTAGTGCAAAATGAAGATCACAGACATTCTAAAATTGTTCAAGCCCAAATGAGACAGATGTGATACGGAAATCAACAATACACTCTAGTCCATTTAGTTGTACTGATGTTATTTCATGAGCAGGAAATGTAACAAAGCTCTACCAGATCTTGGTGCTCACTGCCAAAACTGAATGCTTCTCATCTGCTCGAGGCCTCAGAACTTGATGGCCAGGTGAGCACAGTACTTGGGCCAAATGCATCACACTGGCTTACAAAACAGCTCTTGGCCATCACCACTCCCCTTCCTTAAACAGCTTCTGTGAAGCTAACAGTCAGAGGAATTTTCTCCCAATGCCAGGCACACTGTGTTGGTGAACAAACTAGGAAAAAGAGACATTTAGCATCACTTTCTCCCCATGCTGCAGTATTTGCCTGTTTCAACTCTTCCTGCTTTTTATATTGCACATATATTAAAAAACAAAAACAACTGAACAAAACAAAGGCAACAAGATCTTACAGAAGATGCTGCGAGGAATGCTGAAGAAGATGCAACAAGGCATAATTGCTTTACACAAGCAATAGCATATACATGTCAGAGAAGCATAATAATAAAAAAGGAGAATAAAAAAAAGAGGCATGAAAAGCAAGGTACTACACAGAAACTGATGACAGAAGAAAGACAAATTACAGGAAGTGTCTAAGCTAGCATGACAGCAATTTTATTTGCCTCAGGACCAAGTCAGAATACTGTGAAGAGCAAACCAGCACCTACAGTATATAAATATTCTTAAAACTGCTTTCTCCATGTTTAACTCTCCTCCCACACTGTTTTCTCTTTTCTTCCTAGTATTTCAATCTCAGTGCATTTTGATAGTTTGATACTTGAAAATACTTGAATGTTTTGTGTTTTTCTTTTATTTTTTTCCATAGCTGATACAATTAATCTTTAACGCAGAGGAAAACATATGATGAGCTTTTGGAAGCTAGCCATAGTCCTGCAAATCACAAACACTGTCAGGCATCTGTCGGGGTTATTACATCCTCAGCTAAAAATCCTGCAATTATAGCTCCAGGTCTTACTCAGACATGCAATTGCAGGCCTTCTTGTAGTAAGGAACAAGCTAAACTGAACTCATGCACATCTGCCCTTGTCTAAGAGTATTTCTAGCAAAAGTTTCCATAATTTGTTAATTAACCAAAAAAAAAAAAATCACTGTGTAATTTTGTAGAATAATATAGAGACAGAGCCTGCTTCTGCACCTGTGGAATCGACAGAAGTTTTAAATACTAACATTAGACAGAACAAAACTGGGCTCGTGGGTTATACTTTTGAGGAGTGAAAAAGTTCAGAAATCCTCACTGCAGTTGTTGTGATGCTCAAATAAAATTAAAAAAAATATATATCTAGAAAGGTTCCTGAATTCAGCTGATGTTACTATCAAAATGCAACTTTGTTAAGCTGGTCCGATGTACCCAGAAAGTGGTTAAGCAACAGGAATGAAGGAAGCTACAGAAAACTTTGTAAATGGCTAGACAGACTTCTTAGTCTGTCAAGTGGCAGAAATCACAACTCAACAAACGTTAAGCAACTGCATAGAGTACTTTAAAAGCAATTTTCTTGAAATAACTCCTAGTAAAAGTGAATTTTTAACTGACATTTATTTTGGAAGCCTGGTCCAAAACCAAAAGCCATTTTCCAACTGAGTGCCCATTTTTCAGTTAATTCTTTCCCTGTCAAGTATCTTGCACTCTTTACTTTGCAGTGACAACACCCCAGAGGTAGAGGTATCACAGCCAGATCCGTGACAGTGTAAAAAAGACACTGCTCAGGAAGGGGAAATAAGCAATCAGAACTCAAGTGTCTCACTTCCTACCCAAAGCTCTAACCACACTCTTACACAAAAGGTCAGCAGCATAATGAATTTTCTAAGCATCCTTCCAAAGAAGGGAATCATTTGCATCCAGAAACATATGTGAATACACGGAGGCACCAAAGAGCAAGGAGCTGTTCCGGGTCTGCACTCATTTTATAGAGGTGCTTATCTTCAAGTATCACTTATGTATAGATTTAAAATGATTTCAGACAAACCTTTCCGTGATGTTTGCCTGCTCAGAGCAGATGATTGGTGCAATATACTGAGGGCCAGGGATGAACAGAAAGCTGCTTTTTAAAAACCATCATTTACCCTGTTCACCAAATACAACAGGAATCCAGCTGAAGAGCAGTCAGGAACATTGTAATAAAATATGTGCATTTGTATAAGGATCTGAGATTTTTATATTGACTCTCACTGGGGACACTTTATTTTTAATATTTATTAATAATTTTTCAAATGAAAATTAACATGAAAGTAGCTTTCCATATTTAATTATGCCTAGTTTGTTAAAGTTCTGTATTTTGGAATGAGCATCTCTGTTTACTAAAGGTAGGCGTTAAGTAAATATAGCAAGCAGAGGGCACAGAGACCAAGAGAGCTGCCAAGGTTCGTTACTGAGTAAATGCCAATACATGAATTTTTCAATCCATTTAAATACTCAAATATAGATGACAGTAAGCATCAGTAAGCATAATTCTGAAAGATCTCACTTTCACACTGTTTTTAATTATGAAATGAATTTTCTCAATTCTGTTTAGGATCATGAAAATGATCCTCCTGATGGGAGCTGGCGGACATTTATCACACTTGAAAAGCAGGTACTTACACAAGGACACGGGATGTCTCATTTCGGCCTCTTTCTTCTAACGTGCTCTCACACATCATCTACACAGATTTCTTACACAATTAGGAAGAATGTGCACATATATGGTGTGTTCTACATTGGGTTTATGTGCCAGGATTTTGGTCGCAGGGGGGCTGTAGGGGTGGCATCTGCGAGCAGAGCCCAGCAACTGCCCCATGTCAGATCAGAGCCAGCTGCGGCCAGCTCCAAAAGGGACCTGCTGCTGGCCAGAGCTGTGCCATGAGCAATGCTGGTTGGGCCTCTGGGAGAGCAGACTGAAAAAGGGGAGACGTGGGGGGCAGAAACTGTAATGCAACGGTAGCTTGGAGAGAGAAGAGTGAGAACCATCCCTGCAGCCCCCAGGTGAGTGCCGCAGGAGGGCAGGAGGTGCTCCAGGCAGGCAGCAGCAGTTCCCCTGTGGCCTGTGGAGAGGCCCCTGGTGGAGCAGGCTGTTCCCCTGCAGCCCATGGGTCCCACATGGAGCAGATCTCCACACTGCAGCCCCCCCATGGGTGGAGGAGCCCCCCATGGAGCAGGTGGATGTGGCCTGGAGGAGGCTGCGGCCCATGGAGAGCCCCCGCAGGAGCAGGCCCTGGGCCAGAGCTGCAGCCCATGGAGAGGAGCCCATGCTGGTGGATGGGGGGAAGGGGGTTTTCATTTGCTTTTAGTTCTTACTGCTCTGGTTTCCTAGTGACAGACAATACATTTCATTAATCCTCCTATGCTGAGTCTGTTTTGCCCGTGACAATAATTGCTGAGTGCTCTCCCTGTCCTTATCTCAACCCTTGAGCACTTTCTGTTGTATTTTCTCCCTCTTTCCCTTTGAGGAGGGAGAGTGAGAAAGTGGTTGTGGTGGAGCTCAGCTGCCCAGCAGGGTAAAACTACCACAATATCAAAGGTGTGTAAGATTTATTTACAAGACAATGCCAGTGAAAACTACAATGTTGTGTAAAGAAGAGAGGACTACCTCTGCAGGTGCTTCCTTGTTCTTACAGGATAGAAGAGTGAGTGTTGTTATTAAATAACCATTTTTGTTTGTTTATTTGCTTTCCCTCTGAAGGGTAAACTAACCTTTGGAGGTATTTTACTGCATGAACTATTAAAAAGCTAAGTTGCAATGACATAGCCCATGCTAATTTTCAGGTATTATAGTCAAGAAAGTTTAATTACAAACAGCTAATGGGCTTTATGAAATCCTCAACTGTACTTTACTCAATATCAGTATCTTCATATAAAATTATAAAAGACAATACGCTCCACCTAAGCAGACAGCCTCCAGGACTGACTACAGTCAAAAGTGGGCTAAATTCATTATTCCAGAGAAGCAGGCTTCTGCCAAACACCCTTTTCTAGAGGTCAGTTTGGAACTGGAAGGCACACCAGTGTTCATACATGGTATAAATGTGTTATAAACTCAGTATACACAGGTCTAGCACGCACCTGAGCACTTGACCTTGCAAGCAAACAGGATCCTGCTGCGTGGTATGAAAAGTCAGCCATGGTACACAGACCTTTCCTGACAGCTGCTAAACCTATTTGGCCCAGCCATGCAATGTAATAAAACAAAAAGAAAAACCCAGGCAACTCTGATGTAAAGAAAGGAATTGTTTTTGCTTAATCTTACAAGAAGAAACATTCAAATGATTTCAGTTGTAAAAACCCACCAACAATAACAATGAAAAATAAAAATCTCTTTCCTTAGACAGTTTTAAATTCCTTCCTATTCTGAACACCACAATCTGGTTTTGAAACATACGCAAACAGGATTGATGTAAAAAACTTTTTTTTAGCTTAAAAGATTATTTATCTGATAATGTTGAATCAGAGAAACATCACAAAGCAGTGTCCTACTGAAAGAGGGCTTCCAGTCTGGCATGAAGTCCGTTACACACTCTCAAAGAAAACACGTAACAGGGCACTGGAAAACAGATCTGGTACCTCTTCTAACACAAGAAGCAACTGCTATGGGCAGAGCTGGAAGGCTTACCCAATAAGATTGGAGACTTTAAAACTAGAATTCTTCATCTTTGTAACCGCTACAGGAAATGGGAAATGGATGGTAAATGAGCTACAACTAGTTAGACCTCTTGCAAAATTATATATTTTTTTTTTCTCAACAATTTAACCTTGTTAATTAAAGACAGAAACATTTCATTTTACTATACTCACCTGTAAGAAAGAAGAGATTCAGTTCCATGGAATGAAATGAAATAAATAGTACTAAACATCATTTTACTCTATCAAGACCCAAAGAATCTGAGAATACTGGGAAAACTGAAGGAAGAAAATGGATGCAGCCATACCCTACTGGATGCAGCACACCCTACTGAAGCTACAATGAGAGAGATAAAATGTATAGTTGCTCTAACTCATGTAATCCCTGCAGAGAAGTCTGTAGAACATGCTCAGGATCTACATGCATCTACGTCTTCAAGCATTGCCACACGATTCCAAACATTAAAAATATGACACTGAATTGAGACAAACATAGTATTTCATTCATTACTTACCAGCTCTGTGTGAACTTTAAGATGCGCCTGGAGCTTGTATTTATCTGGAGTAGAGTAGTCACAGTGTTCTGTAGGGCATTTCAGCAAAATATTACTGTGTTTCTGAATGACGTGACGCTTAAGGCAGTTTTTGGTGATGGACGAGTAATTGCACTGGGAGCAGTAATATAAATGTTCTCGAGTGTGGGTACGAACATGCATGTCATAATGCACTTGGTACCAAAATAACTTGCCTGAAAATAAAATCAGACAGGGAGAAAGCAATTTCTAAGCGGTTGTTAGTGAAAATTCCAATGCATACCCAGTTTTCTTTTAGGGCAAAGCATGCTGCTTGAAATCTGCTCCTTTTTTCTGTAATGAAAACTTAGCCTAAAGACTCTTCACTAATGAAAATGTTTACAAATATGCTTTTGTCTAAAAAGGTCGTGTTACATGCCCTGAAACAGCCTAAAAATGGCAACTTTATTACATATCAATGATCTTTTTTTCCTAATGAGGAAGTCCTTTCAATCTCTTTTCCTATACAAAGACTCTGAATCCAACTACACAAGTAAAAATGGTTATCAGAAATCTTTGTAGTTACTTCCTTTCATGTTACTCCTTCCTAAAGGCCTTTCTGACATAACAACACCAAAAAAAAAGTAAAATGTATATAAACATACAACATTACGATGTTTCAAAACCAACAATTTTTAACTTCGACTCCTTTCCTTTCTCAAGAAGGGGTACTACAACATAAATCCCAAGTTTTTTCATCCCAGTTATATAAGCACAAAAAATTACAGCTGAAATAAGTGGGGATCGTATATTCTTTCCGCTTCCATAAATTCAAGAAACAATTAGAACCAAAACAGTCTTAATCTTAAAATTAAGTAATGGAAATTTTCATCTCACAGGAACTGGTTCAAAACAAGTCACAAAAATATACCAGTACATGTATCTGCTGTGCAAGAGATCATACATCCTGCCATGCTATAGGAGAAACACTGATTCTTACACTAAGCTGATAATGAGTGTAAGCATTAAAGCACGAACTGGTTCATCGCAGTTGCCTAAATCTGATGAGCTTGGCCTCACTGAAAATTCTGAGCTGGAGAGAGGCAGGTGGACAGCAAGAATCTGTCCAATTCTATCAAGTTTGATATCAACAGAAAATTGAGCAGGGCAAAGCTTTGCTTTGCTATATTTTACTAGTGGTTTTTGAGACTTGAATTATTTCATACTGTTTATACAACACAAAGCGAACCTCCCTGCATCCATACTGAACTGCAAAAATAGTGCCGCTGCAAAGATATACAAACAATACCAAAAACTATAAGCCAGAGGAGCAGGAAAAAAGATAGCCCACAATATAACATTAAAAAGAAAAAAACACAAATCAAAAAATCTGACGTCATTGTACTGCTCCTTACCACAATATTCACATTCCAAATCTCCATAAACCTTCCTTATCCTCTCACACAACTCCGTGTTCATTTGTCTCTTCTGTAAGCTATCCAAGATCTGCATAAAGGCAACAGCTCCACTCCGATTATCTGATGGATCTGCATTAGAAGAGGCTGCCTGTGGGCTGACGGCTGCATTAGAATCTGGTGCTAGCAAAGGGGTGGCGGTTTCTGCTGAGTTCTGAACTGACTGATTGCTTGTTTCTGATTCACTAGAAGGAACAGACTGACTTTGCTCTTCAGAACCTGAAAGCTTCTCAGTCACTGCATTGTTCTGATTTAGATTTAAACTTTTGTCTTCAGAGAGCAAAAGCTGCATTTCTTCACCCTGCTCATTTACAGAACTGGAGTGGTTAACTTCCTCGTCGTTTGCAGGAGAAACTTTCAGCTCATCAGGAGGAGAGGTACCATTTTTCAGCAGAAAGCAATCTGATGCTACACAGGACTGAATGTTTGGGGCAGGTGTGTTTGTTGATGCCTGACACAGAGTCTCTCTTACATTCTCCACCAGAGGATTTTCAAATTCTAAAGAAGGGACAGTATCAATTTTTAAGTCACCATTAGGCTGACCATTATGGTTTACATCTGCAGCTGTTGCTTCACCCATACAGGTAGGTGGTTTTGGTGTGTTAATAACATTACTACTCATGATTGTCAATTCATCTGTAGTCTGTGGAAGATGTTCACCAAGGGCTTCCGGCTGGATATCACCTCCTGGCTCAAGCAGGCAGAAGCTTTGATTGATAGAACTGTTAAAAACTGAAGTTTCCTGCATATCTGCATGTACATCTTTGATGTGAGCACGGAGCCTTACAGAACTGACAAATTTCTTCAGGCACACAGAACACACATAGACAAACGGGTGCTTTCGAACATGAAGCTCAAGAGCTTGGTACTTGGTGGCTCCATGACCACAGAGCTCACAAGCAAAGGGCCTTTCATCACCATGAACAAGCATGTGACGGTCTCGATCGAGTTCGTTTTTGAATTTGCGCTCACAAATATGGCAGTCATAAAGAAGTTGTCTTTTGCCCTCTCGTGTCATCAAGCGGAGCTCGTCAAAAACATCTTTCACCTTTTTATCCTGAAGGTCATGTGTTTCCTTGATATGCTTGATCAAGTTTTTAACGTCTGAGTATTTCTTTTTGCAGAAGCGACAGTGCTGCTTGATTTTCTTGTGAACTCTTTCAATGTGGACTTTGAGATGGCCTTTGCTGAGACAAGTGAATGTACAATAATCACAGCTAAACTTCTCCCCTGTATGTTTCCGCATGTGAACATTGAGGTTGGCTTTGATCGCACTGGCGTAACTGCAGTATGAACACTTGTAAGGTTTCTCATTTGTATGAATCCTCAAATGTGCTTGGAGGGAGTGTTTGAATTTGAATACCTTGTTACAGTATTCACATGTAAAGATCTTCAGCTGAGTTGGACCCAACCTAAAAGGAAAGAAAACCACCTGCATTTACAATATTGAAACTCAGTGACATAACGTGTCAAAAGCTTTGTAGATATTCATAATGGACTTACCTTTATTTATTATACAAAGATATTCCCCATGGCTTTTTTTTTTTAATTCTGCAACCTATGCACAGAATATTTTCAGCTGTTCACCTTTTCAGCAATTGAAAAGGCTCAGAAAACATGAATGAAATGCTTCTATATTGATTTTAATGAAAGTGAATTACTTTGCATGAACATAAAGGTAAATATTTCAAAATTACCTGCTGGATTTCATTGCCTGTTCATACGGTGTTTGCTGAATTGCATATTCTTGATATCCTCGTCGTTGTGATGGGTCTTGAACTGTTGTCTCTGGAGTTGTGGGTTCACTTTCTTGGGGAGCAGCCTCAACTGGAACAATTTTTGTGGCTCCTAAAAACAAAGACAATATATGTTCATTAAAAATATTTGATTAAAATGTGCATTGTCTGTAATAAAAAAAGAGTAAATCATAGAATACTTTAGCTTGGATGAGGCATCTAAAGATTGTGTAGTTGTAACCCACCCTGCCCTGGGCAGGGACATCTCCCCCCAGACCAGGTTGCCCCAGGCCCCATCCAGCCTGGCCTTGAACACCTCCAGGGATGGGGCATCCACAGCTTCGCTGGGCAGCCTGTGCCACTGCCTCACCATCCTCTGAGTGAAGAATTTCTTCCTGATGTCTAATCTAAATCTACCCTCTTTCTATTTAAAACCACTAGTCCTTGTCCTATTGCCACAGCCCCTGACAAATAAAACATTAAATTCCGTAATCATTAGTTCAGCTATTTTAGTTTCATTTTTTAAATTCATGTGCATAAAATGATAGATACAATTCCAGAAGGCATCAGTACTCAAACCAAACATCTGCTTAAATATCATTACAGAAGTGATGGTTACACAGAGTAATAAAAATGCTTGATGCCTACTACTGTGAGATCCTATATCCAATTACTTCCACCTTTAAAAACTAAGTTTTAGAAATGAAATTTTGATTTTTCTGTTTCTGCTCCATGCTTTTGCTGAAAACTTCAGCTGAGCTATTTAATCAATTCCACAATGAGGCTGGGGAAAAAAAGACACTTTTTTCTATATTTAAAAGTCTGGACATCTTTTCCTTGAACAAATCTTTTACATTTTTTGTTTTGGGGCTTGTTGCCATCTCCTCATAACAAGAGAATACGCTCCATGTGCACATCTCAATTTCCCTTAGAAGCAGAAGTAAAAGGGCTGTGCAGAAAACAAAAAGATCAGATTCTATCCCACAGAGCTTTACAGTTAATTGAGGCAAAACTAAGCACATTCTGAGATGTGATTGAGTTGAGATTGTTTAGCTGAGTGCTCTTTTTTTCCCCCCCTGAACAGTTGACAGTAGTCAGGAAGAATTTATTGCCAAGCCTCTATAGTTAGCACTGAAGGTAATTACAAATCACATAAATATTAATTTATACTGAAAAAAAAAAAAAATCCAAGTATATCAAACCAAGTATCCATTATTGAATGATCCCCTTTTTAATTTCTTAGTCCAACCATAACTCATCTACCTATGTGTTAAACAAGGGAATTACTGTGCTCAAAAGCTGTAAAATTTATATGAACATTTATTAATTCACATATATATATTACAAAGATATACATATGTATTTGTGAAATCTTCATATTCTACTAACACGTACTATAGAAGAATCTCTGGAAAAAAACTGCTTTCGGGGCAGTATTTCAGGGTATTGAAAAATGAACAGTAAACAAGGGACCATACACTGAATAACAGAACAAAACAAAAAAGCATTAAATATGTAGTAATACATAACTACCCATACCTCCTAGGAAAAAAAAAAAAAAAAAGGAAAAAAAAAAGAAAAAGAAAAAAGCCAGACTTATAAAAAACGACTGTTCTGTGGGACAAGCGAGCAAGCAAGGTTGCACATGAAAATAGTTTTGAATTAAATAATGAGTTTAACAATTTCAGGTAAAACTGGAATCCCGTATGTTCTACTTTGTTTTCTTTTTCTTAGATATTACATTAGTATTTGATCTCATTTCAATTCACCTGATTAAAATAAAAGTAACATTAAAAAAAAAGTACCATATGCCTTTGTGACAGAGAAAATAAATTATCGTAAGAATCAAAGTAATTTTACAAAAAGACATGGGAACCTAGAAAGCAAAAGACAGAATCAATACATTTTTAACAGGTTCTCACTGTTTAATCACGGACATCTTTTCCAACCTAAATGATTCTATGATAAAAATGACACCCATGAATAGCAAAAAAAAGTTTGAGGAATGATACAAGCTACTCCTTTAACATGGGGATGAAATTAAAATCCTTCTTGTTCCATCCAGAGAGCAGGTTTCTGAAGATATTATGTACAAAATACAAGAGGTATAAACACAAACCCTAAGAAACAACAATTATAAGGAGAAGAAAGCTAAAAAACAGAGACAGTACACAGTACAAAGGTTTACACAGTCCAAAGCTAGATGGAGAGTATATTGCAAAATCTCATTTCTAAAAACAAAACAAAACAAACAAACAAAACCCACACCCATGGTATACAGGAAAAACAGTAACAGCTGGGGGTTGCCCAACAGTGTGCTTGAAAGCCTTATGGGCATTGCAACTGAGGAGAGGAGCGTCGTAAAGGAGACAAAGGGGAAAGCCAGAGATCCCTTAGCTCCCTCATTAATGATTTTAAGTGGGAACTGAAGATATTTTGAGAAGAGGCACTTTGGGAGTATGTAAGCTTTGATATCAGATGGGGCACCAGCAAACCCTGTAGATAAAGAGACTGTAATTACCTCTGTTGCTCACCAAACTGACTGCATATAAAAATGGCCTTTTTGACTACTGATTTTTTAAGGTTTTCTTTTCTGTAGCAAAGATTCTGCCAGTTGATCAGAATTCAACTTCGAGGTTTTCAAATGGAATGTCACCAGAACATTTTAGGTGCTGTTCTTCCCATCCCCACCTCTCCTCTCTTCCAGGTGCCCAGGCTGCTCCTCCTGGCTCACACCATCATGGCCCTGGGAGATGGGAGCTTGGCACAACAGTGCAGGGGATGTGCTTCAGTCAGTGGGTTTGGTGTAAGAAAGATAACACTGATATTAGACACCAGACCAACATCGCCTTACTTTATTATTTCAGAAATACAACCAAAGTTTTCTTTATTTAGAGCAATTCAGATGAAAGAAAATAGATCTTAAACTGCTCTGTAAGCTTTGCTATCTCTTTCCAGCCTCCTATTTCCTGCACACGAGACAAGGATCCTCATTAAACGCTCTTCACTGAACCTCCTCTGTGCCCTTCTGCCTTTCAGGATGTTTGATGGTTTCCTGAACAGGCTGTTGAACTGTTTAATAGACTTTTGTGCTACCAGTGTAAAATGTTAATCACTTAAATTAGGCAAGCTAGTTAAGTACTGCCTTGCCAGCATTTTGCATACTTGGAGTGGACAGAACACTCCAGGTCATCCTAGCACTAAATTCCCTACGTGGTTAACAGATTCCACAAACACAGATGATGTCGAGATGATTCTATGATCCTTTGATCATAACCAAATGACAAAGACGCTTACCCAGCAAGTGAAACTTGATTTCCAGGCTCTACCCAATGTAAGATGTACTGAACCCACTACCCATTAAACCCATTGAAAATATTACATGCTAACAACTAAGGCAAAAGTTTTCATAACTGCTCCCTGAGCAATCATTTTAAATTGTTAAGAGCATACAGATATAAAAAAAAAAATAAAATAAAAAGTCAACTGCTCTGAACATAAATTTCCAAAACTCCTTCCTGTAGCTCCAACCACCTCGTATCTATTTTATTTTAAACTCAGAATTAACTTTAATTTACTAGACTTCATTTATGTCTCTTGCTTTCTTCTTTTCAGATGGTATCACCTAAGTAAACTCGTTTTAAGGGTAGTAAGGTTTGAGTTCCTTGTGACATTCTGACAGCTACTTCTACAAACAAGTGTTATCCAGCGTGCCTTCCCATGGCTCAAACTCAGCGATGATGGGCTCTAATCTCTGACACTCTGTCCCTTAGAAAAAGCCAGCTTGGCCTTGCTACAGAGTTCTCCTATAACAAGGCTCATCAACAGATTACAAGGTAATCTAGTGGAAGGGATTATTAGAAAGAAGCAGAAGTAAAATAGGAGATGACATTAACTAAATTCCTGCTACCGCACAACTAAGTTCTTTGAACCTTCTACAATTTTACATACAGACAAAAAAAAAAAAAACAAACAAACAAACAAACAAACAAACAAACAAAAAACACAAAGCTACAGAAGAACTATAAAACAGGAACAAAATCAAAATTGGAAGAATTTCCCTTGGAAAAGGGATAAATAGCTCAGAGACCTCCAACTTGGAAGTGACATAACTGGAAGAGGAATATCAGAAAGACCTCTAAAATTAGGAATACCATGAAAAAAGTGTGAATAATCCTCTATCTCATAAGCCATGCACAAAAAGCATTTCAAAGATATAAGCAGTCAGCAAGCTTAACATGGAATAAAAGAACGTATGGTTTCACCCGGTATGTAATTAAATTATGGAACAACTACTGCAGGCTCTTAGAGAGACTGAAAATACAAATATATTCACAAAGGGATTTAGACAAATTAATAGATGTATATTAAATATGATGATCTAGAAGCAACTCCCAGTTCTTGGAGGCCATGCACTGTAAGGTTCTCACTTCTTTCCTATGGGAATACTGCAAGCTGCCTCGTCTGACTAGACCAGCCTTTAAGCTACGACTTTTTTTCTTTTTTCATTTTGAGTTTAAAAAAAAATTCATAGTGTAGGTACCTGTGTACATTAAATAACTGAAGTGGATGAAGTGAGTGCCTTCTTACAATCTTTTTGAATGAACGTATTTCTTTCTGTTTCTGTAATATCCTAAGGAACGTGTTCCAAATGTACACTGACCCCTGGTAAGACAATTCTGAAAATGAAACCAACAGAAACTAACCCTAAGTTCCACTGTTCCCCATGAAAACCTACCTTCCACCTCCAAAATAAAGCATAAAAAAGGCAAAATCATCTTTAATCGTTCTAATAATAAGGAGATTAAACACATTCTAACTTTCAAAAATAAATAGAAACACAGAGCTACATATGTTGGGATGACGATTGTCCCTTTCAACACAGCTGGCCACTAGCTGACCACATAGCTAAATCCATTCGTACAAGATACCTACAAACACACTGAGGTCAAAGTGTAAATTTTCTTAACCTTGCTTAGTTTCACATTTGCTTTAAATCAACATAAGGCTTGTTTCTTTTCTCTAGCCCTTCACTCAGCTCCATGTTCTTGACACCTTGAATGTGCCAGCACAGGGGTTCATGAAGATGCGGAAAAGCAGAGAAGGGATCTGGCTGAAATTTAAACCATCTCTCCCCTCCTGCAAACAACTGGGTTACTGACTTGGTCTAGCTCACAAATACATAAACGTGTATAATGGTCCAAAGGACAGGAATCTGTGGCCAAGGGCTGGGGAGGGAGAGGAAGATAGCACTGCCTTGGTGACAGCAGTCTACACATATTGGGCTTAATGACTTAAAGTAGCTGGCCTGACCCAGCTACTTTACAAAAGGGTGGTCCCAAGCCTAGCCTTACCACTGGAAGACCCATTTTGTCAACACTGTTCTTCTTCACGCTTGTGACACCTTCATGGCCCCAGTGTGCAACGGCTCACTAAGCAGAACTGGTAGAAAAACAAAATTTCTCTGATAGAGAAAAATGAATATGTACATGTGTATGTTCATGTTTGTATATTTATTTTAGCAGCTTCTGAATCGGCTTGCTGCAGGCTGACACAAGAACTAGTGCTGGTACCAGAAAGAAGTGAACTAGGAAATAAGAGTGATGAACAGGAAAGCTCCTTTGGCAACAGTAGGATGTTTAAACCATGCAGATGTGTCATAAGCCTAAAGCCAGAGTTCTGGAAGCTACAAAAGAAAAGTCATTTACAACAAAAAGCACTGTTACTAGTTTAAAGTGAAGTGTTTACATTGTCACTTGGTCCCAAAATATTAAGCAAAAATCCATTCTTCTGCTTCTTCCCACTTCACAACACCTTCACAGGAGAAGGATCCAAGCATCTGTAAGATTACAGCAAAAGGAGAATGCAGTTGTTCATCAGCTGAAGTTGAGGAGACAAGGACCTGCACAGCCTTGTGTTAAGAATTTGCAGGAGAAAAAAGTCAACTCCTTTAGAAATCAAGTTGCTAATGAGCCAAAAGTTTAATGGAATTGGCAAAATTACCAAAAAATGCTACCATTTTCCATCTTTACAGAATCATAAGACATCTCTCCTAGTAACAACCTGAACTTTTAAAATAGTACAGGACTTGAACAAAACAAGAAAGTAAACATTAAAAGTAGAATCACTTCTGAATCACACTAATTGAGCATGAATAATAAAATTGGTTTCAGATGCCTACAGAATTTATATATGGTAAATTAAATACAGAAGATTGAGTATTTGGCACTGAGTTTACTCACTGGTTCTTAAAAACAGGCTATGATCATGAGTATTTGTTATTCAAAACAAAGTATTTCTAGACGTGCATGGAATTATACTTATTTACCCTCATTCTTTATTGCAGTACTTAAAAACAAAACCCACCTGCACTCCATTTAACCTGATACACAACCTACACGTTCATAAGCACAACTTTCTCTCTCTTCAAGGATTTATGGTCCCTTCAGTGATGGCTGAAGGTAATTCAGTGCCTGCACAGGGAGAAATACCTACTACTTCTACACAGACTCTACTTGTGAAAGCTAATACAAGCTTTCCAATTCCGAAGGCTGTAAACCTGTTACTTTTCATGTGCCTCCCAAGAAAACACTACGGAAAAGGAGCATGGGGAAAAAAAAAAATAAATCAATCTTGTCTGAGTGTATTTTCTGAATTGTTAGAAGCCGATTTGTTTGTTCAAAGGGATTTTGAAGAGATCAATTTAGTCATAACCTATTGAACACATGATGTGGAGCAGTGTCCCAAACCTAAATAATATAAAGTGAAATTAAAGCAAACAGGTAATGTAATACTCCTAAAAGCATCTCTAAGTTAAGAAGAGAGACATACAGTCTGAGTAGGATTTCCTCTGTGCTGTGGATAAAATCCAACTAATTCTTAAAGGCTTCTTTATTTATCTATTTGATAGAATGTTTACAGATCTTCAGCAAGATCTTAGTGTACTATGCATGAAAAGGGCATTTCTATGCGACTTTAATGCTAGGTAACAGGTGGCTACAGAATGCTATGGCTTGCTGGAAGTTGTGCATTTTTAATTTTATTTTCAACCTACATTTACAGATGATTAACACACAGAAAGCAGGGGAGAGGTGGGAAGTGTTTTATCTATTCGTGTTCATTAAAAGCAGTATAAAGAAATAATTCAACTCTTCAGCAGGTGATAAATCTCCAGGGAAAAGAAATGGAATGGAAGGGTCTTCCAACCTAGAAATTCTGCAATTCTGTGAAATGTCTTCTGGAAGTCAAATTTCAGACATAAGAGCACTAGTGAGGAAGGGGATCAGCCCAGGAATTATGACAACACAGTAGTTAGACTATCACAGAATGGTGATTAATGTAAATTAATGACAAAATTAATGACAAAAACAGAAGGGTAATCGATTAAAAATAAAGTAAAAATAATTACAGTAAATTAAACACTTTCCTCTGAGTCTTCAAATAATTATCCATTTGGCTAATATCTTCCAGAATGTACAAGTGCTGAAACCTGGATGTTAATTCATAACTGCTGTAACAGCAATGACTTTTTTTATCGTAAATATTCTACCTGGGAACTTCCAAATTAGTCGGATTACTGATTGTCAATCACATGAATTAAAGGACTTTCAAAAAGAGCCGCAAATTCACATCTGACTGTCAATTTCCCTTCAATCCATTACAGCCTTTTGAATGCAACATGTACTATGCACAAACGGCCCCAAAGCTGAAGTTGTTTTTAATATTTTGAGCCATTCAAAAAGTATACGTGAAAGGAAAAGACAAACTTTTTGTTGTCCAAAGAAAAATTTTATGAGGTAGCAATTAAGGTAAGCAGCACCCCTAAATTTTCATTTCCCTACTCTCTGCATATGCTTACTGTATTTTCTTCACTGTCTGTATTTACCATTATTTCATTTGTTGGACTTGATGATCCTTAAGGGTCCCTTCCAACTCAGGATATTCTATGATTCTATGATTCTATGATTTGCCTCTTTGGGCACTGCCTGCCATGTCTTTCCTTCTCCTCTTGAAACATCGTTCTAGTCCTTGACAGAAAGGTAGAGATCTCAAAGATGAAAATTCTTACTGTGTTCATAAAATGTAGGACCTGGATAGAGGAGATTGAAATTACAGCTCTTCCCAAAAGCCCTGCAGAAGAGCATGTACAACTCCATTAACCAAGTAAGCCCCTTAACCAACCATTACAAGAGGATGCCTCATGGGTGGCAGTGATGGGAATGGGGCCAGGATGGAAGGAGAAGCTGAATGCAGTGGGGAAGAGGCAAAAGAGGTGAGAAATTAGCATTTAGCAACAGTTGGTGATGTCTAGGGTTACATCGCACAAGGGGAACAGGCCTGTGGTTAGCAAAACCAAACCACCACAAAGCCAGGTTGCCATGGTTCCAGTGCCTTCAGGTTCTCCTCTAGCTGTCCCCATATTTACAGTATTGCAAGACCAAAATATTTTTTTTTTTTTAATTTGAAAGTGATTCTTACTTCCCTTCTAAGCACACAGGACATCTGTAGCTCATCCAGCATCCTCTACCATTGCTATGAGAAACGAATCTTAAAAAATAAGGCCCACACATATCACAGATATCATTATCACAAGACAAAGAACATAGAAAATCCAGGTATGTTCCAACCCACACCATTAAAAGAAATAAATGCATTCCAGTTGCTCTGAGATCTGTAAGCAAAACAACTATCCAGAACTGTTAGCAACAAAGAAGAGAACGCCAAAGGCTACAAAGCTGAAAATAATGCACAAAACTATTAAAAAGGCATTTTGTCAGTCAGGTGAGTACCTGGTTTATATTAACAGACAAAACAAATCTAGGTTTAAAATGAAAATTTTGAAATTGTTCCAAAATTGTTTGATTAAAAAGTTCTAGAGGAAGTTAGGAAGAATCCTTTAATCATTACACTTGAACTTGATTTGATTTTCAAATATAGGTACATACTTTGTCAATCTATTTCTAAGCATAAACATTAAGTTATGTATACACTAGGCTGTTTGTGTTTTCATAATCAAATTAATATTTACCATAAAAAGATACATAAATCAAGAGCTGAAATAAAGATATTACAGGAAAGAACTATTTTCCCTTTCTTTGCTCATGCCTATGCCTACGCATAACTGATGTTAATGCAGATAAATACACCCAGGTCCACAAAGTCCTTTCTTTCCCAGCATTTCTCACACCTATGAAGAAATGTAATGGTAGTTCTAAAATCATATAGCTGTCAGATGCAGAGATTCTGAATCAAGATGACCAAAAAATACTAAATACTTGATTTTTTCACGTAATATACACTCTAAGCAGTTCAGTCTTAGACTGATGACTCTTTTATATATAGTATCAGCATTAAATAAATAAACGGATTGGTGATTCTGATTACCTGGAATAGCTTCATGGGCTGTCAAAACCACACTTATAATAGGATTTTTAGCTCCTGGAACCTGTTCAGTCTCCTTAGTTGATGGAGTTCTCTCTGTCTTCTGTACTCTGGGCCTCTTTGGAGTTTTTTCTCGCTCATCTTCCTTCCTGTCAATGTCAACGTCAGAATCATTACCTAAAGAGCAAACACCAAAAAAATACATATATAACTATGTACAAAAGCAATGCAGGTACACAGTCACTACTGCTACCAAAAAAAAAAAAAAAAAAAAAAAAAAAAAAAAGATGAGAAAATTAATGCTGCTGTAGAAAGAACTGTATGTGATCAAAGCAAGGTGTGCTGCATGAACTCCTAAAGGGAAACTTCTTTTCCTCTCCTTAATGAACCCAGGGTGATACTTGCACAAACAGAGAACAAAGGGAAAAACAAAAATTGGACTCTCAGAAACACTTGCGTTCCTAAATGATCCTTAAATTGTCGCGGATTTTTGTGAAAATTTTACAAACTTGGTATAATGTCTTATGATTTCATCATGAAATAACAAATTGGTTTTCTTCTTTCTGTACATCACTGTAACAGAGACTTTAGGATTATTTCTCCTAGTACCTGATTCATTATGCATCTTATTTAACAGAAAAGTGTTTCAACAATCTCTTAGGATTAGGCTTTTTCCCCACAGTTGTACTAAATCGATAACCAGAAACGTACTTTTATTTTTCAGTGTTGATCTGAGAAAAACTAAGGTAAAAAACTGTTCATTTGGTTCTGTGTAACACTTAGAAGTGCAGGCCTTTAAAAGTCAGACTTTTATGGGCACAAAAGTCTGACTTTTAAAGGCCTGCACTTCTAAGTTATCCCCTATTTTTTGCTATTCAGAATGTCTTCATCTTCTTAAATTGGATAACTTTTGGACCTGTTATCCTGAAGGCAACACAATAGTTGTACTCAAAATACTCATCTGAAATAACAAATATTTAGAAATTAACTCAGTTCTTCGCTGAAGTTCTTCTTCCTTACAGTAAATGAGGCTTTTCTTATTCAATTTTTTAAACTGCTTATAAATAAGGAATTACCAAATAAAGAATAAAAAAAGAGGGTTACAAGTTTATACCCAGAACCTTCATTCTATCAGATGAAGTGGTAGGAAATGCAGGCTAAAGAAAACTCTCATGGCAAATTAAGGCCTTATGCAAATATTCCAGAGGTAATGAGTAAGGAAAGCAAAAACTGATTGAAGAAAGAAAATTATAAATGAACTCAGTGAATTTCGGAAGGGTATTTTTTCTGCACCTGAAGCAGCTGACACAATCTCCAGCGTAAGTCATTCAATGTATATTCATAACATGCTGTAGCTGCTCTGCTGAGATAGGGAAAGGGTATATAAATATACAGCAGTAACGGCAGAAGCTGTAGTGTGTTTACTTGTTTATGACATGCAAATAGCAAAAGCAGCGGCAAGATATGATGCATGGAAATGGCTGTGTTTTAATTTTGTATTCTGTTAATGCTCGACTGAGATTCTGGACACCCATTGGTCTTGGAACAAGGGATTAGGGGAAGATGACAGTTAAAAAACAGAGAACAAAAAGGGCTAAGCACAAACCAAAGTAGCATAGTTAGGACCACACCTGTAAACAGTGCTTGGCTAAACTAGAAGTCCTCTAAGCAGATTTAAAAACAAACAAACAAAAACCACAATAGGAGTCAGCTTAGATTTCTTTAGAAAAATTCCTTGATACGTTCCTCTCCTCAACTACCTTTTTCTCTGTAGATTTTCATGGTTTTAGAAGATATTCCTGCTTTGGTGTGAAGGGTCTTACTATGTCTCCATTTAGATCCTTAATATAGTTATTGACTGATATTGAAACCAAGAAATTCTGACAGCAGTATTTGACAGCAAAACTTGAAGGGATATTTGGATATACAGAAATAACCCCTTTATATTTGAGTATAAAGAAATAAGCCAGAAACTGCTCATGTAGTGTTTTCTTTTGGTGGCATGTAAGCGGGATGGAGGCAAACAACGTTTTTCCACATTTCCTTTGTGAAACAGCCTCCATTAGTTTACTATCAACAACAGATCTTCACAAATTTCAGAGCAGGACTGGGCCACCAGCAGAAGAATGTATTCTCATAGAGAATCAGAATACACATGAATGTACGCTGCCTGTTGAACTGTGTTTCCTTGGGGCTATTTTATGTTCTGGTAAACAACCAATACAGACACTGATTAGGTTAATTACATTGCTTATATTCAGTGGACAGCAAGTTAGTGACAGTTTTAGAAAAAAAATGTTTTGATATTTTGCATGTTTAGCTAACAAAAATCCAGAACTATTGACTGAAGGGAAAGATGAAATTAGGACAGCAGAAATTTCCCCATTTTGCTTCACATACTAAATTCATTGTAGGAATATGAACAGATTCCAAACACCCTACCCATAAGTCGTCTTTTCTAACTATTACAAAGGAAGAGTTAATCAGTTTAGTGAGAGAACAAAAACATTTTATGGACTTCTCATGCTTAACTTGCAACTCTATTAACTTTACAATATCAAGACTCTACTAGAAAATAGAAAAGGAATAAAAGAGTTAAGTGTGTCAGTGATAAACACTAATGAGTAACTATTACCACATTAACAGCTAACAACAATTTCATGCTGGTTTTCTTCCTATGTCCCTCTATCAGGCACAACAGTTTTCTAGTTGCTTCAGGTCAACCAAGGGTACGAGCTGCAGGAAAGACAAGGCCTGTTACAACAGAGTTGACGATGACTCCCTGCCTTCAAAAAAGAACTCCAAAAATGCTATTACAAAGTGTTTTTATAATGATATGCAGAATTGTAACATAAAGTTCTGATAGTTAAACTTTAAAATCTATCCACTAATCCAATGCATGTTGACACAAGTAGTCCTATTCCTTCCCTTTCTGAAAGCAACAAGCACCTTCCAGAAGTGATTTGTTGATAAGGAGCTGGGGCTGCATGCATGGGCAATACTTTTTCCTACAAGCACAACAACGTCACAGTTTGTGCATGAACTGAAAGAGATTGAAAACAAAAACAAATGAAAAAAAACAATCAACCACCCTCCATCAAACCATCTTGCCTCCCATTGCCAGCTGCTTTCTTCCCGAACTCTTTGTAAAAAGACTTTTATGAAATGACAGAGGGAGAGGAAAGAATGTTTTAATGAAAAAGATAAGCTTCAGCTTTGACCCCTGGGCTAACAGTGCATTGCCACAATACAGGATGCTTTTCCATCTCAGAAATTTAGTGTCTTCCTGGAAAAAAAAATTACTTGACTGTTCCCACTGGTTTGGAGTCAAATACCAGTGTTTTATCTTTCACAACTAGTACAATTCACCTGTTACTGTTCTTAGTGTATTATAAAGGAGCATCCAACAAATAAGAAGATCTAGGAGCAAATGAAGTTATACACAACTCAGAATAGCTAAGCAAACTTCCTCCAAGTGGAAGGAAGTCTTTTGCTTGCTCATAAACAGATTTATTTAGACAAACTGCCTCACTGTGTCTCTCTTGGTAAGCAGTCAGCTTAGCACCTCGTCAGCTGGCACTTCAGCAGACTAATAACCTGACCTTCCCCAGCTAGCAACAGGCATTTTTAATGTCGGTTGTGCTTGTGCAAGAAACATAACATGGTGCCTGCGCCTTCTGACATGTTTAAGGAATGGCTGTGTCTGCGTTGATGAGGAAAACTCCTGTCAACTCTGAACGAACTAGTACCTTCAGAGTCCAGTCAACTTAGGCTGTTCATCTGTCCCCTGCCTCAGTCTGAGCCCTTAACTGCGAGTACTGCTCGCTGCCTTCATAATTGGATGTACGACACTGTGCAGGCACAGCTACACATTCCTAATTGGTATGTTTTTAAACTGCTCTTCATTCAAATTATTATTCTTCTCCCTAAAGCATACCGGTATTTCATAGCAGCAAGAGTGTAGTTTGAGGAGAAAAAAAAAAAAAAAGTAGTGAACTGGTCATTCAAAATGAACACATAAAATTGTTTCTCCTGCACAGGTTGACATGCTACAGACAGAACAAAGTCATGTAAATAAGAATCCTGTTGATGGCAAAAATATTTTAAACTAAGGCTCAAAGTGACACTTCTTAAGAATTACACAGGCTCCTAATTCACTACGAATCTTCTCAAAGTGTCTAAAAGAATATCTGGACTGTCTGCAATAAGATCTGAGCAGTAGAAGAACCACCTGGAGTCAATTTTACGAGGTCAGAAAACCTTATGAAGTGTATTAAGATGTACAATGGAGCGGTGGTAATCAGAGGAATTCTTAAACTGCTTGAATATGCTAATTATTTAATACTAAAAGTTGTGCTGTTAGACATAAACTGCTTTAAATAATGAACTTGAACTGATGCAAGCCTCTCTGCTTTGACACAAAACTGATATGAATCAGGCACTTGTTTAATCGAGATTAAAAATCCTTTTCGTTAGCTCAAGGTGGTTTATTCCAAAGAAGAGAATCTAGGCTGACCACTTGCAATTCATCTACCACCCAAATCCCATTCCCCAGCCATCAAATGTTCACTCTGGTACCTGCCAGAGATTCACGTGTGCTGCAATGTGGGAAAGGGAGGCAGGTTAAATTAATGACCTGTTGCCTCTCTCAAAACAAGAGCGTGGAGGCAGCTGCTGGGGAACTGATCCAATCCAGCAACAGCCAAAACACTCAAACCCATCCCATCCTGGAGGCACAAGCTCTGGTAGCTCCATTTTTTCGACTGTTCAGGCAGATTCTCAACTCATCCAGTTTTGTTTTAGGACAAAAAGAATGGATGGCAGTCCTTCCTGCCAGCCCATTAACCAAACCATCAATTTGGCTTAATCAATAGGAACAAAAACAAGCATGCAAACAGCTCTGCTTAAATCATCGGCAGAGAAACCCTCTAGGAAATGTGTGTATATACATGTACATTTACTGAGTGTGAATATGGGGCATTTAAAAAAAAAAAAAGACATTTTTAAATTCTGTGCAAATAAACGAACACACTTTTTTTCTTGCTGTTCCACTGAACAGGACCACAAGGTGAAGGCAACCCGTACTCATCAAGGCAGTAAATTATCTGCCCAGAGGATGTCAGTAACCAGTAAGGCTTGGTGACTCCTGAAAAAGAGGGGAGACCACCTCAGCGAGAAACTGATCTCACAGAAGTCATGTGGCTCGCTGGTCCCAGAAACAAAACAACAGCAGAGGCCAATTACATTCACCAGTTATTTCTGGTGAAATGGTATTAAGCCCAATACGTGCTGTTGTTTCCATACAGTTTTATAGTTGTTTACCCACTGCAATTTTAGACATCCATTATGATAAGTGTTTCAATAGCTCCCTTAGGGATCTATAAAAAGCAACAAATTTTATTATTTGGAAACCTGATCTCTTAACTTCACCTTCAGGTCAATACGCTTATTATGTTTCTCTCAGTGAAGAATATCACAGAGAATATCAATATACACTATCTTAATATTTAGCCTATTTTTGCAATATTTAAAATATTAGTGTATTATCAGTGTTATTTTGGTCACAAATCTAAAATGCTGCACCATATGAAGAAAACCAATTTCGTCCCAGCCAAACCCAGTACTTTATTTTTAATCGGATACCCATACAGTGATAGACTCTGCACGAAATTAAAAACATGAGAAAGCAGATGAAAATAGAAAAAAAAAAAATCAAGAAGCAGTGGAGAAAATGATAAAACTAATTTCAAGTTGGAATAGCAAAAGCTTAAACATTGGATATAAAAGTGGAAGAACAACCAATACGGATTAGGCAAGAGGTCAAAAATTACAGAAGAACTTGTTGTCAGAGATCCTTATGATTTTAGCCATCTATTCTTAACTGCTGTGTCAGAAATGAGAGAGGATATTTTAATTCTGAACACTTCAAAGAGCCTCAGCAAAATTCTCCATCCAGCTCTTAGAATTCCAGCAACAGAGAAATGTCATCAAATCAGAAGTTTCAGTCCTGCTTTTCTCATACACACCAAAACATGTGTGATTTTAAGAAGTATTTGTCTCACAGACACTTTAGTCCAGAAAATGTTGGTGTCCATCGCATCTATTCAAGTAACTGAAATATTTTTTGAACGTTATACACACAAAAAAAAACACAAGCAAAATAAATATGTTTATACCACTGCCTAAATCAAGGATGCTCTTGCTTTTTGAACACCACTTATATTTGTGGTCCTCTATCTCCAAACAGATACAGCAGAGCTGCTGAGAGGATTGATATGACTGCCTAGATATACATGTATAAGCAATTTCCGTATCATCTAGTCTGTTACTTAAGACTCACACCAAGTAAGAATAATCTGATTGCAAACATGAAAATTTCTAAATTATGAACCTTATGCAAGAGGTTACTGAGAATTAGTAATAACCATTTATCAGAAGTATACAGCAAGATGGCAGCCACGGAAAACCAGGATCAGGTTTGAGAAACAATCCGAAGAAGCACCATTTCACAAACAGTGCAACAATGCTCCGAAACTCACTAACACAGAACATACTGACAAGTAGAAAACCAGACAGCTCTATAATCCACTTAGATAAATTAATGAGCTCAGCAGCTGTCATTGTGACTGATCTGGGTGAAATCTCCAGCTCACAGGCTCTGCCAACAACTTCGTATCTTGGCAAGTTTGTGCAAGTATTTTTAAGTACGAACGGGTCCCCATGAAATTACATGAACAGATTAAAAAAAAAAAGGCATTTACAACTACATTATTTGTTTGCCTGTTTAATTTTAGGCTTTTTTTCGTTCACTTTTACAAGTTTCACCCATTACCCTCAAAACTTTCTTTGTAATAAAAATTGAGTCTGATAATAATACAACTCCAAAATCCCCAAGTTTGAAGAACGTATGTTCTGAGCTGGTAAAGCAACAAAACTATGACCAACAATCCTCGGTGTAGCCCATATTGGTCTTGTACACGCATAAAAAGTTTTGAGCTACTCAACATGATCACATTTTCCTAAAGGATAACAACAACATGCATGCTGTTTATCTACACATTCAGAAGTTGGGAAGTTTTGCCAAAGCAGTTCACATGACAAAACCAGAGATGAGAAGTTTCCCTCTGATGGGTTGGTTATCAGCAGACGGCTGAAGACAGAATTTTCCAGGTGTAATCCAAGAACAATTATCCCTTTAGGATAAAAACCAGCCGCCAGTAGTGTTACAGTTAGCCACCAAAGTACGAAGTTTTGGGCTGGAGACATTCTAGCTGCACTAATCATCAACAACTGAAAGCCCTTATTATTTGCTCTGCAAGAATGACATTTTTCTTGATTGTTTTGCTTTTGCCAGAAAGTAAATAAAAAATGTTCCATTCACATGAAATTGTGGTTGGTTTCTTTTTTAAAGGAAAAGACTGAGCAATTTACTTTGAAAAATCTGGCAGTGGGTTTTCTAGCATAACGGATCTAGATAAGATTTAGCAGCTCTAATGAGCTAACAGGTAATGGGCAGCTAATTTGAGTTTATATTCTGATTTCAGATTATATTTTAAAAGGATGCTTAGGAAAGGCAACGCTGACAAAATAATGCAAATGCTAAAATGGTACCTAGCACAGACAAACAGCAAAGGGTCCTGACACTTGTGATGCCAGAGAAAAGACTGCTGGAGTAAAAGTCTCTACACGTAGCTGAAAAATCCAACCAATGATGACAGTAAAAGAAAAAAAAAGATCAGGTAATTTATGAAAGCAAGAGTTTCTGTGCTCTGTCAACATATTCTAAGCCCATTTTATTGTTAGCCGCAGAAGTTAAATTCTACAACACACTGGAAGCAAAATGAACTCGGACTGGTTGTGCAGCATAATGATAGAGTGGGCAAAAAACAGTAATGGAAAACAGGAGAAAAATCAACGGCAATTTTTTGTGTAAGTAGAACCAACCAGATAATATGCAATGTAACTACAGCTGAAGAAAAAGAAAAAACACACTTCATTTTAACATAAACACAAAGCTCATATAAGTTTAGATAACTTGGGCTACTGTATTATTTTGTATTCACATGACATTCACCTTGGAGAAAAATTAAATGAATTTTCAACATTTTCTTTTTAAAACTTTGGAGAGGTTGAATATATTTAAACCTATCTTAAAGCTGACAGTGAACTCTCATACTTCAAAGACAATAAACCATATGAACTTCAGTGAAATAGAAATGTGAGTTTTGAGTTATTTTTCATACAGTAAAACAAGCCACCCTGGAAGGCGCTTATAGATCTATCAAAAGAAAAGAACTTAATTCAGGTTTCCCAGGGTGCACAACAGAAACATCTCTAAGGAATCATCCTTCTTCATCAATGGATGATACCCACCTTCGTGGTCCCTATCACTTCTCATTTGAAAAGAGTAATCCTCTGAGAAACAGAACAGTTTCTTATCTAAAATAAGCATTTCAGTGAGTTTAAGACAACTTTAATGCAAGTGCAATAAATCTTTTGACCTTTACGGAAATAAAATAAAATAAAATAATCTTGTCTAATTATATTCTCAGTTGTGCTTCGACATGGTTTTTCTGTTAAAAGAAACAGACAACTCCTTTCAATTGAAAATTAACACTAGGGCTTACAGCTTGTTACCAATCAAGCTACAGGACAGAAACACGCTGATTCACTTTGCGTCGTTTTATTGGGTATTTTCTTACCTCCATCTCCTTCTTCTTCTCCTTCATTTAGCACAATAATGCAGATATGCTTCCTCAGCTGCCGGGTGTTAGAGAACTTCCGATTGCATTTCCTACATTCCAAGCTGCCTGGTGAGACTTCAGCCGGTTCTGGTCCTTCTTCTGTCCCCGTCTGAGTTTCTTCATTTGGAGTAGAGTTACTGTCTGCCACATCCTCATCTGCACAGAACTTCTTAGTAGACCCTTTGGGCCTGCCCCTTTTCCTCTTCACTGCAAGGAGCTCTAGAAACAGAAAGTTAAAAAGAAGCTATAATGAAATTTCACGGGGTTGCTCTGGTAATTAGCTAATATCCATCAGATCTTTGAAAGCTAGTAATATTAAATAAAATTTCAAAGCCTAAAGCTTAAGAAAATGGTAGCTTCACACAGCCTTATTTTTAAGCAATGAAATTTGTTGGCATTTCTGCTAGCCACAAAGCAATAACCAAAGCAATAACATGTGTTATTGAGATCGACAGATATCAGAGTGCTACAGTTTTACGGAAATTACACTGCAAGCATTCTTTTAGATTACCGCATAATTGTATCAGCATGCAAATTCTACAGAGTTGCTCTGCTGTGTTCTGACACTCCACCAAAAAAAATAAATCTCATTTAAATTAAAATCAAAGAAATTGCTTAAGTATTTGAGATACATTCTGTAAAAAAAAAAAAATAAATAACTCAGTTTATCTTTTAAAACAAACATTTATCTTTTAAACCTCATTGTCCTTGTAATAATTTGAGTAATTATACTCTTAATAATTCAAGGCCAGGTTGGATGGGGCTTTGAGCAACTTGATCTAGTGGGAGGTGTCCCTGCTCATGGCAGCAAGGCTGGAACCAAACCATTCATGTTTCTAAGATTCTGTAACTCACATGATTTCTTATTCCTAGCACTTTCTATCTTCACACCCATATCTCTTGCTGGTGATCTCTCTCATCCTTACTCTAGTTACTTCAAAAGCAATCTTGCTATCAGCCTCTCACAGACAAAACTTTTGAAGATGGACTAAGCCAGTTAAACTAGCAGAAAACTTTTAGCTAACAAAAGCAAAAACTCAAAGGGGGCCAAATTTTCCAGATGGTGACCGGGTACCTTTAGAAGACTTCATCCTAGCTCTCAGTTCCTCTCATCTGTTAGGTGATGCAATGAAAAGTATCGTTCACTTTCTTTTTAATCTCAGAGGTTCTCTGTTTTTTGTTTTGGTTTGGCTGTTTTTTGTTCTTTACTCTGAAGTACTTGAAGAATTATCTGGTTTTGTATATGTTTTGGTTTGAACCTGCTCTTCTGCAAGAAACTCAGTTCACCGACAGCAAAGCATGCTCACTTTTATAGTATCTTTTTGAGTCTGAGCAGACATCTGGTGAAAAAACAGATCTACTTCTGCAGAGCTCAGAGAGAAAAATCTGCGCGCAACTAGAAGAGTTTGCCTGATGGTGTATGGAGAAACAGGACAGAGTTAGGCTACTTCTGTGCTTTTGGCATTCATTTTATCCAATGTTAGACACCTAAGCTCTGAAACTAGTCACTATTTGTCTTCTGTATTGAATGAACACAGAAAATACTCTCCAGAATGCAGTGCCCGAATCATTCTGGACCCCAAAGTGTCCAAAGTTCCAGTTTAAGAACCTTCAGCTGTGTGCAATGGATTTAAGCTTTCAAAATTAAAAGGCAAAATATCTTGATACAGTCACAGGAATGGCAAAAACAAACAAACAAAAACCAACACTGTATAATATGCATTAAAATGTGAAAAGTGAAATAGAACAGGTATGAAGTGCCTGTCAGCCATCACACTTGTAGTATGAGAGAAAAACAAAGGACTGGAAAATATTAAAAAATTGCCAACCACTCTGGTTTTGATGCTCTGGAAAGAAAAAAAAAAAAAAAAAAAAAAAGTATCTCATACGTTTCAGCTTATGGTACTCACATTTTTGAGGTCCCTTAAAGATTTCTTCAAGGGGAAATTAAATTGGTTGACTTAGAACACAAGGAAAAATAAATTACCCCAAGGAATCTTAAGGCGAGAGAACAGGAGGTGGTAGCAGCAGCATTTCAGAATCTGTTAATCGCTTCCCTTATGTATTCCAGACAAACAAAAACCCACATACAGAGACGGCAGTTTTGAGATAAATCATGTAACTGGTATCAACTGAGCAAGAAAGCATTTTGTCTCATTAGAGTAGTGATGGAGCACCTGCCTACTTAACCATGTCATAAGAACACTAAAAGCCTCATTGTGAATGGGGAAAAAAATAAATTAACTCTTTCACAAATCTTTTTGCAATTATTCAGGAGCAGCATTCTGAATTTCTGTGCTACTGCACTCCAGTGAAAGCAGTTTGGTGAGTTATCAGCCCGAAAGAGGAAGGTGATTTCAGTGCTCTCAAGACTTCTCTTTGCTACTATTCATGTTATTTTGACTTCCATTAACTGTGGCAAACAGTACCTGGTGCCTTGAGTTAATGAAATTAACATGAAATTAGAACAAACAACATATCAATGTCAACCTGTAAGAAGGTCAGATTGCTGTGCATCAAGCATGGTATCAGGAAGACAGATGCTGCTGAAGTTGCCATTAAGCAATTAAATCTTAGGATTTGAAGAGTGGATACAACCACCACATTCTCTGTTTATGACGTTGTTTTCATTCGTTTGCAATTCCAACTCTATGAGAGTACCCAGCATATTTTCCAAAAAGAAATTGAACAGAATCAGGCAAAAGAGGTTCGTTCACCTCTCGCTAACTGGTTTTAATGTAAACGTAATGAAAAACAGAACAGCATTTTCTCATTAAGACACAAATGGAAAAAGTCCTGCATACAAATGGAAATGTGAGAATTGCTCCTTCAGAAGGTTGGTGATAGGTCTTTTTCTGTGGGCTACCATGTTGTAGCTGTTACCAGAAAGATTTCTAATGGTGCAATCAATACAAAGAACGTGTAAATTTACATCGGTTTGTAAATGAGTCTACCAGCAGCAGAACTGCCAGCAGCAGAATTACCAGCAGTTCTCAGACATTTTAAAAGGCTTAACAGCAAGTGCTGGGAAACAACATACATTGGAACAGGAGGCCTCCTGGATAACTGATGTATCACCAAAATTCCTTGCTTCTTTTATCCCCTCTTTTTCCAGAGCCAAACATACCTCAAGCTACTTTGAATTAACAATGCCAGAATTCACTGTTTAATGATGCACAGGACTATAAATGCCAGCTGTCTCTCTGTACCCAGCTTGCCACCAGCTATCCATTCATTGTACTAACCACAGTTCAAAAAGCCACCTAAGAGTAACAACATGCAGTAATTGAACACTGTATTCATCTGTTCACACAGAAATAAGCCAATCAGAAACATCACCCCTTGCTAAAAGAAAGTATCAGACTAACAAGAAAAAAAAATACAAATAAAAAGCACTTATTTCAAGGATGATTAGCAGGAAGCTCAAGTTTTTAATTTGTCATCAAAAAGATTTTAAAAGAGAAATCTTGTTCCCCCCAAGAACATCTTTGTGGTTTGTAGGGATTTTTACACCCATCACAGATTCACTAAAACTAACCTTTATGTTAACTGGCATTGGATGTACAATGGCAATATTCTAGGAAGACTTTCTCTGCTATGCTATATATTATGTACTCAAAGGCATTAAAAAGGGCAGTTTAGAAAGAGAACAGTAAAAACAAACAAACAAAAAACAGCTACTATTTAAGTCTACTCCTGCACTGTTCCTCCACAGGAATTATTCACATAAGCTTCCTCAAATAAGCCCATTTAATAATCAGTAATCTCAGAAATGTTCAGAATATGAGTAGCATGCAACATTTCTATTTATGAGGTCTTCGTGTTATTATACAGCAGAATTAAATGCAATCATTCCCTTGAAATTTAACTAAGCAAAAACACACACACACAGTTTTTAACTCTTTGTAGGTTAGAGTGAAGAAGATGGCAGCACTCCAGGACTTTGGATTTAGCTGGGCTCAGTGATCCTCACTGAAGGGGTTGTGTAGCTTGTATCAAAAATCAAATTTAACCAAAACTGGTTCACTAAAGGACAACACCCTTACAAAGTAGAATCTTCTAAAGTTAGTTGTTGTTTTTTTGTTTGTTTGTTTGTTTTTCTTACTAAAATAGATTTTTCTCTGGTTTTCTAGTCCTCAGGTTTAACTCAATTGCATGGGTAATTAGAGCTAACGATGTAGAAAACAACTGTCACTAAACTATGTTAAAAGGCAAATATCTATGACTCTGGAAGAGTAGGAGACATAACAGATCCCTATCAAATGGCTCTTTTTCTCCCAGAAAAAAAAAAAAAAAAAAAAAAAAGGAGCTGTAGCACAATTCAAACAAAAAGTTTGCCAGAAGTCACAAAACACTTGCGAAAGTTTTTGCATAAACATCCTGACTGAATGCTACTGGCTAGATGTGTTCTGCAACATGAACCCATCCTCATCTGTCTGATAAACAAACAAAAAGCTCATCTTCTTTTATGTAAATAATTCCAACAGTACATGGAAGCATTCAGAATCTGCTGCACAAGGCATCAGACAAAAATACACAAATAAATTTCGTCTGCAGGTTCCTTATGCAGTTATCGTTCCCTGTGCACCTAGGCACCTAGGCTTTTAGCCCTGAAGCTGTTCAGCCTGCTCTAGTTACAGCCCATCCTCAAGTCATGAGAAGGCTGATGCATCTGCTGCATTTTAAAGTGACCTTAATGAGTTAAAAATCTCTGGAAAAATTACCATAGGCAGACTGTAACTTCTTTCCAGGTCTTAAAATCAGTAGGTCTTAAAATCAGTGAGGCCTGGGTGTTGCAAGGAGCACATATCCCATAATACAGATACAGGCTAAAGCATCCATCATGAAATAATAATATTACAGACAGCTGTAAAGTTGGAAGTTAGGACTATCTACGCTGTTCCTCAAAGCATTACCAATGTAAACCAGAACATAACTGTCCGTTCCCAAACAAAGATGCCACACCAGACAAGTCATAACCTATTCATAACCTGTACAACAGCAACATCTGCCTGGTACCCCTGGTTCCACAATTCTAACATCAAATCAAATCAAAATGTTTCGAATGAATCAAGTCTAAATATATCATCCCTTAATTATTATGGGAAAGTGGCGTGACTAACTAAAATTCAGCAGAGAGTACTGCCAATAAAATAACTTCAGAGTAATAAACACTTATTACTTGCCTAGCGTTTTACTTTTTCACAGTACTTATAAAATCATTAATTTAGTATTCAGGCAGAACAGAGCCCCATTAACAACATTCACTCATCCATACTAATTCTGGAGGAACTACACCATTTACCTGTACTTGGAAGAGAAACTATGATTTCAAAAGACAGAAATATGTTCATCTATCAGCCAACAAGTACCAAAAGGAAGTTGTAATTTCCAGGCTGTCATTCATCAAACACTTCTCCCTTACTGACAACATTGAAACACTATGAAAAAGTACAGAGGAGTTCACCAAGAGAAAAAAAAAAAGTATATTAAAAACTTTTATGTTGCTGATTCTATAACAGGAGGGGAAATTTTCAAATTCCTACATTCAGCTGTGAAGTCTCCTAATTTTTTTAAGCAGAACATAGGAAAAATTCAATACGACTTCAGGACACACTATCCTCTTTATCCAATCAACATGCGATAAGAAAGAAAAAAAAATATATTTCATTTCTATAATACAAGTTGAAATGATAAGTAATTCACCTTGACATTCCTACTAACAGCAGGTGTCAAAGAATTGGGCTTCATAATCTGAAAATGGTGGCACCACATGATCACGGCAGATATATTCACCAAGAACAATAAAAAAGGTAACATAATATGACTTTTTTGCATAATTAATTTATGAAGTTATTCTCTTCAAAGCTGGATAAGTCTAATTTCTGCTCTTTCAGATCATAACCATAATTATATACTAGTCTGATAAATACAATGTTTGCTTAATGACATATAATATAGTGCAGATAGTCCCTATCACAAATACAACAAGCACACTACAGAAGAGCCAATTTAATTAAAGGAATACGAATATGTTACACGGTAACATTATCACAAGGCTCAGAGTGAAGTGCTAACAGGAAACAAAATTTTAAGAAAGGAAGATATATTCCATACGCCTGAAATACTCATTCTTTACTATTAAAATTAGAATGGCATTTTAAAATGGGATGCAGATCTAAAATTTATTCGTCTTCTAATGTACTGTTAATTTTAGGCATTGTGTGAAACAATGATCTAGTACAATTTTTTTCTCAACAACGATCTGAGGAGATAACAGCTACAGTTTAATACTATATGACCATTATTAGAAATATCTTCTTATATTGATAAAGTTAATAGAACTGCTGAATTTTTCTTAGTAAGTAAAGGAAGAAATATCACACACGTACATTAATGATAAAATGTTTTCAAGTATGATGTTAAGAGTGTAGGGTTTTTTTTGGTTGGTTGGTTGGTTTTTGTTTATTTTGCTTTGTTACTTATAAACACACACGTTTTAAGATCCAGCAACCATAATTATTAAGTACTTTGGAAATCCTCATAGGCATGTTGAAATAAGAGGTTGGCCAACAATATAAACCCATTGTTCAATAAGGGTCTAAAATAAGATATAATTAGAAAATCTGAATTATTTTGAACCCATTGCTGACATTACAAGGGATTGCAATTATAATCAGTTAAACGTGGTCACAAATATAACTGCTGCTGCTGCAGAGGAAAACCATTCTGCATAACTAACTCTCATTCTGCATAACCTTTGACTACCAGATTTTTATTTTTTTTTTTTTATTATTTACTAGTGCCAACACCAAAGCACAATTATAAATTATGAATCATGCCACTGCCTTTTTGGACTAGAACTAATTTATATTATCTAAAACCCAACAAGCAAGGAGTTAGATTACTCAAAGCATGCCACTCTTCCAAAACCTCCAGACCTCCCTCCAGTCCATGGTGCCCTGGCTGCTTGCCTAAGAAAACTTAATTGTCTAGCACTAACAACACTCTTCCCACTCTTGTTAGGGCTTCAAATTAAAGCTGTAGGAAGCAGCCTTTGCTATACTTGACATTTAAAATTAATGGAGCACTGTAATCATCCCCTGTCACATGCTGAGTTTATCCACATCCATCCCCTGATCTAATCTGCACTGACTGAAATTCAGGCTGGCAACGTACAGCGACCATCGCAGAAACAAGCTATGTAAATCATTCCACACACAGTGAAAGCCCACCACGCCACAGGTTTCATTAAAAAAATGAAATGACTGTTAGAAAATGACACGTCATTCAATTTATCAAAAGTACCTTCTCCGTTTCTGTTTATGTTTGTTGGTGCTGTTAGAGGCTGGAGTGGAATAATGATGTCATTGACGTTAGTCCCTTCTTCTGTGTGCTTCTCAGAGACGTGAGACAATAGTTCTGACTGATTCGGTGAAAACAAGTTACAAAGCTTACACATGAAGATGGAATTGATCCCTGAAAAACAGATTTAAAAAGAGAAGTTAATATTTACAAATTTTAGTCATTTTTTCATATTACCACTAGTTATTGAGATTTTGGTTAACACATTTAACAGGCAGTGAGTAGTTAAAACAAATGATATTGCATCATTAAATGAAAGCATTCACAATAAATCACAAACAGAATTGAAGAAATGGTGAGACTTCCACCCAGATCTTCACAGGGCAAAACATTTCACCTGACTCAAATCTTGGCAACAAGACCTAAAAGGAAGTGGGACAGATGAAGCCAGTTTTTGCCCTTTCAGCCTCAGAAAATGTTGATTTCACATTTCTTTTAAACAGCTGATAAACATAAAATTATATAAGATAAAGACATTGTCCGTTGTTGATGTGCATCCTGTTGGTACAAACACCGAACATTTTATCCTTTACAAAGCAGTTCTGCGATAGAAATGCTGGGCTCCATGTCTAACACCTGGTCCTCGACCTTTCTGTTCTTGAAGTAACAGCCAATGAAGAACTACATTAAAATATTTCTTGGTCAATGCTTTAACCTGAAATTTTACATATTTTTTCAGACAAAACTTTTGATTTTTTCAGTTCAGTTCCAAAGTAGTTGAGGTGTGATGTGAACACAAACACACAAGAGAGTAAGTAATAAAGAAGGGTTACTATCAAATTAATAATTCAGAAAACTTCAACTAAAAAAAAAAACTTACAAACTTTTGGCAGAGTTAATTTGAGGTTCTTTTTCTGCTTTCTAAGACTGCTGTCGTTCACTTGAACTTTTTGATTTTTCAACATGTTTTTTCCACAGTCCCTGCTCCCTTCTGTTTCCAGTAAAAACAAGTAACAGCCAGGAACCAAATTTAACAACATGCCAGTTCCTCAGCTCTGTATAGAAACCCCTGGTCCAGACATCAGTTTCAATTCCTCCTCTCCCTCTGTTCCACTAAGGAAAAGTAGGAACGTATCCTCACTGAAATCAAACCAAAACAGCCAATACTATTTAAGGTACAAACTAATCCACAGGATAGCCGGGTAAGTACAGAAACAAAGTGATTTTCTGTGAGCCTTGGGATGAATCTGGGGTGAAAGAGAACGAGGAAGCTGTACTTTGGAACCTAGTCCCAAAACAATCCCAAACAAAGATCACTACCCCTATTTGATTTTCTTCTCCTCCCTCTGTGACACACTAATTGTATGGTTCACCCCACTCCAGAAAAACCTTTTGAATGTTCAGAATAGTGAAGCTGGCTCTCATTTACAGTTGTTTGCAATGAAACTCTAACAAAAGCAACCTAATCCTTAGAAATAATACAACTACTGCAAAAATAAAAGGCAGAGCATGCCTTCATCTCTTAAAATAGCTCTGAAAAGCAGTCAAAATACTATTCCTGCTGTACAGAATATGCTGTATCCTACACACACACAGCTACATAAAACGTATAATATACTCAGCATGGTCTTTTGAGCTTGGTAGGGATCCTTTTCAGGCATTCTGTTGTCTTGAGCACACACACATTTTTATTTTGGTTGCAGTAAGTTTATAATGGAAATGTTGCTTTGAATCATTTCTGCTCTAGTTATTTAGCAGTATTCTTTTATTAAAAAAAGAATGATGCCTGTTATTAACACAGTGGATGATGATTCTTCTGTCTAAATATGTGTTTAATGTTCCCACTACAAGACCTATCAGCATCTATCAGAAAAGTTTAACCACAGCCGAACACTGAAATCCCACGATGCAGGGGACACTTCTGTTCTGAGGCTGTCTTTGCCACTGTTCCTGCTTCCTGACCTTCCAGCTGCTTTCTCTGCAAGTTCATGCTCACTGCTTTGTGTCTCCTGTCTCCTCCTTCAACAACTGTGCTCATAAAACATTTTATTTATCGTTCCTACCAGTGAAGACCTGCAGAGGGGCTGAAAACCAGAAGAATGCCCAAAAGTCAGTTTGTTTTTTTCAAGTGCCTGATTATAAAAACCTCATCTTAAGGCTTTTCTAAGAAATTTGTGGGATTAACACCAAGTAATAAAAACATGGGAAATAATCAAACAGGAATAAAGCTGAAGACCAGAAGAGAACAGCGCAGGTGGCAGAGCACGGTGGGAGTGCTGGTGAAGGCACAGAGAAGATGCATGAGCTCTACTTAGAAGTGAGATTGAAACAAAATGGATGAAAGAAATGATTTTAGGAAGAATAACTGGAAAAGGAGGTCAGAAACCAGAAGATAAACTGTGCTCAGTTTATCATGGGCCTAAACCACTAGATTAGGAATAAGCAAATGATAATTGATTACCTGTTTGCTAATTAGGTAGTATAGCAATAAAGCAATGAATTATAGGCAATTAACTGTAAAAATCAAATAAGCAATAAGTCAATTAACTATGCAGGGAATCAATGATTAAGTAGTGGATAATTAATTATGTGGGAAATCAACAGAGCAATTAATTAGACAGCAATTAAATATGCAGAGAATGAAAGGAACAGTAATCAAGTATGCAGGTAAACAAACAACAGGAATTTCAGCCAAAACCAATTTGGAGCATTCCAGTTACTGAGCTTGCCTCGTGTTAATTTGTTATCTTCACTTTGCCCATGTAAACCCTGATAAATGTATCTTGAAATAAATATTACCAGTGACTTTCTTCTTACACCTAAAAGTGGCAAATTAAACTAAAATGTAAATAAAGCCATTTCTTTTTTTTTTCTCCATTCTTCCAAAGATCTCAAGGTACTTCTTATAGTACAAATAGACAAAAAAAAAAAAAAGTTATACTGAGCCATGTAGACAGAGAAGGGAGATTTATGAACAGATCACTGAAGACAAACAGGGAGCTGCAGACTAGGCTCACCTGTTCCCAATCCCCTTCCCAAAATATAAGAGTCCACCCTCTTTTTCTCTAAAGCAGTAATATTAGAAGAATTACTGAAAATAGAATTATTTATGCGAATAGGTTATTATCTAATTGCCATGTATGCTTTTGATCATTATATGACATTATATGACAATTATATGACAATAACTTAAGAGTTAATTTTAACAAGTCACAAACTTTCCTTTAGCACAAAACACAGGCTGGAGGTTTATTTGTTGTTGGTGGTAGTTTTTTTGTTTGTTTTTAATATTTGTTTTCACAATGAACACAAATAAGGTAAACAAAAGGGAGCTTTGCCACTTGATAGCTAGTTTTTGTTCACTTGATAGCTAGTGGCCCAAGGAATAAGAAATTTGACCAAGAATCTTCTGGACAAAAAAAACCCGAGAACTTATATTTAAGATGCTCAGTCGCATCACTCGATGTGCAGGTCCAAAATGCTGCTTCCTCTTTACCACTCAGCTTTCCCAATTCTGGAATAAGTCATGTCATAGCACACAGGATTTGTGGCAAAATCAATTACTAGGTGAGTTTTTTTTTTTTTTTTTTTTAAAGGTTCTCTATATGAAACCTTTTAGAAGCAACTATATCAAAGTCCTTCTGTTGCCCGTCAGCCAGGAAATAGAATATAGTGAGCCAAGAAACATCAATTTCTTAAAAAAAAAAAAAAAAAAAAAAAAAAAAGACCTCAGTCTTTTCTCAGTTTTAAGGACACGTGGGAGGTGAGAGTCAGCTAAGGTCATCTGATCAGGGACATTTTCAATGTAGGAGGTCAGTAAATTAATGGGAGAAATGATGAACAGGAACACAGAGACACAAACCTGGCAGCCAACGCACAACAGAGCTGATGCCAAGGACCAAAATACTCCAGTTACTAAACGATGGGCCACCAAGAAACTGCAGGCACAGCTGTGGAGAAGGCCACCAGGACTTTGGAACTGGTAAGAAAAGGGAAAGGAGGAGCAGAAAGATTTGGGATATTTGAGGAGGGTCTGTGGAATGATGTTAAATGGATGAAGGAATGCTTACATGGAGGGGGAAGGAATGGAAAATGGCATAAAAGGGACCTGTTGTGTGTAAACTGTTACTGGAAAACATGCTTGTCTGACCAGGTCCTGGCCTGATCACTGCTGTCTGTCCTATTTCTCATTAAAACCTTCCATAAGAAGGTTACCCTCCATGTAACCTCACTGTCCAGCCCACATGTGAGTCCCATAATCATTGTGCATCAAGTGAAAAAGCCACCGGACTGCAGGGCTGCCACCGGCAGCAGCTGCTCCTAACACCCCCTGACAACAGTAGTGTTGTTTCTGATCTTTCTCCAACAAGTTTAACATCCTCAGATATTGTGCTACCCTCAAATCTCCAAGCCCACATTTACAAAACCAGCTACACTTGTGGACTAAGGAAAATCAGTTCCCACCCAAATATATCTTGGCACTACAGTATAGTCAGCGATAACCAACTGCCTAAAATCAGTGCCAACTTAAAAATATTTCTAAACTTATTATTATTATAAAAGAAAAACTCCTGATAACTAACAGCTGATCGATGTCTATATCGAGCTAACACAAATGTTACAATAAACTCAGAAACAAGTTGTAGCTTCATCTACTAGCAAAGCACAGCACTACCTGGGGATACAAACAAGCTTATAAAAGATATTCATGTTACTTCAGTGCCTGACCTGGTCACTATCTTGTCACTTCTCCCTGTCCTGGGCTATGTTCCGCCTTGAAACCTGCAAGCATTCGATCACGGCAATATTAACCACAAGCTTTCTTTACGTAATACAGTTACATTTTCCAGTAGAGTTAAATTTATGACACAAAACATTGTAATTGCACACTAACATGAAAATTACTGAGAATATGTAAGGGTTTCTGCTCAAGTTTCAAATGCAATAAAAACAATACTGCCTATCATATCAGAAAGGGGGCACAATTCTTCCCATAAAATGTTTTTATTAAAGATCTCTTCCTATACAAATGCTGAGTACATAAGGTATCATAATGTCCCAGAAAAATACACAATCCTTTTCCTTGGTAGTTTCTTTAGGGAGAAGTATTCATATACTGAGGTAACAGTTAACATGAGAGCAATATGTAAAAAGCCAGTAATTTGTGTTTAACACAGGCAGAATTATTCCTCTGTATAAAAAATACTTTGAACCACATATAAAGGAATTGGCACAGCCAGTGCACTGAATTCTGATGCCTTTGCTAATACCAAATATAGTGACAATATTTGTCATAGGCATCAGAACCTATCACTCTGTGCATGTCACACTTTTTCCATTTTCAATGATATTTCAAATATATGAAATTTTGAAAAACATATTAGTAATATGTTTTTATTGCTTCACAGAAATGACACTTTTTTGGTTTTTAATTAAATTCTACTTTAATCTGTTTTAAAAAGAAAACATTTTTTTAAATACTCTGAAATGCATGATTACATGTTCTTAATACCTTCAGGTAATCAGCACTATTTCATAATTCCTGTAAAAATGTAAATAACTCTCAGCTGCATTTTTCTATCTCATTAAAAAAAAAAAAAAAAAAAAAAAGATCTCAAAATGAATGCAGGTTTTGATTCCATATGCTTTAAATCCAAAAGGCTATAATTTAGCCATGGGTTTATTCCCTAGACCTCTTCCTCCACCTTATAATACTTCAGTTATCATTTTAATAAAGACAGTAGTATAGACTAATTTTATTTCTGTTCATTTGATGGAATTAAAAGATCAATACTTGTTTCCTGCTGTTTTCTGAATTATGATTCACCAAGAATCATTTGGTGGGGGGGTTATAGCACATCTCCAAATGAAAAGCAGGATCCTAACTAAGCATTTTAAAAAAATAAAACCTGTATAAAACATCCCACTGCCTGCTACTGCTCGGGAGCTGTAGCATCCCCCAAATCCCCTCTATAATGGCTAAGTACACTCAGATCCACAACCAAGAAAACAACTGCACTGAGAGCAGCAGGCCAGAGAGAAGACGAAGTGGTTTTAGGGCTACCTTCACCTGAACCCAAACTCGTGTTAGCAACTGGTTTTGCGCAATTCACCAGTGCAGGATGACCACGGAGGAAGAAACCTGCAGCACAGCACTCCTCAGGAAAAGGACACCTGGCCGTGTCTGTTTTCACTTCTAGCTGCTTAGGTGGGAATAATTTATTTAATTATTACACACCACAAACATTTTTCATTTTGATATAAAAGAGAAAGTTACAGAACTGTAGTTATAGAAGACATTGCTGTAAACAACCAAATCACACTAAAATCAATACAAATTAATATGATCTTAAAGTAAACCTAATCATGTGCATTCACCACCTTTTCCCAAGACAACCAGAAGTTTGCTTTTCGAAGCAAACTACGTCTATAGAGGCTCTCAGATGTTACAGAGAGATACGCAGTATAAGACTAAATCACACTGGAGTGCGTGAATGTGTCTGGTTAATAAATAAACTGCCTTTAAAAAAAAGATACAATACAAATATACCAAGGACAGAAAAAGCAAAAGCTGTGGGAAAAAAAGCAGCAGTTATGGGGGGTGCTATTAACCCCCTGGAACACGAGTGCTGTGAGCTGGGCTGACAGCTTCATCTCTGCCTACGGGAGCATTACAAGATGAGCAAAGAACACTGAGAGGTAACAGGCTACACCCAACCCAAAACTTATTATGGAAAAGTTTTGGAATTGAAGACTGAAGCAAGCACAACAGACCACAAAGATGAAAGAGACTCGCCTTGAAGTGGTAAAGTCGATTTTCAAATTAAGGATAACACAGAAAAAAGACTTCAACAGGAAACAACAGAGAGCACAGAGTTGAGATAAACTGTTGTTTTTGTTTTCCATTTCTTTGTAGTTGCTTTAAAAAAAGGAAAAAAGAGATCTACATGGTACCACAATAACGTGCTACACTTAGTAAGGTGTCAAAACCGGAACGCTGAGCTGTAAATGAGGATGTTGACAGATACACATCCAAAGTTTCTGATAAATAGTCTTCTAACACCAGTGGGATACCACAGCCTGCAAATAAAAATTAAAGAGAAAAGAAAGTAGGAAAGTAGCTGGTTGTGAAGCAATGCCCTGTTATCCCAGCCTTAGCATCAGTCCCAGCTAACAGGCCATTTCAACAAGGAACACAATGTCTGCAGGTGGAAACTCCTGCTCTGTGCAGAACAGCAGTGGCAGAACCACATCAGCAACAGCCTGACTGTGAGGGTAGGAATGGCCCTGGCACACTGAAGGAGATAGAAGAAGTTACAGAGATGAGAAATAACGATGCACGTTAGGTTTCAATTATCCTTATGCAAATGTCAGATCAGGACAGGAGACCAAGATTAAATATTTAGACACCATGAACGGCTACTTTGCTCAGCAGGGAAGCTGCAAGAGGAGACACAGTTTGGGATGGGTGACTCTCCTTGGGTCTGGAGCTTAAAGAAAGACTCCGAAATCCTGGGCAGGAGTGATAAAAAGCCAAACATTTAACTTCAACAATGTGAACCACATAAAGATTAAAAACATCCTTAACAGAACAAAAACAAAACACAAAAAGGGCTCCAAAAAGAGCTAAATCAGCATGAAGATTATTTAAAAGCATCGTACTTGATACTAATTATCAAAGGTTTTAGAAAGGACAAGAAAAAAGAATATATATAATTTTAATTGCTGAGCATGGTACATAGCAGTGAGAAGAAGCTTTAGTAGAAGAAAACATTCTCAGAAAAGAAATGAGGAAAACAAACAGACTGCAAATGGTGACGAATTAAGAAATAAAACCACAGTAATGCAGGTCAATAAAGATTATTTTAGCAATGTGAGAAATAAGAAAGCAGAATGCAGCCTTTTTTTTTTCCTAAACACCTCACCAGTAACAGGCCTGCCTGAGAGCCTCTGTAATACAGAAGTAATCTGTGTATGAAAGGAGCCTTCAAAGGAGGTAAGTCATAAGCAAAATAAGCTTTTCAATTTACTTTCACTCTATAAGGGCTTGGAGAGGTTTCTGTGAAAGCTCTCTTGACAACGGCAAACAGTTTAAAGACAGCCTCAAAATAAAGGTAAGAAGTGCACTACTCGATGATCTTGAGGTCTCTTCCAACCTAGAAATTCTGTGATTCTGTGATTACTCTAAAACAAAAACTTCAGAGGTACAATACACAGCCCTACAACGAGATGGTCCTAAAACACAGACCAACAAACAAAAAACAGCACAGGTTATTGCTGCAGAAGTCCATTTTCAGCTTAGAACTCTGGATGCTTTAACTTGAAAATCTAAAAGAAGGGGGAAAAAAAGTTCTTTTAAAGGTATAAATGTAAGTACAGCCAACTACACAGCACAGTTCAGTAGCAGATGAATGAATTAGAATCCTCCTAGCTGGGAACGAGGGAATTGGAAGGTGGGGAAGAATGAAGAGTAAAACAGTTATGAAGGAGGAGGTGACCAGCAAGGGGCACTGATTAAACGTCTGACACCTGGTGGCACTAAGGGACAGGGCTTACTGAAGGGCTGCAGTAGGCCAGGTTGCTGTTGGATGTGGTGATCTTGAAGGTCTTTTCTGAGCTAGGGGATTCCAGGACCCTGCTGTCTGCTCACGTTAGTGGATCTGCCCTCAGCGTTGAGTTGGAAAAGGCAGAGAACAAACAAGGGGAGGCACTTCTTCGTATAACTCTGGGGCTGTAAGGTGAGTGAATGTCCGTGGTGATAGCAATGTGGTACACAAAGCCTTGGAAATATTTGACACAACGATTTCACATCATCATCTCCGATAAAGAGGTAGAGAAAGAAAGGAGTAACAGGCTGCGGTACTGCCTTTTGACAGATGCATCAGCTTCAGGTGGTTAACGTGAGTTACAATAGACTGAGTATTCCAAATTACATCGATTTGCTTCAGAGCTGTCCAAGATATCACCAGAAAGCAGAACCTGCCTCGTCATGAAGCTGCCCCAACAGAGAAAAGGCACAAGGCTCCTACCCTTCTTCCTTTTCTGAAGCACATCCTCACAAAATCCAAAAGCACTGTATTTAACCTCTGCATTACTAGATTTGTCAAAAGAAATCTTACTAAAACTACTAATGCTTAACCCATGAAGGCAGATACAAGCACATGGATTTTTATTAGTTTCTGCACACGCTAGCTTTCTGTAACTTTTTTTTCCAGAAGTATTTATAAAGTTCTTCAAAAGAAGACACCGCCTACACACACTTATGTTGCCTAGAATACAAATTTAGGACTGGATTAAAAGGGATCTTCTACTAACAAGTTTAAACCACTAATAAAGGCAACAAGTTTTCTCCACAAATGGCTCTGTATGAAAACATAATAAGGGAAGAAGCTTACCTGAAGCAGTTCAGAATAATCAATTTATCTAATATATAAACAAAGTAGCTCTTCCATCATTTAAGAAGATACATATCCATAAAGACTTGGTCTTGTTTAACGTTCTAAGATCGCCCTCATGTGGTTAAACGCAACACTGCAGGAATCCCAACAAAAACATTAGGGCATGGTACTGTAATACCCAAAACATGTGGAACCTCGGAGAATGAGCGAAGAGGATGCACTCGGCCATCACTTTCAGGATGCCCTGGCTGAAATGCTCTGAACCTGGCTTCTGGAAGCACACCCAAAGGAAATGCTCGCTTTGGGTGCAGCACCTATTGGGCACTGGCCACTCACGGCAGCTCTCGGTTCAACTACTCTCACAACACTACTTTTATTAAGACAAACGTGCTTGAGTAAATGAAAAATTATTATTTTTAGTAATAGAATTACTTTCCCATCTAAATCATAGAATCACAGAATAATTAAAGCTGGAAAAAACCTTCAAGATCAACTGGTCCAGCCATCCCCCTACCACCAATGTCACCACCAAACCCTGTCCCCAAGCACCACGTCCAACCTTTCCTTGAACACCCCCAGTGATTTTGACTCCACCACCTCCCTGGGCAACCCGTCCCAGTGCCTGACTGCTCTTGCTGAGACGATATAAAGTGGTTCTGGAATGCTTTTACAAAGTAGTACTTAGGCAACACAACACTTGTCGGGTATTCCACTGGTTAGATTCAAGTTATTCTCCTGTTCCCTCTCTGGCATAAAATTCTGAGCTATGCTGTCTATGAACACTGCCCAGGCGAGCCAGAAACAATTTGGGATTCTAAATATCAATTAAAAATTCATCTCCAGGAATGACAGCTGAAAGCTAGATGTCAGTCTACAGGGCAATTAACCGTGATTAAAGTATTGTGACATCACCTCACAAACCCGTACAACAAACACAGGGTTGTGAAACGCAGACAGCACATACACAATATTATTTTGGCTGTCATGTCTACGTAACTTCACTTCTTGGGGACACGGTTTATGGGCGATGGCTGGACCAGATGATCTCGGAGGTCTCGTAACGACTCTGTGATTCCGCTCGTAAATCCCCACAACCCCCTGACCAACACACGAAGGGCTGAGGTGACAGAACGCAGGTTTAACGATCACACCCCGCTGAATACGGGGGGCACAGCAGCTCCAAGGAGATGCCGAGAGCAGCCCCGGGCCGCTTCAGGACGTGCCGTGCCTCGGCCGCCCCTTCCCCCAGCGGCCCCCTCAGAGCCGCAGAACCTCAGCAGCGCGTTATCCTTCCGCCGCCCCACTGCTCCGCGCTGCACCCCGCTGCTCCCCGACCCTTCTCGAACATCCCCGGCCCCCCGTTGCCCTCAGCGGCAACACGACGGCTGCTGAAGGTGGGTAGGGAGTGGCGGCTGCCCGCCTTCCTCGGGGGACTACTTTCTCACGCGGCGGGGTACGCGTCCGGGACTACTTTCTTCCCCCCTTCCCTCAGCGCTCGGCCCCTGTCAGTGGCTCTGTGCGCGCTCCCCCGCCCGGCCCGGCCCCGGCCCCGCTCACCTGCAGCCGCAGCCTCCATCACCGGGCGGGGAAAGGGGCTGGGGGCGGCGGGAGGTGAGATGAGGCGGGGGTGGGCTGCGAGCTGACTGAAACCCCAATGCAGCGGCCTCGTCGGGAAAGGGAAGAGCCCAAATAATAATAATAATAAAAATAAAAATCGCTCCCAGCCGCAGCCCCGCGGGCCTCCCTGCTTTAAAAAAATAAATAAATAAATAAAATTATTTTGATGGATTTAGGGGCGGTGCGGGGGGGGAGGTGAGGCGGGTTATGGCGAATCTGCGGCGCCCGACACGGCGGCTTCTTCCGCAGCGACGGCGGGCGGGGAGGGGGAGAGGGCGGGGCCCGAGGGAGGGAGGGGGGGGAAGGAGGGAGCGGGAGGGGGGGGGACGCGCGCGCGCCCCGCCCAACGGCTGAGCGGCGACCGTTGGGCGGGGCGCGCGCCGCGCCCTCCCCTCAGGCGGAGCGCGGGCTCCCGGCTCCCCTCAGCTCCCGTCTTTTAAACAATTTACTTCTAAAGCGGTGAAGAAAAAAAAAAAAAACACAACAGTTTATAAGAACACGTGTGGCCAAACTGGAAATTCAGTGGCTGATAATACTGCCTCGTGTCTACTGGAGCCTAGTTGTACAAGTTTAAAATAAATGTCCACAATATTAAGTGATCTGTAAACAAACATTAGTTCTCAGGGATGTTTCACGTACTGTTTACTACCATGCTGTGTTTTTTAAGTTTACTTTTTTATGTATCACAGAATCACAGAATTTCCTAGGTTGGAAGAGACCTCAAGGTCATCGAGTCCAACCTCCAACCTAACGCTAACAGCCCTCCACTAAACCATATCCCTAAGCTCTACATCTAAACGTCTTTTGAAGACTTCCAGGGATGGTGACTCCACCACTTCCCTGGGCAGCCTGTTCCAGTGCCTCACAACCCTTTCAGTGAAGAAGTTCTTCCTAACATCTAACCTAAAACTCCCCTGGCTCAACTTAAGCCCCTTCCCCCTCGTCCTGTCACCAGGCACGTGGGAGAACAGGCCAACCCCCACCTCGCTACAGCCTCCCTTGAGGTACCTAAAAAGAGCGATAAGGTCACCCCTGAGCCTCCTCTTCTCCAGGCTGAACAAGCCCAGCTCCCTCAGCCGCTCCTCGTAGGACTTGTTCTCCAGTGCGCCTCAACACTTTTTTATTATTATTATTTTCTGCATATGCCTTATCTGCATATGCCTTATTCTGCATATGCCATACATCAGCATGTGTTAGCTGTGGTGAATCACACACTAATTTTTTTTTCACTCAGCTCCAAAGTTTTTGTTCAGGTAGTAAGTTATTTTTTTTAATAACTTTTTATTCTTGAAAGGAGCCTGATGACAGATACTTCCATGAGGGAATGGCATCAAGTTGCACCAGGGGAGGTTCAGGCTGGAAATGAGGAGACATTTCTGCTCAGAAAGAGCAGTCAGGCACTTGGACGGGTTGCCCAGGGAGGTGGCGGAGTCCCCGTCCCTGGGGGTGTTCAAGGAAAGGTTGGACGTGGTGCTTGGGGACATGGTTTAGGGGGTGATGTTGGTGGCAGGGGATCAGATGATCTTGGAGGGCTTTTCCAACCTTAATGATTCTGTGATTCCATGACAAAATACAACAAGTTTCGTCGGAGTACTCACAAACACACACTTTTGCCTCATGTTTTTCTGTTTTGTTGCTTTTCTGCTTTGTTTCTACACTAATAATCACCAAATATCAGTTTTATCACCTTCACTCTTAAATCATCATAAATGTTGTATGCATTCAATATCAATTAATTTAGTATTGAACTCCGTAGAGCCTGTCACTGTAATTAATTTCAGTGCAAACGTCTACATAGAAATTGCATTATCCTTCCTAAACATTGATGATATTATATTTTCTATTTGATTTTTGTTGTTGTCATACTGCGGTTGTATTCAATTAAGCATAGAGAGCAAACTTGTGAAGATAGGAATTCATTTTGGCATTAACTCCAGTAATAAACCTAAATAATTTCCTGTTGTAAGAGAAATAATGCATACATATTTACTGAGAAGTTGTCTTTAAAATAACTTACAAATAACACTGCTTACATGGAGTTATGATGAGCAAAATTCAGCCTCAGGTAGAAGGCCTCAAAACCTATATGTTCCTTAGACCAGTTTTTAATTAGAAAACAGCTCTACGATGATCCACATTTTCTAAATATTCTTAAATATTCAAAAATTCTTAGTTGCAAGAGTGATCGGTCTCAGTGCTCTTTTTGTCTTTGTGGACACAGCCTCTGTACTACCACCGTGTCCTTAAAGATGGTGGGGCTGATGTTTGCAATTTTGCTCTTTGCATTGCATTTTTTTTTCCTAGCCTCCTCTGCCAGACATTGAAAGAATTAGGGTTTTTTATCCTAACAACCAGCTTCACTATTTTACCCCATACTTTATTCTTGTAGGAGTTTTCTCTCTCAAAAGGAAAATCCCATCACGGATAAGGATTCATCGAAGCCATTGTCCTTAGATTGCATCTAAAAAGTAGACATAACAAACTACAAGGCTGTACCCAAAAGGAATAAGGGGCCCTGTGACTTAAGCCACCAGTGCATATGGAAAGCGCACTGTTCCTGATGACTTACAGCGGTGGGGCAAGATGAATGCACAAAAGATGAAAACTACTGGGAACCCCTAAACAACACAAAAGACACATCCAAACACCACATATACCTGTCAGGCAAACTCAGGACACTCAGGCCACGTGATGGAACTTGTCCTCCATGTCACAAGTAGTTTAAGCATCCTGGTGCTTATGAATATGAGAAGGCAAGTGTGAGGAAATGAAATAATTATGGTGTAAAACAAAGTCACCTCTCCTAGCTGGTGCCTCATTCTGTTTCGTTACGCTGCTTGCAGCCTCACAGCGCACCGCACGCTGTCAGTCGCTACAGATGCCACATGAAAGGACAGGAGGGCTGCTGCCAAGGAGGGCTCAGACACAGCCAGAATGAGCCTTAGGCCCTAGCAGAAGGGCTTGGAGAATCGGTACTTCACGAACGTTCACCCACAGATGCTTCTCTAGAATGACTTTCATAAGAGAGCTAATATAGAAACGAAGTGGTTTTGTGTGTGTGTGGGGGTGTTTACATCAGGTGCCCAAATACTAGGCATCAGAGAAGGAAAAGACAACTCTTCTGTGAGCTGTGGTCCCATTCCTCTGCTAACTTATCTCCTCTGATCGGAACGACAGAGCAACATTTTAGCAGGATGGATATCCTGACCTGATGACAGGAGACATTTAGGATTATGCCTTTGTCTTCAGCTGCCTTAACTCCCACTTTTCACTTCCTGGGCTCCAGCTTCATGTGCCCTTTTTTGTCCTTCCTGACATCCCTGCTTGCCAGTGTATCCACCAGCTTCTGGAGAATGTTTTCTGCTTGGAGCAATAAAGATCAAAGCACGTGCGTGCTCAGACACTCATCTCCCCTGAAAGGAAGGGCTTGTGCTCTTTTTAGGACATGAGTAATATTCATCCTTACCTTGGCATTGAAAGAACATTCTCTGGTCCTTGAGTCACCAAGCCTCACAACAGTAAGTAGGGTGGGCTCTCCTGCCAAGAAAAGTGCTTGTCCCAAATCTCTCACATAGTTGGAGCCGCTGCTTGAGCATCAACACCACACATGGTGTGTTGCTGCTTCCATGTGGTTGTTTCATACAGCTCTGCTTTGCACAATCACAAGCCTGTGTTAATAAATGCTGCTGCTTTACCAAGGATGAAAGAGAAGGAAAAAATCAGAGCTGGAGCTTTGGTGTCTGGCCTAGTCAAAACGTTTTGGGAGCTCTGTCAGAGGTCAGGAGCAAAAAGAGAGGCGCTGTGAGGGTGCTTGGCCAGGTCACTGAACCAGATTAAAGCAAAGTCTTCACAGCTCTGACTCACAGCTCCACAGCCTAAGCAAGAATACCCTCAGGTGCTTCCAGAAATTCCACCGCATGCTGTCGCATTAAAACCCACATCACTCAGGTGCGTTTCAGTGGCACCCTCTGAAAACAGAGGAGCAGTGCAGTCTGTGCATCAGGTCACACCCTGCAAGGCACTACGGGCCCTGCGTCCTCATCCTGTCCCTCACCTCGTGAGGGAATCTGATCCTGGCCTGTTTGCTCAGCTCTTTCTGCCCTACTTTCCCTATTTACTAAACACACGATCCACTCTCTACCTGCTCATGCCTCACCTGCCTATCTCCTTGTCTGACCTCTGTTGCTGCCTTTCTTCTCTCAGTCCCAGTTTTGTTCATCTTTAAAGGCTTTTTCCAGGTACTTTCTGCAGTTACTCTCTTGCCCCAGCTCTTTTCTAGCTACTCTCAGGTAAGTTCCTGCATGCACCAACATTTCTCCAAGTACGGCTGCAAGCCTCCTTCAGTCCCTTGAGTGGTCCCCTGTTTTAGCCACCACGTCTAGCCCACAGCAGTTGATTTCCTCTTAAACAAATCTCTTAAAATAAAAGTGAGGGGGAAAAAAATAAAATAAATGGATGCAAAGTTCCTGTGCAGAGGAGTTAAGTATCGCACAGGGCTTCAGCCTACTTCTGGAGCTGGGATCGATGAAGAGATGCCCCTTACCTGGGGCACAGGGCAGATGCTGACTCCTTTTCCCAGCTACAAGCTGGGCTTTATCACCAGGAAAAGGGCAAAGCACTTTACTGAAAAAGCGTTTTCAGACATGTGAAACCATGGTGCACCTTGCTAAGCTGTTCAATAGAGTGGCTCCACAGAATTAAAGCTGTAAAAATCAATTACAAGTTAGAATTAATATCGCCCTGTACAGCTTTCATTTCCTTTTGGTTTTGCAGAAGTTCTTTCTGGGGATCTTTAACATCGTGTATTGAATTTCTGCAGGATCTCTGACTCAGCACTGCAGATGGACCTGACCTAAACATGAATTAGGGCTACACAGAAAACGCGTTTGCCTGTAAAATAAAACTACCTCTTTGCTACAACAGCTGAAAACTACTGAGAGGGAAACGTGAGCCTTGGCTATTCTGGAAAATCTATTCTTACTTTTCCCAGAGTTTATGATTTACACCCAAGTGATCATTAACTGTGTGTTCCTTCTCATTTGATTGCTCACCACGGCATATTGCAATTTGCTTTAAAAGCATTATGTGCATGTAAAGCTGATTTTTTTTAATTTCTTTTTTTTAGAATCTGTGCTTAAAAATGTGATGATTGCTTTTAAAAACCCTCATCTTAGATGTCTTAAATTGAACGTATACAACCAGAGAAACTTTTTACCCTAAATTCCAATGCATCACTTTCCCTTTTTTCCCCACAAGTGTTTTGTGAAAACGTTTTGTTGAAGAAGCAAATCAATAAAAATGCCACATAAGCACCCACAAGAAAATTAATTAAGCCACAGGGAGGCTGCAAAACTCAGTATAGGACACAAACAAAGTGCTATTTAATTGCCTAAATGAAGCAGTAGTCCTTTGAGAGAAACCATAAATTGTGTTCACAGACCTAAGGCTCTGAACAAAAAATATTGGCAGGAGGATAAGAAGTACACCGAGTGTTGCCTTTAACACTTGCCAGCTCCCAGTGCTTGACTTTCAAACCTTGCTTATTTTTATTATAATATGAATATTGAAAAAAAATGTAAGCCAGGATGTCCTTGGCCTTGTTCACCACCTGGGCATACTGCTGGCTCATGTTCAGGTGAGCACTGACCAACACCCCTAGACCCTTTTCTTCTGCACAGCTTTCGAGCCACTCTGCCCCAAGCCTTTAGTGCTGCATGGGGCTGTAGCCAAAATGCAGGACCTGGCACTCTGCCATGTTGAACCTCATCTGAAAATTGAACATAGCTGATGTTCGATAGATTTCACGTGCCTTCAAGATGACACTTTAATACTAATCAGAACATTTACTTCTTGAGCCTCCCCTTTGCATGCTCCCACTTTGAAATACATTAATGCATTTCTATTACGGTTGAACTTGAAAATTCTTCTAGAAAAAAATACTTTTTTTTTTGCTTTCTAATTGCTAGAGGAAAAGGCACAGACACAATTCCAGGTTTAGCAGGAATTAGCGGGGTAGCACAGCTTCATGGTGACAACACGGCTTAATGTTCTTCCCACTCCTTCCCTTGAGCTGCTCAGTCCTTGTCAGCAAGCTGGCTGCCACCTAACTCTGCCTGTTAAACTCCGTGCAGCCCAGTGTTCTATATTCACTTTGCAAACCCATCTAGATAGATGAATAAAAGGTTTGAATTCAGAGTTCTTTGTAACCTGGATTAGTTATCTCAGGCAGCCTACTGGCAACTGCACCGAAGCAAGCGAGTGGTTGGGGACAGGAGTTGTGCCCAGCATCAATCTGTAACCTCTGCTCTGCATGTCTTCTGAACCACGTCTCAGCAGTAAGGATCTGGGTAACGTTATCCAATTAAGCAATCAATACAACTATCAGCATTCAGGTTACACCACAGAGTCCATCACCTTCGCCCCCAGCTCATCAGAGACCTGCAGGAACTCACTTGGCAACAAATTTTACGTGCAGAGGTGCTTTGCTCGACCCCGCTGGAGCGGGACGTGTGCGTGCACAGTCACCACCGTGTGACAAATTGTGGAGGAGAAGTAGAGATGGGAAAAGCCGAAAACTTGATTATGCAGCCTGTAAACTGAGGGGGAACAGAGAGAAGAGCCAAGGGTGCTGGGGACAACACCCAGAGAAGTCCTTCTTTACAGGAAGGTACAGACTGTGTCAGGCAGACAGCATTATTATTTGTTCCTATAACCAGAAGAGCCAATGAGGCCCTGAATGTTAACTATTTATTTTAAAAATCATTATTTCTCTTTATTCCCATTTCATGTATTATCATGTAGGATACTTTTCATCATTTTTAAATAAAAGTACCATTGCTTAATGAGAGACCAAGTTTAAGTTCTTGAACACCTCCTCCTCACACACACACCTCCCAGTCTTATGCTTCTAAGGGTATAACTTAAGGTATATGATTTATGTTTTAAAAAACTAAGCATAGAGATGGATTCCTCCAAAAGCAATGCTCCAAGCAGTATTTAAAAAAAAAAAAGTTTTACCTTCACCCTCTTGTGAATAATTCTGCCCGTTATCCCCATTCCATCAGTTAGATCAAATTTGGGGCTTACGCGAGTCCACCACTACATAGGCTTAAGATGAAATTTCACAGACATTCAGCATTTGATTCTCACTTATTTTCCCACTGATTACTAAGAGGAAACCATTCCAGCTGACGCTGTGCACTTTTGAAAGTTCTACTTGAAAATTTCAAGGAGATTAACACTTGGAAATTATAGGAGGTTGTTTTGCAGCTAGTTCTGTGCTTAACAAAGAAAAGTTGTTATTGCTTTACTGTAAAGGGCTCATTTTTTTATTCCATAGTATCTTTCTAGATTAACTGTATAAGCTTATTTTTATCTGCTATGTTTAATATGGAATTCTCTGTTTAGGACTGCATAATTGCTCTTTTTTTGTTACAGAACATTAACTTTCTGCTTCCAGTAACATCTTTATAATGACAATGCTAATAAAAATGGGGCAGTGCAAACTGCACACTTACAAATCTCTCCAGAGCTTACTATGAGGTTTATCATAATTCCTGCCATCGCAGGATTGCATAGTCTACTGATATTGATTGCACCGCACAGTTAATTTAAATACATATATATATATACCTCCTGCAGGCCTCGAAGAAAGGCAACAATTATAAATAACTTCAGAAAAAAATACATACACACTGAAAATGTTTCTAATAAACAGATTGTAGTTTTCTCAGTATAGCAATATAATCACTGCAGGGCTTCGAAATACCCTGTATTAATCACATTTCTGCTCGTAGGTTTATACTGTTTAATCCTATTACAACTGTGCAGCATGTTTTTCTTTGCTAGGTGATGTCAGACTATCTGGGGACAGCAGCACAGCTGGAGCTCTGTGCAGATTTAAATGGCGTTTTTCCTTCTTCTTTATAGACTTCTTGATCGGGGGTTGCCTTCTTACATAGGCTCCTATGAGACAAAAAATATATTTAAAAATAAAGGTTAAGAATAATCATTACTATTTGATTAGTTTTTTTGTTTTGTTTTGTTTTTCCTCCACAGTTTAGTCCTGTTGTGGTTTAATCCGGCAGGCAGCTGAGCACCGCAGAGCCACTCGCTCACTGTCCCCGGGGAGAGAATTGGAAAGGGTAAAAGTGTGAGTACTCATGGGTTGAGGTAAGGACAGCTCACCAGGTAAAGCAAAAGCCACACACACAAGCAAAGCAGAACAAGGAATTTATTTGCTACTTCCCGTCGTCAGGCAGGTGTCAGCCACTTCCAGGAAAGCAGGGCTCATCATGCGGAATGCTTTCTTGGGAATACAAACGCCATCACTCCGAATGTCCCCCCTTCTTCCTCCTTTCCCCCAGCTTTTATGGCTGAGCACAATGTCACATGGTGTGGGACATGCCTTGGCCAGTCTGGGCCAGCTCTCCTGGTTCTGTCCCCTCCCAGCTCCCTGTGCACCTCTAGCCCCTTGCTGGCAGGGCAGCCTGAGGAGCTGGAAAGCCCTTGGCTCTGGGTGAGCACTGCTCTGCAACTAAAACGTCAGTGTATTATCAACACTACTTTCATTTCAAATCCAAAACACAGTACCCTCTGAGCCTCTATGAAGAAAAAGTAACTCTATCCCAGCCAAAATCATGACAAGTACAAGAACAACAGGACTCCTGGACTAGGATAGAAATGCACACAAGAAAGCGAACTTTGCTAGTAGCTTTTCAGAACGTAATGCTGTCAAAATTAAGATTATTTATATATGTGAAAGTGTCTAAGAAACAGAGTGCAAGCCCTGATTTCATTCTCTTCACCTTTACTGTACTACAGGGAAATAGCTAATATATGTGTCAAACGGAAAAAGTAAATCCACAGTACGTGAAAGCTCATCCTCAGTAGTAAGAGCCAGCAGTACTGAAAAAGGCACAAAGACAGGTGTAGGAGACAGACATCTTTGTTATCATATCCCTGCTGGGAAAGCTGCCACAATTCTCACTGAAGAGCGAGCTATTTATAGGATAACAGAGCAAAGAGAGAAACAGCACCAATTGTGCTGGGTTTGATTTATTAACTGTACAGTAGGAATTATGTACCCAAACTGCAAGCTGTACAAATCTAACAGTTCATAGACAATACGCAGGATTTTGATTTGATTTCTCTGCTCCAGCAGACTGCTGTTCTACTCCTAATCCCCATCAACGCTCTGCAATATTAGCACATCATTAAATACTTCATACTTGAGTTCCCTCCTAGGAAAGTAGGAACTACCATGACTACATACCTAAATAATTTTACTTCCTCCAATTAAATAATACATATTTATAAATAGATAATACACACACAGGACCTACATTCTGTTTTCCACATGTACCTCATTATAAAATGCATGTCTTGGGTTCTATGAACCTTTGGTGCCTTTTTTTTATATAAGCTTAAAAAAAAATATGATATGCTTTCATCTACGCATCAAGTTCAATGGTTAAGGCAACCATAAGTTTGTTCAGAACTTGTTGCTTCATTACTAAAAAAAAAATAAAAATACAAGAATCTGGGTGCATACATTACTAGACCTTCAGGACTTTCACCCAAAAAGGGAGAGCAGAGAAGTACTTGGGATTTAATGGAGATTTACATGTAAGCGAATAAAAAGTAGCTTGTTTCTTCTGTTTATTGAAAGCTCTCCTTTTCTGACTGTTAAAAAACAAACACCATCAATAACAAAATCCCACCAGTTAGTTGTGAACTCCGATGGTTGTCTTTCAAATGCACATAACTGAATGTTCTGAATGTTTTGACTCAAAGATCACTGCTCATTCTCATACAACATCACCACGGAATTCACACAGTCTGATAGTGTAATATTCGCTATCCCTATTCTTCTGATAACATTTTTTAACATTTTAACTTTGCATATACTTTGCATAACATTTTAACTTTGCATATCACACTGCAAATTCCACATTAACAGCCCAGTAATTCACGCTTTGACAGAATAAATATCAATGACTGAAAACAATCCTTAAAAACAGATTGGAAAAAGCTGTAAATAAAATCCTTTTCAGACTAGTATTCCTCGATTACAAAAGGTTCCATCACCAACAGAGTATGGATAGGTTACAACGGGCCATATTTATACTACAGAAAGTTCATGCATACTTTCCATTTGTACTACAGAAAGTTCAGTCTCATTAAGGTCAACAGCAAAACTCCTGTAGATTTCCTGGGGGCCAGAAGCAACACAGTTGTCTCTTTTGCCAGCTTATATTTCATACCCTGAGAAATGTAACAATTCTGTATTCCCGACTCTAAGACATTTCTACGTAGAACGAGCAGAATTCGGATCTCCAAAGTTTAATAATAAATACAGCTTGTTCTGACAGCATCCAGCAATCAGAAAGCTGTTTCCTTTGGGACTCCAAATCTGAACATAATGAACATCTGTTTAAAAGGGGGAAAAAAAAAGGAGGAGGTAATTTAGACTGTTGTAATCACCCACGTGTCTGAATATGTTGGGCAACTCCTAGCAATGTCGTATGATGTGAGATATCCACCTATTCCTTCTTTGTTCCTTATGAGGAGGAAAACACATACACTGCACTCTGTGGAAATTTTAACCCAAACCCCTCCATCTCTCTGACAGAATAATTTAATGCAGAGGTTCAATTACATTTTTTTTTTTTTTAATTGAATTTCCTAAATCACAGATAAACTCCTTAAATGGTATCAGGTCTCCAAATTTCCTTCTTTATTACTCCTTCAGTTTAAACTTCTATCTTCAGGCTTCATTCTATGATATCCCCAAACTAAGCAACTGTGTGTTCCATCTAGGATTCTTCTGCTAGCCATGCTGGCAGGGTTTTCCTGGTTTTACAATGATTTTTTCCTCATACAAATTCAATGCACTGAACAAGTTCCTAACTCCAGTGCTGCAATGTGATAATTACTCAAATTAGATGGTAAAAGAGTAAGTTTTGTAGCTTGCACACCTGAATATTTATCCTATTTTTGGAATGTTCTTCATGTCTTTTTCTGTTCTGGCAATGAATGAAAAATAAGCTTTAAAGGTTTAGCTATATTTCTTTCTGCCTCATTTATCTTTCCCTGAAAGAACAGCACAGTTGCATAATACGTTTAGTACAACCCCTAAAAGCCATCTGCTCAGTCTACTTTCATTAGTACATCACGTCAAGGGTTTTGGGTTGGGGTTTTATTTTTGTAACACAGACACCATTACTCAAACATCCAATAAAAATACACAACTTCAGTTTTCATGTTCGTACTGGGAAGCTATGCTAATAAATTAGTCATCCCTGTCATATCTTAGCTGAGAATTTTGTAAAACTTTATAGTTAAATCCACTTATATAGTTATGTGCACACTCCACGTGCTTTTACATTTGCACATACTTAGTTTCTTCAGTTATATTCTGACCTAAGCCTGATTCTAGTCTTATTTACATTAATGAAAACTAAAAGAAGATACTTTAGGAATCAGTGAAGTCATCCAGACGTAATGGAATCAGAATGTGGACTTCAGTCACAACAACTCCTCACTAAAGACTGTTTCATCAATCTGTGCTATTATTCTGCAGTAAAAACCACCACCAGATCTAATTAATGGTTGTGAGCCATCACTGAAAACAAGGTATTGGAAGCCATTAGTTCAGTGTGACTCTACTTACCTATTTTTCTAGCAGCTCAAACAAAAACTCAGGGAATGTCAGGACTATAGGATTTTCTAATATCCCATCTGGATGCACTAGAGGAAATCATTCTGAGGACCCAGCAAAACCTTCATGTATTTTATGGTTCCCATGCATGTAGAACATGGTTGAAATGGCTGCTGTACCAAAGCCATCAGTGAAGGGTCAGAGCTTGGCACAGTGCAAACCTCCACATGCCCACTGTCAGAGAGAAACATACATTTTAGTCTTCTCCCTGACTCTTGAAAGACAAGGAAAGCTTCTCATCCCCACCATGGGGGAAGTCTTTTGGTAAAAAAGGCAAACTCAAGTCTGCCAACTATGGCTTTGGGGAATGCTTGAGGTTTCACAGTATCTCCCTCTCCCCTGCCCTCAAAAATCATAGAATATCCTAAGTTTGAAAAGACTCACAAGTCCAATCCCTGACTCCATGCAGGACCACTCAAAAGTCAGATTATGTCTGAGAGTGTTGTCCAAACGCTTCTTGAACTCCAGCAGACTCCTTGCTGTGACCACTGACCGGCGGAGCCTGTCCCAGTGCTTGACCACCTCTGGGTGCAGAACCTTTCCCTAACCCCCAGCCTGACCCTCCCCTGTCCCAGCTCCACGCCGTTCCCTCAGGTCCTGTCACTGTCCCCAGAGAGCAGAGCTCAGCGCCTGCCCCTCCTCTCCCCTCGTGAGGGAGCTGCAGGCCACCATGAGGCCTCCCCTCAGCCTGCTCTGCTTGGGGCTGGACAAACCAAAGGACCGCAGCTGCTCCTCATACACCTTGCCTTCCAGACCCTTCACCATTCTTGTAGCCCTCTGGACACTGCCTAACAGCTTTATGTCCTTCTTGTACTGTGGTACCCAAAAGCTCACACAGTACTCAAGGTGAGGCTGCACCAGCACAGAGCAGAGCGGGACAATCCCTTCCCTTAACCAGTTAGCAGTGCTGTGCTTGATGCACCCCAGAGTAAGGTTGGACCTTCTGACTGCCAGGGCACACTTGCTCAAACCCCCAAGCCAGCCACATGGTGGTACAATGTCTATAACCATGGACAGACCCAAGTAGGATACACTGGTGACAAGACAGCGGGTCTAAGTACACACCCATGTATTTGCCCTATGGCACTACAGCAGTAGTAGAGAAGATCCAAAGTCAAGTACTATGCAGCGCAGGTGCAGTCAGGCTAGAGGAGACAGCCCTAAGCAGTGTGTGCAATCTTTTGGTGATGGTAGGAAAAGAGACGGGAAGGAATCAGTCCCGAGAACAAGCATATTTCAGTATAGATGTAGCTTGTGCATTGGTCAGGCTAAAGTCCTAGCCTCTGTCTCAGTCACAGGAGAATCTTTCCCTAAACCAAAAACCCTAACTCCTCATGACTTTATACAACAGTTCGCAGATGCCCAGAATATAATTCCCTGCTTGTAAAACAAAATATCGTTATCTTAAAAAAAAAAAAAAAAAAAAAAAAAAAAAAAAAAAAAAAAGGTAAAAAAAAAAGGTATGAGGCTTAATTAAAATGCTTCGGCATCAAAAGTACTTAATGTTACTTCAGCTGAAGAAGCTACAGTAAGTTAACCTTATCAGCGTAACCTTAGAAATACCTTCACTAGATCTTGATCTTTCTTACTGCTACTATATATGCAGTCTTTCTGGTACAATATTTTAACGTTGTCCTTTAAGCAGTCTAAAAAGAATAGGTAGATGAAGATCTGCATGGAAATTAACCATGGAGACAGGGCTCTGTCCTACCTGACACTTGTTATGACAACTTGTCAGAGATGAACTGAATATCTTCAGAATACCAAGCAAGCCTTTTGGCCTTCATGGAAGTAGTTTCTGAATTAGAGGATCTGGTGAAGCAGATCTCTTTGCACTGAAGATATTACCTGCAATACCTGGCCGGTATCTTTCCACACCAAATAAAATGCCGTCTTGTGAATGCACCAAGAGATACCCCAGGGAAATATTTGTAGTTGCACCTTGTCCTGATAAATTAATTAAAAAAAAAAAAAAAAAAGCTTGGTATATCTTACTCCATGCATTTACATTTACAGGACTGAGAACAGGCTCTTTTCCAAAGAGTGAAAAAAATATATACCTGTTCCTGGTATTAGATCTAAGCAAAGGGAGCCTGAAATTGCTCCATGCCTTAGAGATCGAGGCATCCTTACAATAACCCTTGTTAGGCCACAGGAGCTCTTCAAAATGCCACTCAGGTGCACCGAACAAACATAACCATCAGTCAAAAAGCTATCCCTTATAAAAACAAATAAACAAAAAAAGATATGGAACCTCACGGACATTGCTGGACTTGTGTCTTCTGTATATTAAAATATCTCAGTTCATGGGATAATCCCTTCTTCTGCTTACTGTCTATAAATAAGGTTTGTGTACTGAGGAAACTTTGGAAGAAGAAAAAAAAAAAAAAAAAGCTCCCTTTTATAGCTCTTTGTTCAACTTCCAGCATTCCTTCCTCCCTTTCCTTTTCTGTATTTTCAAACTAAGGCCACCAAACACAGTATATTCGGTTTTGCCTTATCAGCACTTGCTTCCCCATGCTCTTTCCTCAGGAGGGAGAACTCTTTCCTTCTTTCTGACAGGAGACAAGGAAGAGTGAAAGTCAAAGAATTCCTGTACTGCCATGGAAGGAACTCTTCATTCCCTTTTTTTCCTAAAAGGAACCAACTAAAGTGCTCTAGGATTTCTAAATCTCAATAAAACTCAAGTTTATTTTTTGTGAGTGGATTAAAATCTTAAGAATTGATATTATACCCTGCAACATAAGAATGTTTGCCGTAAAAATGTTTTTTCATTTGCTTTAAAGCTGTCTTTTTAGAATGGCAATCTGGGAATTCCCAAAACATCCTTTCCTAGCAATGGAAACGTCAGTGTTCTTATTCTGGGAAAAAGAAAAAAAGACAGGGTACAGTTTTAAAAAAATAATCCTTCACTGCCAGTACAGCAGGATATTCACAAGTCTAGCAATTCTCATTTTCTGTTACACAGACATACACAGTAGGGACCACAAGTTCAGGAAAAAAAAAAAAAAAAAAAAGCCAAAGTATGACATGCCAATATTTCTTAGACAGATAGATGGGGCAAATAGGCAGATCTATGTGTGATTAAGTGATTTAATACTGTGGGCTTTATTAATCTGTCTTTATAGAAATACATCAAACTGAAACAGCTGTCCTGAATTCCTGCAAGTAAATTCACTCTACAGTGATCTTGAGCTGTGAGGAACACCACTGCTGCTTGGGACCATGCTAAACTGTGCTCTGCTTTACTGCTACTTTTATTTTTAATGTTCCTTATAAGATAACTAGTCCTTCTGGCTACTGGGGTAACCTTCAAGAAGGAAAATCAGTGATGGTTACCCCAAAGCAGTTTTGTTCTGATGATGCAGCTAGCTGGCACAATCCTGCATGCTAGCAAAGCTCCGAACTGCACCCAAAAGCCTGAATATCTCTGTACAAGTGGGTGAAGACTGAGACTGCTCCTCAGTCCCACTGTTTTGCTCTGTATAAGCTCAAACACAAGATGAGGACCCTGTCACATTGCTATAACATCTCACCACAACAGGGAAAGAAGACAGTTTTCAAAAACCCATTCCTTCATTTAAGTAACCTTACTTTAAATAGATTTTGTATGAACGTAAACTGTCTTGTTTCCATTTAGAAAACCCTTTCATTTATTCTGCCATAAGTACACACAAAATTTATCTGGAGCTATTTTAGGACCCAAAATTCAGTGTAAAGCAGGACGTACATGGAAGATGATGATGTTCTGCCAACCATTTACTCTCTAGCTGCAAACTGCAAATATCATCCGTTGTCATATTCACATGTTAAGAATGAGAAAGAAAGCTTATATGGCAAAATTCAGTAAAACCAAAGCTATCTCTGCATTTTAATGTTACCCCCAAGAAGTTTAAATAAAACCAGAAGTCCTGCTCTCCCTGGAGTTTGAACTGGCTTCAACAGCTTTGTTTATGTATATAACAAGTATAAACCCCATTTATGCACATCTCCCCTGTAGACAACAGGAGTTTATCCAGCTATTGAAAATATGGAACAGGTGTATCAGCCAGCATTAAACATCTGAATGTTTCTTGATTGCTGTTATAAACAACTTATTTGATTCTTAAAAAGGGGAAGTTTATTAACGTTGCCCCAAAATAGCATTAAAACCTTATCATACCTAATGCAAATCCAGCACTTGAAGGAGTAGCCATTAAAACCTCTTATTATATGGTTTAACTACACACGTACAGTGGCAAACAGTCATGTATGAAACTTGGTATCTGAAGTTGAGCTCCTGTAACTACTACACAGCCATCACTTGAAGACTGCTACTTAGTGGTTAAGAGTCGATTGAGCCTTGAAGAGCTTAGTTCTGAATTTTAGAGCTTGTCCTTCCCTAGGTCTCCTATCTGGAAGTAAATTTTCTAGAGAACAAGTCTCTACGCATTTAAAGATACCTATTTATTTTTCCTTTAATTAATTTTAGCAAATAAAAATGGGAAGAAGCAATGCATCCAAGACATGAAGCAGAACATCTCAGTTCTTTGAAGGATAGGTTACATCAGTTAAAAGAGCCATTTTTGGATTACCTTTTTTCTTCTTGTACATCTTTTCAAAGGCAAAAAAAAAAAAAAAAAAAAAAAAAAAAAAAGAAGTGATTTTCCTGAGCTTGTATCTGAGCCATACCTGCAGCTTTCACTTGAAAGCAGAAACCAACGGATGTTCTCTTGGTCTTGGCCTCTAGCACCAACAGTACACACATACACAAGTACATCTGATCTGAAAACTCTGTATTAAATTACTTTTATCATCCCCATGCTCACAAGGAGACCTCCTTCTGCTATGATCCAGTCTGTTTCCCATTTCACTGTCTCTATCCTGTAACATCAACTTTTCTGGAAGACTGCAAATTATGCAAGCATGTGTGAGGGGCTCTTGATTGAGGAGAAGCAAAGTTTCATCAACACCTCTGTCAAGGCGCCTGTACGAGGTTCGTACCTCCTAGCTGACAGAGCGGGACCAGTAGGGCTTGGTGATGGAGAAGCGCCTACGCCTGGAGAACCAGAATAGCTTTGAAAGTGGAGACACCGGGCATGTGGTGCATCTCCACCACGCTCAGGAGTAAGGGTGTAACCTACGATGGCTACAGCAGGAAGTTTAATGGTATAGAAAAGACCTCGTCTAGTCTGTAAAACTGTCATATTTCATGAAATCGCATTCAACCACAGCGTTTCTGTTGACTATTTAATTCTAAACTGGAATCCAGGTTAAGAAGAGATTTGCCAGCTTATCAATTCCTTACATTGTAAGTGTGAAACATCTCCCCCAAAAGATAATTAATGCACCACATTTCCTACTAACTGGTAGTTAGCCAATTCTACCCTTCATTAGTGTTTGGGAAAATGCATTTAAAAAAATGTAGTAAGCTATGCATTTAATGGGTACATTTTCTGCGTGTTTTCCATAACCTTAAGTAAACACAGCTCAGTTCACAAAGCATCTTTCATCCCTGCCACCTCCCTTTCTTCCTGTCAGAGAAAGATAAGGCTTGTGTAAAGTTTGGAAAAATAATTTTTCACTTTATTAAAACGGCAGATTCCTATGCTAGATAAAGCCATATTGTTTACAGGAAATTATTTCTCTACCGAGAAAGAGATGTTATCAGGCAACAAATGATCGCGACTGACACAAACTACATTTCCTTCATGGTGCATAGAGCCCATGCATTGTCCCTTGGGTTGGGCTTTCCTGCTTTAAACAGACACATTGGGGGGCTGCTGTTCCCTAATGAAAGACCAAGCTTACCCCGTGTGTTCCTGGACTGCCTGAATGGGCTTCAACATCAGAGCTAAGACCCACGTTACTGATACTCACACCCTGTAGAATCGTGGAAGATTTAAGAATTTTACCTATGCCCTTTGCACAGAAGCCCCAGAAAACATCAACCAAGCTGGATGTACCTGGCATAGTTGGTTAGGAGGAGCAGGCAAGTACTGGAAGAAAAATGTAATGAACAAAGCAGACAAGAAAAATGGGTACTAATGTACTTTTATTTAAATAAGTTTGGATTTTTGTCATAAACAAAACAAAAACAGGAAGAATTAAACAGAAGAGTAAATGCCTGTTTTCAAAAATGCTCCCCACCCCGCAAAATACATTAACTGTGCCTGCGTGTTTTTCTAAGAGAAATTTAGTTTTTGACTAATGTTAAGGGACTTACCTTTGCCACCATATCTATGTAAAACTTCCGGACAATCTTATAAATCATACACATTGCAGCCTTTTCCCAGCTATTTTCCAGCTTTGTTTTATGCCGTCACTGGCGCCATGGGATTATGACTTATCTGTTTAGAAAGCACCAACACAATGGAAGAAAAACGATCTACATGACCTAATACATTTCCAAATTGTGCAATGTTATTTTATGCTTAGAACCTTTAAACATACTCTAGGTTAAGTTTGACATTTTGTTTTACTTTAGCACAAATTAGAATGGTGAGAATTAACCAATGAATATGGCTAAGGAGGAACAGAATTAGTCTATTTAACTCTCAAATTAGGATTTTCACAGATAGTAAATGTTAGCACTTTTAACACCAGCACTTGCAACCAAGCACAAGCAAGGATGCACACATGCACAGTACACAGTACTCATTCTCTTATCACATCCTCACTTTAAAACAAAACCAAACAGCAGCTTGGCTTACTTTCAGAAATTTCTTCTCAAGACACTTTTCAGTGGGTTGTCTCCCTTAGGATCAGCCAAACTACTTGGAATACTTCGACAACAGGACCACTGTGATCTACTCCCACGTGGGTTTATCCAAGGAGTAGACAAACTTAAGCCCCCAAACCTGAGACCACTATAGAACTCAAACTCCTGCAAGTCCCAGATACTCAAAAGATAGCCTTAACTGAAATACAAGCATCAATAGGCTCTCTGGTTTTTACCAAATTTAACTTTTTCTACTGCTTATCTTCTAATAGCCATATCAAAAAGTCAACTTTTTTTTTTTCCTGTAATAAAAAAGACTGCAGTTTTGTTCATACATTTCTGCAGCATGAATTTTACATCTCGAATGCACTTACACCTGCCGAAACACCAAATATCCACCCCTATCTGATTTGCTCAGATCACTTACTTGCTATCCGTAGTACCAACTAGCTCCAGACAAAGGCACTTGCCAAAAGGATGACTCCCTATGCTTTGTGAGCAGTGGCAATGCTGATCTAAGGAATCCTTCTGGCTGCAAATCCCTTGGCTACATGAGCACGAGCACCTGTGGGGCCGCACAGTGCGCCAAGCCAGGGACCTGGTCCGCACTGAGCAGGAAGAGTAGTGCGCTATGCTGCGCTCTGTGGTGTGGTATAAAGATGTGTAGTGCAAACTCCTTGTGTTCCTTTATATGAGAAGCAAGAGGAGAAATCACCAGTGACCCAGCTCAAGAGCATCCACCAACATGAATCACCGCTTAACGCAAGAAGCTGCAAGATGCGGTGTTACAGGTAAATCCTCCTCTTGCCTCTCTCCTGCTCTCAACATCCACCAGTCCCAGAGCAGGGCGACTTTCCAGAGTGGAAAACAGAGCTGCACTAGCAACAATGAAGATCCCTCATACTTCGCAATGCCACGGGGCATTTAACTCTAGGAAATACAGTAGAGAAACATTCTGCAGTTAAGCTTTTTACCCCCATTACATGATCTCTTCTGAAGAGGACGACTCCTGTCCCTAATACTTCCTTAGTTCACCCCAATTTGAAAATCCAGGTTTGCATCAACTGAACAGATGCATTCGATCAAGACCTCATAGAACTTTTTTTTTTTTTTTTTTTAATGTGCATGCACCTGTCCATAGTAAAAACATGGTTGCACTGCAGTGTTCACAAAGTTCTATGCAAATACTGAACTTCTGATGCATTTTTGTGTGTGCCAGTGTTTGCAGTGCTATGTATTTTATAAAACGTGCCCAGGACAACAATACTTCCTCAGCTTAAAAATAAGAAGCCCAGCAGTGTTTAACTGTAACAAAAAAAGTGCTTGTATACGTGAACTTAAATGAGAAAAACCCTCTTGATAATTTTCATGTTCGCCTTAAGTGGTTACATCTAAGGAGGCACTACCTTTCTAATACTAAAATTTTGTATTTTATAATAATTCCATGAAACGTGATCCTCAAGAAACTGAGTTGTATTTCATAATGGTGATGAATCCAAAGTCCTTCATCCTTCAGGTCTGAAGAAAAATATTTTTGAACTTTTTTTGAACAGTTAGACCTAATACTTAATATTGTCCAATGCTGGAGCTGTATTTCATTGAATATACCCATCAGTATGAGATCAGTATTTAATTCATCATTAGGAATGAGATTCTAGCACATAAGATGTGATGTAAAAAGAGTTAAATGCAAAGATAGAGTAGATTAGCTCCTTTGTTCTGCTACACAATTTTTCCCCATCAAAATGAGATGCTTTTGATTTTCACAGAATCACAGAATTTTCTAGGTTGGAAGAGACCTCAAGGTCATCGAGTCCAACCTCCAACCTAACGCTAACAGCCCTCCACTAAACCATATCCCTAAGCTCTACATCTAAACGTCTTTTGAAGACTTCCAAGGATGGTGACTCCACCACTTCCCTGGGCAGCCTGTTCCAGTGCCTCACAACCCTTTCAGTGAAGAAGTTCTTCCTAACATCTAGCCTAAAACTCCCCTGGCTCAACTTAAACCCATTCCCCCTCGTCCTGTCACCAGGCACGTGGGAGAACAGGCCAACCCCCACCTCGCTACAGCCTCCCTTGAGGTACCTAAAAAGAGCGATAAGGTCGCCCCTGAGCCTCCTCTTCTCCAGGCTGAACAAGCCCAGCTCCCTCAGCCGCTCCTCGTAGGACTTGTTCTCCAGGCCCCTCACCAGCTTCGTCGCCCTTCTCTGCACCCGCTCAAGCACCTCGATGTCCTTCTTGTAGCGAGGTTTTGATACAAAGGGCAACAGAAACGGTTAAAGGAGTGATTTTTTACCACTTTAATGTTTCACATATTTATTTCTCTTTATTTACCATTACCCAGTATCATCCCTTCTTCCTTTAATAACAAAGAAGTAGATGACAAATAACAAATCACTGCTGCAATTGAGAACTGAACATCCAATATTAGATTTTAGGTATCTCCCTATCACCAGCATATCTTGGGTGAACTAAGGACACCAGAAGTTTACTTTTCAAGACAAGGAAATAGGAGCACAGTTTATTCACAATCAGAAAAAAAAAAAAAAGATACATATTTTTGCAGTTAAAGACTGACTTACAATAAACACATATGTATTTACACACTCCAATTAAGGTTTATATTGCCTATTAAGACATGTATAGAAATACATTGCTTCCACAAAAGAGTATTTACAGTACAATGAACTTATTTGAATACTACTGGAAAATAGTATTCCGTTCTTGCCAATATGTCACTTGATCATTCAGGAAAGCTGCCTTTCCAAGTCAGTTGAAGTAAACATCCACCCCCCAGCCCTACCACTTGTTATAGCTGAGTGTAGGATGTTTACAGGAACTAAAAGTTAGCTTAACAATATAAATACAGCATTGGCTTTCAAGATATCCAAAAATGAATCGGCACAGACATACTGCGATACATTGTGTGAGCTACAACTTACGCAATTCGTAAGGCGCATGCAAATTACTAAGCTTTACTGATGTAACAAAGTTGGAACGCTTAATTTTTTTTTTAACATTTAACTTTATAAATATCAGAACAGGAATATACACGTACAGTCCCTAATACTGTAGAGGTATCAGAGAAAAAGTAGGAAGAAAAAGTTTCTCACAGACCATGGCTATCAGTGTTCTCTGTTGCACTTACCTGCCAAGACTCTTGATGCTCCAAGTAGGCACCTTCTAGAAATCTCAAATTCAAACCATTTTCAAAATCCATACCCAGCACCAAGACACACACTGAACATCCAAAGGGTAGTATAAATTGGATAACTGTCCTCAGAAATATCCATCTCAAATGGTTTGTGCAAAAATTCAACTCCTGTAGTATTAAAAATTTCCAGTTTCCTTTATGGGCTAAGTTTTATTGCTTCATTTGAACATCTTCCTATTTGTATTGCATTTTCTTAAGTTAATTCCCATTCCAAAACTTTTTCAAGGTACTCTTCTTGTTATTTCAATCTTCTTAATTCTTATTTTCCTCCACACAGATTTAGTTACTCAGAAATGAGTCATTTTAACAGCAAGGGAACACGACGCTTACTTAAGCTTCAACATCTTATTTAAAATGTGTGTCTAACTTAGCATCTACAGTCTTGAACAAACAAAATATTAGCAGTCCAGGAAAAAAAAAAATTACTTCTACAGTATCAACCAAGAGGCCAAGTCTCAACCTTCTCAAAGCTCTTTGCTGAGCAGGTGTTTTACAGATTTACTGGGAAAAAGGCACCACAGATGCAGACCTCCAAACATTAACAATTGGTTCACTGAATTAGAAAGAAAACAAAACGTAAAATCAAGCATTTCTACTGAATGCATCTGTGAGTTCACAGCAAGGGGAGAGTGCTTCGTGCAGTCTAAAGTTACTGAGGACTTTGATGTATTGCTTTTAAGCGGTCAGAAAAAACACCCAGAAGAAAACCACAGGCAACTAATCCAGACCCCAAACACTCAGCTTCACAGGCATTCTACTTGCTCAGCAAACAAGGGCCATGGTATTCACCCTAGCTTCTATTTCTGAACATTGCACCTGCACTGTGTATGACAGTCACCTGGAATTAGTAGTTGCACATTCACAATTTCACCACTGGCCTCTGGAGCACCAGCCTCCTTTTCTTCCCTTAGGTATCTGCCTTCACTCTCATATTAGCAGACTGTAAAAATATTAGAAACTTATTTAAGTCTTCTACCATAAGCAATAGTTACAGCCTTCATATTAACAAGATGCAGTGATTTGCTTTGCTGAAGACTAGGCCGGTATGTAAAACCTGCCTCTTCCATTCCTAAAATCCATTGATCCAGCAGTGCCAGTACAAGTCCACCTTGTATCACTGCATCAACATGCATTTGGCCAACAGCTTTTAAGAAGTTCCACTTTCTTTATTCATAAACAAGAGCCATGTTTGAGACACGTTAAGATGTTCAGTAGTTTGTATTTCACATACAGAAAACAGAGATCCTTGTATTTCACTTAGCAAGAAAACCCCAAAGAGAAAGGCAGTGTGTTTTTTTTTTTTTTATTTATTTCCTACAGTCACACACCACTTCAGTTTGTTTTTGTGTGAAGACATGATAGCTGTCTTTGAGTATATGTATTAATACTATTACATAAATAAAGTTCCATGGGACTGGACTGATAAACTGCACGTAAACTAATGGCATGTTTTTCCTCTACACTTATCTGGCATGGGGAAAGACAGCACTAAAAATGACTATTAGATTAACAAAGAGATAACATTTACTTTGATCATTCAGTGAAGAATGTTAACAGGCAACACTTCATTTCTTTTAAGTTCAAATACTATACAGAGCTAGGAAATACTAAATATTTACAGTAAAGAAAGCTTGGAAAATGACTATCAGCGCTTGTGTTTTTCTTTGAAAAAAGAAAACCGAGATTTGTAGATCCTTCTTCAAAGTATTTTTTTTTTAAATAAGTACACAAACCAAACATCATATTTAAAAAAAAGATTTTAACTGAGTCTGTTGTACGTGCATTGCTTTGAAAAGAAGTTGTTGTAGCAGTGCTATCTTCTATATCGATATAGAAGTTCGGAACCTTCTATAACCACATGGTACTGTTACTGGACAGATGAAGCTCGATATTTATGCTCCTGGGACCACCATAGAAGAATGGCTGTCCTTGGTTCACAAGTGGCCATTCACTACCTGCTTCAAAATCATTACACTTCCAGTGCTTGCTGTCTAGCTTTTCCAGGACTAAAAAAAAAAAAAAAAAAAGGATTTCTTAAAGTATTTTTAAAGTATTTTTACCTTTGGATGTAATCTTCTACAGAATCCCTATGCTGAAATTAAAAAATACCCAAGATATTACTATAATCACTAGAATAATACTATCAAATAACTAAATAAAGTTTGTCTTTCACGTGTCAAGGAATATCAAGTTAATATTTTTTCAGAGGGGGAGGAGTGTAGAATTAAAGCAGAACAGGAATACTTTCAGCCTGAACAGCACAGTTTACTCGTACATGCAATTCCCCTCCCTATCTGTTGCAAGTAAAGGACTAAAGTGAAACAAAGGAGAAAAATCCCAGACAAAAATCCAGGAAACAGCATTTGCAGGTCTCCCTTCCTAGTGGAGAGAAAAGTGAAGAGTGGTAAAGCTGTTTTGCAGAGTTGTTCTTGTTGAAATGATTGCTTTAAGTCAACACCTAGTGAAGAGTTAATTTTGAAGTACTTTCAAAATCTGTTTTTTGTGTGAAGAATAATCCTTTGTAAATGCCATGGTGAGGGTAGCACAAACCAAATCGACCATACCACAAACAAGTGTATACGTTATGCATTGTTACTACAAAAATACATCCTGTGTTTTTTTTTTTTTTAAACCTTTATTTTGGCCTTGGGTTACATCCAGCTTGCAAACAATAAGAGCGCCACCCACTCATAGACCCAGAACATGGAATTTCAGAAAGAACAACAAGAAGCAGTGCACATCCGATGAAACGCCTGCTAAGTACTTGACAGCATATTATTTTTTCATAAGAGTCACAAGTAACAGAAGCTGTTAAAACAGACAATTTATAGAAGTCTGGTTTATGGATAGCTGTACATGAAATCAAGCCCCCCTCGCTGTCACGTCCCAGTGAGGCGTAATTCCGTAGCTCGCACCACAACACAGCAGAGACTCACTTCTGAGTGACACAAGTGCAATAACTTTGCATCTCCATTTCTAACAGATTAGATTTCAATGGATCATAGCAGCACTATTAAAAACAACCAGGTTATCTTGCTTGAAGACAGCTCAGCTGTGTCTATAGAAACTAACAGCTAGGTATCTATGCATGTGTTGTTACAGCACCTTTTCCGTCACACGCTGCTCAAGAGTAGCCGGGTGCAGCAAACATCTGACTGAAAGCTAGAGCTGCTACAGCTTCCAGTCGGGGATGTTTACAGCAACAGACTACGACACATCACTGCCACTGTCTAACTGTACAAAGCAGCTGGTGACCTTTAGAGGAGGGGAGATAAAAAAAAAAAAGAGATTTAAGACATGGTTCTGTAACATTCCAACAAATTGCTGTTCAACTAATTCCGAATAAAATCTCACTTTCGCTTTGTTAAAACAAACCAACCAACACAATTCTAGATCAACATATACTTACTTAACCAAGTTTCTAAATGCAACATATGAAAAAAATACATGGACTCAGTTTTAATACACATTAAGACCTCATTAGGGTCACATTTTTTATATTTAAATTTATACTTTTCTTCCCTGTACCTTCATTTCGAGAGCTCTTAAAATATAAGGAGAATATAAATACATATATAATATATATATATAACGCTATATGCAAAATTGAGCACACAAGCAAAACAAGTCATACTCATAATGAAGACAGTATTAGAAATAAATCTGGCAGAACTGTGAAAGTATGTTTTTTCCCCAGTGTTAGAATGACTGATCAGTTTATGGCTCTGTTTCAAATAACCAAATAAATATAAACAGCTATCTTTGAGTTAAGTGTTAAAGGAGAGGGACAGGGTGGGAGGGAAACAAAAGAACTCGTTAAAAATATTTACAATTCAAGGTACTATTAAAGAGAATTTAATTTAAATTACTTTGGTTTATTAAGTGTATCAGAGTTGCTTCATGTTCTATAACACTTTGATTCTCATTTTCTGCACAGAAGAAATTCAAAGTCCAAAGGACTTTAGTGGTGCTCCTGACGATGCAAATGTGATAGACCTGGAGGGTCTGAAATGCCTGTCAGCAGATTTAGATTATTTTTTTTTTTTAAACCATATCATTCTGGCTTGATCATATTCATGTGCCTTTATTATTAAAGGCCTTTATTTTATGGTTTATAGTGGAAAACCTTCCTTTAACTAACAGATGAAAACACAATAACATTCTCATTTAATATTCTTTAACCATTTAGAAAGAAGACTGCAAGAAGTTTTCTATGGCCAGACTATATGTAGACTCCTGCAATTTAAGCTTGCTTGTTCTGGGGCTCTCTGTTAAGGCCTCCAGAGCAAGCCAGAAAGTGGAAATTATGACAAGTAGTTTAAAAGTGAAGAAAGACTATATATTGAAGATTTCTTAGTTACAGAAACTAAATCACAGCCTGTTTTCAAATAAAGGTTTCCTTCTGAAACGTGAAAAGTTGTTAGTAGTAAGAGAATTTGGTTATTACATGAGTATGCCAAGATTAATGAGGAAGCTGCATGCAGTCACTATGGATACCATGCTGACCTTCATTATTTGAGAATAAATAGTTAAAAAGCCAGTGGTCATTTGTAACAAAGGCCTCTTCAGGCTGTTCCAAAACTGAAAATTCCTATTTTACCTTGGAAAGAAATGGGTTATTTCATGCAGAGGTAGGCACATGGTATTTGGCTAATTAGGCTGCTGAGCATTAAGTTGCAGTGAACCATTTCTTCCACTGCTCTCCTTTAACACTTGCTTCTTAAGGAAGTAATAAAGGTTACTGCAATGTCACCTAAAGAGAACAAACTCCCTTCAGCCTCCTTTTGTTTTAACACGTAAATCACCACAAACCAGACACTATAAAAGACAATGAAGTCTCCTACTGCTTTATCAAACTCACTGTCAGCTACAGATATTTGCACAGCATCTTACAATGTGATTATATTTGTATAAAGGAGTTAGATTTTCTGTTCCATCGAGGTATGGTATTAAAAGGCATATACAGTACAGATCATTCTGTGCAGCTATATGCTTGAGGGATTCAACTTCTATAAAAGCTCGATGAAAACTGAAGCCAAGTATTCATAAAGAAACTGCTTAAGGTGTTCTCCCATACACTTTTAATAAAAGATAACTGACAGCATACTCCAGCTTCTGTTAAAGGCACCATCCTTTAATTTCAGTAAAGCTTACAAGCACTGAAAACAAGTAGAAATTATTCTAATGTTATTGCAAGCTGAAGAATATTAATTGCCGTCTTTGTAAATTCTGTTAACAGCTTTTGTTAAAAACAGCAATAAAGATAACATTACCTGTACTATGAAATCTACACTACTATTCTTTGAAGTGTCAGTTGGCACACAAATAATTAACTGAAAAAGGAATTAAAGGAGTCTATGTATGCATGCTCATGTGTGTTTTGGAGTCAAGGTCTCGTCCATCAGTCTACCTGTCAAAGCAGTTTAGCCACAGATGCTTGATGCAAGCAAAATAAAAAAGTTACTGCTGACAAAGGAATACAGATCTTAACTACTACTCTGATTATTTTAAGTCATGCTCATTGACCAGAACAGAATTGAGAATTAAACATTAAATCCTAAATATAAAGGAACACTTGAACTGCAAGTTAGAGAAAATGGTAGAACTTCACAATGAAAATCAACACGCAGCATACACTGGTTTTCTAGTAGTAAAGATTTAGATTTTAAAACACTATAGCATGCTACTGTATAGTCTGCTTAAAGACTGATGCTTTGTGGACTGATACGCTCTCAACGTGCTCTTTCCTTCATTTCCCTCCCCCAAACTCCTCTTGTAAGTCTAAGCAAAAAAAATATATATATACATTTTTAACTGGCCTTACAGTTTACAAGTGTTTTTGTTTCACTTTTTCATGGATTACAAAGAATAAATTGAACTATTTGTCCTGTACAAAGTAAGGCATCTGAATCAGTATTTTATCTTAAGAATCATAGCTTTCAGCTCTTCTGCACTGCAAATCATCTCCAAAAGCTCTTACGTCATGCAGCGGTTCAGATACACCTGAATGCTGACTGTGTGTCCTAGTGTAGGTAAAGGCTCTGATCGTAGAATAGCCCCAGAGAGTTCATTAGGGCACTAAACACTGCATGACAAATTATGAAATAAGAATTATATGTAAGCAGTTTTAGAACTGCTTTTCCTCAGGAAACTATTCACCCTGCTTATGATCACACAGTGTAACTACCAGTTTTACGGTAAAAGTTAGAGATTTTTTTAAATTGGGCTATAAGAAAGCAAAAACAGAGTCTCATTTCAAGAATGAATGGGAAGTGTGAAAACAGTATACTGTTAACACAGCCAAGATGAAGTTAAGTGAGGGTTAGATGCAAATGCCAAGTATATCATCATTTCAGAAAAACACAGGCATTTCACAACATCTGTGTTGAAAAATAGAGTTCTCATCTGACAAAAGGAAGGGATAAGCTGCAGAAGACAATGATAGCGTGCGCCAAAATAAAGTTCAGATCCTGATTCAGAAGGGCGTCCACCCGGTTGCCCCACAACTGAGCATGAGCTAACTCAGACCAAAATTGTAAATTTTGTCTGCTGTGGCTACGCATGATGAGGAAGCAGCAGTTGTCTTATGCATTCCCTTCCATGATTCACTGTTTCAAAGAATAAAGGTATAATAGGGAAGAAAATAATTGACTATTAATCTAGAACTACAGCAAAGAGAATTCCTACAGTATAGCAAGCCCAAGCACAGACACAGATGCAATATGCAAGACAGACTTAGCCCCTTTCTTTCATTAATTCTCCAGAAAATACACCAGCAACAACTAAATAGTGAGATTGCTCACTGTTATTTGCCATAACTGATGTAAATGCAGATATGAATCAATTATTAACACAGGAACAATATCCAGAAATTGCATCACAAATTGCACACCTACAACGGATTTCACAAGTTTTTCTCCAAAAGAGAAAACTTCAAGTTGCCTACAACGTCTAAGATCACCCTATTCCAAAATATTTTCCTGCTAAAATTTAGTGCTGTGAACTGTAAATACATAAAATTGAAGTCGAAAAACAGTAACAGAAACAGCACAGCAAGAGCAGCTTGGAAATTGGTTTCACTTTCTCAAGGCTTGACTTGGGCAGATCCAGTAAAGATGAATGCATTCAGAGCTCCAATGCAGCAAGACTGCAAACAGCAGCAAGTCAGTGAGTACATGCTTCACAAAAGCACTCTCTGCAGACCCCATTTCTGACTCCAGTGAGTACAAGTTTAAAAAGTAAGACATCAGAAGTCATTACAACAGAAGATTAGAAAGAGAGCTTAGAACAATGCTAAGCCTATGCTTGTTGAAGAAAAAAAAAATTCAAACTAGTTACCAAACAGAATCCAGAAATATCTTACATTGAAAGTGGCTTCTGGACATCACTTAGAGCAAACTCCCTGCTCAAAGGAGAACTGAATCTGAAGTAGTTAGGTTGCTCATGTCTTTTCCACTCAAATTCTGAGCATCTCCAAGGACACACAGATATTTCACAACTTCTCTGAGCAACCTGGTCAAGTGCCTGACCAGCCACAGACTGAAGAATTTTTTTTTCCCTTACAATTTATTGAAGTTTCCTGCTGCAACTTGGGTCCATTGCCTCTCATCCTTTTGCTGTATACCTCCAAGAATTATCTGGCTTCTTCTCTATGATTCATTAGGCAATCAAAGGCAGCAGTTAGACACACACCCTCCCCTCCTCCCCAAGCCTCCTCTTCCCTCTGGCTGAAGAACACAGTTCAGTGTGAAGAAATCATGTATTTATAACACACCTTGTCTCTCTACTTAGTACAACTACATACCCAAGAAGTTACCCAGTCAAATTAAGTCTTTATTTTAGGTAACCTAGGAAATAAGTTCTGCAGTACTCAGTCATCTTTGCTGCCAACTCAGGGGCAGGAACTGGCTGATCCAAGATCACTTTGCTTTAGAATTTAAAAAATAAAAATCTTTCTGTTATTAAGAACTTAAATGAATTGTCCTCGTAAAAACCCCAATACTAGGTTTACCTGCAATCAAGAGCAGAAAAAGGGAAAAAGAACAGTAGCATCCTTACTGATATAGTTTTTTTCTCCCCTCTCAGCACAGACACTTAACAGTTTGTTGCTATTTAACATACAGCCATACATGAACTGCAGTTTTTTTTTGTTTGTTAAAAAAAAAAAAAAAAAAAAAAAAAAAAAAAAAAAAAGATTTTAAACTTTCCTAGCAGGAGAGCTACATCAAAACACATTGACCGGAAGAGAAACATGAACAGTTGGAACTATAAGCTTAGGAGAAACATGAGTACACAGAATGCATTGGGTCTCCTTTCACAAAAGTATTCAATGCCTTTGCTTATTTTCCCATTGAAGTACTCCTTCAGATTTGTCCAGAAACGTTGATTATAAAAGCTCAACAGGTTTAAGATTTAAAACAAATACTGCTGTTTGCAATACAGGTCTAATTTCACAGCTTCAGCTGTTCAACTTCCTCTTTGGTCCCTATAACATAAAAGAGATTTTTGCCTGATTCCTCAGAAAGAGCTGCAACAAAATCATATCATTTCATCCAGGGTATTCTTGGAGATGCTTTACTAGAAATTATTAAAACAAATCACTTCACATAGGCTACAGGTACCTCCACATGACAATTCATCTGTTTTATCTTGAGAGTCTTCCAATTCCAAATCTGTACCCACAGTGTCTTTTCTTTCAAGGTAAGAAGGATCTCTGGTCCAAAATTATGAAGTTGTCTGCAGAAAGCGAGCTTGTGGAAGGCATCTTTGAGTACAAGACAGAGATGATCTTTCAATCTGGAACATACAAGGAAAGTTCATACTGCTGAATACGAAATAATGGATCTGATAATGTCTTAATGACAGCAGAAGACAGACACAGGAGGGCAAAAACTAACCCTAACACTTGTCAAGAAATAAAAGCATAAATTTAACAGATGTTCTTTGCAGTAAGAGCTCTACCCTTAAAAAGTTAAGTAATTATTTATTTTCTGGTTATTTAAAAACAAAAACTGAACAAAAACACATACACACTATGCCCACTACGAATTTTGCGAAAACACTGAAGTCCTCCCTGCCTGCTGACTCAAATATAGCCAAGCATGAATGGAAAAACCTCCCCTAAAAAAAAAAAAAAAAAAAAAAAGCTACAGATGTCACTTGTTAGGTTACGCTGTTTTCTCTTCACATCTCCCTTTCCTCCCCCTTTGTTTTTTAAGCAGATATCAATTGAGTCTGGCGTAGCAGACTCCAAAACAATGGCACATTTAGCACACTTCATCTACTGACTTTTCATTCACATTTGCAATTATAATTCTCTGGTGATATCAGCTGCCAACAATAGCCCTCTGTACCGCTGACGGAAACAAGCTCAGAACTGCAGTGAGAAATCCATGCTGCAGTCCCACTGCTTACTTTCGCTGCCTGAGGACACCCTTGGATGCTCTGTAGACATCAGAAATCCAACAGTTAAGCCTACACCATATTACCAGATAAGATGGTAAGTAAATACTCAGCTTGGGCCAAGCCACCAAGAGATCCAGAGGCTACACAACACAACAAATGCTTCTGTTTTAAGAGCAGCCCTGCATGAGCATATTCTAACCTTTTCAAGCTTGTACAGCCACAAATATGACAGATTCTGATGTTCCCTCGGCAGTAATTTCAGTAAGCAGAGCCTGAGATTGTTACTGCAGCCTGGTGAAAGGGCAGTGTTGCAACAGCTCATTTTCCTTACTGGATGAAGTGCAGCTCAACTCCTCCACTGCGCTTGAACCTTGAAGGAGATCAGACTGAGAAGGGATCTGCATGAAACTGTAAATCTTAACCTTGCTCCCAGCAAAGCATATACAGGATTTTTAATTACTTCAAAGAAAATAAGCTCAACCCAGCAAGCATGCAGGTCAAGAACATCAGATAAGTGTGTGGCATTTGCTATTACAAGTTCAAAAAAAAAAAAAGTTAATTATTTGTTTTGCTGTAATACCCAAGAGGCCCATTCATTTAAGTGCCCCTATACAGCCTGCTTCCCCAAAGGAAGCAGTCCACACAGGAACAGCATGTAGTTGTGGCATCCATTTGAATATCAACCACCTCACAAACAAAAATCATACAGCAGCAACAAAAATAACTTTAAGAGTACTTGGAAGGTCTCTCTAAAGGTAGGATTTCACCAAGTTGCTTTCAGGTAATACTAACAGTAACTGAAAAGACAACACATTGCCAAAACAGCTCATTTTGAAATTTCTCCAGAATCTCAAGTCAGTCGTGCATAGGATCTGGCAAATATCTATAATAAATGCTACTTTCATAGCCTTGCAAACACTTGTTCGAGAATCAAGCCACCTCCCTATACAATTTATAACACAATAAGCAGTAAGCTATACCCCTGACATATTTATAGATCAGTAAAGTCTATCTGGTGATTTTGAGTCATATTTCCTCACTTGGAGCAAAGTAACATTTAGTTACTGGACTACAATAAGAGAAGGCAATCATTACTCAGTTGTTGCTTGGAGAAGACAGAAGCAACTTTTAGCTGGATTGTGTTTTCTACATCACAAAAACAATCTTTTTTATGCTGTTGAAGACTTTGCTTAGCAACTACCAAATGCACAAGCCTTCTTTTTCTGTACTCTAGACAGAGCTACCAGCATCATCGATACAAAATGTCACGGAATTCACAGAATTCCATGTGACAAGCACAAGAACCACCAGACTCCCATCCAAGGAAGTCAAAAGAGGGAACAGAGATTACCACCAGCTTCTGGAAGACACATTTGAGGCACCCACGTAGAACAAGCTCCATGTGGAGGTTGCCAGAGTGAGCGGCAGCACTTCTACCAACAGTCAGAGACCCTGATAAACCCAAGCACTGGGCCAAAAGAAAACCCATCAGGTTCAAGAAGGAAGAGCACAAAGCTCTGCACCCAGGGCAGAATAACCCCAGGCATCAGCACAGGCTGGGGAAAGCTGGCTGAGTAACAGCCCTGCTGGCAAGGGCCCAGAAGCTGGGGGAGAAGCCAGCTGAAACGGGAGCCAGCAGCTCCCTGCAGGGAAGGGAAAATGCACATGGGCCTGTGGGTATGGGACATTGTCCCCTCTCCACAAGGACCCTATAAGCAGTGGCTGTAGCCACCAAGAAAGCAGCCGTCACAAGACTCAAGCCAAATGCTTTCTCAGTATTGACATACAGAATAATCAAAGGCCCCAGAAGGCACTGCTCTCGTCTCCCACAAAAATTAATTTTTAAATTCCTACTCTTAAACAATACACAAGAAAGGTTTACATTTAGGGATAGTTCTCTATTCTCCCCATTCTCTCGGGAACCTGCTTTGGCAGGTTGGACCCAATGATCTCGAGGTCCATTCCAACCCCTACAATTCTGTGATAAACTACAGATTTCATGTCTCTGTTTTCCCTACTAGGTCTCAATTTTGTTTCCTCACAGTAGCAAGCCTGGCTTTCCAAACCATAATAAACTAAATCACAGAAGATTGATTGTATTACTCTCCGTACTGTTCTTCTGTCACACTACAAGAAATTGACTGATGCGCAGAATTAAACCAATAAATTAGCAGTTTAGGAGTACCTGTGGAGCAGAGGAACTTGTTCCTCCTCCTACTAACTCTTAGGACCTCCTGGATTAAGCAACAATTTGATGCAGTGCACAGAACAGCTTGGTGAAGAGAAACTTCAGTTACTCAGACCACACCACAATCCTGCTCTTCGGATATTCATGGTCCAGTTAACCTTGAATCACCTCATGCTGTCACTGAGTTTCAGAATAAGAACAAGATGTACCCAGTCGATAGACAAGCAGCTAAAATGTACTCTCTTCCTTGCATCGACTTTCTTTTCATACCTTTCAGTGAACCAATGGATTCATCTGAAAGAAATTCTGCAGGTGGCATAGCGCGACAGGAGGGGATCTGCAAAACAAGGCGGTTTGTGCTGAAGAAAGTGCTCAACTTACATTTAATCCATGAAGTTTTACTCCCAAATCAACTCTAGTGCTGTCTGTGGTTTAAGTATCATTTATCTGAATGTATCATTCAAACCAATTTTGTTTCATCCAGAAGGAATTGGCTTTATATGCTCCACAGGAACTGCAGAACTGTGACTGGAGACCACCAGAACACAAAATGGCATTCCTGATCCCAACTAAAACCAGTGCAATCCACTACATCACCTTTCAACTACTGCGCCAGTTGAGTCAGTTTAGCGAGATGTCCAATAAATGCCAAAATAAATGGCAGGAGAAGCACTTCACATAAGAAATCTCTCCTGAAGTAGTAAGACATTGGACTGGGCTGCAATACAAACTTGAATACTATCCTAATGCAAGGGTTCGTTACGCAGCAATTTATCTAAAAAGCTGGAAATTTACAGGTCCATTCTTGGGTTCATAGTGATGTCTGCAATATCAAAACCATTCTAAACCTGCATTGCCAAATGCCATCCAGTCAGAGTAATGTCTGTTTGGAGAGCCCTGTTCTGAGCAGGATTTCCAAGAGCTGTGTGAGATCTGCTACAAATTATACTGGGACTGAATTTGGGAAAAGTGTTCTCTCAAAGAGAAGGAGGTAAACTTCATATTCTCCCCATCTGCTTTTCATATGAAACCAGCCAACCAAACAGGGAAAACACAAACTCACTTCTGAAGAGGGAAAGCACGATTAGCAGCAAGGAACGCCACCACCCAGCCTACAGTGAGAAGCATTCTGCAGATGAAAAGGCAAAGTTACTCCAAAGTTCATCCTGAAGACGTTTTTACTAGCTAAACTTTAAGTCACAGAAGCCAGACACTTGAAATGTCTGCATGCCTGCAAAATTCAGAGCAATGTATGAAAGCAAAAGTTGTGTGATATGAACATCATTCAGTGACATTTAATGGTGTTTATTGGGCGGCAGCTGCACAAGGCCCATTCCAAACACACAGACTACTAGGATGCTCACACCAGAGTCTGACTACTGATGCACTTTCAGGATGGTTTAAATTGATCACGGTAAGAGCATAGTAGCAGAAGAGTAGTCTTGCTAGCTCTCTTCTGGATAAAGGATTCCTGTTTCCTCCACTGTTAGAGATTTAATACAATTCTGGTGCAAGTTATTGGACCCTGGTGCAAATTATTGGACCAGACACTGTATTTAGCTGCAAACTAATCCTGGGAAAAAAAAAAAGATCAGTTTTCTGCTACAGCAGGTAGCTGGTCTCAGTTACTACAGCACGACACCCTGTGGTGCTGGCAGGAAGAAGCCACTGTTTGTAGTTCCTGGGGGGCAGGACTCTGTTTTGGTAAGAATACAGCAAGAAATCAATATAGGTGACCTGTGAAACCACAGCAAGAACCTGCCCCCACACCACAGCAAACAAAACAAAACAAAACAAAAACAAAACAAAAAAAAAAAAAAACATGAACTTGGTAAAGCCACACTCCCTTAAAAGAACAACTTTATAGCCATTTAAGACCCAGCATCAGTACTTCCAAAGCTTGCAACAGGAAACACGTGTAAAACAGCAAGTTACCTTTCACTCTCTGCTTCCAAGTTCATTGCAATTGCAAGCCTGAAAATTGTCCTTCAACATTTTTTGGTAGCACTGCATCACGTTAACGTGCAGCTGTCCCCCAGACCTCTATGCCAACAGTCAGACTCCACCTCCATGGAAAACAACTGTATAAGACGTGCATGGCAATCACCTTTCATGCTGGAGGGCCTATTTTCCTACCAACCATCTGACCTCCAAGTGAGAAGTCCATTTTACGCTACCGATGCTCCACCTGCTGGTATACGTGTAGCACAGATGAGTCCACAAGTACTCTGACCTTGAGGAAGACTACAAAAGAAAGGCCAAATAAATGCAACACCAAACAGAAAGACTTCCAAGCATTCCTAAGCACCTCAAGCACCAAAGGCAAAAGCTCCCCTGGAGAACTTGGCAGTGCAGCAGATTTCGGAATGCTACCCTTCCTAAATAATATGTAGGAAAGTTTCTAACCAAGAATGTGGTTTGATCCTCCTTTAGCAGCTATTAACAAATGAACATAAGTTGCTTCATTAGGCCAAGGGCACAGGTTGGAGGAGAAGTTTGCCCAAGAGATTCAAGCCAAATTCGAAGAGGAGCTCCCACACAAAAAGATCATTAAGTCTCAAGGTTCTATATGACGAATTTGATTTTATCAGGATTTATGAAGTGAACTTTCCTAGAGGACAATGATCTCATTAAAAAGAAGGCCTCTCTCCAACACAAATCACAGAATGGTTTGGGTTGGAAGAGACCTTAAAGATGACCTAGTTCCACCCAGCTGCCATGGGCAGGGACAAAATGAACTACAAAAGAAAAAAAGAGAAGAAATTACAAAAAGTAGTAATGCTGCACATATCAACTCGTTTCATCACATTTGTATGTAAACACTAACATGCCTACAAAAAAGAAAAACTTCTTACAGGGATCCTATCACACTCAGTTCATAAACTACTTGCCATTCCCTGGAAGAGGTTTCAAGCCCGTAAGTCTTATTTCACTTACTGAAGGATCTGAACACTGTCTTCATTCAGCTTCCCACAAGCGCTATCATCTACGATCTGTGTCAACTGACACCCCCCTCACACGCTTTTGTTTTTTTAAAGCAAGCCAAAGAAACCAGGACAGTGAGGAAAACTCCGAGTGTTCAGAGACTCACTCAACTTATAAATCAAGCTGCCTTCTTCACCTTGTTCAACGTATGTTTGTTCTCAAGTGCAGGACAAGTTACTGAAAGCCCTTTTCACAGACCCACTACTTTTATTGTCATTTTAGTGACCAATTGCAAATTCTCAGTTGGTTTTGCAGAAGTTCTGCACTTCAGGCAGGAATTAGCGAAAACCATATTCGCTCTCCAGACATGTAAAAACATCAAGAAATTACTAAGAATTAGTTCAGTTTCAGAAGTCAGTTTCATGTGGAGCTTGTGACCTTCCCCTCTATGTGAAGAATGAAGATGTAACTGAAACTAGAGAAGTGAATATTAGCCCCCTCATTTCCACAGCAAAGATGTTCTGTGAAAATAAGTAAAAATTAACCTGTTCAATGGGACACTTCAGGAAAGGCTGCAAATATAGGCTTCTAATCATCATATAAAATAAACTTAAGCACCATTAGCACACCAAACCTCATTGCCTTTGCACAGACCCAGTTAATTGCCTTAGACTTCACTTCAGTGCAAGAAAATTAGTACTACACTTGGCAATATTTGCCTTAAACTTTCCATATGCAAACAAAATCTCACATTTAGTCTAAATCCAGCTTTATGATACTATTCAAAAGCAGAATGCCTCAAATGAATTGTATTTTCTAACTCACAGCAGTAGCTTGAAGACAGAAAACATCACAGTTATCAGTAACCTGCACAACACAGGGCTTCAGTCTCCACTGACCTAAAACTCCTACCTGTGCAAATATTTAACTAGACAGCTAAAATAAAGTTTGCTTCGGGGGGGGAGGGGGGGAAGGGAATGAAGAATGACTGAAGCCACAGCCACATAGTTCTACTAACAGCTTACTGTTAAATAGACTTCTACAACACTGCAATTATACTCTATCAGTAAACTGACATAAAAGTAGTATTCATTTTCATTTTAAGTAGCTGATTTATGAAAACTCACGATTCTTTTTTCTTTTTTATTTTTTTGTGCAGTTAATGATTAACAGTCTTTGAGAAGTGCAGCAGAGATTTGGTTTTATTGGGATGCCTGCTATTCCTATGTGAAATTTACAGGTAATACTATGCAAAGCAGCAATTCAAGCTGTGTAAACACAGGTCCCCTTTGTAAAATTTAGATATAAGCAAGAAATCAGATATCAACCACAATGATAAGGAAGTTCACGCTGAAACTTCTGTAAGAAAGAGAGGCAAATAATCCAGCAGTTCTTCCTGCTCCTCTAGTATGCAGCTTCATGCTAACACTCAAAATCACAACTTCAGTTTGTTAGAACCAAGGATGGTTAAGTACACAGATTCATTTCTCTTTCCTGAGGTTTTATTGCTTCTAGTTAATATTTGGCACAGCCTGCCTTTTAACTGAATCACCAGGTTAACAGATCCTGGGGCAGGGTGCTTATCAAGACGAGTCATTTGGTCACCAAATTCAAACTGGAAAAAAAAAAACACCACATTGTAAAAGTTGGATTAGGTTTTTGAACCCAAAGCAGTCATACAGGCTGAAATCAAATGCAAAATGCCAGATTAGACAATCATGCCTAATCACACAGCAGCTCAGGATATTAACTATTACAGCCATTTGTAATTAATTGCATTAAAAGCATCAGATCAGCTGTGGCAAGCCACTTGACAAGTTACAGAGAAATTAAAAAATCAGAGAGGGAAGAGACAAAGTAAACAGCTGGGTATTTTAAGCAAATAAAGTTTCTCAAGTTTCCTTGTTAGAAGAATCTGTCTTATCTCACAGCTGATTCAAGTTCTGAACACTGCAAGCTCTGTTTAGTGTCAGAGCCTTCTTTTCCTCGAGAAAGCCTACAGACACAGCACACCCATCTTCATAAAGCTCTCGGCATCACCTTAACTTTCCTTGCCATTTCCTTGAAGCATTCCCCGGATACCTTGGGAACAGATGAGGGACAGGTTGTAGAAGAATTAGCTTCCCCGATACCAGAACATTCCCAGTGTTCCAGTGACCTGAATCCACCCCAACGTGCCTGATCCTGTCAGCAGACAGCTTAGTTATCCCACAGCAAAGGGCTGTGTGAAAATGGAGGTGTCCTTGACCTACAGAGAGACTGGAGAATTAGGCTCACCGAGCTGCCATCAGGAGAAACATTCTTGAAAACACTGCCTTCCTCTCCCCAGATAGCAGACAGTCCCGTCTGAAACTAATATTAAAAATGAGTTAGCTGGGTTTCTTGTCTTAACCTGATTTGGCAGAAGAAGTGTGCTTATTTATCCTTCTAGAAGTGAATGTAATGTTGATTACTCAAAAAAGTTTTAATGGTTAAATCTCCAAAATATTAATTTTAGATAAGCATTTTTCCTCATTGTTGCCCCTCAATGTACTGCTTTGGGAGTTGCATTTATTTATAAGCATGGTCCATATACGATCAGATCATTTATCAGTAGGTTTTATGATATATTATTAGCACTGCTGACATGTGCCCTGCACAGGAAGCTAGACACGCTCTCGGAAACCAGGAGGTTAACAAAACACATTACACTAAGTACACATGAGGATGTTGTAAGAACATTTTAAAAGGATGATGCATATCAAACATGGACCACTCAGCAGAATGAATATGAATAAAAAGAACTGCCTTTAAGCATGGAGGTGCCCATCTCCAGGAAAAGCCACGAACAACTTCTGCAGCTGCAGCCAAAGCACCAGTAAGTACAAGAAACACAGAAAAGAAGCTAAGAAGAAAAAATATACTTAACCAAAAGCTACCCAAAGTTAACACTGACATGAGGCTTTTGCTCTAAGCACTCCAGGTCCAGTATCTGAGACACATCTTAGAAATTCCAGGTAACAGCAGCTGAACAGCTAGAAAGGTCACCATTAAATGCAAGAGCAGAGTTCTCCATCTGTTCTAATTTCCCCTTTTACTTCCAATTTCTATTTTACTAACTAACTCTGTCCTCTGTTTCCCTCTTATGCAAACACACGGTGCCAGCAGCCCTGAGCAGTCAGTACCCTGGGATGTATGCTTAGGAAGCTCACACGCACAGAAGCATTTTCTGCCAAGCCACAGAGGGTCAGCAGGGCATCTGCTGTTGCCAAGCATCAGCTTTGGGAAACAGTAGTAGTTTCCAGAAGGTACAAATTCGAGTCCTTTCTGGAGATTATCATCAACAACACAACACATCTCACTACTCACCCGAAACTGTGGGCTCTCACCATGACTTCTGCACGTGAAAACACTCAGTTTGTGCGTTAAACAAGCCAAGCAATACACTGAACAGCTTAAGACAACGCACAGAAAGAAAAGAGTTCAGTCTTCAAAAACGTTTAGAAAACACTTTGAGCATCAGAACAATGATGACCCTGCATTTGGCTGAGCTGTGCTGTATCTGCAAAGAAAACAATGAAGTGAATAGATGGAGAAAGTCCTCTGAGGTTCATCTGGCATTTTGATTTATTATACTCATCTCAAGCCTCCAGCGTTCACTCTCCACACAGCTCTTACACAGCAGAAAGATCTGGTTTGGACTAACTTGTTTTATTTCTATATTCTTTGTAGAAATGCCAGCGCTCTTACAAATGCCATTAATAGCACTTCCTTATCTAATGCAGTGTTGATTCAGTGTGAAACATCGGAATTAAACAGCCCTTCAGTAGTTTAGCTTCCTCATTCCCACACGATCCAATATGCCCCCAGACAGGAAACAGATCTTAGCTAGGGCATTTCTTGTGAATATTTTAAATCTTTCTCCTTTATCTCTCTAACCTTCAGTTCTGCAGAAAGAGAGACCTTCTGCCCTCAGCCCTCCTGTGCAGTCAAGCTCTTAACTGGTGTCATTCAGATCGAGGCATCGTAAGACGACAGCATCCAAGGAGCAAACTGATATTCCAAAAAGAGTAACTTCAATCATAGAAAACTTATCTGTACCAAGTAATCTGCTAGGCTTGTGCTCCTGCTAAGTGCCAGCTTAGATGGAGCGATTCCCTTTTGTTAGTAGGGCATTCTCCAGTTGGACCAGCTCACAGCTGGTGTAACTTATCGAACCCTAAAAAAGAAAAAAAGCAGGAACATTGAGGCAGATATTTAAAAGGAAAGATCAAGATTGCTGCTGCCTTACTGAAGTTACTGCTAGGCACATCACCAGGAGCTCAGTGTATCCTTACACCTGCAGGCCCTTATTAGTATTAGAAACTGATACCATAAACTTCCTGAAGCAAGAACAGGGGTGGGGACGGCGTTTCTGCTTCTGGATATTTTTTATTATAACACCTAGCACAATGCTAAGGGTTAAGGGATCTACCATCCCTCCCTACAGCCATCCCTTTGTCCTAGTGCCTCCAAGCAACAATCTGGCAGAGATCAGGGCGCTAGGCAATGCGCACTCGGGCAGTATTCTGGTCTAGGGAGTTTTCAAACCAACTGGGTAAATTAAGCAACCGAAGTGGCACAAACAGGCCTTGCAGTCTCTAGACTTCTTCAGAACAATCTGTCATCAGGCAGAAAATCTGCATTATCCAAGCACTATGATTTGAGCGTTTTCTTAATACTCCGTATTACACGTGCCAAAGTAATCTGAATAAACTTGCAGGTGAAGGGTACAAACTGGGTTTTATACCTGTTTTCTCCCAGCTCCTAAAGCGATGACCGTCCCATTCATCCCAGCAGCCGTGCTTCCGCCACTACCTATGGTGCCAGCTCAGGATTTTACCTTTCCTTTGCACAGATCATAAAAAAAAAATCCCTATCACTTAACCAAACCACAAACGCAAACAGCACGGGCGGCTGTGAAGTCTATTCAGCCTGCTCTCAATCCAATCACTCACCTGTTCTGCACTGACTGCCACCTGCCCACTCCTCCTCTCGGCTGCCTCCAGCACAGGCACTGTACCAGCTCACGAGCACTTTTTTTAGCACCTTACCTTCCTGCACACTTCTGCCAGGTCACCGAGATGTACCGTGAACAACCTTAATTGCAAGATTGCTCCCCGGGGCTCACCAGTCACTGCATCTCAAGGAGACCCCAATGGAGAGCAGGCTTTGCTATGCAACTCTTCAAAGAGCTAATCGCTATACATTTCCTGTCTTAAATATAATTTATTTACATCCATAATTCATGTATATAAATGTAGTTATGTAGATATTTAAGCCAGGAAATAGATTCAAGCCCAAATCAGCTGCTATTCACATTTAGCCTCCCATTTAAACAGTGCTATGAGTCCTAATATGGGTACTAATCACCCCAAAATACGTACATTTATGAGAATAACCACGTAGGTATTTTTATTTTAGGCAAACAATCCTCTGCCTCATGTTATCTCCAGCAGCTCTCCGACTGCCGTGGCCAAACCTTATCATGTGTTGAAAAGGGATTAATTATGCAGTCCCAATCTGGCCCTTTTATTAGTATCAGGAACGTTCGTTTCCGACGCTGTACATGACAGGCGCTTCAAACTCCATCTGGCTTTATGATTTACACCAGCAGCTTCCGTGCTAGGAGTTCAGGAATATATTAACTGCGCTGATCTCCTTTTTTCTCTCCTAAAAAAATTAAAACTTTTCAATAAAAGCCTTAAGTGGGAAGGGACCTGTACGTACCTATTAGCATCTGGAAACATCGGAAGTAACAAAGAGAAGTTCCACGCCTCTTTACAAAAAGAAACTTCTTTCCCCCAAAAAAGAAAGCAGGAAAATAAATCCAGAAGAGCCTTCACTTCACTTTGTCTGCCACTGACCTTTGGACCTGACACCCACTGCATCCTGTGGGAAACTTGCTCCAGGAGCCAGCTCTCTTAGAAACATTTCAGCAGATTTAAGCATCCAGAATAGATTTTGTCTACGTCAACAAAGCGAAAAGGCTACTGAGTAATGACAACATATAAGTGGACCTGGATTTTCACATAAATATCCATAAAGCAACAAAATACAGTGCCATGCAATCCTGAATGTACACCACACAGGTGGCTTTTTCAATAATTTTTACACTCTTGCAGCTGCTGCGAGTCTGCTAAAACGCACAAAACTATGCTTCTGCACAAGGTTTGAAAACAGATTTCATATCCTCAAAAAAAATAACAAAAGCACTAAAAGAAGCCAGCGCATTCCCAGATTTGTGTGATAAAAGCAGCAGAGATGATTCAATTCCCTACTCAGAATGAAAACCTAAGTCCCTCTTAGATGTTTTGCCAATAATTTTCCTTAAACTCTGCACGAACCACTTGCTTACAGGAATTTGTTCAGCTTTTGAGCGTCTGCACCTGCTCCTGTTCAGAGAGCCGGTCTCCTTGTCTTGTATTCCACGCGGCTCCAGCACAATGAGAAATTGTTTCACGGCTACGGCACAGATCACATGGGGGAAGCTACCAGAGAGATTTCTGTGTTCCTCCCACAGCCTTTCCACATGAGCTTTCCAATGCAGCACACTTCTCCTCCAGCCAGCCCCCCCGGCCCTGTGCTCAGGAGCAAACTTTCCCCAAACAAACCCGAGAGCCAGACAAGTGCTCACCAGGACAGGTGAGCAGGAATTTGGCTGCCTCACGCTCATGGAGTGACAACAGAGGAGACGAGTATTTAAGAAGTGGCTTTTTAAGAAGTGGCTTTGCTTTGTAACTGAAGCATTAGGTTCACCTTCTTTTTGAAGATTGCAATTCACCTTGAATCCAACAAGAAACCACATGTTCCTGCAGGATTTTATGCCAGATAGTTTCAGCTAGATTTAGAAAGGAAGAAAAACCAAAAGGGATGTTTGTTCCTGAAGCCTTACGATGGAAGGTTTGCTTCAAGCCTACCCAGCTTCAGTACCCTCAGTATGCACGACTAAACACTAGCTACAAGAACAAGGTTAAAGCATTGGTCTACCTGAAAGCATCTCCCAATTTCTTCCCAACACCTTATAGCAAGAAGAGCACAGTAACAGTACATAAGAGCCTCTCTTTTCCAGTCCTAAATATTACTGAAGCCACCGCTGAAACCCTAGTCCTTTGGTTTCCATGCCTGTTTTATCAGCAGCCATCAGAACAGCACTAGTGGTCCATCTGTGTGCAATGCAGCTCAAGCCTTCTGCCCAGTACCTCCTCACTCACCTTTACACCTCCAGCGCTGCCTTGCTTCCATGCCCGTTACCAAAAGCAGCAGGAGGAGCTGCATTTCTCCCAAAGTCACTCCTCTGCTGTCCCCGAGGAGGCAGGCATTACGCTCTTGGCATCGACCTCTCCCTTCAGCTCGCAAGAGCTCTGTGTGCAGACACTTGAGCCAGCGAGCAGCCGGTAAGTGCCCCGCTTTCGGGGCACACAGTAAGGTAACAACGATTTTCACGCATGGGAGCAGGGACAGGATGTGCAGTGCGAGCTTACATAAGGCGCACGGCGCTGCTGGAAGCAGCAGAAGCAAACTGAACAAGTAGCTCTGCTGATGGCACCCGGCTGCACGGGCTTCCCACATGCCAAGTTGTTCTGCTCCTAAAAGCGGCATCCCTGTTTGGAAAACCCGACAGTTTCCTCCGTTTGCCTGAGGCCTTGAAAAAGAAGTCGTTCTCAAACCCCCGTGCTTCTTACTGCTATTAAAATGAGAGATCAGAAACAAGCACAACAAGAAGGCCGCGTTTACTGCAGTGTTTGTAAGCAAGAATCTGAAGGAAAACAGAAAATGCAGCGGAGGACTGGGAAAAAAAAAAAAAGCATGTGACTGCGTACACAAACACTTGCTCCTAATACTTGCTGAAAAAATAGTTCAAGCACAACTTATCTGTGTTGAAATGTGACCTCTGCAAACCTGCTAAGGTCACTGAGACTTTGAGCAGTTACTCAGCGAGCCCTGCTTGCATAAAGGAAGATGCCTAAGGGGTGGCTGCGAAACTGGGTACGCGATTTTTCCAGGACACCTACGTGGTATGAACTAATGGCGTGTTGCCATTTAGCTAGAGCAGCTTTCAGTTTTGTTGTTAAAAAGCTAGAACCAAATCATGTGTTGTGCTTACCTCCTCCTCCTCAGCGCAGTGTTCCTGCTCAATGCTATGGAAGTCTCACACCAACTTCAGCAGACAAGTGATAAGCCACAGAACAAATTACTCGCGAAACAGCACCCAAACTTCAGATATCAGGCAATTAGCGCTTCTGCCTGGCACGTCCTTCCACGACAGATTTAAAAACAAGTAATAAAAGAACAAAACAAAGCAAAAAGCTACTAGATGAGTAATCCAGCTGCTCCAGCTTGCTGGAAGCAGAACTGCAGGGAGGGAAACTCAGCTCCCAGCTCCGTGCCCGGCTGCACTCACCTGTCCCAGCGGCGGCTGCGCACCACTGCACAGCAGCATGAGAACCACCACCAGCAACTCCTCCACAGTTTTCAGATTCCTGCACTGAAGGGCTTGCCTATGGCACGCTTTAGACATTGGATTCTCTACACAGAGCATCATGTAACAGGAGAGGGAAAATGTTGTTCCCCAAACTGAGCTACTCAGTTTGTTTTTGTTGACGCATGGAAGGAATTTGTATTTACTTGTGAACACGGAGCCTGCCCGAGACAGCACGGAGTTAGTGCAAGGACTCAGCCCCGGCAGGTACAGCTAAAGGCATCACAGTCACTTCCCAACCACTTCCTAAAGTCATTTCTCCATTGTATTAATACATGGCCAGATATATCTGAATGCTTCCCTTCTAATTCCCTACCCCAACACCAGCCCTACCACACAGCTCAGAGATAAATCAGCCACGTTAGAAATTCACAGGGCTTCCTCAGCAGTGGAAGGGGACACCAGCAGCGTCCTAAGCGAGAAGGAGGAAAAAAAAAAAACACAAACTATTTGCACTGCGCAATGGCAGCTCTTGAGACGCAAACTGGAGCGCGCTCCACATAAAAGTATGGAATATAGGATGGCAAAACACCGCACAGCAGGCAGCAGCACACGTTATAACGTGCTTTTAGGAGCAGGTGCCTGTTTCCACCCCAAGATTAGCTACTACAGGAAAACCTCGCCCGCAGCACACAGACCTGGCCACGGCGCCCGTGCCATTCCCGTACAAACACCGGCGCTATCTACCTGCTATTGCCGTAGCAGATAAGCACTTCAGTCATCAGGGTATTTATTCAGCACTTCAGTCATCGGGGTATTTATTCACACCGACTCTGGAAAGCGCTACTCCTTCTGACTGATAAGCAGATGCAGAACGAGGGATCCAAGGTCACGGAGTCAGCCCGGGACCAAATAAGAACTTTACCTGGTTTTGCCTCAGCACGACTAATGCTTCCTATTAGCAAACCACTCCTGCCCCTATAAATCAACCCCTGAGTGCGGGGACAGGGGCAGCACCGAGCCCCCCATGCTGACAGCAGCCTCATTCCTGGGTTTTCTAGCAAGAAGCATGCCCAGGGCCTGGCTGCATGCAGCCACAGCATCCTCCTCCAGCACCGGGGGGGGGGGGGGGGCGGAAAAGGGAGATGCAGAAACACCGAGATAGGGTTAGAGTTATGTAATTAGGCAGCCTGCTCGCCTTGAGGTACAGGGTTTTGGCTAGGAAATAAAATAAATAAATAAATAACAACAACAAAAAATAAAAATAACAGCAGTCCTCACGGAGTTGGAGCTCACCATGCTACAGGGTGCAAGGTGCTGGGGGAGGTGACCCTTTTTGGGGGGTATCCTCCTTTTTGGGGGGGCTCCTCTTTCTCTTGGGAGTCTCCCCTCTCCTGGGGGGGGTCCCTCCTCTTGGGTGGGGGGTGATCTCCTCCTCTCGGGGGCTCCTTTTTGGGGGGGGGGGGTCTCCTCCTTTTAGGGGAGATGGGGCTCCCCTTCTTGGGTGGGGGTCTCTCCCTGTGGGGGGGTCTCCCCTTTTCTTGGGGGGGGGGTCTCCTCCTCTTTTGGGCTCCTTTTCATTGGGGAGGAGGTCTCCTCTTCTTGGGTGGGTCCTCTCCTTTGGGGTGGGGGTCTCCTCCTTTGTGGCAGGGCCTCCTCATTTTTGGGGGACATCCTCCTATCGGGGGGGGGCTCCCCTCTTCTTGGGGAGGCCTCCTCTTTTTTGGGAAGATCTCCTCCTTTTGGGGGGGGGGGAGTCGGGCTCCCTTTGAGGGGAGACCACGACTCCTTGCGGCCCTCCCAACCCCCCAGCCCCCCTCAGGGAGGCCCCCCAACCCCTCAGCCCTCTCCCAACCCCCCAGACCCCCCCCCATCGCCCCCAAACCCCCCCATATCTCCCCAAACCCCCCCCATATCGCCCCAGACCCCCCCCCAGCCCTCCCCAATCCCCCTCCCGGTACCTGTGAGAAGCGGCAGCGGCGGGCCCCGAGCAGGGGCGGCCTCCCCCGGCCCCCCCAGACCCCTCAAACCCCCCCGGGCCCCCCCCGGCCCTCGCCTTTCCTCTGACCTCTGCCGGGCCTCCGCTCCCGCTCCCCGCCGCCCTTTGACGTCACTGCCATGGCAACCGGGCCCCGCCCCGCCCCGCCGAGGCCACGCCCCCTTTCGCCCTCCCTCCCCCGGACCCGCCCTCGCGGGCGCACGAACGCGCGCGCGCGCGCTGAACGAGGGGGGGGCGGGGCTAAGCGGAGCCCCGCCCACGCGGCTGGTGGCGCGCGCGGGAGTGCTGGGGGAGGGCGGGAGCGCGGCGTGCACGGGGGGTGCGTGGTGCGCAAGGGTGGTCGGGGTGCGGGGGGATTGCGTGGTGGGTGGGGGACGTGCGTGGTGCGCAGGGGGTGCTCGGAGTGCAGGGGGCATGCGTGGGGCATGGGGGTGCTCGGAGTGTGTGGGGCGTGCATGGTGCATGCATGGTGCATGCATGGTGTGCAGGGGTGCTCGGAGTGTGTGGTGCGTGCATGGTTCATGCAGGGGGTGCTCGGAGTGCGTGGGGCATGCGTGGGGTACAGGGGTGCTCGGAGTGTGGTGCATGCGTGGTGCATGTGTGGGATGTGCGTGGTTCACAGGGGTGCTCGGAGTGCGTGGGGCATGGGGCTGCGCAGAGTGTGTGGTGCGTGCATGGGGCGTGCATGGTGCATGCATTGTGTGCAGGGGTGCTCAGAGTGCATGGGGGCATGCGTGGTATGTGTATGGTTCATGCATGGGGGTGCTTGGAGTGTGTGGTGCATGTATGGTGCACACATGGTGTGCAGGGGTGCTTGGAGTGCATGGGGCATGCGTGGGACATCACAGTGCTCAGAGTGTGTGGTGCATGCATGGTGCATGCATGGTGTGCAGGGATGCTCAGAATGTGTAGGGGTATCTGTGGTATGTGCATGGTGCATGCATGGTGTGTAGGGGTGCTCGGAATATGTAGGGGCATGCATGGGGTATTGGGGTGCTCAGAGTGTGTGGTGCATGCATGGGGTATGCATGGTGCATGCATGGTGTGCAGGGGTGCTTGGAGTGCATGGGGGCATCTGTGGTATGTGTATGCTTTATGCGTGGGGGTGCTCAGAGTGTGTGGTGCCTGTATGGTGCACGCATGGTGTGCAGGGGTGCTTGGAGTGCGTGGGGCATGCATGGGACATAATGGTGCTCAGAGTGTGTCATGCATGCATGGTGAATGCATGGCGAATGCATGGTGTGCAGGGTGCTCGGAGTGTGTAGGGGCATCTGTGATATGGCATGGTGCACACATGGTATGCAGGGGGGCTTGGAGTGCATGGGGCATGCGTGGGGCATGGGGGTGCTCAGAGTGTGGTGCATGCATGGGATGTGCATGGTGCATGCATGGTGTGCAGGGATGCTCGGAGTGTGTGGGGGCATCTGTGGTATGTGTATGGTTCATGCATGGTGGTGCTTGCACGGGGGTTCATGCATGGTGTGCTCGGAGTGTGTGGTGCATGTATGGTGCACACATGGTGTGCAGGGGTGGTTGGAGTGCATGGGGTATCTGTGGTATATGTATGGTTTATGCATGGTGTGCAGGGGTGCTTGGAGTGTGTGGTGCATGCATGGGGTGCTTGGGGGCATCTGTGGTATGTGCATGGCGCATGAATGGTGTGCAGGGGGTGCTCAGAGCGTGTGGGGCATGCATGCTGTGTGCATGGTGCACTGGGGTGATCAGAGTTGAGGTATGTAGGGTGCATGAATGTTGCATGGGGTCCTCAGGGTGTGTGCTCTGTGCATAGTACACAGGGATGCTCAGAGAGTGTTGCATGCATGGTGCATGCATGTGCCTGGAGGTGCTCTGAATGCATGGGGGCTGGCATGGTGCATAGGGACTGCTTGGGGGCATGCATGGGGTGTGCATGGTGACTGCATGGTGCATAGGGGTGCTCAGAGTGTGTGGAGTGTGCATGGAGCATGCATGGTGCATGTGTGCTGCACAGGGGTACTTTGAGTGCATGGGGCATGCGTGGGGCATGCATGGTGCTCAGGGAGTACTCTGAGTGTGTGGGGCATGCATTCTGCAGGCATGGTGCACAGGGGTGCTCAGTGCATCAGGCATGTATGGTGCATGAATGGTGCACGGTGTGCTCAGGGTGTGCTGCATGCATGGCACATGGGGGTACTCAGTGTTTGGGGTATGCTTGGTGCATGTATGGTGCACAGGGGTGCTTGGAGTATGTGCTGTGGTGGTACACAGTGTGTGGCATGTTCCAGTGCACGGTGTGTATGATGCACACAGTGCACAGGGTGTGCAGTGTGCATGGGGTAAATGGCCCAGGGGGGATGTGGGGCACAGAATGCAGTCACTGTGTACAGCATTCATAGAGTACCATGCTCAGCACTGCAGCCACGACCAGTTTACTGCTTTCACCTCACAAGCCCTAGAAATAATTGCTAGCAATGCAAGGGGAAGGAGGGGTGGTGGAAGCCCTGAGCACGTGGGAAAGCACATTTGGGGCAAAAAAGAGTTCTTGTGAGGGAGGTGTTAGTGAGAGCAGGGGAAGAGCAGGAGCAGAAGGGAATCCTGCACATGGGCTGCAGAGCTGAGAGCAGAGCAATACCTTGAAGTGAAGGCCTCTAATCCTTTGGTGGATAGATAAGGATGAAGGAGGAAGAGAAAAAGACATTCTCACACTCCTCAGTGGAGTGAAACCTTATTCCTTCTAGCCCAGAGGCAGAAAGGAAATCTTAATACATGAGTTTAACACTTCCTCTTCCCTGCAGATGCATGCACAGCCAAGCTAGTGCTATGGTGGTTTGCCTACTCCTCTCCATCTCTGGTGTTCTTCCCTCTCCCTCGGTGTTTCAGCATCCCCCAGGGATCAGGCTGCTCCCCCCTCTCATGACTCGAAGCACGTTCCCATTGTTTGGGGAGCATATGGGCGATTGCGTCGAATTTTCCCCAAATATTTGGCGTAGATAGCACACATGTAATCCGTGTAACATATGGCAGGGTACGCATCGCAGTGCCTCAGTATGGCGTGTATGCATATTTTTTTAATGTATGTATATATTCTTTTCTTCAAACACTGTCAGCATGAAAAGGTTACACAGGCACAGCAAGCATCCTTCTGTGCAAGGCCGGCACAGCAGGCTCTCGGGGTTCCTAGCTTGTTTCACGGGAGGTGTGTGTGTTAGTGACACACTGCACGTCGTGAGCTCTGAGCTGAGATGAATATGCAGTCATGATATTTAAATACCCTCTCAATTAGCAGTCGCTCTGTGTCTTCCACGCTATATGCGGAATGCTGTGTGCTTCACATGCGCCACGTAGCTATTTATGTGCTCCAACGTTTTTGCATCAATTTTGCACCAATTTTGCATCAGAAATATTCATAATCCCCTCGAGATGTATCCAGCAAGCCCTGCCTGAAGGCGGATAGAGGGAACGGATGCTGTTTCCTCACCTTTGAAGCACAGGACACCGCCCTCCCAGAGCATTAACAGACCAGTTTAATTCCTATCACATCGAGATCAGGATCTGCAGAGAGCACAACTCGAACATAGTCTATCTTGCTTATTTGAAGGCAGAGATCCAGCAAGGAAATTATTTTTAAAAGAGTTTTTTAACTATCCCTGAAGTGGTGACCTGCCTGATTTTTCATCAACGTGCAACTTGCTGTTGCATTGCCACCTGCCAGTCAAACACTCAGATTGAAAAATAAGTTTTTAAACTTCCCAAATATCTAATTATTTTGAAATATACAACTACATCTACTTAAGCCAACCCATTTAGGCTTTTATTTCATTTCTAGAATAATTTGGTGCTATAAGCAGCCTGTCAATCAACACTTTTCTATAAACAGCTTTAAACGTTAATTTACAGAATAATATACAATGTTTAGCTGAAATAGCTGAAATTTCAGCACAAAGTCAGTCGCTGTCACACTGAACAGCATTTTTTGTTTTGTTTTCTGGTTTTGTTGTTTTGGGAAAACACAGAATAAAAGCTTTGAAACAAACAGGTTTGTTGAGCTGTTGTTGCCACAATGCCTTACCAATTTGTGCTTCATAATTAAAGCATCACGACGTGAGCCTTTGTATTTGCCCAGGCAAATATTTGCATGCTTTGATATTTAAGCCCCGCAGGCACACGCACCAAAATCCCCATTGAGTCAAATCAGGTTAAAAACTTGGGAAGACTTGCAAAATGCTGGGAAGGCCATCTGGAAATATGGCACCAGGGATGGGTAAATGTGAGCCCAGCGTGTCCCCGGGTAGTGGCTTTGTCCCTGCACATCTCCCGTTGCCCTCCTGCTCTGCAAGAACAGCGCTCTCCTTCCCCCAGGGATCAGGTGTCCTTGGTGCCAACATGCCATACTTTGGCACGTAGGGGCACAGATTTTGGCTTCACCTTCATGTCAAAGCCGCCTACTTGGCATCTTTATCCCAGAAATCTTAAGGGCACCAAGGTGAGTGTGTAAGGACTGACAGGACCTGAGGAAGAGGAGATGGTGCCACAAGGCAGGTGAGGAGGAGATGGGGAAAGAGCCAGAGCTTCTGAGATATCAGAGCCAGTGCTCATTGCTTCAAACATAATCTCCCAGGAAGGGCAAAGAGAAAGCAAGGTCTCTCCTTCCTTCTGGTGGATAATGCTGGGCTCCTGTGCCTAATTTCCATGAGAAAGAGCCGCTTCTGGCACTGACATCCCGCGTGTTCCCTCAGTGCCATGCTGAAAGATGAGGGGGGCAAGAAATTCGCCTCTCTGAAGGGGCTGGAGCTGCTGCAGAGGCCCGAGGAAAGACAAATGTGCAGCCAGGGGATGCAGGGAGAGACGATCCCTGCTCCTAGCTGAGCTACAGTGAAACGCCTGCCGAAAACCAGTGGGAGGACGACTGAGATGCGTTTTGATGCATTTACGCGGACATCGAGCGTGTGTGTTGCTTTACAGCCAAATTGTTGGTGAGGATGCTGCAATATGGGGTTGATTTGGGATGATCGAGCTGCTGAAGTCTTTCCTGCATACACACAGCATCCATAAGGACTGCTGGCTTCAGATCCCGGCCCACACAGGGTTTTGATGAGTGCTTTTCATTCATGGATCAGGGAGGGCTTCACAAAGGAGAGCTATAAATAAGACAGATGGGAGAGAGGAATGGAGCAGGGCTTTTAAAGGGCAGTAGGTTGTTCCTTTAAGGGTTTCTGTAGCTGAGGACTCTTTAAGAGCTCTCATTTTATGGAAAATAAAATATTTTTGCAGTAGCACACTGTGCCAAATAACTTGTGCATAGATATTTACATTGTCAGGGGAAAGTTTTGTCGTGCTGTGTACAAATTGTTTCTAGCTAGGCTTTCAGAAAACACAAAAAGCAAAGCATTTAATGTTACATATTAACATAGCATGCACATGTTTTAGGCACTTTTAAATTGAACAGATCAAAGCCTTTCATTCCTAAATGCCAGAATCCGGTGATATTTGTGTAACCATGCAATTTGACCTGTCTGTTTTACATGTTCCCAAAGGGGTTATTATAGGCAGCTTTCAAATTAAGTGGGCTGGAACATTTGCTGCTCCCTTCCGTCGTTTTCAAAGCCTGTGCAGAGCCCATACTGTGTGACTGACGCTGCTGTTCGAGTGGTAGCAGTGGGGTTTTGTCACAAGGTACGTAACATAGCGAGGGAAGGGACATTATCCCTGGCTCTGTCACTCCAAGGCAGCTGTTTCGTTGCTGCGTCCTTCATCCTTCCCCTCCACAGAGCTGGGAGCAATATTTCCTCATCCTCTGAGGCGTCTCAAAGCTTAATTCACCTTGCAAAAAGGAACGGGCACCTTGCAATCAAAAGGGTCAGCAGGGTAAGGCCCCAGCAGCTCAAGCATCCCACCTGCACAAGTCCATTTGGCCCACGAAGCTCTGAGGCGCTGCAAACTCATCCAGCCTGGGACGGCCTCAAATACTTTCTGGGTGTTTGAAATAACATTATTGTATAACCGGGAGCCTGCCGTAGGCTGATGGCTCGGTAATGTTTTATGCAGCAATCCTTTCACCCAACGGTGACCTTGTAACTGGATAATAAAAGCCATACCCTGCTCTTGAGTGCACCTGCACTGACACTATTTACATTGCAATAGCACCTAGAGGCCCCATTGTCTGAGGCACAGTAAAGCTGTCTTGATCTGGAATAGACTGAAAGTGGGAGAGGAAGCAGTAACAGGAGCGAAATGTTTGTCTCAAGGTCATATATCAGAGAAGTAGCTCTGGCAGGAGCAAATCTCGGGTCTCCCAAGTCCCAGAGCAATTCTCTGCCAGAAATGGCTTTTAAGGAAAAAAGGATGTATTTACTTCCAGCACTATACATATAGAATATAAAATGCTGGGAGATTACAGTGCTAAAGCAAGATTTGCCCTTTGTTTATTCTTGTGGTTGTAGAAGTGCTTGTTGAGTTATTACGGGGTTTTTCTTTATTTTGTTTTGTTTTTAGCCACTTTGATATTTAAGCAAATGTTACATTGCCATTAAATTGTCAATGCCTTCATGAGAGGCATGATTTTACTTGAAGTACCTTACAATTTTCCTCATCACAGACCCAAAGGATCAACATTTTCCTTTCAGATCATTCTTTGTTTGAAAAGTTAATTAGCCCTGAAGTAACCCTTGCTGGTTTGGCAGTGGCCTTTTGTAGGTCATGAAATGACGAATCTCCAAGTCACGTCCTCCTCCTTCCTACCCAGCGTGTTTCTGTGTCACCGTCAGCTCTGCTCCGGCTTGATCTAACTAGATGGTATCTCACAAGACGCTAGACATGAATATTTCATACAGCTTAGAAACTGTTTTTTTCCTCACTCTTCCCTGGTAAAAACATGTTGATTTAAGGCTTTCCACAACTGGAGGTGCCCCCTGGCACTGCGCCGTGACTCAGACCAAAGCAAGCTGAGCATTGTTGTCATCTCGTAACGGGGAGAGCAGAGATTGTTTCGGACCGCTGGAAGAATGGAGCTGAAATTTTCCATTAAGAGGAAAAAAACAAACAAACCATTTGTCAGGCAGCAATCTTCCAGTTTAACCGTTCTTGGGTTACCTTTTCTGGACATAATGTGGAAAGTCTGAGGCACTGGATCAATGCAATTTTTGATCCATTGAATCAGCAGCCGAGTTAATCTTACACCTCTGAGCCAGTGAACGCTTTGTTTTCATTCAAACTTCGTCTGATTTTAGCTCAGGCCATTTCTAACAATTTTCTTATTTTCAATATCAAAGTCTTTAGCCACTGTATCTCGTGATATAAATCCATTAACAGTCACCTGCCTTTATCATTTTTCACTCAGGCTTTGCTTTCGTTCCTCTTCAGAGACGTGAGTAGTTTCTTTTGTCTGGGCCTGAGCTGTTCTCAGTGGATAATCAATATCGAGTTGCAAGTGTTTCTCTCAGACTCCAGAGCTTGCAAAACTGGCCTGTTTGCTTTCTTCAGCCACACACAAAAACTTTTGTTTCAGCTGTAAGCCCTCTCAGGGACGATCTGGCTCCGGATTAAGACACACAGAGCTGGACTGACAGCACGTAAACCTCCAGTGCAGTGCAAGATGTCCTGGAGGATTCTGCCTAACCTCCAGCTCCTCCTTCAGAAGGTCACAAGTCCACTATAGATCCTATGCAATTTCTGCCGGTCACTCAAATACATCTCAGATATCCTGGGGCATCTCCAGTGACACTTGACACAGGTCACTTGGTTAAATGTGTCTGGGGGGTATCTGAGTTGGGTGTCTGAGCTCCTGTTAAAGTCAGTGGAGAACCAGGTGGTGGAACATGGAAAGCATCTTGTTGACCAGACCTTAAGTGATCATTTTAGGGTTTTCTGTGCTTCTGTGATTGCCTTTCAGATGAGATATTTTGCAGGGCAGGACCTATCTTGCTATTCAATAAGTGTGCTATTAACATTTAAACACCCTCTACACACCAGACAATGTGTTCACACACAGAAAGAGCCATGCACCAATGGGATGGGGACCTGGGACTTTCCTCCCAGCTAGAAGGCCATCACCACAAAGAGGAAGGTGAATTCTCAAGAAAAAAAAAAAAAAATCCTCTTTCTTACCCCTCCCTCCTCCTTCCCCCCCCCCCCCCCCCAAATCCTCTTTCATAACTTTCTTAACTTTCTTAACTTTCTTAATTTCTGTGCTGCTTCTCTGTCCCCCAACACATGCTTTGCAATCTCCTGGAGTTTTTGCTGGCCCATTCATAGAAGTGAGCAGTTGTAGCTCCTCAAGCTACAGTTTGTATCAATGTACATCTGCTCCTGTTTAATTTATTGCCTCCATCATACGATACTCTGGTTAGGTACACGCTCCACAAGGAATCTGGTAGGTGTGGATTCCCATGCAATATCAGTTTGCAGGTAAGTAATATCACACCCTCTTCAGGAAGGCACGGGAGGCAAGCAGTGAACGGTGGTGAGAAGAGCTGGGAGCTGGGTTAGAAATCCAGGATGATAAGGAAGATCGGGCAGGTGGTAGCATAAGGCAGTGGAGGAGAAATAAGGAGGAAGAGTGAGATGGATGGGAGAACATGGAGATAAATGGAAAGGAGGAGTAATGGGTATACTGTTGAAGAGGCAGTTGCTGGAAAAAAAAAAAAAAAAAAAAAAAAAAGAGGATAAAGCAGGGAAAAAGGTATTGATCCTACTGTAATGGACTGGGGTGTCTCCTCAGAATACCAGGGGAAGAAACAAGGAGGAACAGTGCTGAGATTACCAAGAAATTTGTGAAAGCAAAAGAAAGCATGTAGGCTGTGCTTAGTAGAGCACTTTCAATAGCTGCATAACTTTGCGCTGATGGCAGAGCAGCATGAGGGGCGCAGCATCTCTGCCCTCTGACGCAGCAGCCCCATGGGGCCAGAGGCAGCTCCTGGGTGACAGATTCCTTTCTTCTATTACAAAAGGTTCATAAAGAGTCAAACTCTGCCAGAAAAATAGTTTGGATCCCTCCACACATACACATACTGCTGCTATTTGGAAACCTCAGGACATGCCTAATCAGCTGGTTAGAGATCTTCTGGACTGTCTTATTATCTGATTTATACCACTTGTTTTTGCACTAGAATTGGCTTTTCACTTAAATAGTTCTCCCCAGTGTTTTCCTCCCTGCTGTATTTATAGAAAGCAGTCATGTTCCCTTGCAGCCAGTCTTCTGCCAGACTAAACAAGAGTCATTATGAAACAGGACATTATAAAATAGGCTTTACATTCACATGACCCTTCAAAAAGCTCTTCCTTTCACCTAGTCCACACTGATTTCATCTTCCCTGAACTCGCTCAGTCAGATTTGGTCACAGTTCGTCAGAGAGGCTAGATGGATGGCAACATTTCATTGGGACCACAGCTGCACTCCACAGGTCTCCCAAGACCTGATTAGAACCGAACCGAACCGAACCGAACCGAACCGAACCGAACCGAACCGAACCGAACCGAACCGAACAGAATAGAATAGAATAGAATAGAATAGAATAGAATAGAATAGAATAGAATAGAATAGAATAGAATAGTTCACTTGGAAGGGACCTTCCAAACTCATCTAGCCCAACTGCCTGACCACTGCAGGGCAAAACAAAAGTTAAAGTATATTAATGAGGGCATTACCTAAATGCCTCTTGAATGCTGGCAGGCATGGTGCACCTCTCTAGGAAGCCTGTGCCAGTGCCTGACCACCCTCATGGTAAAGAAATGTTTCCTAATATCCAGCCTGAACCTCCACTGGTGCAGCTTTGGCTGTTCCGCACATCCTGTCATTGATTACCAGGGAGCACCAAAATCCTGGAGTGCATGTGGAGAAGATGCTGCCACTCAGCTGAGCAGCATTATTGGGGTCTTCAGGCTTCCCCATTCCCACTGACCCTCCAGGATTTGCAGGAACAGAGTAGCAGTTGATCAGCTGTATCTTTGCTGAAAGGAGCATCCCCTGCTATGCTTTCCTTGAACAGAGAGAAGCATTTTTTATCTTTTTTCTCCTCCTAAAAATCAGAACAAAACAAAACAAATGTTCAAAATAAAGAAGGTGAAATCCCCCAAGGTCATCTTCTTTTATGATTTCACCGACTTTCTTTCAACCACATTTATCTTTATTGCTGTTTTTCCTCAGAAGAATCTAACCTTCAAAATGTTTATTCCAGACATGGGAGCTATTTCACAGAGACTGCTATTTTCCATAGCAAACGTTTCACATTCTGCATTGTGTGTTCTCTACTCTGTTGCCTGCATGTGTTGCAGTAGTGTACAAGTTGTGTTTTTGTTTGTTTGTTTGTTTGTTTGTTTTGTTTGTTTTTGGGGTGGGCGTAGGGGGATGTCCAAACACCTGTTCATAGCACGACTCTAACACTTGGTGGGGTCTGTGCCCAACTAAGGCATGAAAACTCCGATGTATGGAGAATCCACAGACTCTCTGGGAAGCCTCTGTGCCCTGTTGCCTACTACTGGCAAAGCTTGTCATCGTATCCAGCCTGAATTGTCTATGCTGCCTTTTGCAGCCATTGCTCCTTATTGTTATCTTGTCTGCCAATGTTGAGAAAGCTTTTGGTCTGGATGTTGTTACTGCTGTGACATGGTTTTACGCAGCTAGGCAGCTGGACTCCACCACACTGCTCTCTCAATCCCCCTCCTCAAAGGGGAAACTGGAAAAAATATGATGGAATGGGCTCAAAGGTTGAGATAAGGACAGGGAGGTCAATCAACAGTCATCACAGGTAAAACAGACTCAGCATAAGGGAGATTAATGTAATTTATTGCCAGCTACTACCAGACCAGAGCAGTGAGAAACTAAAAGCAAACTAACAATATCTGCCCCCCCATCCACCTTCTTCTACATTTTCCTCCCCAGCAGCTAAGGGGAACGGGACTGGGGGCTGCAGTCAGTCCCTGACGCTTCGTCTCCGCCACTCCCTCACGGTCCCTCTCTGCCCCTGCTCCCTGTGGGGTCCCTCCCACGGGATGCCGTCCTTCCTAAAGTGAGTCTGTGGGGGCTGCCCACAGGCAGCAGCTCTTCAGGAACTACTCCCACACAGCTCCGTCCCACGGGGTCCATCCCCCAGGAGCAAACTGCTCCAGCACGGGTGCCCCACGGGTGGGCGGCAGCTCCCCCCAGACTCTCTGCTCCTGCATGGGCTCTTCCCCACGGGCTGCAGCTCCGGCCCGGGGCCTGCTCCTGCGGGGGTTCTCCATGGGCCGCAGCTGCTGGCTCCCGTTTCAGCTGGCTTCTCCCCCAGCTTCTGGGCCCTTGCCAGCAGGGCTGTTACTCAGCCAGCTCTCCCCAGCCTGCACTGCTGCCTGGGGTTATTCTGCCCTGGGTGAAAAGCTTTGTGCTTTTCCTTCTTAAACCTGATGAGTTCTTTTTTTGGCCCAGTGCTTGGGTCTCTGACTGTTGGTAGAAGTGCTGCCATTCACCCTGTCAACCTTTCTCTTCTCCTCTGCCCCGTTCTGCTTAATTAGCGTCTTCCATTTTGCTGTAGTTGCACTCTCCACCATCTTCCTGGTTGCTGATGAGCGTTTGGAGCCTTGCTGGCCCCTGTAGTCCTTCCTTGCCAGCTTGCAGCTGGACATTATGCTATTGCTTGCGGCCACATAAGCCAGCTATCCAGCCGGTTTTCAAGCTCAGCTCCTCTGCTGTTCGCTGAGCTCAGGTTCCTCAGCTCCCAGGTGTTACTGTGGTGGGAGACCACGTTATAAGCCATACTAAAGTCAATCTTACATGAATGTGGTGGGGTAATCTTTAAAAACAGGATTTCTTATCTGTTAGCATTACAGGCAAAACATAGTCAGCTTGGAGAAAATTAATTGAATGTACTGTCAATTAAAATAGATTCAGGTAGTGAGGAACTAAGACAAAATTAAAACACTTTCCACCCCACACTCCAGGCCCAACATTCCCCCTTCGCTCCTGTCCCCTCTCTTCCAGCAGAGCAGGGTACAAGATGGGATGGGATGGGATGGGATGGGATGGGATGGGATGGGATGGGATGGGATGGGATGGGATGGGATGGGATGGGATGGGGTGGGGTGGGGTGGGGTGGGAAAGGATGGGATGGGACGAGACGGGACGGGATGGGATGGGGTCTGTGCTCAGCCTCTCCAAGTCCCTCTTGGCTGCCCCTTCCTCCTCACATGTGGCCCTGCTCCATCAGCCCCTGGCCAGCACCAGGTGATGCAGGGATGGTCAAAACCTGACAAAAACCTGTCAAACATACATGATGGGCCATTCAGCTTTCATCAAAATTGCTCCTCAGCTCATTGCATGAGGCCAGTCAGACATGATCTACCCTTGAGAGTTTTCATTGATTGTTTCACAAGTAGAGAGCATACAAAGAAAAACTTACTTAGAAAATCTTTAATATTGGAATCTTTCACCCAGAACATCCAATTTTCTCTAGTTCAGAAATTGGTTGTTCTAATTTACCTTCTGATATAAACAAACTCTTCATAGTCAACCCTTTGTTTGTGGTTTGGTGTGCTCACTTTGACAACAGTTTGCAAGTGGGACTGCATTAAGGCTTTTGGTCCACTCTATTTCCATCACAGAGTGTCAAACCTGTCATCAGGATGCCCTTTTCACACCTCCTCCCTCCTGCCACACATGCTGGAATAATTTTACTAGAGATCATTTAAGTCTCTACCCACTTCTGAATCTCCTCCTTATTAGAGAGTCATCTGTCTCGCTGAAAACTAAAAAAAAAAAAAGTGTTCTTTTTGGTTTAAGACCATAATTAGATTACCTTTAGATATTACTCCCCTCTCTGTCTGCTGAATAGATATGCTTTTACCTTATTCTCTTTTTAATTATAAGGCTAGAAATCTTTAACTGTGATATATCTTTTGTCTTTGCTGTGTTAAATTTTCTCTCTATTTTCCCCCTAGATTAGGACAACATCTGTGCGTACTGTGGCAGCCATGGTTCCCATCATTTTTTGATGAATGGACCTCTACCAACTTTCCATGTTCCTCTCAGAACACCATGCACCACTATTACCTGAAAACTAATTGGAAACATTAATGGAAACATTGCTTAATGTAGCTCCAGAGACCGGCTATGAATTAATTGCTACAGCTAACTCTAACCCACCCAGAATTTATTTTGAACCACCTCAGGTGCTGAGAACAGATTGCATGGACGACAGAGGGAGTGATCTAGTCCCAGCAACTGATCTCTAGTCCTAAAGAGTGGTGTGTGATGTTGTTTTACAGTGTTAGACCCCTGCTGATGGGAATATATTGTATATATAAAGAGTTTTGGCATTAGCCATTTCCCCAGAGTTCTCTTCTTTTGTAGGAAGTGGCTCATGTTCCTTCTTTTACATACTTGATTTATTATTTCAGGTCTCTGAAAGTGTGCTCTTTTTCTGCAATGATCAGTGAGGCAATATCTACAGAATATGGTAAACAACATCGAGGCCATTATCTTGTTCAAGGCTGACTGGCGTGGTTGGCTATATTTGTAAGCTTTAGCATTCAAAACAGGATGGTCTCATCCAGGCTGGGACTGTTTCAAGGCCTGAATCATATTATGAATGGTGTACAGGAATTGTTTGTGAAAATGGTGGTTGTCTGAGATAAGACCATAACTCTTCTAGCAGGGTAAGATAGGGAGGATTCAGCCCCAGTGCCCAAGAACTTTTCCTGCTCTGTTCTATTCATCTGTATGGGTGCAACCTGCACGGCAGTTCTGGTGATTTATGTTAAAATAAAAACAATGTCTTTAAAAAACAGGGGAAGGGAGGACCCACAACTGTAAATCAAACATTGCATCTCTGATAGGTGGAAAAATACCAAAATGAATTACTTGCTCATCCCAAGAGAATCATAAACCCACAAGAAGCAGCCAACATGGATTTGCTAAGAACAAAGCATATCATATTAATTTGGTTTAGTTCTTTGACCCAGTGGATAAAGGCAAAACAGTTTTGTCTTGTCTGTAGTAAAACTCTTGGCATAGCCCTGTGAAATGTCCTCTCTGACAGACTAAGAAAACTGGTCCAGATGAGTACTGCTTAACCCAGATGATTCCCCACATCAGAAGATAAAGTCTAACTCATCAACTTGGAGTCCTCTTTCTATGATAAGGCATGAAGAATTTTCTACTGGCAGGAGGAAGGCATGAGCTAAAATGCCTGAGAAGGAGGAATATACTAATTCAGAGGAAATTCCTTAAACAATTATGCTCAAATAGAACTTTTAATTTTTAATTTTCCACCAAGGAGGACATATGGGGATTTGGGGCTGACAGTTTTGCCCCCTTCCAGAAACATTGGATGTTCTTCTTGCCAAGTTTCCTGATGATATAAAGCATGCTTTTATACAATTTGCAGAAGATAACCAACCGGGAAGAGATGCAATTATTTCTGAAGACAGCATTAGCATTCAAGTAATTGTGATAACTTGGAGAAATAGTCTGTAATCAATACAGTAAGATTCAATATTGGTGAGTGGAAAGCATTTCACCTCTGAAGGGAAAACAAAATGCAAAAACCCCAATAAAATACCAGATATTGGTTTATGCCCCAGTGTAGTTAAAAAAAAAAAAAAGTAAAAAAAAAAAAAAAAAGTGTAGGGCTGTGCTAGAACAAAGGCTGAATAAAAGCCAGCAGATAAGATGCTGTTTGGCCATTCTTGTGTGTATGCCACATGTAAAAGATGAAAGGCTATTATGCCACTCTATTTATCAGGGGCAAGAGCTTGTTGTGTTTTGGAGGCACATGCTTTAATAAGCAGGGTGTGTGTATGTGCGTGCAGACATCTGTGTATATAGAAGAGAGTTCAGTGCAAGCAACAGGAGTGCTAAGAGATTTAGACAGCATGACCTACCAAGAACAGGCGACACAAGTTTTGTTTTGTTTTGTAAAGAGAACATCAAACGCGGGCATGGGAACAAACTTCAGATAACAGTGCTACAAAGGGGTTGCTCACCATTTGATCACCAGGCTGTGGACAGGACTTGAGCGGTGTTTGTTGTACATTCAGAGCAATTTTATTTAAGAACAAGGAAAGTCTCAGTAATTACGAGGATGGGATACTTTACATGGAAGGCTGTGAAAGCTCAGGAGGAGGGTGACAGGCATCCAGAGGGTGTAGGTGTGTCTCATCACACCTCACACTGTGGAAATGGCATGGTTTGAGCTCTCCTCTGGTTCTGTGTTTCCCTGCCTATTTGCCTGCTTTCTGTCAGCCTCCACTACAGGGCAAGAGACATTTCCAGTGGCTACAAACAGGAGTCTGCTTAGGTTTCGGTTTTGCATTTCTTTTTTTCTTTTTAATCTCTGTTCTCTGTTTCCATCCCTTAGGATATTCTTAAACTCTCCATTGAATTCCCATTGATGATGTTTTCAAAGCAATAATTGCTACTTTTTTCACTTGGTACCATTACAAATGACATCTTTTCTTTTCTATTGGCCTGAATATTTAGCTCAGTCACTTCCAAGAGTTGAGACAAATTGTGGTTGTATGGCTGAGTTTTCCCTGCATCACCCTGCAGTAGCACGTGCCAACATCATGGTAATTACATTACCTTCCTTGCTGGTGCCCAGTGTAACACTATATGCCTTCCGAATCCTTTCTCCCTTCCCTTATCACCACATTCACACTCTGGAAGCTGTCCAGATCCACAGTCTCAGGCTGAGCACGTCCAGGGAACAGAAAAGCAGTGTTTTCTCTGCAGTCCTACGCCGCCAGGTAGGAGCTGCCAGGTCAGCAACAGTTTCCCTGATGAGGTCTTGCAAGCACAAAGCAGCTTGGTAAGGAGGGATGGGTGGCTGGTGACGTAGGATGAGGCCTGAAGGACAGATGAAGCTCACACCATTTCTTCAGCCTAAAGAAAAAGCAATAATAAGTGAATGCACAGCTTCTTCCTAATTTTAGACCCCTCTCTGGCAGGTGCTTTATGTATTCAGGGTTTGCCTATTCTTACCGTGTTATATTTTTTATCGTCTTTCATCAAATGAATGTGAAGAAGAAGAACAACAAAAGAAAGCATTCAAAAGAGGATCCAGAAAAAAAGGGCAGTAATTTATTCCTTCAGGATGTTCTTCTTTAATGTCTCTCTACTCTTCTACCCTCCTACTCTGATTAGCTGTTCTCCCCTGAGTCTGAAATTACATTATTACAGTCTTTTTGGGCATGGTGAGTTTTGAAACAACAGTTTTAAAGCCAAGGAAAATCCCACCAACTCATGCCCAGGAAGTCAGGAGCTGTCATACAAACATCGCTCTCTTCTGAACTGCCCTGATCCGCATCTTCTCATGTTTGTTTCCTCTGTGCCCTGCTGGAAAGTGGAAGGGAAGCGGTGGTCAACAGGCCCATGACCTTCCCAACCCGGGTTGTTTTTAAACCTGAATAAAAGGAAATGTGCTTTTTCAAGTCATTTGTGGCATCTTATAGTTGTCTGTAAGCTTTGCATCCTTTGTCCTAACCCCAGCCTGGTGTTCAGTCCCAGCATGGCTTGCACTGTGCAAGTGGTGTGCGTCCTAGTGCAGCTGCGTGAGTGCTCAAGGCAGATCGAGGCAGACAGATGCAGATTTTGCTGATATATTTTCATTATAACAGAGGTTGAAAACCCAGTCAACATGAGATTTGTCTCATTTTGAAAAGCTTCTGAAAATGAATTTGCCTGTGCTTTCCTGTCTACTGGACATGGAAGAGATGGATTGCATTGCACTGGATTCTTTTTATTTATTATCTTATTATTATTATTATTATTATTTATTTATTTATTTATTTATGTACCTATTTACTTAGTTATTTTCAGACAAATTGCTTTGTAGATTTTAGCTTATTATGAATGGAGCTCTTCAGGAGCAGAGGGGAGGAATTTGCATGTCTTTGAGGAAATTATCCCAAAACTATATATGATATGACTTGTGTCATTCAGAAAATAAGGAGCCCTTATGCATACTCAGAATTTGAGAGTTTTCAGTGCTACATTTTTTAATTACTATTTTTAACATTCAATAGATCTATGTCTTAGCAAAAAGTTCATAAATTTCCTGGAAACACCTGCAAAGACAGTACAGGAAGGGGTACTAAAGCTTGGAGGAGCTAATGTTGCTTGTGCCAGGGATGCTCATAGGAGTAATGGTTGGAGGATTCAGAAACTGATGGTCGATGAGGCTGACCGCCTGGCACACAAGCTTGGAGGAGATGCCCAGCTTGGCGACAGGTGGCTTTCTTCTTGAGCATTAGCTCCGTTAGCACAAACACATTAATCAGTTTTAAATAAATGTCATTGTAAATAAAGAATCTGGCCTGAATGTGGCAAAGTGCTCAGTACTTCCATCACTTCTTTGATGAAGTTGGAGTTGCAGGTGGCCTGTCCTTTCAATAATTTGCTGCTATTCTGTGAGGAAACAGAAAGAAAATGTAAAAGGCTGTGAAAAAGCCCAAGTTTTATTCCTAAAGAACATCTGACCCCATGAAAGAAAAGTTATAGTCTCTGTTCCCTTTGTTACCAGTGCTGTAAAACTGATATTTGAATAGTATTTTTCCTCTGACAATTGAGGGGAAATATAAAAATTAAAATGGCACAGATAAAAGCTCCATTTCCTAGTAACCTCCTCCCCATCTCAAGAAAATGCCCAAGCAAACCAACCAAACCAAAAAAACTAAAATAAGAAAATCAGGGTTTCTGTCTCATTGATGTAATGGTGAAAAATATAGGCCTGCCGAGGACTTTCTTGTTATTTTCAGTACCACTCGGTATGTCATTTTTGTGGAGCACTATGTTCTGGTGGTGCCCTGCTGAGGTGGAAACAGTAACAATCCATCAGCACTGCCATTATAAACCTCATCTCTATAACCTGGATGTGCACATTTGCTATTGCTTGGTATTTCTTATAAGAATGTTCAAATTTCTTTTTAATGATGTGATGATTTTCAAAGTAGGAAAATGTAAATGGATTCAGAAAAAAAAAAAAAAAAAAAAAAGGTGGTTTTAAAAAAGACAGAATTCACAAATGAGAGCAATATTAATTATTAGCAGTAACAATAGTTTTGTTTATATTACAATAGTGCCCATATAGTCTGTATAATTAGGTGTTGTAAAAGCAACTTGATTTTTTTTTTTTTTTTTTTAATGGAGTTAGTGCTGGTGGTAAGTGTTGGACTGAAAGACTTCTGAGTTCTTATTTATTCTTCTTATTTTTTTTTTTTTTTGTCTTTGATCTGTCTGCGATCTGGCTTTTGTTGTGATAGATGTTATGCGTGTACTCAATTATCTCTGTAGTGAAAAGCACTTTAACACATGCTTACCTTTAAAAGGGAGCAGAAACGCTCGCCATGGAGAAGAGCATTTCTGCAGAGCAGAGAACAAGCCTCATCATATAAAGCACATATATCTCGAAAAGCCATGCTGTAGAGGTGCAGTAGAGACATCTGAGCCAGCTCCAAACATGCTGCTGTGTTTACACGGTGCTGAAGGCAGGAGCTATCGGCTCAGACACTGGAAGCAGCACACCCTGCTAGTGCAAAACTCTGCCCATGCTAATACGTGGTGCTACCTAGCCTGGAGGGGCACAGACAGCTGTATCGGAGGTCACTCATACAGCTGTTCCTGGCACAGTTACTAGCTGATCCCAGTCCAGTGCCTTCCACGGAATCTGATTTGTCCAGAATCCCTCTCGGACAGATGGCTTAATACAATCTAATTGCTTTTTTTTCCTGCCTCAACTAAGCTTGTCAGCAGAGCCAGCCTATGATGTAGCTGAGGATAAAAGCAAACAAAGGCAGTTAGACACTTCTAATTTTCATAATATACAGTTTATCCTCTTCTCACCATTCACTCTTGAGCACAGTACTGGCAAACTTACATTGATATTTACTGTAGTTTCTTAGATTAACCATGTCTCGGGCTGGACCTAATCACACACATGCTTATTTTTTGGGTGTATGTATCACGCTGACGTGGTATATTGGAGTATTTTTCCTGTAGAGTTATGCACATTGCTTATGTAGATTCATATTTAAACCTCCCTGCATCGTGCGGCCTCTAAAGACCAAGTGAGCAGTGACTTTCATTAAAAAAAAATAAAATCATAAATATATTTTACTGCTTGGATTTAGAGCAAATGCACAACTGACTTGTTGGCTCAATAGACGTAATTGCTCTCAAGGAGCCTTTATGGTCTATTGTTTCAATTATAAGTGAATTACGTAGTCCCTAAGTACTTACTCATTCTGCTTTCAAGGAGAGTGAAAAGATCAAGTCAAAGCAGGAAATTAGACAGAAAGGACAATCGTTTTATTGAAACTCTTCACCTTCTGAGTGGGGAAGGGAAACACACCAAGAAGAGCCCAAGCCATTCATGGGTGACACATTTTATCCATCTGAAACCATTACAAGCCCTGTACAAATTCAGATGCTGAGAACAGGAGTGTCAGAAAGGCAAAATGGCTTTGGAGGACCAGCTACACAGGCATAAAGTTCAGCCCAAGCAGGAAAAAATGGGTTGATGAACAGATTTGGTGCTTGAGAGACTGAAGAAAATCTGAACAGCAAGGAGGCACAGTTTGCCCTTCCAAATGAGAAGAGACGATGTCAACCCTAATCTGACATTGAGAGATTGAGGAAGAGTGTGGTACAAAAAAGAATGACACAGAGGTGCCCCAAACTATCCTACTCAGTATGCTGCTGCCTACAGATGACTGACAGGAGATTATTTAGGACAGGGCAGGTCTTCCATCACACCACACACCACATGAAGGCTTGCTGGGAAGCTTCCTTATGGAGCTGGACTCCAGTATTGTGGAGGTGGACTTTCTGTTATTGTATTCTTTTCTCTGTCTGCCATCAGACTTTGTTACTGGTGCATTGTTACTCTGGACTTTGTTACTGGAGGGTTGTAACATTTTATTTTATTTTATTTTATTTTATTTTATTTTATTTTATTTTATTTTATTTTATTTTATTTTATTTTATTTTATTTTATTTTATTTATTTTATTTTATTTTATTTTCTGGGACCAACATGGCAGCAGATCACATTTATTTTTCTCTGGTTCTGTACAGAAGTGTGAAAGAACTAAGAATTCAGCTCAGTCTGAATCTTTTTTAGCTTTATTACTAATTATTATTTTAATTCATTTCTTTTCTATCTGTGGGACCAGCAGTGATGGAGACTTGAGGTGAGGTGTCTAAGCCCCATGCAGTGCTAAAATTCAAATTCAGAGACTTAATGCTGTAAAGGACTAAGCCATGCCATCTATACACTGTCTAGCAAATTAACTGAATGTGCAAAGTCATCTCTTATCTTCACTAGCATCTTCTGGAAGAATCAATTTAGGGAATTATCTAGGACAGATACATTGCTTTCTCTAGTGAATATAGGGAAATCCATGCCTATCTAGCTTCTGGGGATCCGTGTTTGCTACACTGTCAGCATAAGCTGTTTGACCTGACTTCTGGTTCATGTGGCATACCTCAAATATTTATTTTCACTGTGTTTTTTATTTATTTATTTTAATTCCTATTTTTTTTTTCTTATACTGTTTGGTCACATCTTTGTGTTCCTTTTCAAAAGTTCTCACTGAAAATGTAGGAATCCCTGCACTGGTACTTTACAGATAACTCCAGTTAAAACTATACAGTCCCTTTTGAAATGGATAATGGGACCAGGACCTTGCTGTCCTCCTACAGCCTTTTTTTTTTTTTTTTTTTCTGTTCAGTTGGGTCATCTTTTCATTAGTTCCTACAGTAATTTAATCCAGTGCCTCATCTCCTTCTGGATTGTCCTGCTGCCCTCCCAGTCCCTTCCTCCCAGCAGGCATATCTGTACTCCAGCTCTGGATTCTGTTCTGTGCAGGTTTTGCTGCAATCTGAACAATGAAGCTGTGCGGCCTGTGAAGGGACAGGGCTGGCATTTCTCCTCTGGAAAATGAGCAGTGTGTCCTAAATTAAAATATATATATTCTCTTAGGGGAGCTAGGCCTAAAGCACACCACTTTTCATCACATTTCCTGGTGATGTTGGCCAAGTATTTGTTGTCCCCATGTGCAAATGTGCACAAACTCCATTTTCAGGTGTTCAGAAGCCCTCTGTGGACCTGTTTCCCATGCTCTGGCCCATTAAGGCACTTTTTGAGAGGAATTGAAGAGCCCTTCCTTGGCCTGTGTCCCAGGACACCCCAAAATGTGTCACATCTCTGATAGGATGAGACTTGGGCACACAACATCCTCCTGTCCCGTTCCTCATGCTTATAGGAGGCAACCTGCATGTGTGGTCCAGAAGGGTGTCAAGAAGACCCTGAGTTTGCAGAGCTGAGGGTCAGAGCTGCAATTGGTGCTACAAGATATCTGCACCATAATATCTTCATCAGTCTGTGTGTGGTTCTGAAACTCCCAGCATGCAGACTGATGCCCATGCAGCAACAACGAGCAGCTCATTTCCTCTAATATGTTGCCATAACACAAAATAAGATGTCCAGGACTAATCTATTCAGAGTGCATTTGTGTGTGTTATTCTCAGGCAACACGTATTTTCTGGAACAAATAGGAAGAGGTAAGTCAGTGCAGGTAGCTTTCAGATGACTGCTGGGATATATGCAAAATATACAAGAGAATAGAAGCAGATCCAAGCATATATGTAAAGGAATAATGAGATGCAGAATATTTTTTGATAACAATAGGATTATAATAATAATAGAACGTAGAACAAAAAAAAAATCTAAAAAAAATATTCTAAGTATAATTTTTAATACTAATTTACATAATTCTATATAAAATAACATGAGAGTGACAGCTGGGTTTTGTAGCCAGCATAATTGGAAGCAGTTTACAGAGTGATTTTAGATAAAGAAAAGGGATTTGAATAAAGATCACTTACTCCTATCTGACCCTAGAATAATTTTCCATCCTCTCATTTTCCAGACTTCTCAATAAACTACAGCAATAAATTGTGTGGATCACTACATTTCTTAAATGGTGGTTTATTCTTTGATAAGCCACTGGGCTGTGCTATTACTCTACATTTTAAGAGCTCATTTCTCCTACACCAGCTTCCAACATGTTATTCAGAAGAATGACTGCTGCTAGTGGCAGACAAATTGTACAGTATCATAAGAATCTGGTCAATAATTAATGTCACAATAGCACAATAATGGCCTGGATTTTAGCTCAGTTGTAATTTTTGTTCTCTTTGTGTACCTCTGAATGCGTACAGTAAACCAATTTCTGTTGGATCAAAATAGTTTTCAGGTTTTCAGGCTCATTACAAGTATCTAGTGATGCAGATTACTTGTAATTGAATGCTGCAGTCCAGCTCCAGCTTCTTTGCAACCAGATGCTCTTTTCTTCATAGGTAAATGGAAAATGCAATCCAAATGTTTTTTAAAAAATAAAAATAAATAGAAAGTTTAGCTTCAGGCCATATTTTTGTCCATACTTTTACAATGCTTTCTCCTGCAGCTGATGTCAATCAGTAATCATCTATGTTCATCTCTGCCTTGCATGGGCTTGGCTTTTAAAGGTGTTGCTCCTGAAAAGTATGCAGCAGTCAATATACTAAAATATTAATAATATTTTAGCCGAAGCAAAAAGATCAAGCAAGTGGAAGTAACCCACTCCTCTCTGGCAGCCTGCTTGGTCCTTTTGATGTTCAAGGTTGCACTGTGTATTGCTTTTTTTTTTTTTCTTCTTCTTCCTTTTATTTATTTATATATATATATTTTTTTTCCCAGTGATCAAGCTACAGTGCAAGGTAGGTGATAAAGATTCCCCGTCTGTGTTCACTGGGTTGTAACCTTTGTCAGCCACTCAGCCCCAGATTTTGTTCCTGGATAAAATCCTGGAAATTCTGTGTATGATTTATAAATATGACTTACTTGCCAATATACCCTGTCTTTCTCCTATTTCTCAAATTTGAAAATAGTTATGAAGCCTTCTTATTTCGTCCATGTAATGCACTGAGTCTAACTGACTTGTGGTGGCCTGCAGCTCCCTCACCAGGGGAGCGGAGAGCAGGAAGCATTTGGACAACGCTCTTAGAAAACATGGTCCAATTTTTGGGTGGTCCTGTGTGGAGCCAGGAGTTGGACTCAGTGATACTTGTGATTCCTTTCCAACTTTGGATATCCTGTGATTCTGTGATTTTATGATTGTGGCTGCACTAAATAAGGAAACAAACTTCACTGTCTTGAAATACAGTTTGAATAGCATAATGTCTCTAGTATTATTGTGCATGATTTATAATGGCCGGTAACGGCCAAAATATTGCAATCTGAGTAGTTTTAGCATTATGTACTGTGTTTAGCACATCTGCTACAGGGTCTTCCAATCAAGAAATTCAACTGGTTAGGCATTATAATATATTATATATACTATATAGTGTTTGCCCCAGCTAGCAGCATCTTAGAGGTCACAGACTCCCTGGCCAAAGAGTGACCAGTCCTAGGTAATATTTCTACTTAGTCTGACCTGAGGCATGACAGGAAAATGGTGTTTGAAAACTTGTTCTTACACAGACCGAGCTGCAGAGGTTACACAGACACTTCAGGTTCCGAGACTGTCCACCTATCAATCTGAGGAACATGACAGTTCCTATAATATCTTGAAAATTGCATTAATTTTAATGCACATCTTGATCTATAATTAGTTAACAAGTCTCTCTTGAGCCAGCTATGACAATGGTTGCTAATTTTTAGTAGCATATTTATAGATCTGGTCACCAAGATATATGGGGTTCCTCATCTTTTACTGCTGTCCTGGAGCACGTAATTATTCCACTGGATCTAGGGACATGGCTGGAAATAATTCTCCAACTGTATTATTAATAACACAGTAACCATTAAAAGTAACTTTTAAAAATAACTAATTTTCCTTTTTTTTATATTAACATTTATTCACTGTTTATATTATGCAGGGTTTGGACATGGAGTTTGACATTCAGAGCTTTCCTTACGGCTATTTTCACATTTTGGTTCTCCAGGACTTTTATAATCAGGCTGCAAACATGTATTTGAGAGGCAAACACATGACTGCTTTCACTGTGCTTTTGACTTTTTCCCAAATCACATATTGCTAGTGATTTTTATGTGGGGTTAATTTTGATCTGTGGTGTCAAATGCAGCCAGGTAAAACAGAGATTTTATGTCTTTCGGAGACACTGGTCTTGTTATGTCCTTGGAGCCCTGGAAGAGAAGGGTTGCTTCTGGGAGCAATGCTGGGCATTTTGAGGAGCCTCCTCACCTTCTGGAACAGGCTTTAGCATCCTTTGCACACAGACACTGGCTTTCACACTAACAAGATTTCTAGGGGGTCAGCTGTACTTGTTGTGTCCCACCAAGGGACGTGGCTTTTGAAGTGCTGCTGATGTGAAAGCAGCTTATTCTCAAACAGCCTCTCTCTTCCAGAAAAAGCAAAAAGCCTGATTTCCTGCTTTTAATCCCTTTTCACCCTCTCCTGAAAATAAATTAGATATTTCTGTGCCGCAGGGCCTGCCAGTAAGGACAGATCCTGCCACCCCAGAGAACACTAGGTACTGTTAGCCAGCTACAGCTCTCCTTCCTTGCTTTACCAGGGCTCTGCAGACATGCTGCTGTCACACACACAAATGTGGCCTTCCCTCTGCCACCTCTGTCACCACTTGGGGACACCCCAAAATATCTCAGACAATTGACAGATTCCATCCGATCTACTGATTTCCTAGAAATAGGTACCCTGGACTGCTGCAGCAGAGGGTGCTAAAACTTCTTGTGGATGCTGATTTCACAGGCGCCTTGTAATACTATAGAAATACAGAATGATTTGGGTTGGAAGAGACTTTAAAGACCATCTAGTTCCTTCCATGGGCATGGACACCTCCTGCCAGATCAGGTTGCCCAAAGCCCCATCCAGCCTGGCCTTGAACACCTCCAGGGATGGGGCATCCTCAGCTTCTCTGGGCAGCCTGTGCTAGTGCCTCACCAGTCTCGGAGTGAATAATTTCTTCTTTACATCTAATCTAAATCTACTATCCTTTAGTTTAAAGCCATTCCCCCGCTGTCCTATCTCTGCACCCCCTGACAAAGAGTCTCTCCCCATCTCTCCTGTAGGCCCTTTAGGCCCTGGCAGGCTGCTGTAAGGTCTCCCTGGAGCCTTCTTCTCTCCAGGCTGAACAACCCCAACACTCTCAAGATATCACAGTCAGGGACAAGAAATGAGTTTCCAGGCACTTTTTTATGCACCAGTCAGATGTGTGCTACTTAGCTTACAACTTTTATTCCCGGTGAGTGCTTTTCAATGTCCTTGCCCAACAAATGCAAACTTCTCCTCTCTTAACCCCGCCACCTCCTCATAAAATGGTAATTCTAACTTGGAAACAAACTTGGGTAACTCCGATAAACAGAGCTTCTGTCTGCATTTTGTGAGGAGTACACTATGTGAGTCAGGCAGAGCCACAAAAGCAAGGGATTTACGGGAGGACCAAGTACGGGCATAGATGTTGGATGCTTAAAAGAGGACGTCACTGTCAGAGATTCTCCACTTTAAAGTGCAGTTATCATCTGGAAAGTGTAAAAGTGACATCCTGGTATGCCACATTTATTCCTCCTCCGCAATTTCTATTCCAAATTCACTCAGTCTTCAAGTCAATACCATGTTTTTTTCTCTGACTGCCAGCACAGCTAGCTCAGCCTGTTACCTGAGAATCAAGCTGTGTTCTTTCTGCTTATTAAAACATTGCCAACTGCAAAGCTTCTGGAAGCAGACATTAACTGGCAATGCAGTGGGAGAGGCAGGATTGCTGAGTATGACATGGCTAGCACATCCCTAGCTACAGGAAAGGGGAAAAAAAAGCGGTCATTAAACTCAGCACATGTGCCTCAGGAGACCCACAGAGAACACATATTTACAGCACCTAGGTGCCATTTTTATGCAGTTACTTTTCTGACTATCACTGCATTTCATGATGGAGCAGCTAAGGAGGGAGCCAAGGAGCCCCCTACTCAAGTCCCAGCTGTGCCAGATTTGCGAAGGATTCATTATAGAGGAAACAGGTAAAAAAAAATTCAGCCAGGATTTATTTACTATTGACTTGCTCTGTCATCCCTAAACTGCAGCATCGTCTGCAGCTTGTAAACCTGGCCAAGGTGCACTTACTCCTTACTTTATACATCCTTAGTTGCTGAGATAGTTTAAAAACATCTTCACAAAGGGATTAAGATTCCTGGGTAAAAAGGGGAAACAAAAAATGATGAGCGAACAAAAGCTCTAAATAGTTCAAAATTTGTGCTGGATCCAGAAGAGCATCTGAAAATCCACGTGTTTATCTGGAGCTGATCTGAGGTGTATGAACTCCTGGTGTCTTAAAACGCAGCTCTCATGAGAAAGTGTCTCAGATGCCCGTGCTGCTTGTCTCATCTAGAAGCACTGCAGGCTCGAGTGGTCACTGCTTTGCACCCCATGTAACCACTTATCCCTGCAAAGGCTGGAAACAAAGCAGGTGCGAAATGCTAGCGGATTACAGCCTTTCAGCACCTTCTTTCACACACAAGCACAGAACTGGATAATCAACTATTCGGAGTTGCTCAATTTGGTTCTCATCCCAGCAGCCTTACTGATGTCTAGAAAACACCTGCTTTCCTCGAGGGCAACATGGCTACAGATGCCAGCAGATGAGCAGCCTTAGACGACTTCTTTGGCTCAGGTACAAAATACGTAGTACTAGCGAGCCTTTGGGGACCTTAATTTCTTAAGGTCCTGATTTCTCCCAGCTAGCAAATCCACTGCCTGGAAAATTATAACCTGATAATCGGATAACTGTAAATTACACAGTCTGCCATTTTGGTGGTCTCCAGAGGAATGGAGTTTGCACACAGAGGATTCTGTCCCTGACTGTGCTCACCGTGAGCCCACTAGCTGTCAAGTCTCTCATCACCGCATTGTGAAACTGACTGCATCAGTCAATTACTGTAGTATCTGCCTTTGGGACAAATTCAAGGGTAATGGGGCTTAACCAGCTGTGTCAGCTGATCTGCATTAAGCCTCCATGTGCCTGAATCCCAGACTTGTGGAGGTTGGAAGGGACCTCTGGGTCCATCTGGTCCAGCCCCCTCCTCAAGCAGGGGCACCTCCAGCAGGGTGCCCAGGCCCACGTCCAGGTGGATTTTGACAATCTCCAAGAAGGGAGACTCCACAAGCTCTCTGGGAAACCTGTGCCAGTGCTTGGTCAACCACACAGTAAAAAAGTGCTGCCTGATGTTCACCTGGAAGCTGCTGTGCTTCATTCTCTGCCAGTTGCCTCTTGTTTTGTCAGTTAAAAAGGACGTACGTAGTAGCCTGCAGTGAACAAAACAGATGGATTCCTGTATTTCTTTCTAGTGTCCAAATGAAGTGGGTAGCACAGGACAGTCCTTGGCAAAATCTTCGGTTCATATCAAGGAAAGAAAGATGCGAGTTTTGCACTTCAAACTGAAGCAAGCTCAGCACTGTCAGCCACTCACGGATACAGGCACTGGACATGTCTTTAACTCCAAAGGTGTGAAATATTACCTTCAGTCAAGTTGACAAGCATTTTTCTTCCAGACTTTAGTCTTCAAGCCCACAAATCTCAGCAGCAAGTACCACACAAATGTTTAAAATTGGGCAGTGAGTAAGACCTGCTGCTTTTAGTAGTCTTTTAACCTTTGCTGAGCTGCTGTTCTTTAAATGGATTCTGCAGCTACCTAATTTCCCTTCCCAGCATTGCCAGCTGATTTCTGCTACTTAATTATTTTAGTTAATTTAGTTATTAAGCACCCAGCTGGAGTGCATCACAACTTTCTACAAGGGCATGGACTTAAGGAGAAGGAAACACACGTAAACCTAGGCTGTACCCCAACGTGGTCCTCCAGGTAGCTGGAAGCTCCCCTTAGCCATGGACAGAGGGAGCTCAGCACCACCCACCTTCTCTGTGTGAAACATCTCAAAGTTTCTGATTCGTGAACTCATTGGTTGTTTGTTTCTGGTTTGTGCTGGCTTTTTTTTTTTTTTTTAGGGAAATCTTTTGGGGCTTTTCCTTTTGTACAAAGATTGCACAAGCTTCATTTGCTTAGGAAAAGAGCCCCTACTGGCAGAGTCTTCTAGACAGACTGGTCCCTCAAGTGCAAGGACTCACCAATCTGTATCTCCTGGCAGATCTCTGTTCCTATTTTTGGAAACCCAAGTTCCAGTTCCCCTGACGGATCACAGATTTTGCAACCTGATAACAAAACTACTTTTCCTCACATAAGGCCAGAATCCCTGCCCTGCCTTTCTCACAACACAAAGAGCACAAAACAAAACGGAATGGCAAAAGAGCATCACAGAAGCCCTATTATTGTCTCTGCCCCAGTGCTACATGAAGGACAACAGAACAGTGCCATTCTGTACTAGAAATGCTGGGGGAAAAAAAAAAAAAAAAAGTGAAGGACAACTTTCTGTACTAGAAATGCTGCAGGGGGAGTTGGGGGGGGGGGCGGGAGGGGAAGGAGATTTCCTTCTCTTTGATTAAAATAGTTGCCTTGCAATCACAAATAGCCAGTGGGGATGAGACACTTTCGAGAACACCCTAGCATGGAGACTTTGGATTAGCCATTTGATCTGGGACTTTTGGTGCATACAGAACACTTCTTTTTAGTGCATCTTCTCTGTATATTACTTTTCTCTTACATGAATAGAAAACACAACTACACAGCAGCAAGACCCTGAGGAACTGCCCCTTATACTGAAAATACTTGGGCCATTGCTGACTTTTGATTCAGATCTAGGCTTTGAATGTTTTTGCCTACAAAATAGGGCCAGTGAGATAGAGAGAGGGAGCAGTACAATTGCTGGTTCAGATAGTATTGCCCCATTATGGTTAAAGGTCTAGCTTAAACCTTGTAATGAACGGGTACTTGAAAATCAGACACTCTCTTTCCTGCTCCTTGTTGTTATTCCCTGTCTCATGCAGCCCATATATAAAGTTATCTGACTTGCTATAAAAGAAGTGAAAAGATTAATTTGTTAAGTCAAATATTCACATCTCCCAGAGAACATAGAGGAAGTCACCTGAAGATCATTTATAATGGGCAAGTTGCTGAGGAACCCTCTAAAAAAAAAAAAAAAAAAAAAAAGGATAACTGTAATCCATGACATGGAGGATTTCTGACAAGGGATGAATCATCTCCTTCCCCCCCCTGCCACACACCTGGAATTAGGACTGCTGACGGATAACATCCTGTCACACGGGGGCTCTTTTTCCATTGACTTCATCAGCAGCCGTTACAAATCTTGGGGTCAGGTTATCCAGAAAGGATTCCAGAGCATCCCTACGAGGGCTGTGATAAGGCGCTGTGATAAGGAAGGGGATTATAGGGCCTCACCGTCCTCCTGGGGAACACCAGACAGATTTGCAAAGTCAATATTGCTCTGCTGATCAACACCGGCACGAGAGCTGGCATAAGAGTGCCTTACAGGAGGATTTTCCATTTGGTTTAAACTCGGAAGGTAAACTAATTACGTGAATGAATGTTTCCGGCTGGGCAATATCAACCATCCGAATGCATTTAGCTGAGGAACTATTAAATACAGTATATCTTTAGCATCACAGGAGACAATAACTTACCCTGCATGGCAGCTAATCATTGCTACCTCAGCTCTGCCCGCTCAGCCCCTTGGAGTCCCAGCCACTCATCACCAGGCCATTCATGCTCAGCCATGCACGCAGCCATCTCCAAAGAGACACAGCCCCCTAATTACCACCTCTCCTCTCGCTTACCCTGCTGTTTGGTGTATGATTCAATACTAAAACAGATCTCGGCAGCACAAGAAGCCTGTCTCACACTCCCTCTCATTTAACGTGGTGGTTCTTGGTTGTAATCCACGCTGAGGCACAGTCGTTCATCTGCTGCGGGGAGTAACGCCGTTTTGGCAAACATCCTCACGGGAATACGCACCAGCAGCAGCGCTGTTGCTTTAGGTCAACCTACAAGCTTTAAAAAGATGATGCAAAAAGGGTTTAGATTTTCATAGGCATTGAAGGGTCTTACGGAAGCTACTCACACCTGTAGAGATAGTTTTCAAAGACATAGTTTTCAAAGATTTGCCTTAAATTCTTGAATTTGTAGGTAACCCATGGCATGGCAGGTTGGCTTCTGGCTCAGTGTTGGTCCTGTGAAGCCACCTGGGTGCCACCACATCCCAAATGCCCGGTCTCCAGGTTGCTGTATAGCTATTGCCTTATACCACTGCCTCAACCAGGTCTGCGTGATGCTTTCAGGACAGACGACCAACACCATTTTACCAATTTTGTTTCTCCCTTCCGGCTCAGGAAGAAGAAAGGATGCAGAATTTATCAGAAGAGCTTTAAATAGCACCTCCTTCTTTCTTAGATTCTCTTCTTCCCCCTCTGCAGCCCATGGTCTGACCCCTCTTCTTGTCTCAGGGCTGAAAAGAATTTTCCTAACTCGTTATCCTTATTTTAGGCTGGAGTAAAGCTTTTTGTGCAGGACTGTTTCTGATGGGCAGCTGTAGCTCAGCACTGAGGATCTGTTTCTCGTCGTGTCTCTTTGGACCTTGACATCACTCCCTGCAATTCCCAAAGCTTATTAGTGATAAAGATAGTAACATCCTGAATGTGCTAATAAATATTTGGATTTTTTTCAAAGCTGCTCTTAGATGTTTCTATTACTGTGGTCCTGGCTTTTTGCTTGGGTTTGTCTATAAAGGGACAATCAGGAAAGTTGATTTAAATTAACTATAGGCAGGAGTCTAATGTGAATTAGCCAAATTGCATTAAACCTCCCATTTCACAATTAAAGTGGCCTTAATATGACTTAGCCTTGGAAGAGAAGTAAACCAAATCAAATCAAAGCCACTTTAATTCTGACAGTTCCCACAAAGGGCTTTAATTAATGCAGTTTAACTAATCCACTTAAAAATTCAGATCAACTTTTCCAAGCAACTTCACGTAAACAAGCTCTTCCAATGGCTCTGCACCGAAATGATAGCTTTCATTCATAAGGTAAATCTGCACAAGTCTTACTCTGGTGGAAGTCCCTCTGCAGAGGTTTGCACTTGGGTAACTGCATCAACCGAAAGAGTTGCATGAATATAAATCCAGAGCAGCTCAACTCCTTGCAATGCCTACCAGCTCCTAGCAACTGTGCTTTCCTAGCATCACGCAGAAGAGAGGGGAAAAAAAAAGGAAAAAAAAAAAAAAAGTCTACCTCATCAATTCAAGGAAAAGGAAGAGAAAATGATGATGTGCAATCCCATCTCTCTCCTTTGGTTAGCACAGAGGTCAGCTATGTTGGTAAGTAGCAGGTATAATTTGCCCTAGTGAGTCCTTGTACTGTATGCAGGAAGGCTGCAATCAGGCTGAGATCTATTTTAGGCAGGATGAGAACTACATTAGCACGAAGTTAATTTGCTTGAATGGGCCTTAAAATGGTATAAATTAGGGCATATAGTGATTTTGACTTTTTTTTTTTTTTTTTTTTAAACACATGCCAGTTCTTGTTGGGGTCATGACAAAGGATAGGGCTTACAAATGACAAAAATCACAGAAGATAACATTGTCCAGAAATAAAATAAGATATAAAGAAAAGAAGATTATTTCAGCCAAATCAGACATTTAGTCAATTTGCAGTATATTTCATCAGTGTGCACATCAATCTGGCCCATTAACTAGTACGCCCTTTAATTCCTTCTGCCTTTATGAACAATTCCCTTTGTAGCTCAAATGCTTGAAGAAGGTAGTGCAGCCTCTTTTTCGGCATGAATAGGGGTGTTTGACTTTCTCAGTTAGCTGAACGTCCTTCAGCAGGGGGTTCCCTGAGGCACACAGTATTCCTTGGCTTGTTATCCTCGTTCCCTGCACCTCTACCCTGCAGGGAGAGCCAGCTGAAGAGTTTCCATCAGGTTTCTTCATTTTTTCCCAAAGCTTGCCAGTCTGACAGCTTGAAACATCATCCCCCCCCCCCCATTTTTTTTTTCCTTTTTGTTCTTTTTTTTTTTTTTTTTTTAAAGAATAAAAAAATTTTGGCTACTCCAAAATGCCCTTCTCAGAAAGTAACTCAGGCAGATGTAATGCTCTAGCAGCACTGCACACAAATAAAATATTCCCAGTGAAAAAAAAAAAAAAAGTGCCAGCATCACCTCTGCTGGATCAAAAGTTATGTCAAAGATGATATCAAAGCATGAAAATCTGCTTGCATAAAAAAGCCAAAAGCCTGAAGCCATCCCAACCACCTTCAAACAAGCCGGGAGTCTGCACAGGCAGAGCTGCTGCACAGCAGTGATGGATTAAGAGGCAGTGCAATTTCTAGCCAAATTCCTTCAGCTGCTGCCATCTTCACTCAGAGTTGTTTTCAAACTGTGAAAAGTTTAACTTTAGGGGAGAAAAAAAAAAAAAAAAAGCCATTGCACAGTGTTGAAAATCCTGCTTGATTCAGAGACTCAGCTCCTGTCAGGTAGAGTTTCCTTTAGGGCAGCAGAAGCAGGAGATGTCCTGTCCCAGCCAGTGCCGCAATCTGTAAGGGAACGGATTTCTGTACAGATTTTGCAGGTGTGGGGAGCAGCTGGCTTCAGGGATGGGTAATAGGGTACGCAGCCCTCCAGCTCAGCATCATTAGCTCAGGCACCACGCGGGCAGGAGGAACCTGCAAGTTGCTTGCTCCGATGGAGCCTGTTATTTATTCACAGCAGCACCTGCCTCGAAGAAGATGCTTTCCAAGCCTTTAAAAAGCATCATCTCCCCCTCCTCCCCCCAGAAAAAAATATTTAAAAAATTGCAGTCTAACCAACAAGCCACACTTCAGGTATCTTTGAAACAATTTTACGTGGGGACCAATTTGATTTGCTGTATGTGACACAGCAGCAAAGACTGCTGAGTCCCTAGTGGAGCCGTGTTATTCTCAGGCAGCAGAATGACTTCAGCTGGATGTTTCAGCTGGAGAATTGGCTGGGAGCTGGAGAATTGGCAGTGGATGTCCTGGGCCCAGAGGTGGCCACCTGCAAGCAGAGGTGGCCCAAGGGACCAAGCATCTCCAGCGCTTCTGGGCTCTGCTGCTATCCCATCAGTTTGGCCTTGCTGCCTTCCTGCTGTGGCAGGCGCTGCGTGGTTCAGTGATATGCAATTGTCTCTGTCATTTCTCTAAAAGGGTGGGAGCTCATCCTCCCACAGAAGCAAGACAACGTCTCTGTGCAACCTTCCTCCTGGATGCTCTGCCCTCGCAAAAGGAGACCTGGGGGCCCAGGGATGAAGTGGGGACCAGCTTGTGACATGTTCCTGAGCTTAGTGGCCAGCTCAGCCACCAAATAAATGAATTCTGCTATTTGCATTTTTGCAGTTTAATATTTGTGTTCTGTCATTTTATCCTTAGATTGACAATGCAGGGGGATAATTGGTCTTAAAGTCTGGGGCATCCTGATAACTTGCAGGTGATCAGCTGCAGTTTTGTCTGCATAGGTCCTGCACAGAAGTCCTTTAGCAGCTGGGGCAAAAACCATCTTGTGCTGCCCCATAATGAAGAAAACAGCATATATCTTTGCACTGTTTCTCTCTTCCCAGTAGGACTGTGAGGTAGCACTTCTTTGCAAACAATAATGCTGACAGAGGAGAGATACATGTAGCTACTTATGGCATTTATAGGGGAAGACAGCTTTCCCCTGCCCTGCCCACCTGCAATCCCTGCAAAATCTTACTCTTCACCCATTTAGGCAGAGTTGGGAGCATTTCACAATGAAAACACTTTTTTTTTTTTTTTTTTTTTTTTTTCTTTCCCAGTTCTGAAACATGAGAATGAAAAAGCTAAAAATGATGTAAATGATGTTTCTACACATTTATTTTTATTATTATTATTATGTACTGTTGGGATGGAAAAAAGGTATTTCTCATTATGATTAATGCTGATGCATCATTTCCTTGGGGGTGTCAATGCTCCCATTACTATACCATTCACTTTTTCACTCCTCTCCTATAGTCCTCTGCTCCTTCACAAACCTGGCTGGGTGCTACTCTTACTTTCACAAACCACATATAGACCAAGTAACTCCAGTACTGCTGAAATGGGAACACAGTGTGATTTTTCACAGTTAAACTTCTAGCCTGAAGGGCTCTGTTTCCTTGTGCTTGTTATTGGTTTTCCCCTCCCTGACGTACCTGGCTACTTTGGGTCTCTCTCCCAGTTTATCTGTGCTGAGAGCTGCACTCTCCTTTTTATCAGTTTATTTATCTCCATTTAAATACACACATTATAGTCTGATTTCCATTTATTTCTTTATGTTGCTCATCTGTTTATGGCATCTTTGCAACTTGCTATGTCATCAGTATCCAGCTACTATTATTCTTACAATACCTGAGATCCCCTGAAAATTTGTTGGTCTTTTAAATCTAGAGTTTTGCTTAGATCTCCCAACATTTTGCAATATGTTTTCTTTAAAGAAAAAAAAAAATCAAGCTGATAGGTATGATGTTTTGACCAATGTCCTATAAAGAAATGTATTTTTTTACATGAGTGAATAATCGGAATGGTATGCTTGGTAATCACACTACTGGTGCCCAATCTCCTGTTTGGCATTACTAGTAAGCAAGCGAAGCCAGGCTGTTGAAGAGTGTGTCACAATATTGGAAAGCCTAATTTGGAATTTCAGCCTCTTAAGTCTAAATTCTATTTACTAATATTTCTGGCACCTTAGTATGTGGTTTTTGAATACACAAACTATTGCCAGTTATGCATGAAAACCAGACTTTCACATAATCCATGTGAATAATTGGCTGAATGGTGGTACTTTTGTTGTTGTTGTTTGTTTTTATATATATTTGTTATTTCTCCATATACAAAAAAAAAAAAAAAAAGAAATGTTCCAACAGTCCAATCAGAGACAGCATCAAATAGCTCTGTCTGGATAAAGTTCTTTCCAAACCGCCTCAAATTTGGGATTTTTTCCAGACCTATTTAGCAATTCTTTTGAAAAGCAATAATAACTTGAATGTGCACACATGCATGTGAAAGTGCAGTTTATAAACATAGCCACGGTTATTAAAATATACTTTGTGAATAATTCTCATTGACTCCTGAAAAATCCTCATAAAAAATCCCTCATCAGCTGTGGAGATAAAAAAAAAAAAAAAAAAATAAAAAAAAAAGAGAGAAGAGAAGAAAAGAAAACAAAAAGAAAGAACAATTTAATAAAATTTGGGAAGTCCTGGAAGAAACCACATTTGTAGAACCAGAAATTGTTACTATCTGGTTCCAGTGCTTAGGTACTGTGGTGAAAAACCTTGACAGTGTCATTACATTGTTTACAATTACCTTAAAGAAAGCTATAGTGAGGTGAAGATCAGGCTTGTCTCCCAGGCACTAATTGACAAGACAAGGGGGAATGGTTTCAGGTTGTGCCAGGGGAGGTTTAGGCTGGATATTAGGAAAAATTTCTTCACTGAAAGGGTGTGAAATATTGGAGCAAGCTGCTCAGGGAAGTAGTTGAATCACCATCCCTGGAGGTCTTCAAAAAAAAAGTGTAGATGTAGAGCTTAATGACATGGTTTAATGGTGGATTTGACAGTGCTAGGTTAAAGGTTGGACCAGATGGTCTTAGAGGTCTTTTACAATGTAAATGATTCTATGATTCCATGATCTAATTAGGGTAGTGTATTTATTTATTTTTTTGTCAACCTAATGCAAGCTTTCCCCCCCCCCCCAATGTGTTCAAAAAATGTCGTTTACTTAAACGGGTATTTCGTTCAACTTGAAAAATATTATTTATTTTTTTAAAAGGAAACCTAGATCCATAGAAGGAAGGAGGTGGAAGAACAAGGTAAGTTGTCCTCTTGGCTTCCTTTTGGTGAGTGCTACTGTCAAAAGCTGAGATGTCAAGATCCAGAAGAGCCTGGATTTTGGTTTAGAGTCCTCTGGGAGCAGGAAAACACGGACATGAAGCCATGCTGTGGCTGAGGTAGGGAGGGCAGCCAAGGGAAGGGAGTGAGTGTAAATGCTGCCACACAACTCCCATTTGTTTGTCACGGACCAGTGCAGGGACAGACAAAATGCTTGGGAAATGTGAAACAAAATGTCGCTGCTCCAAGTGGAACCAGCTCAGCTTTCAGCTTGTTCTGACTCACTGAATTCAACCCAAATTTCTAAGTGCTTTTGCATCAAATTCTCTCTAAAACCGCATGTCCAGCTGCTAATAGGTCGTTTCCACTCCTGATCTCCCTCGCTCCATTATGTGGTAATGCTTCGCTGTTCCCACGTTCTATTCTTGCACTTTCCTCCTGGTATTTTTTCAGCAACCTTTAAAGAAAATGAAGACCAAGATGGAGCCCTGTGGAGACAGCCACTGTGATCCACTGCCAAGGCAGGGCTCTCTGTGTGTAGCCTTGCCCAGCTGCCATTTTCTTGTGAGCCTCGATCCCATTCTTCCCAGGGAGTGGGACACAAAGGTTTGGATGCTGCTCTGGCTTGTGACTAATGCACAAGCAGGTGGGAGAGAAAGTATATTTCCAGTTCCCCAAGCCATGGGGCAGCTGGGAGCCAGGAAGCTGATGTACGAGTGCCATGGGTGTGCTAGAGCTCAATGACCCAACAGCTGGGGGCTGGCAGCTGTTCCAGGGGCAGCATCTGCTGTGCTTCAGGGAAGGGGTGGGAGAGTCAGCACTGACCACCTGGAAGGACTGTTTTTATTTCTTCCTCCCCTGTTCCTGTTGCTGTTCCAGCATCATCTCCATGTCCCTTGGCTCTGGCTGCTCTAAAAGAAGAGCCCCTTGTCCTCCTGGTGGGTAAGTGTCTCCTCTCATACATGTACCTGTTTGCATGGGGCAACAGATGATGCGTTGGAGCTGCACTGTGCCTGAAGCTGGGTCTCTGCAGATCAGCAGGAGGGGGTGTTAGATCCTGTGAGGAGCTTTGTTTTTGTTTTCCTTCAGTTCCCTCAGATCTGGAGAATTCTGAATAATGAATGCAGCGTTTACAGGCTGGCTGAATTAAACAGTGTTCAGCTTAATTAGGGGGCTGGTTATTCAGGGAGGAAATCAACACCTGCATTAGGTATGCAGTCCAATGTGCGGTGCAGGAGAAGGTAGGCAAAGACCTGCCTGCAGACAGCAAACCAACTGCAGGTGTCCACTTGCCCCCTTTGGACAACCAAACATGCCCACAGCCCCTGTGCTTGCACAGATCTCTAAAGTGGCTTTTTACAGCATCGTTTCCTCAACATTCAATAGCTTCCTGCCTGGTCCCAGGTTAAGATTTATTATTCATATTACAACATCACTTAAGCATCCTGCACTGGCTGAGCTGAGAGTTACCTGGACCATAAAGATGATCCTAAAGTAAACTTAAAAGCTTAGGCTTAGTGTATCCCTCATTAGAAAATGAGGCTGTGGTAGTTTAATATCTTCTAGCTGAGCAGTTGTGACCTCAGAGGCATTTCAGGTTGACAGGAACAGGAAATTTCCATTTCCTACATAAGCCTGGATGAAAGTAAAACCCCCAAAGCTTTCTGCCAAACATATCTAAATTTTCCCCTATATGTGCCAGTAGGGAGAGCGAGGCTTCATTTGCTGGTGTTTGAGTGTGTGATAAGTAAGGCCTTAGGTAAGTTATTTCTTACTATCCCTAATAGTAGATTGCAGATGACAATGGAATTTGTAGGGTATTTAACTAGCTACAGACAATTGGAAACCTACTGTGGAAATCTCAGGTGTAAGCTTTTGGGGAGCCAGAGACCTAACTTCTCTCTGTGCAGCATCTGTACAATGGGATCCTGAAGGAAGACTCAATATTGGTGTATTTGAAATGAGGGTGCCTGTTCACAGCCTTCAGCTCTCTTGTTTCCTCCAAGGATTGAACTGTTTTTCTAAACATTGCAAGTTCTCTTTTTTACTCCTGGAGGTCTTGTGCCTTTTGATTTTCATTAACAGTTTTGTATTAGCTTGCAGCTTTCCGCCAATCTCTTGTTTTTAGCCTTGGAGGGCAGTTTTTGGTCCCCAGCACATGCTTAAATTTTCTAAGACACTGAAGAATTTAAAGCTTGTAAGGGCAACCCTGTTGACACCGGTGGAAATAGTCAAGTGCCCAAGTAAGGCATAAATTTGAAAGCCTTATTGAATGGATTTAATTCTGGAATAATGCTACAGAAATAGGGCAAGTTGTTTAGATTTATATTGGGTGTTGGGAAGCAAAATCGGAACTTAATTTACTTTACTGGAAGCATCTCTAACACCTTAATAGATAGGTGCACTGCTGTATAAATGCAGTTAATGAGCATGATTTGGGACTTCCTATACACTGTACTTTTGAAAGCTTACTGTAAGATATTGCAGTTGTAGCAGAAATTGCAGAAAGCACCACGTCCCCATGGTACATTATGTGCAGCACTTCCCAGTGGCAGTAAATGTTCTGACTTAATCAAAAAGATCACATTTCTTTCTATTACCACCTGCCTGGAGAAGCTAGAATAACTTTTGGCCAAGGAATACATTAGTTTAAATCTTAAATTTCAAAGCTAAATTGCACAAAGACTTGCAGATGTGATTCATATGTCCCCCATTACTTCCAATTTCTTCCTTTTTCTCCTGCTAACTTAAATTTGTGTGAGAAATGTAATGCTGCCAGCAGTGACCGTTCCCAGTGTGAGCAGGCCCGGCCCTGGCCCAGCAGCCTTGCAGGCTGCCTCCTGCCATGGGAGTCCCTTCAGCTCCTAGCAAATCGTGGAGCCACTCTCTTCCCTCTTGCAAATTATCCCCAAACAGCTCCAGTTTTTAAATTTCTGCCTTCTGCTGCTTGCAAGGTTCATGAGGTGCTTTCTGTGGGAGTCAGTTAGCCTTCGGGCTCTTCCCAACCCGAGCAGCTTTTGGCTTTTGGCAGTTTTGTCTCTGTCTGCTGGGTCCCCATTTGGTGAGGTGGGGATAACGCTGGTCACCCGCCCACCACACGCACCTGTCGTGAAGATTTATGAAGTGATATTTGCAAAGTGTAAAACATTATTTATGCCAGGGGCTGTGATCTATCGATAACAAATGGGATAAACATTGGGTGGTTAAATATTTAAAGCACAGTCTTTGGAACTGGGACATTTGTGGCCTTTCCCAGCTCTGCTAATGGCTTCCTGCCTTTTTCAAGACAAGCTATTTCACTGTTCCTGCCACTCATCTCCCCCCAGCTCTTCTATAATACATCCATCTATTTTGTGAATGCTGTGGTGAGCACTGCTGTGATTAGGTGCTGGCTGAAAGGTACACTGGTGTCTTCAACACTCATAAGATCCTCAAAACTTTGGACAGAAGATTTCAGCCCAGTCTGAATCCAGACATGAAAAGGAAGAGCAGGTCTTCCACCAGCCACCTTCAGCTTTATTGCAACTCCAAACTTTCCTAGTACTTTCTAGCCTCAGTATTACATCCGTTATTTACCTTGAGGTGCCAGGGCTGTTTTAGGGGTCACTATGTCATAGCTTTGGGAAACATTTGGCTGAAGACAGTGATAGCTATAGGAAGTGCAATGACCTGAGACCAAGGAGGTGGCTGAGGAGAGAATATTTAAGTATCCCTTCTGCTCTTAAACTCTGATTTGGTGAATATAAAACAAACATGCATTCCCATAGCTTTGAGAGTAAGCTGTTCCACCTTTAAAGGTGGAACAGCCTTTTTAACCCTTTTTTTTTTTTTTTTTTGATCCTGGTTGGCGTATTTCCCCTATCTTGTCTGTGCAGGTACAAAACCAGATACCTGTCCCTTTTGTATCATATTGAACTACTGATAGAAAAGAATTGCTGTAGACATAATCTCCAACAGTTTCTCCAACAGAATAGTGAACGTGGATCCAGTCAAACTGATGGAGTAGCCCCAACTCCAACCGTGAGATATCATTATCTGGCTGTCATGGCTTATATGACGCCCTGCTGTAACTCTTTAGGACTGACCCATCTTTAGCAGAACCTCCTATTTCCCCATGTAAAATGTCCTCATTCAGTCATTTACTTATGCAAGTACATTCCTTGCCCTGGTAGTACATCTTAGTCTGCTGTCCACTTACCTGACCATGATCCAGTGGAATACTCAGCACAGTCATCTCTTATAAATCCCATCCAGGGCTCTTTCATGGCAACATTACTTGATGGTTCACAGCACAGAGCACACTCTGTCCCTGGTACCAGCTTCTGACTCAACTGCAATGTGCATATTTTGAGACGGAGGATTTTTTCTGCAGTACTTAATGTTCGGAGAGAGTTTAATCAAGAAACATGAGTAATTGGCATTAACATTCACTTCTGAGCAAGAGAACAGCTTTGATAGCATCTATACTCATTAGACTTTTCACTCCAAACACTGTTCATTACAGTGAGCGCTCTTTGTATTGGCTTATGCTTGGTAAATACAGCACAGATTCTGCTCAGCACAGAAGTATGACTTGAACAAACACTCTGTGGTTACACAAAAGTAAAAAGTTTTAAATGTCAAAATGAAACCAATGGAGCACTGCAGGTGCTTTGAGAAAATTTCCAGGCACTCTGCAACACAACAGAAAAACCTGCAAAGACAGGACACAAGATTTATTTACTGGCTGCCTAATTGTAATGAGTAGGATTGATCTTGTTCACGTACTGAAACGAATCCTTGGGAAATCTGGTGATAGCAGCTGCAACTTGAGAGGCTGGAAGGAAAGTTTGCTGAAGTGCACTGCTGGAGCCAGGACCACCTTACACAGTGCTGGAGCATGAACCATGCCAGCAGCAAGATGGGAGGGAGGGAGACAGGTCTTGGTTCTTTGCTCTTTTGCCTGCTTATATCAAAGTCATGAACAAATGGGTACCAGTCACCAAGGTGAAAGTATTGGCATGTCTGCACCACACTCCCTGTCCTCCTACTGCCTGTATTAGTGCAGGCAAGAGACATTTAAGCCCCTTACAGTCTCTGTTTACTTTTTTAATGCATCCTCACTACAGATGTATGAATAAGTGCTTCCTCTGTTCACTGTGGAAAAGAAGCACACAGAGTAATGCTGATTTTCAGCTAGCTTATAAAATAACAATAAGAATATTGTGTTACTGTAACATCTAGAATGGCCTGAGGGCAGAAGATAGGAAGTGTGTTCAGTGTCAATTCACCCTTTCTCTCTGTGATTAAATTTGCACCCAAATCAAGTAGTTCAAAGTCTCAATTTGTTTAATGAGTTGACTTGACACATAGATCATTTTCTCTTTTAGCAATTACCCTGAAAATGGAGATGGCAGGAGCCTTGATTTTCATATCTATCGATACAAACAGACTGGGAAACTGTTTCTCCAGTGTTATCATACTTAACGATTTCACAATTTTAAAGCATTTCCCAGGTATTGTGCCTCCTATTAATTCAAATAATGCTAGCAATCCTCATGTTGAGTGAAGTACAAAAATGTCAATTGCTTTATGCCAGCATTTGAGGATAATGTGCTAATGCAGGAACTCTTGGTTCCCAGTTGCCTGCTGTGACCATCTGACCTGAGTTTTGACTCTTTGCCGCATCCTGTAGGGGGATCTGCACTAGCCAAATCATTTCAAAGGGTTTCAGCTTCTGTATTTGGTCCATGGCTTTCTGAGTATGGTATAGCCAAGAGACAGAAAATCCTAGGGACAACTGCTCATTTAGGAACAACCATTTGATAAATGCTGCCTTAGGAGCACCTTTGTAATGACTGTCATATGCCAATATCATATAAAATCGCACTAAAAAAAAAAAAAAAGCCCTAGTTGGGATCTCTATCCTGCACATAGCAATGCAGCCCAAAAAATAGTGCTTTGCTTTGTGTTGGCCAAAGGCTGTTCTCACTGAATGTGATCTTTGCCATGATCATTGATAATGTGATCATTGCCATGATCAAGATAATAGCATCTGAGTGCCCTGGACCAACTTTTTCCCTGCCACCTCTCTCCAGATAGATTTTTTTTTTCTCTTTCCCACCTTTCTTTTTCAAATCCGTAGCCCAGGATAAAGTCTCAGGTGGAATCAAACCATCTTTGTTGGGCTTAAGGCTGATCTGGGAGAATGGCTCAGAATTGTGAGTACATGAAACAAGCCTTTACCCTTCTACTTACAGGTGAGAGTGCTGCTGTGTCTCACTTGTAACTCTTATTCCATGTCCCCAGATCTTTCCCATCCTGAAAGCTGCCACAAGGCTTTTGTGGGATAACACTTGCAGTATGTCCATGCTAGAGTGGGCCATACTGATGCCATTTTCCTATTGCCTATCATCATCATCATCAAAGGGTCTTTAGAACAGATAGGAGAGACACTTCCCAGATATTGGTGGCCATGTTACCCTTTCCCTCCATGGTGTACACATCAATTTTCTTAAAAAATGGTTACTGTAGTAACAGCATAGTAACAGTATAGCACTATTACTACTATTATGTCTGCTTCACAATAACAGCAACAAAACATGGGTTGGTCAAACCACATATCTTGCATTTTCCATTGCTTCTTTCCTGCTTTTTCATTACTGGGGGAAAGGACAAAGATAAGAGATGTATAAGATGTATGGACAGGAAGGACCAACACAAAGCCTTAAGAACAGAATTAGAGATCTGGATATAATGAAAATGGTTAGGGACTGTCTAATAGACATTTAGTCTGAACAGTGATGGATAAGGAGTTTTAGCTGCAGTGCTGTGAATGCTAAGGAGAGGAGGAAAATAAGTGGCAGAGAATTTGTGGTAATCCAGTTAGCCAGAAGGGACCTCAGCTCAGCATTTCAGACCTCAGAAGCTCATTTGAACAAGGTAGATACTCACGTGAACAGGCTTTCTTGGAGATTCTTGAGTTTTCCTGGATGGAAATAACCCAGGAAGATCTTTGCATACTGGATTTTTGTCTTCTAGCTTCACTCCTAGCTGGAAATGGAAAGCAAAACAAAAAGAAGTATTTATTTTCCTTCAGCTGCCCTCAAACATTGAAATATTGAGTGAGAATTTAGCCTGTGAGTTTGCTTTAATCAATGCTAGTCTGGCTAAAATTGACACTTATAGACAAAGATTCATGTATGCTAGAAGAGAAAACAAGGCAAGCAAAAATAAACACTATTGATGATGTTCACAAAGCAAAAAGTGGATTTTATTTCAGTTATACTCCTATATTTTATACCTCCTAGATGAAAGTTCACATTAGTAGTCAGAGCTAAGTTTGTAGAGCTTAGTTCACAGTAAGGAGCTTGGATAAATGACCTGATTTGTCAGAAGTTAGAGCACTGACTTGCCATGAAAGCAATGGAAATATCATGTACAGAGTGCCTACCAAACCAAAGTTTTAATTAGTTGTTAACTTCTTCTGATCCCAGTGTCTTTGAAATGTCTTCTGACATGTCTTCAATGTTTCAGTTTGGTTTACTTGTAGAGGAATAGTAAATGATCCCAAGCATGATCCAAGTGTTTTGTCACTGGATCTGGAACAAATGCAGCCAAAAAACATGTAGAATTTTCTTCTGCTTCTATGCTGACAGGAATAAACTTAAGAAAATAAGAAATCTTTTGTTTATTCATGGAGCTCATCCTAAACAGAGAAAACTGTGAAGGTAGAATAGTTGAAACTAAGTATGATATAGGATGTGTTTCCAAGACCAAACACTGGCTCATACTGAGAAAATTAGTCTTTAAGATTATGTGAAACCATGTCTTCTGACACCTTCCCTGAGTGTGCCAATGGTAGATATTTAACTCAGGCATTCAACTCTGAAAAAGTCAGAACAGTCTTTTTATGTTGATCAGTTCCATTTTGGCTGAAAGAACCTAATTCACTAAAAAGAGATGGAGAAATATTGCATACCAGCATGATAACCTTGTGTGACAGCGTAGTCGTGATAAATACACTACACATGTAGAAGTTCAGTCTGATACATAGTCTGGACCAAAGGGTTCTCTCGTAACGTAATGATCTATTGTATTGCCCAGCCAACTGGAGTGGCATTAAAATGAATTATACCAGACTCCTGGTTGGGAAATTGTCTAGTCCATTATTTTTTAAGTACAGATTTCTTAAAGGGCAGAAGGAACCTTGGAGAGAGAGAATGAATTGGAAACAAATTGTAACCGTGACATTCTGCCCTCTTTCCTCTTCTTCCCATTTTTTGGCAATTAGGGCATTATTTCCTCTAGCCTGTCAAGGACCGTTAGGGCTTGAAAAAGGCTTTTCAGTCTTTTCCTTTGTTCTGACTTGTAGAAAGGGAAGAAAAGAGTTGTTTATTCTTCCATACCTGCACAGTTATCTCTGTGCTTACTTTTTCTTGTTATAAATCTTTTTGTCATTTTGTGACACAGTTTTGTAAAGTGAACACAAGAAATGGGCCAATGGGTTGCCCTGGTTATATCCTTAGTATTTTATCTATCATATTGCCACAAACCATGATGTGATATGATGTACTGTTCAACCAATTTCTATGTTCACATATTCCTGTGTATTTCTAATAATTTTATTTCTTCATGTTCTTTTTCACTCAGCTGACTCCTGCGTGAGCAGGACTCTAGGTTGTCCAATTAATCCATTCTTAAGTTACTAGTTCATTGTTATTATTATTTATTATTATTATTATTTATTTATTTATTTTTTTAAATAGGATCCATGCTTTTAAATATCCTACTTATTCTGTTGTGCATTTCCAGTTGAGTAGTTGTCACACCTCTGGTATTTCTGCTGCAGCAAGAAAACATTTGAGAACCATCATAAATATACAACATGTTCTTTTATAATAGCTAGTGCTCTCATGATATCAAGTAGGATAATCCCCCAAAAGACACACTGGTATTGGCTTATCTGAGATATCCAGTATGACAACGCAATTTTGACAGTATGCAACTCTGCAAATCCTGACTTTCCCACACCGAGCACACATGCAGGTGCTGAGCGGTACTGTGTGAGTTCAGCAACTCACAGCATTATTTGGTTGCCATCTACCTCCTCATTTACCCCTTACCCCTATTTGGCAAATGAGCTCTTACAGGCACTAGCTTTGTACGTTGATTTCTCTGGCCTTTAGGAAAGTGAGCAACTCAGCATGATACCCTGATAGGCCAGGTGCCAGGCGTGGGTGAATCACTCTCAATCTTGGATGTGCTAAACTCTTGAGGAGCTAATTGAATCTAAAGGTGGAGGAGACTTGCCTATATATCATCTGGATTCAGTTGGCTTTAGATGTACTAATCTGGAAAGCGCTCAGGTCACTGAGCCAAACCAAAATCAGAACCAAAAAATGGTTTTGATTTTGATTCTGTGTGAAGCCCTAATTTTGAACTGCGATGTCTAAGTCACCAGCAGAAATAAGACTTTATATGATTATAGGTTGGTTGCTTATTGCCATAGATGCTAAATACATTGCTGCAAATACTGTTTTCTGATAGCTAATATTGCTGTCTGCACCACTGGCTCTTTCTTCCATGGTTTTATGTAAAGATTTCCATGTGTGATCCCTATGGAGTGATGATCAATTTATGCAATTTAATAATTACAAATAATTACATACTTCGGAGTTTTCCGTGTCAAGAGCAGCTGCTGATGAATCTACAAGCATAGAGTCTGTTTCCATGCCCTCCCAAGGCTCTCTTGGATCTGCTCAGTGATGTTAAGCACTTAAACAGCAGGGACTTTCTGGGAACAGTCCAGCTTGCTCTGGTATTAGGAGCCATTTAGCAAATGGTGATAACTAATTTAATTAAGATCAGATGCTAATGCCATTTGTGAAGATGATACCGTATGGACACTGGCCGACAGTTCTTTGGCTCTGCAGAAAGTGTCCCTGATTTTTGGAGTGCCATGACATACGTGTACTAACACACTGACAGAAATACACAATAAATGGCTCGAGTATTCAGTTTTTTGTTATTTAACTGAAGTATTTTTTCTTCTACCTGTCAGATGTCATCAAGTCCAGAAGTTTTATCATTCTTCAAAGGATTCATTCCCCAAATGACTGAAGCAAAATGATCAACATTCTGAAATTCTTGTCACTGTGTAACTTCAGTTTGGGTATTATTTGCACACTTTGAATACTCAGAAGATTGGCCTACATATATACTGATACTATACTGATAGTATAGTATCTACTTTTTTTGAGTCAATAAGGGGGTTCTGACTAATTGTTGGTGCTTTTCTGCTATTGTGGTTTATGCCTACAGAATCTATGGACCCTGGCTTCCATCTTCAGTCATTTTGTTAAAAACAAAACAAACCAACCAACCAACCAACCAAACAAAAAACTTAATTCAATGATTTACAGGCCAAGGTAAGTCTCTTTGTGCAACATGCATGGATTTCAGCAAAACCATGGAACTCACTGCCACAGAATAACATGGATGCTAAAATTTCCTGTGGTTTTTAGAAGACATTAGATGGATTCATGAGACCTATTGTAATATTTTCTGACTGTCTAGCTATGGTGTTGATGACAAAGGCCTGATTTAGATAACTGTGCTTATTTTTGTCAATCATGACTCAAGGCAGTTTGGATCATGGACAAGATTCAATGTACGCACATGCCCATACTTCTGCCTTTTCCACCCATCATGTCTTCTGTGTAAGTGACAGCTGAAACAGTACCTGTGAGATTACTGGCAATGACTCATACTTTTACCACAATCAAAACTGACTGTTCTGCCTGATGATCTATAGACATAACACCAACATCTGTAAGTAGACTCCTGATGTTCCTTATCAGCAATGGGGGTTGCAAGGACAGCAGGACCAGGCTTAACTGTAACCATACTATTTTGCTCACATTTTTTTCTCTGGTCAAGTTCAGCCTTGGTGTTCTGGTGGTAGCTGTTGTTTATCCCCATGTGTTTCGCTTGTAGACTTAGCACCTAGCAGTTACACTTAGCACACAGCTGGATGATGATTTCTTGTTTGACAGTTGAGAGCTCTTCGACATTTGCAGATATTATTGTCAGTGCTGGTCCTGATAAGAAGCCTTTTATAAATAACTGACAGCTTGCACATCTAGGCACGTCTTTAGTTGTGATGTTAGGTGTTTAGCAGGATTTGTGGATTCATAGAATCTGACAGGGATGGCAATGTAAGCATTTCTGCTGGGGTCCTGTTATGTATGAATATCTAAGAAAAATACTCAATTTTCATTTTCTATTCTCTGCATGGCTGCTTACAGGTACCTCCAGAGTGAGAGAAGGGGCATAGTTATAAATTTTGCCTTGTCTCTGCATCAGAAAGCTTTAAAATATTCTTGTTGATATACTGTACATTTGAAATCCCATGAAGTCTTGTCTTCTTTCTTTGTAATGAAGGAAGAACTAACAGAATCTTGACGTGGTACCAAAATAGATGTGAGTTCCTGCAAATAGATTTTTAACTAAGTTTTAATTAATTATGTTATTTATTTATTTATTTTGTTAACAGATTGATTGTGTAGCTTTTGTGTGATTGAGTCAATACCCCATTTTATCAGATTTGTAAATACCCAACTCTGGTCCTCCAATGAGGTTTCCAATATAGTTCTGAGAGACAGGTTTACAAGCTCTACTTCCACAGCAAAGTTTTTCCTATCTTTTCCTCATTAAGGAGTAAGAAAAAGAGAAAAAAAGTATTTTTCACCTACCCGTTTCTCAAGCAACACCCCCCATTTCTGCAAACACAGAAGGATAGGTCCTTCTAGAGGTGAAGATGTTGAAACCATAGGTAATACTTCTCTGGACAGATGCCTTCTCATTTGTTACAGATATATATATGGATAGGCATCAACCATAACCTCTACTGTTTGTGGTCTTCCCCGAATTTTATTGCTGAGATCCTTCAGAGAAGGGCACGGCTTTCTGCAATGTCTGACTTGCTACTGAAGAGCTGCTGAGGTCAGTGGACATGTGGCTCTAGCTCCAGCACTGAGACTTTGCAAAATGTGTTTTACACTCAGTAGAGGAACCCTCTTCTCATTCTCTCCACATTTAAATATTTAATATTTAAAGCTTTCCTATTATAGAAAGGAGTATGGAAACACAATCAAGCTTTAAGAAACAGGGAAGCTTAGATAATCACCATCGATGAGCAGCCATCCATCTGCACTTATGGAATGTGTAAATAACATGAAAGCACATTATGGCTGAAAAAGATTGAGGAGAAACACAAGCAACACAGAATCATATAGAATTAGGAGTCTACATAAGACATTCTTTCAAATTGCACATACCATTTCTAGAATTATTCACCTTTTCCCACTCAGTTTCCAGGGTCACCAATTTAAGAGTATCTGATTTAGCAGCAGAGTACAATGTTTGTTTGTTTGTTTGTTTTTTACTAAGCAACCCTCAAGGATTTTTAAGAAATAAAAACAGTGCTTAACAGCCCCAATTAGAGAGCAGAACTCTGTCTGCATGGCAAGTTGTTCAGATCTATAACATGAGAATGAAATCCTGCCACAAGCAGCAGGGAGACCACAGGCAAGTGTTAAAGAACAGAATGGTTGGTTGCAGGGCAGGAATACACAATGCCAGAATACACAATGCCAAAATGGCAATGGGATGTTCTAATTTTTAAAATAAATCTGAGGTTAAACCTTTTCAGGTGAACAACACTACACCAGTAAAGTGAAACAAAGAATTGCAGTCCTTAGTCCTAGAAGGTGAAAGAAGATATGCATAAAACAAATCCCCAATATTCACAGCAAGAAGAAAATGGCAGTAATTTTTTAGCTACGAGCCTAGGATGCTGCTGTCAAAAACTCTGATGACATTTGATGCAGTAAATGAGATTGGAAGGTAAATTCAGAGTCAACATTTCCTCTGGGGCTCCTGACAACTAGATGTAAACTAAAGGCCATCAGGAACCTCTGCCAGTGGAAGGACATGTCTTAGGACATGTGGAAATTGAGTTACCATTGGATAAATTGAGTTGTAAGAAATTAGCATTCGTGTGTGCAGTCCTTTGAACTGATAGAGCAGACACCTGGTAAGGAGGGAGGGCTGAGAATCTGCAGGCATGTTTCTGGGCAGGAAAGTGCTCTGTCTTTGAGAACTGGGACCTTTGATTTTCCTAACAAAGCTAAAGAGCTTAGCAATAGGAAGATAAATGTGATCTAGCGAACACAAAGAGATCTGAATAGGCAAGAAGATTTCTGAGTGATGTGAGTAGAAGCCATTGAAAGGAACTGCCACAACTGGCCCTTAGATTGGCTGTGTTAGATGTCATCAGACTGATTGGGAAGGTAGTGTGTGTGTGTGTGTATGTGTGTCCTCAAAATACACACACTGACGGTGAAATCATTGAGGCAACTGCTTCAACTGAAGTAGAGTTTTCTATTCCCCAAAAGCACAAGTGATTCCCCAGTGAGGACAAAATAGGAGATACCCAGCAGAATTTATAGAAGGTAAGAAGATCAAGTATGTGGTGGATGCAGTGATGTCTGGATAAAGGAGATAATATTATTAATTTCGAGAAGACAAACATTTGTTTCTGCTCAAAAATTGAGTTTCTGTAAGACCTGAGATTTAGAATAACCAGCAACTGTGCCACTTCTCTTGTGGGTACTGAAAATTCTCTGGACTCCAGACTGTACCATCCATATTTCTGGTTCCTAGAATCTATATTTAGTCTTTATTTTTACAAGGCTTTCAAATATTTTTTCACAGCTTTGTTAAACTGGGATTTATTGGTAATGCAACGTAAAGAAACTTTCAAAGCTCCCTTATTTTTCTGAGCACTTATTAATGGGTAAGAGGCTGCAAAGCCAAGTAGCATTGCTATTTTGTCTCTGTCTGTATCTGTGCCAGAAATTCAGAATCATATTTTGATCCTGTATATATAAATATATATATATATATATATAACATTTATATTTATACCACGTGAAGACGTTTTCCTCTACCTGATGACTGTTGTACTTAAAGACAGGGTTTTGGAACTGAATGGAAAAAAAAAAGACCTCTATTTTGCTGTTTGCTCTTCATTCAGAGGACTGATTTCAGTAGGTGTTGCCTCTGATTAAAACTCGTGAATGTAACAGAACATCCTTTACAAGTAGGGGTGTAGAATAGCAAGCTAAAATTACCCAAATACATTTACTCTTCAAGCTAGGATTTAAAAGTCCTGAAAATCTTATTTATGTAATTTTTATTTCCCTTTAACCCCTTGGCAATAGCTGGTAGGACTCCTGCCATAAGTACTAATGAATTTTGCATTGAATTCTGACTCTTGGCATTTAGAGCTTAATAAAATCTTCTTTTCCTTTATCTGGAAGATTCCTTTTCTGCTAATTGGTGTCAACATCAATCAAGATCAGAGATGCAGCAACACTAGTTTAAAGGCCTTTTGTTCATCTGCTTTATACCCCAAGTAATATGGAGCTGTAGGGAGCTCACACATAAAAGTGGCAATAAATGTCCTTTCACTTTAAAATGCCCCAAAATATTGGAAACTTAGAAAAATTGTTGTTCCAACAAATTAAAAGCCATCTCCAGAGATCTGTTAGTTACACAAGTGGCACTTTGAGGCCATTGGGCTGTGTTAAATGCTTTGTGTAGCTCTAGAAGAGCTTCCTTCAGACCCTCAGTGCAGTGGGTGACACCAGGGAGATTTTTAGAGGAAGCTCCCCTGGAAGAAGAGGGCATGCTGACAACTCCATGCACAGGCACATCTAGTGCCACTTGTGATAGGCATGTTCAGGGCCATTTACATTGCTTGTGGAGGTTTGACAGCTCGTTAATAGCTGTGCTTGGTTGAAGGCAAGGGCTCAAGTTGGAAGTTTGGTTCTATATGCAGTTGATGGGCAGCATCTTGTTTCCATACAAGATGACTGCCCCTTGCTTCTGTGCAAAGCTGGACCTTGGGTCCAGCTGAATTAGTCCAGCTGCCTTGGCCAGAAGCAAGATCCAGGCAACCAGCAGCTCCAGGTGAGGCTCTGCAGTATCTGTATCCTACCATTTGGTGAGGCAGTGGCTCCTGAACCAGCTAGCTTCCCCCATCCCTGCAGGAACTCGGAGAAGGGAACAGTAGCCCATCAAAACCAGTTATAGCATTGCAACAGCTGCTCCTACTGTGGTGCTGTGGGCTTTCAGAATCTTGATTTTTGTCTAGACAAGCCATGAATGGATGGTTTCAAAGATAAAAACTAGGCACTGCAGGGCTGCCCATTACATGCACACCCCATCCGAACTCTGATCACCACCATTCTCCATGCAGCCTGTGGAGAGGAGCCCTCTCTGGAGCAGGGGAGGAAAGTGAGGATGAGGAGCAGCAGAGATGAAGCATTATGGACTGACCATAATCCCTATCCCCTATATCCCTGTGCCACTCACGGTGGGAGGAAGTAGAAGAGTCAGAAGTGAAGTAGTGTTTGGGAAGAAGGGTGTGGGGGAAAGTTGTTTTTAGAAGTTGTTTTTAGACTTGATTTTGTTTCTCACTATCCCATTCCATTTTTAATTGGCAGTAAATTAAATTAATCTTCCCCAGTGACACCCAATAAATCTCTACCAATTCCTCTCAGCTGGTGTATAGGTGTCAAGGCTGACACCTGCCTAGTGCCTTGAAGAGAGTTCTTAGCAACTCACTACATTATTTCTAGTGACAAAGCTCAAACAAAATGGAAGTCTTGAAATGGAAATGATGAAGTAGGCCTTCTTGTCTATGACAAGGTGCTCTGTTGAATTATTATGCCCCAGTGTCTTCCTTGCTGTCAGTAGCCCAATTAGATCCCTTGTTCCTGGAGTCAGTGGTGGGAGGCAGCGCAGCACTAGGTGATATTGAAAGTAGCTTACCCTGTGAGTAAATGGAGGATTTTATCCTCCTGGGCTGCCAACCTGGTAACTTTCTCTGGAAAAATGTTTTTTGGTGCTACTTCATTACATGGTGCAATACAAGGGCACCCCTGGTCAATAGACCAATGGCAAATCTTTCGGTGTCCCACAGGCTATTGTGCATTTTGAGTAATAGCTGCCTGGGGAGCAAGTTAATGCCACGAGCGGGCATTGTTTGCTGTAACTCACATGAATAGCTATGAACAGAAAGGCTGAACGTTGCGATGACAACACATCAATAAGCAAAGCCACTTTCTCCACCTTTTGACATGAATTACCTGTCTTGGATACTGCACTATAATCAGCACTTGCATCGCCAAGAGGAAAATAAAGGCCAGTTTGACCTTCTGGAGCAACAGGATCTGTTTTCCTGGGCAGATGAGAGAGTCATTAGTCTGGAAAGTTACTTGGACTGTCAGTAACCTGCTCACTGTATGATGCACTGCCTCGGTGGGGCCACACCTCTTCGTTTAATTTATACCTTTGGCATAAGGTGAGTTCTTTAGGGGCTGTTAGTGTAAATGTGGCTGAAAGCATCACGACCGAGCAAGCTGCACGATGTCTGTGTACAATAGCAGCACGCGAGCTCTGTGCAGATTGAGAAGTGAGCCCTTTGGGGGGAGTCAGTAGATTACAGGGGGAGCAGAAGCTTTGCAGGGATTGCCAGCCTCCCTCCTGACCAACCTGGCTGTGTAAGATGCTGATATCGGGGCTGACGGACCTGCTGCAAGGAAGCAACTATGACAGCAATGGGGCTGCTTCTTCATTAAAGTGGCACTCGTATCGCCAGGCAAGACAAAACAGCCTGTTTTGTCTCCCTTTCACCTTCTAGGCAGATCAGCGCTGTCCTTAGTGCTGGCCTTAGCTATTTCCCTCTTCATTTCACACATATTTCAAACAAACAGGGATGACAAAAGTATGCAATTTATTGCAACACACAATGCTGGTAATTTTGCAGCATCTGAGGCCAGCTGAGCAATATGCTGCTGACCTTAAATTGCCCATTCCCCTTTGCTATTAAGTAAAAGAATAAATCAATGGGTAATTCCTTTCTCTCACCATACGTCCTCTCCCTCCCCCTTTTTTAAAGCCAGACATCAGTCCTTTTTATTTAGTCATGACAATGAAGCCAGAGAAGAAAATCTTAGTACCACACCGGTATGTTTAGCTTCCTTTATAGTGTTAATTAGGTGTCGAAGGTATGCTTAGTGCCTCTCTGAGAAAGGCATGATGCCAGCCTAGGAAGCTCGCATAATGCTATTGTCAAATTTATTTGTTTATTAAAACAGGGTGTTTTGCTGTAGAGGACCTAACCTCCCCTCTGAAAGACAAAGTAATGAGGGGATTGCTTGATGGTGTGGTTTGCTCTTGGCCAATAATCACAGAGTTATCTGCTGCTCTATCTTGTCTGAAGAATGTTTGATTACAGCTCTGCTGCTTGAGGAGTTGGGAGAGATGTAAAACCATTTCAGTCCTCTGCAGTTCTTGCCTGAAGTTCATGACTGGCAGGATATTAGGATAAAAAGGGGAAGGCTTGTTTTGAATATATGCAACATATGAATGAGGCATTCCTGCTACTGTGGAATGGGTTCTTCACTAAATGCAGCTTGGTTTTTGTATGGAGCTAGCTCAGAGTCTGGTCTACATTACAGTGCACCTTCAAAGTGAAATGGTGGACAGGAAAAGGGATGGAATAACAGTAAAAAGCCATACCATACATGTCTGAAGTCTCCTATGCACTAATAAATGTTATATCCTGCTTACACATGTATAGACAAGTATATGTATGTCTATATTGTTTTTACTGCATCGGGACTGCACTGTTTGCCAGGAGTGTATCTAGCAGCATCTGTAATATGGGACCCTTAAAACATGTTTCCTTCCCTCCCAGCCACTTGTCCAAGGTAGTGAACCTGTGCAATGGGAAGATGCTATGCACAGGACCAAAGGTAAAGGCAGCCAGGCACTTTATCTTAGCAATCCATCTGGGAGCAGAAATAGGATTTCTAACCAGCACAGAAAACCATTCTAATACTAAGAAATAACTCACGGGGAATTAAATTATAAATGTATATGCTGCCCAGAGGGTATGTCAGTTTGTATCATAAAATATCCATAACTATTCACATTTGCGCTGTTGGGCAGGGGAGACCAGTTAAGCTGCTCTATGGCAGACGAACTGTTAATATCCAAGGCACCCTTTAATAGAAAGAGGCATGAGGGCACTGTATCAATTTATTGTAACACAATGAAATATGAACTGCAGCAAAAATAGAAAAAAAAAATCTGTTGCAGTGGAAAATCATATTTTGAATTATTTTTTCCTGGTGGTGGAAATTTAATAAAACAAGTGGAAATCAGGGAAAATAATTTAGTATTTTCTGACTAGGGAAGAAGGTTTTTGGCTTGTTCAGAAAATCTGAATATCATTCTCATCTCTGTTTCAGATGAGCCAAGCCACAGAGACCAGCCACGATTCAGTCTCAACAGGCTGATTCCTTTTCTCAGACTTCATTTTGCTTATGATAGGGACTCCAGGGCTAGTTTGGTCTTTGATTTCACTCTATATGGCAGTGCCTATGTTCTTTCCAGCCTGTTATTCTGGAAAATGGACACTGAACAATAAAAATGAGAGGATATGTGCCAGCAGACCAGCCTTGTGAGGCACAGCACCATGCAGCCAGTTGTCCTTGATATACAGCAGAAGTATCTAGCTAGTGAATTATCACTGCTGATTATTCTAAAGCATTGCCAGTGAGAATGCTTTCTGTCACATCATCATTCTACATGGTCTTTTGCAGATATTAATTTTACAGAACCAACCTCCAACATTTTACATGTTTTAAATCTCTCTGCCATCAATCCCAAGAAGTTCCTCCTCATTTCCTCTCTATTTTTTTTCCTTCACTCTTACTATTAGATGGAATGAATAACAAGAAACCATTTAGTTTCCACTGGTTTAAGACTTATTATTCTGTGCTTTAAGATTTAGAATAGGTCTTCACAGACAAGGAGGCCACCAGGAAAAAAAAAAAAAAGACTTCCTCTTTGTCCAGTTTGACAGCAGGATAGGCAGGTGTCATCTCATGATGACATTTAAAGGTGGATGTGCCCCATAAGTGAGGGAGTTCGGTCTGGAGTAATCAGCGTCAACCTGATGTAGATGATTTCTGTCATCTTTATTTATTCCCTTGAGAGATCACTTTATAATAACAGGAAGACTGTAATTGAAATGGTTGGGGGAGTTCTCAACTCATTCTATGAGTCGGGGAATGGCTGATTTACTCATTCCTTACAGGAGACAAGCTTTCCATCCAATCTCAAATGTGGCTGACACTTTTGGCTCTCTCCTTCCCACCTTTGGTGCCCCAAAACACAAAAGAAATCCTATGGCTCTTCACTTAATCTGCAAGGATGGACAATTAGCATCTTCACCTTTAATTTAAGGGAGGTGTTTCACCCTTGAGCCTGTGCCAGAGACTCTCTAATTGGTCGTCTTTCAGAGCTTTGCTTTTAATAAGAAAGAGCAAACAGCATTTTGCAGCCAGCCTAAGAGAAAACATGCTGGAGTTTATTGTAGCATGGATCTGAAAAACACTGAAATAAAGACTTGAGCAGGCAATTTGCAATGCCTGCTGCTATTTAAATGCAAATATGTATACAGAGCTTTGTTCTGTTCAGTGGTCATTTGATCTGGCTTGACTTTAGTCCCTGCCTATAAACACCAGAGCTTCACTCTAAGGCACACCTTCCTTAAAAAAATAAGTAAGTAAATAAATAAAGTAGCCCATAACTGTGAAGTCAAGATTACCGGTGCAGATTAGCAATACTACAACTGTGATTCATTCAGGTTGATCCCAAGCCCCATGGCCACCAGCTGCTGGGGTAGGGAGGCATGCATGAATATACCACCCACGCCATAGCAGACACTGTTGCCACAGCAGCATCCCTCCTTTTACTCCTTCTCTTCCTCTAGAAATCTTGAGTGTGTTTAAATATTAAACCTGGAAACATCTCAGTGTATCCTCCAAGGAATCTTTCTATTGAAAACATCCAAAATCCAATAAAATTAGCTGGTGCTTTTGATGTTTGTAAAGTGGCAGCTCACTGAGGCAGCAGGTTTGGGATACAATATCAGACTCCTATAAAGACATCTGCAGAGCACTTCCAATAGTGCTGATATCTGTAATCTCCCTGCCACATATCCCATTCTGCTCACTAGCATACCTTTATTTAAAAAAGGGATATTGAGGAGTGTTTGTTTGTTTTATTCCTACATCAATGTAGCATTGATCTACCTCGTATCTTCGAGAAATCCCTTAACCAAAAATACTTTGAGCGTACAGAAATCTATTCAGCAAAGGATCTCACTTCCTAGGCAAAAAAAAGTTGATAGTACTCTCTAAAGCAGGGATTTTCAACTTTACTAAGGATGGAAAATGTTTTCTGTGGCAACAGGGAGAAAACTCAGAAATCCTAGAATTTAGCTTTTTGCTTTAACTATGCTGCTTCACTCTCCCATCGCTCCCGCAAAACAAATGGAGGACAACAGACTCTCCAGGTACTGCAGACTTTCCATGGCTGCAGACCCAAGCACAGCTGGGGAGAGCAGCAACCTCAGAGCCCTTTAGGATTAAGTTAACATGCAAAATAAGCTTATGTGATTTGCTTTACAAAGCATACTGATTCCATGCTCTGAGTCAGGGTTGGTAAAATACCAGGAGAAACCTTCAGCTCCTGCAGAAATATTTATACCTCCTTTTAATTTTCACATCAGGCACAAATGCTATTCATGAAGATTAAAAATTGGAGTCAGAAGACAAAGGAGGTTCTCTGCCAAATTAGCATTGTCTGTCAGAAAGAACAGACTTTTAACAGCAGCCACATTAACCATTGGCCTAAGTCAGTTTTCCATTGGGTAGTAGGCACTTTTCCAATTTTCTAATACATACTATTGCTTTGGCAAAGAGTAAATGGGATCTGGTGCCAGGACACTTGTATCTAGAGCACACTTTGACTCCTTGCTGTATTTGCAGAAATTCCAGGTACACATCATTAATCATGAAGTCTGTCCTATTCTTGAATTATTTAATACAATATTGGAGGAGTTCTGAATTATTTAAAGCAATATGTGAAAGGTTTTCTACAATATACATGCAGAGATTATTAAGAACCTCACTAAACAGATTTAAATTGCCAGTAGCCAATATCAGCTCCCTGTGTTCCATAGCCCTAATTCAAATAGGGAAAGAAACAGCATACTCCTGCCCAGTAGCCTCCTAAAATTTTCCCTACAATTTACTGAAGCTGTTATAAGTAAGTGAATTGATTTTAATCTATCTCATAAGCTGCTCAAAACATGTCAGGCAAAAAGAAAAGGCACAATGAATTGTGCTCAGTAGTAGAGGAGAATGGAAAAGCCAGAATATTTATCTGATCCTCCTGAACATGCAAACTAGGCAGAGAAATAACAGGGAAACAGATTGTCTTCCAAACTGCTTCACTCTTTCTTTTTGCTGGAGGGACCAGGAATGAAGAAATAATATTTACATTAAATTTGAAGTTGTTCTTCCAGATCCCTTAATGGTGGAAAGTACTTACTGTGATTACTAGAGAAGTTTATCGCACCCAAAATAGCTGGACCACTGCCATGGGCACTATGCTTTCCAGTTTTAATGTCCAGTCTCATAAGCAGTGCCTACACAGCCAGTCCATCTGCTGCATATACAGGCACAAGAGATACTTTCTGAAAAGTCGTCTTTGTTGTACTCTTGCATGGTCTCTTTGGACCATGGGATTGTGAACGGAAGTGGTGATAGACTCTGACCAGCACTTGCTTCCCAAAACCAAGCCTAAGACTAGACAGCCCATAAGTCCTTATAATGGATCTAGCAGAAGAAGGAGCCCAGACTACCTTGTCTGCCTCGCATCAAATTGTAAGTTTGGTGTGTGATGGGATCTAGCCATATCCAATATCTAGCCAAACATACTGCAAAATATTAAAAACAAAACAAAACAATAACAACAACAACAAAACACGAGTATTTCAACCCACTCAAAACAGTAGTTTATATCTAGACTTTGCAGCTGTGACCTTTTTGGGTGATGGCTATGTTTTCCCACCATAAAGGTCCTGTTCTTCCCACTTACCACAGAGATGGGTGTGGGAGGTTCCTTTTACCTTAGAGAAGGGAGAAATGGCAGCTGAGAACTTCTCAGCATCAAGAGAATCAGCTCCAGCCTCTTTCCTCCTCCTCTTCTTCCCTTTCTGTTACTGTTATTTTTCTAGGAAACATGGGGAATAGATCTTTAAAGGGAAAAAACAAATAAAATAAAAGCCTGGTCAGTTTTCCCTGCAAAGTGCAACATTTTTTTCCCAATTGTTAACCTTAAAATATTACAATTAAATGAAGAAGAAAGGCAGAAGAAGGATTATCAGCACATATTTTTAGCTAAGTAATCACAATGGAAGCATTCACCTTTCCACTTATTTCAAGATGGCCATGAACTTATTATATAGCCAACTCTAACACACCAGAATTATATATGACTGTGGATCATCTTAGTTTATCCATTCAGCTTGCCCTGTGAGTTTACTAGGGCTTAAAATCTATTTGCTTTTCACCTCGTTTAGCCTTGATTTAAAGGTATGACAGCAAATAAGTGGATGCTATACTTCAATGTCTCTCTATATGGAGTAAAGCATGTCATACATCTTTGCTGATGTTTCTGCCCTAGTATGTATATGGTGTATGAATCTATGTGTGTATAAGGGACAAAGACAAAGACACAGCTCTGCATGAGCAAATGTGAAGCACAAAACATTCAGAGTTTTGCCTGCTCTGTGTCCAGCTGTGTGGTCAGGTTGTCCCACCTCACCTCTGCTTGGTACTGTACATCAGGAGGTCCTGCCTCAGCAGGAACTTGGATTTCTACACCTAGAAAAGTTATAGAATTATTCTGGGATAGATTCTGAGTTATTAGTTAGTCAGCAAATAGGGCATGCATCACTTTAGGGCTTTAGCTGGATGCTAATAGATACAGCCCAATCACCTTGGCCTTAAGAAATCTTGTTCACAAGAGGAGTTTTAATCATAAGAGCAAAGATCTAGAGTAGAATAGTTCAGTTGGAAGGGAAATACAAAGATCACTGAGAACGGGAGCATCTGGGAGCATCTGTTCTGCTGTCCAGTGCTTTCCGCTTTCACTGGTTTGTAGCCCATTTTTTGAATCTTTCTTTTACAAAGTCCTATAGAATAACATACTCTTATTCCCTATTAATCTTCCCCAAGCTTTGGCTCAGGCAGATTTTACCCTGTACACTTTCCAGTTGTTCATTTAGTGCCAGATTCTTGTTACTTCATCCAAAATTATATCATTATAGTCAACCAACAAGTGCCTTATCTATCCTGAAGCCAGTGTATATAAAGAAGCCATAGCATACTAAAGCCACAGGTACAGCTGGCCTGTATTTCTTTTCATTGACATTTTTTCCTGCAATCTTTAATTTATACAATTTTAATACAATTTTAAAACCTGATAACATGTTCAATGGTCATCACTTTATATCTTGACTGTTGAAAAAGGACTTTATGAATATATTAGTTTTGTTTCATAGACATCCATTCTCATCACTTTATTCCTTTGAAATCAGTTTTGCATTTGTAGAACTTAAGAACTGTGTCCTTAATCTTAACATCCTTATAAAGATTTTCAATCAGTCACTTATGTTAATCCAGAGCCCACAATATCCACCATAAAATTGTTTTAAGGGCAATGTAGACTTTCAAAGGCAAACATACTGCAAAATATTTTTAAGTCATATTTTTCTCAAGTTCTGGATAATTTTAATCATCTTTTTATTTTTTATTTTTTGAAAGAAATCTGCTTGTTTTGTTACAACAAATGCAACATTATTTTCCTGTAGAGAGTTCTTTGAGATACACAAAAACAACAATACAGAGATACCCATCTTCTTGTGCCATTATCATGGTATTTTAAAACTTCTTTGAATTATTTGTGCTGCTGTAAGGATTAGACGGCTCTTAGTTCATACAACAGGGTCTTTCATTTAATTTGGACATCACTACAGATGTTTATTAAACACATTCAATAAGATGGCACCATCACAAAGAAGTAAATGCCTGCCCAGTTCCTATTGTCACTGCAAACTTCACATCCTGTTGCAGCTCGAGGTCTGTTATCTTTTGCAGCCTTGCTTTCTCTGCTAAGTGAAATATTTGGGGTAAAGTTCTGACATCTTATTCACATTCTGCAATAACATCTACCATTGAAATCAATAAGACTACTCAAAAGATGAAAAGTTACATAATATGTTTGAGGTAGGCAGAATCTTATCCCTCAGAATTTATCTGCATTTCTTCTCCTTTCAAGTCTGCTCACCAAAGCTTTATTAAAACACTATAAAGCTGCACTCCCCTCCCGTCCACATACAAATGCTGCTGTGGGGAGGGCAGGATGCAAAACAAAACTGTAGCCCTTCTATACTAAAAAATGGAGAAATAGAAAGGGAAACAATCACAAAAGAGCCACTAATTTAGTTATCAACAATCTGCAAAATCCATACGAAGCAATTATTTTGTTGAAAAGCAAGGAAGGAAATTGCACTGCAGTCATTTGCAGAGTGTCATTCAAAATGAAAAAAATTGTTAGGGGTGGGAAGTCTGACAAAGTTGTGGTGACCTGCAGCTTTCATTTGATTCTTTATTAATAATAATAATAATAAATCCTCTTAGGATAAATATTCTAACAGGCACATTTACCTGTCTAAGCTGAGAAGCTGCTATTGTGATTTTGTCCAAAGCATATGTGCTGAGAAACAAGACTACGTATTGAATTTGTACATACTGGCACTGCTGATGTCCCTGAAGGACCCTTCCTTGACTTCTACAGCTTCTTGCTCTGCTCTCATGCCTGAACGATTTTCTCCAACAAATCAGCGTACTTCCTTTGCAAGATGTCATATCCTGAGTTCAGCCAGCCTTGCAGACCCCAAGTCCCAGGAGACTCACTAATCCATAGCAGAGCTGCAGAGTTCCTGTGTGCCACTCTCGGTCTATGTGTTCACAGGCAATTGTAGGGATATTTTACCCTTCTGACCTCTTTGCAGGTGAGCTGGAAGGTTGAAGAAAAAGGTTCAGAGACCCAAGCAGGCAGGATATAATATAAGCCAGGTCAGTATGGGGAACTATGCAATTCTGTTTACTTGAAGATATGCTCAAACAAATAAGCCCCGGTTCTCTTCATTATTTATTCATTTATTTCTCTATTTCTTGTATTTTACTGGGGACATTTCACCTTATTAATGCAGTGGGAGATATAATCTCCAAACTCTTGTTGATAACTGGATATGGGGTTGCATGGTTCTGTGCTCTATTTTACAGTATGGACATGATAAATGGAAGAGCTGCTGTGGACCTTGTGTGTACTTCATCAGTAGAGTGAACAGACGTGTTTTTAAATACCTGAAACCATACCAAATTTAGCCACCTCTCCTAACCTTAATCAGGATAGATTTAGTCTCAGGAGGGGACCAGAGGAGCTCTGATTCCTTCTGCCCAGTCTGATTGCCATGATAAACTCATACTTTCTACTTACCTGCCTGTTCTCAGTGGCCTCAACACTGGAATTTAGAAGCTTGTTTTGTGCTAGTAAGGCCTCTGATATGGCTGTGGTTAATGACTGTATCTGCTAAGCCTGGTTACAATATAAATTAATAATGAGCAATGAGGATGTTGCTGAAGCCAACAGAACTGATGAAGTTGGAAGGTTTTTGTGTTTAGGCATTAGCACTAGAAAGCTGGGGATTTGCATCCACTTGCTGTCACTGACTTCCATGAACAGAGCTTGTTTTCTATGTGGTAGCATCCTGGGGATTGAATTAAGATCAACAACTAACCAATTTAATGAATCTGGCCCCAAATCACATTGGAGAATTTTGCACATTGTGTTTCAAGTGGCTCAGTTTCCCCTAAAGAAATCAGGAAGGGTAGAACTTCCAAACTACCCTTCTCCAGTTCTTTGTTTCTGTAGTAAGCATGATGGGGCAAGGCTGTGTTTGTTCAGCACCTTCAATAACAGAGACCTGGATTCAGATGCAGAGTTTAGATGAAGTTGTAATGAGCACAGTGACAACAGATTTGCTTTTCAGCTTCTCGATTATGTGCCGCTATAAATTTAATGCAAGCAAACTACATTATGATAGTGGTGCTTCTGTTTTGTGTTGTTGGTCTGAATCGAGAAATACAGAGCTGTGATGAGAAGAAGTTAATAACAAAGAACAGGTTAATTGAACTCCAGAATTGTTTTGACTAGGGTTTGTTCAGGTCCTAAGCTAAGGTTTGTCAGTGCTTATTTTACCTGGACTTAATCATCTGTCCCTTTCTGGAAAACTTATTGCATTGTGTCACTCAGCATCAGAGCACAGCAGTGTTTTTCATGAGCCATATAATAATCAGTGTTTTTGCCAGTTTATCTTGTCTTTCACATAGCAATGATGTGCATTCCCAAGGTGCCAGATGTTTACACCCCCAAGTAGGTGAAATGTAGTAGAAAAGGATGTCATTTTGATGACTTTCTTTATAGCATATTCCTACCAGTGCTCATTCGAGCATCTGTGATGATAGTAGTAAATAACGCTTAGTACTCCTATAGCATAGTACATGTTCAAAATGAAATTTTAGTAGTAGTAGTAGGCTTAGAGATCTCTGAAGAACTGAACATGTACTGAAGGGAGAAAGTTAACCGTTGGTTGTGATAAAACCATGGCAAACCAATAAGTGTTCTCCGGAGAGTGACTCTTATTTAGAAAAATAATAAAAAATGCTTCTCTCAGTACGTAAAACTAGACATACAAATGGACTCCAGGGAAATTATTGTTGGGGGAAAAGAAATTATTTTATTTTGCACCACAGATCAAATTTTACCTTTGGTTTGGGTAAATATCTACATTCAAGAGAGACCTCAATTGAAATTAACAGAAATATGGTACTTATCTGTGGGAATTAAGATACTTGCAATCATATCTGTTGATTACAGTGCTGTCAGTGTACTACAAAGAGGTGGAAGACTTCATTTTTTTCCTTTTCTGATACTTCAGAACAGACTGAGATTTCAGACTGGAGGTGTCTTGATCTGAAGGCCACACTCATAAGATGTCTTAAAGTTGTAGTTCTGAAGAAATACAGGTAGTATTTGAGTCTGTGTTGTCATGTGACACCTAAAAGATACAAAGAAAACAAAAAACACCATACAATTAATATTTTGGCTGTCTAAATGTGTTAGAGTTCTGCTACAGGAAAGACCACTTACTTGTATGCCCTAACCCCCGCTTCTGACACAGATACTGCGACCTTCCTGGCCCCACTCTACAACACAAAACTCTGAAAAAAAAACAAGCCCCATAGACAAAAGTGAGTGGAACCAGTATAACTAAACACTTGTTAAATGTTCTTTTTGGAACATAAGGCATGAAAAGATAAATATTAAAAGTCATCCCAATAATAGCAACGCGTAATATATCTGATGATTCCCACATTATTTTTAGAAAGTGTTGCATTGCTGCAGTGTGCGACTGAAATATCACCCAGTGCGACTCCAGCATAATTAAGCAATGATTAATCAATACTTAACTAAAGAAATTAAGCTCAGGAGAAACAATTAATTGAAGTTAAGTGAACTTTGACAGCTCATATTAAACTAAGGCTCTAATTAACAAAAGCATTGTGCATCCTCTAAATGGAGAGACGTGCAGGCTTCAGGTGCTAAAGATGAAGTGAATCTTATTCCGCAGACTTCTAAATGATGAAGAGTCACTGACAGAGATTCAGGTTTTTGAACACACAAGCTGATTTTTCTTTGGGGTGTCTAAGGCACTATTTGGCAACTTGAATCTAAGTTCTGGCAGTAACAATGTCTGTTTGGATGGACAAATACAGTACTTCCTGGTACTGTTCACAGCTTGGCCCCACATACTTCAACCTAATTACGTAGGACCAAGCTGATAGAAGATGCAGGGAAGGTCTGCATTAAGCCCATGTCATTGCCAAACCCCACAGTGCCAAGATGCCTTGGCCTTTTTATTATTTTTCTATGCAGTTCTGCATCCCGATTTCTCCTCACAGAAGTGATTTTTCATCAGAAGATCTTTCCTGCTAGCGTGAGACTCACCCCGTCTTTCCCAGTTTTCTGGGTTGTAGCTTCTGTGTTGTAGCTTTAAAGGTTGGACGTGGTGCTTAGGGACACGGTCTAGTGTGTGATATTGGTGCTAGGTATAGAGTTGGACCAGATGATCTTGAAGGTCTTTTTCAATCTTAATGATTCTATGATTCTGGTTCACGGTCTGCCATGGTGAGGGACCCAGTGATGCACCTGCACCACAGAGAAGCACCTGCCTGGAGCAAAATATGTTCCAATTGGCAGGAATGACTTCATATGCAGGAATAAGCAAAGGAAAGTGTATTGTCTGTGTGCCCAGGTGCTGGCCAGGGGCTGCAGGGGCCTCCAGCCAGCTCCAACAGCTCCATGGCAGGGCCCTGCTGAGCCCAGCTGGCGGCGCCTCAGGGAAAACAGATTTCCGAAAGGGCAGAGCGGGCACAGGCCAAGGAGAAGGCCCAGGGCGAGGGAGAAGCAGCAGAGGGCCCAGGCTCCAGGAGGAGGAGGGCAGGAGGGGCTCCAGGCCCACAGGCAGCAGGGATTCCCCAGAAGCCCTGCAGAGCCCCCGCTGGAGCATATCTCCACCCTGCAGCCCGGGGAGGGCCCACACTGCAGCAGGGCCATGGGTGGGGAGGAAGGGGCGGCTGAGACGGGCTGGGGAGGCTGAGGAAGGGGAGTAACAGAGCACCTAGGAGCAGTGTTTTGCACTTAACCAAGGTTAACCCACCACAGGGTGTCTGAGCAGGTGTGAGAAGATGTGAGAGAAGGTGTGAAGCTGTGAGAGATGTTCTGCAGGGGGGCCACCTGCCCACCAGCCCTCTGCACTGCAGAGAAGCCCACACAGGTGGGTGCTTGTCTGGGAACCCCTTGTCACTTCTCTTCCCACACCAGGGAAAGTTTTCCCTTTGTCTTTTCTCTCTTGATCTCCTCTTGTGTTTGTATACTCAATCCCAAAATAGCTTTGACCTTTAAGGTTGATAAGCTATGGACCCACCTAATAAGTTTTTGTGAATGTGAACCTCTTTTGTGTAAATGTTTATCCTAAACCCTTGGAGTTGGGATAACTGCTCTAGTCTCTACACACACACACAAAAAACAACAACACACACACACACACACAAAAAAAAAACAAAAACAAAAAAAAACAAACAAAAAAACAACCAACCAAACAAAACAAACAAAGCAAAGCAAAACAAAACAAAACAAACAAGCAAACAAACAAACAAACAAAAAACACATAAAAAAAGAAGCTTGGTTTAGGATCTGGATGATAAACCTGATAGAGGTGTGAAAAGGAAATGCAAGATCAAAAAGAAATCTAAGCTAGCACTGTCACCTCTTGGCTCTCAGCTACTTCAACAACTGGAACAGCACTGGTACTGTTTGAAGTAGCCAAGCCATGCCCAGGGAGCACAGACTGACAATCAGCTTTGGGCTCTGGACCAATCTCCATTAGTGCAAACAGCAGGCCTTTTGCTAACCCATTTCACTGCTACTGAAGCATGTCAGGGAGTGGTCACAAAAACAATTTACCAGGCAGGTGAGATGGATGGGTGGCATCTCTCCACTTGAGGTTGAGTTGCAGGAAGTTGTCTCTTCCCCCTGCCCAGCCCCGGAAAGATGAGTGTCTACAAACTTGAAGGGCACCTCTGACACCAAAGGTCATGACGCCCAGCAAGAGGAGCAGCACAGAGCATTATGTGGCATCACTCCCCAAGGTAACATACAATACAGGGCTGCAACCTTGGGCTCTTCGAAGGGACAGGAATGGGGATTATAGTTTACTCTCAGCCCCACTCACCTGAGAGGATTCTTCCTTTAGAGAAATGGATCTTTCCTTACTGTTTTTAGAGGTACTGGATACAGGTACAAATGCCTCTCTTAAGAAAATAAATAAATGAAAAAAAAGAGAGAGATGATTGGCTAATGGATTAATTGCTCTGTTAATTGTTTTGCCTCTGGTGCTCCCATCCCCGAGGAGAAAGGGCCTGAGGGTTATTCCAACCCATGCTATTTCCCCTAAATGATGAGCAATTATCTCCAAGGTAGTGACTGCCAAGTGCAAATGTCACAAAGTAGCTCCATTCAAAATGATGGATGGGACCAAAGCTGAACTTCATCCCTGGAATTAACACTCAAATTAGGAGCTGATGTACTCTGATTTGTGTGGATTGGGTCTGACTTTGCAACAACGCAAATGGTGAGGCCTACCACAGCAAAGGTTCAGGTCCTGAACCCATCTCACTGTTGAAGACTGTCCGAAAACCCTTTCTGTTCAGTTACAGGTCTGTTTTACCTCTTGTTGAGGCCTCCATAAGGTTACAGTGACCATGGAAATATTCTGGGTGCTTTGCATGGAGGTGGCAGCATTTCTCCACTCTCATTGACCAAACCTGGGCTAATCTGGAGGAAGAATGGCTACAAAGAAAGAAGAAGAACCCCAGAACTGGTACTGGTTTTGCGCTTGGAGTAGCTGTACATCAATACCTCAGAGCTATAGTTGTGCTGGGGTCCCAGATCTGGAGGGTACCTGCACATTAGTGAAGGACTAATTAGCAAGGGGGAGAAGGAAGAGGCTTGCACTGCAGGAAATTCCAAAGCCAAATGAGATGGAGTTAAAAAGCACTGTGAAACAAAACAAAATACAACTACTCACCCTCAAAAAAGTGCAAAGAGTGAAGTCACTTGTCTGTGGACATACAGGAGGGATGAGGGAGCACATCCTGTGCTTTTCCAATTAAAGTACATTGCCTCTCTATTAAGTGTGCCCGACCACATGCACGATGTGTAAAGTGCATGTGGGTGAGTTTTCCCAAGCAGCTATATAAACGTGCATTATTGCTATGCTCCTACCTGCCATATTTCCTCCTCTTTATTCACCAAGTGGTGGGAGCTGTCTCTGGCTCATCAATTAAACCTAAGAGTGATGATTTCCAGAGGTATTGCTACTTAGTGAAAGAAATTAATCCTTAGGCTAAAGGACAAAGCACAAGGCCTAAGTGTTATTTAAATGGCTCATAAAGCATGTGCTGACTCTTTAGCCAGAGTGAAAATCACCTTTTGCTAACATAGGAAATAATCCTGCTTTCCTCTGCCTTCTCCAGTCTTTTCATGAAGATGAATCACTTTCCTCTTGCTCCCCATTATTTCTGTAAATGAGAATATGCTGTAACATTGCTAAGGTTGGGCTAATTAAATCAGCTCTTTCTTATCTCATTGATCTGCATTTTAAAGCTGAGCTGATTAAGGAGAAGAGACTATATTTGATTAGAAATATGTTTTTCCCGGTTAGTTACATCAAAGGGTAGATTACAGGAGAGCAGAGAAGCTGAACTCACATGGCTACTCTTCTTCCTGGTTGTTAAAAGGAAAGAAAAATAACATGAAATAAAAAGCAAACCCTAAGAAGCATTAATCCTTTCTTTTTTTTTTTTTTTTTTTTTTTTTTTTTTCTTCTCCACAGCAAATGACAATACCTTTCTCTTCTGGAAAAATGTAATAAAAGATATGTGAAACTATGATATAGTATGAATATGAAATATGAAATATAGTATGAGATATGAAAACATTTCAATAGGCTGTGTGATGCTATGCACAGTACCTTATCTAACATCAGAAAAAAAAAAATATGCTAAAACAATTGATGACTTTTTATGGGCTGTGTCAGCAGACTCATTCAACACCCATGACCAAGTCCTTACCTGCACTGAGTCACTTGCCCAACTCTTGTGCAGTTTTTGTGGCCATTTCCAACTGGCCTATCTGTACGTATTGTTAAAGAAAACATTCTGGCTGTTGTGATTCACAACTGTGAAGCTGTGTTTTCCTGACAAAGTCTTTCACTAATGTTTAAGGTCCTTCATTAAGCAAACCTTCCTGATAGATCCAACAAAGTCTCATCCTCAGCTCAGACATGGCTTCACTGGGGGAAGGAAAGGTTGGGGAAAAGGACCTTTATTTTTCTTCTAAGAAAATGACCTTTTCTTAGAAGCTCCCAACTTGCTTTTCCTTCCTCTTTGAGTTCTTCAGGAAGACTCAGTGCCATACTTTGCATTGAAAATTGAAAGACGGCAAGGAAACCAGCTCTAGTATGACTTACTACATTGAGCCATCTTGCAGACATTGAAACATCTGCTAAATTCTCAGTATGACTGGAACCAAAACAGGGCCTTTATTCTTGTGTACCATTGTTGAAACATACTGGGAGTTGGGCAGAGCCTCTAGGCCACCACCTGTGTGAGGCAGCAATGCAATTCTCAAACTGACTTTAGGGAGGTCCCTCATCCTTGACACCTCTGTACCTGTACATCACCTATACACCAACAGAACCATGTCTAATTCTGGGATTTTCAGTACAAGAGACATCTGGACATACAGGAAAGAGTCCAATGAAGGGACAGCTCTTCAGCCTGGAGAAGAGGAGGCTACGGGAGATTATATCAATGTGTACCAACCTGAAGGAAAGTTGTGAAGAAGATGGAACCAGGCTCTTTTCAGTGGTGCCCAGTGCCAGTAAAAGAGTCAATGGGCACAATGTGAGACACAGCAGCTTCCACATGAGCCTCAGGGAGTACCTCCTCACTACGTGGGTGACAGAGCACTGGCACAGGTTACCCAGAGAGCTTGTGGAATCCTCCTCTTAGAGATCTTCAAAAGCCACCTGGACATGGTCCTGGGAAACCTGCTGTAGGTGTCCCTGCTTGAGCAGGTGGGGCTGGACCAGGTGACTCCCAGAGGTCCCTTCCAACCTCAACCATTCTGTGATTCTGTCATTCTATGATCATCGTACATACTGGTCATTTATTCCTCTTCACCATTTCTTCTCAGGCTTCACCTGTGGTACAGAGCTGAACTACAACAGTAGAAGCAGTTTGTTACATTCATTTCCTACAGCCAGCATCCCACTGATGCTGTTGTGACTCATTTTGTCAATGGTTTAAACCTTCTTTTTTGGGAGAGTTCATAGAGAATGAGTGTCAGGATACTTATATTCATCACTTGGCATGAGGTCAACACTCAGAACAGTAATTACAGAAGAGATAAACCCATAGATCTGCAGTGTTAATTGGAACGGCAATGTAGCTGTGATAAGACGTGGGTTAGGAGAAGAGAAGTGAATTTTACTCCTGGCATGACATTATGGAATACTACTCTTAATTAAAGAAATACCATAAGCAGGTAGGGAGGAGCAGAGGACTAAAGACATCTTTAATTACAGCTTCCTGAAGTAAGAGACCTTGGTTAGGAAGGAGGCACAGACAACAACATTATCAGTTGTCCTTAGAAGATCATACCAGTGAACTTTTCTGAAGATCAAAAGCAATTGCAGGATTAAGTTTCTCTAACCACCACCCCACTGACCATGCTAAAATGTTGGTGTGTGGGGATTGCAAAAATGCAGGCGTGCGTGAATTCTGGCAAATTCTGTGTTTTCTTCTCAAAAACAGTAACAGATGAAGACAGGCTAATTGCAGGAAGATATTTATTATAAACAACACCCTAGATATCAAGACAGTGTGTCCAGAAACTGCAGCATCCTCAGCTTCAGACCTGGCTCTTAAAATGTGATCAAATCACATTGAAAAGTAATATGAATATAAGCTTTAACCAACAACAAAATATTGAGTGAGAATTATAAGCTCATCCGGTATGGGAGTTCCAAAAGTTCTGATCTGTAAAGAAGCAAAACTAAATGTTATCTGTTTATGCCTTAACATTTTTCATTTGTGTCGCAAGTGAGGTGATGCAAAGGACTTATTTATTTGCTATGAAGAAATAAAGATATTTATTGTTAAATGAGAATTAGAAAAACTGCAAGGGATTATTCACTGTATGCCATGATTAAATTTGATAAGCATGAGATGTATACTGGAATTATTTTTCTATTTTTGCAGTAGCTGTATTTCCTTTTGCTACTGCTCAGAGAGATAATAGCAGCTCTAGTGGCATTACTATTGATATGTATGAAGTTTTCTCTGCACCAGAAGAGTCCTTCAAGGAATGGGAAAAACATCAAAGGTGACTCTAAAATTAGTGAGTCTCCTTCCAGAAGATTGTAATTGCTGTCAGTGGTCACTGAAGTTAGAAAGGACCAAATGTGCCTAGTCCCTTGAAGAGGTAGATCACACGTAGCTTGTTTTTGTTTTGTACATGTATACCAGTCTGTGGCAGTTGCAAAGAAAGCAGTCAGGACACTGACTTCAGAATATTCCTTCAGATGTGCAATTACTTCTTCCAAGTAAAATAAGCAAAGCTTTGCATTTTTGGATAACTGGGTAGCCATCTACCACTGGAGCTGCATCAATTAAAGTATTTATTAAAATGCCAATTCATCTTTGAAGCCAATATCTAATCACTTGGCTGAGCTTTCCTTGTTAGATGCCAATTCCACATGGTTCACATTTAATTTATAAGTAAACAATTATTCACTTTTATTAACTATATGACAGCAGAATTGATCCCATTTCAAATCTCCTTAAGTTTCTCTTTAATAGATGAATTCAGCAGCCTATAATTATGACCTCTGTTAAGCCCAAATTAAAAGCTTATTTATGATACTCAGTTCTTATGTCTTACCAAATGGGAGGTTAGCTTCTACCCAAAAGCAGTCCAACAGTGCCCTGCAAGCTAATTTAAAAGACTTATTTCAAGGACATTCCTACTTTGATTTGTTAGTTTCCTTTGGGAGGCAGTTAGGTGACACCTGCTTAATAGACATGGCAATAGTGAAAGTAATAGTGCCTGAGTAATACTGGGGGTGGAGTTGTCAGTGTTTATTGAAGAAGCATTTGAGTGAAATTGTGTTGCCAAGTTTGCATTTTTAATTTTATTACAGTGATTAATGGTGATAGTTGTTCTCCTGAATTCAAGGTTGTTATTTTGCCTAGGTTTATAAAGTCTATTCAACAGGAACTGCATGTATATATATTCGCAAAAGTGAGGAGATCACTAGTTAATTCATTTTCTTACAAGTGTTTGACTGTACTTTGGCATTTTTAAGGTACTCTTTTTCTGAAGAAGACTTTGGACAAGATTTGTTATCAAAAGAATATTTTCCTAGGGTTATTGTCTATGATTTCCTGGTCTGTGGATATGCTTTGCTGAGGGTTCAGAAGGTGAACCTAAGCTAGGAGTTGGGCACAAGACAGAGGTCATGAAGTCAAAGTTCCTTGGTCAAAGACTGCTGTATACTGGGTCAATTTTCAAGGGAAGCGAAGAATAGGAGGAAAAAAAATATTATCTTTTCCATCATGTTGGATGAGCAGAAAATAAATACTTCAGTCTGAGGAACTGAGCTCTGAACAGGACTAAATCAAATCCAGAGGTCCTTTCCAGCCTGTACTTTTCTAAGATACTTAATCTTTTTTGAGGAAGTATTTTTTTTTTTCACTAGAAGGTGAGAAAAATATCACAGAATAGCCTGCCATGGACTGGTTAGAGCTATTTTGTATAAAAGAGGATATGCAGAACTGAAGATTTGAATGTCACAGGTTAAATGCTACTCTACCCCTATCCCATCCACATATGTAACCTGTTTTCCTACAGAAAGATACAGAATTGACAAATAAATATTTCCTAATAAGAATATATTTTGGAAAAACAAAACAAACCAACAAACAAAAACTACTAAGGATTGTTATAGTGCTGCTTGGTGCAAAGTTTTTTCTCTGTCTTATCTCATCTAGAAGAGAGTTCAAAAGTACTTCTTTCTGTTTTGTTTTGTTTCAGCAAATTATTGATTGTTTAAAAATTCTCCCATCAATTGTAACAAAGTGGCCAAACCTATCCATCTTTCTCAGTGTAATATGGAATTCCTGCCCCAAGGATCCTCTGAATCTAATTGACACCCAGACACGGTCTGAGAAACTTACATTTTACTGAGCCCTATTCAGCCCAAGACTACATACAGAACAAACCTTATCAGCAGTAATTTATGTATTTGAAAGCAAGTCACTTGCAGAAGTGCAGGATTGAACAGAGCAGATTTGTCTCTCTCAGACTTCTTCCTCAGGCTAAGGTTGTATCATCTCATACAATGTAGAGGGATAATCATGTCTTTGACAAGCTCTGTGCGTAAAGAAATTAGAGAAGCTGAGACTTCACGCTATCCATGGCTGGTTAGACATATCCGTGTGCCTACACATCTGTGTCTTCAGCAAATTTCACCTAGGTGGATGAACTAATTTTCATGAATGAGATGTCAATCAAAAGCTTTGGAAATGGAGGCAATGCTTCACTGGTTCAAAAACTGGCTTTGATCTCTCTGATCAGTGTAAAATGGAGCTACCTTGGAGGTTCTTGTAATCGATAGGGCATTATCATACACACCAGAGTTGTGTTCATACATATTTTGCTCGGGCAGTGTCATAGCAAATAAAGTACAAAGAGCAGCTCCTGCTGTGCTGTGGCTGGAGAGAGCCTCAGAACTTAACAACTGTCTTCTTGATCAAAGTTTCCTCCCAGACCATCAATAGCAAAGGGCTCTTTTCCATCTCATGGGAAAACAGCATTGCAGTGCATGCTGATGCCTATCCCTACTGAAAGGCCTCTAGCAAATGCAGGTTGGACTCCACTTCATCCACAAAACTGTGCATGCCTTTAAGGTAAGCTCTCTCTTGTTGTGAGAGCTTTTCATGTTCAAGTGAGCTGATAGAGCCAGTCTCAGATATAAAAGCAAACAATGATTATACATCAGAAGCCTCTTTCAAGGCTCTAGAATGAACGAACACTGTGGTAGCAGGCAAAGAAGAAAATATTGTACACATTCCCCTACTCTCACATCCCTCGTGACTGTCCATCTGAGGGCCCATATCTGTAAGCAGCAGTTAGAAATGGCTAACAGTTTTGAGAAACTGGAACTTGCGGTTTGGTTCTTTGAAATATTTAGCTCTCAAATTGATTTCAGAAGAGAGCAAATATCTAAGATGCCTCATTGCAACAGGAGATGATGTTTTTCAGTTTAGTGAATCTTCTTCAAAGGGTTTTATGAGGATTAAAAGTTAATATTACTCTTTTAAAATGTATAGTCTTATTACTACCAATCCTAGCGTAACTGAAATATCACATTTTACATTTGCTGGTATAGCCTACTGCGCAACAATTTGTGGCTGCTTTAACAACTTAAGAAACTCAAATTGCAAAAATCAGCAGCTAACACTATATAGCCAGATAAAATAAGCAATAAAAACCACTTACATGGCAAGCAAAGCACACTTTAAAAAAACTCAGTGGGAATAAAAGAAAAATCTTTGAACTCCTGCAAGTGATGCCAAGTCTTACATTCTTAATGCTGATACTCTGGCTAAAAGGACAATGGCCCTTGAAAGCATAAGTTTTCCCTTCTGCCTGCCTAACATCATGGTATAAACAGCCCTTGTCCTGTATTCCTCCAATGCTGTAAAGCTGATGAGGGATAGAAGCTGACTGAAGACAATGGTGTCCAGCTTTTTTTTTTTTTATTATTAGTTATTTAAAATAATTAAATACATAAATATATATATATATTGTTCAGGTGGAAACCTGTGTGTGGATTTAAGTCTGGGCTAGTGGGCTGCTAGTCTAATAATTGCTTTGGTTGTTGTGCTTGCCCAGAGAGAGATCAGTCCAAGGTTTGTGTTAGATTCCAAAGTCAATTAGAGTAGTGTTAGAACAAGTTTTGCTTATCTTTATAGTGATAAAAACTATTTTTATTTGTCTTCGTAGTGATAAAAACTATTCCTAGTTTTCTTTTCCCCAGCTTTTTGGGCTAGAGTGTGACAAGGGATGTTACTTAACAACAGCCTGAAGCCTCTGAGGGAACAAAGAGTGACTGATTAGGCTTAACCTGTCATTTTTCAATGAAATCTTCTGAGCTAAAAGTAGTTCAAGCGTGTGATTAATTATAGTTTGGAAGGATGCAATGGGAAAGTATGGGAAAGTTAGAATGTTATTAGTTACAGATCACAAAAAGGTTGAGGTTGGAAGGGACCTCTGGAGGTCATCTGGTCCAACTGCCCTGCTCGAGCAGGGACATCCAGAGCAGGTTGCTGAGACCCATGTCCAGGCAGCTTTTAAATATCTCCAAGGAGGCAGACACCAGAAGCTCCCTGGGTAGCCTGTCACCGGCACAGCACAGAAGTGCTTCCTGACATTTACTCAAAACCTCTTGTGTTCCGCTCTGTGTCCATTATTTAATGTCTTAGCACTGGGTACCACTGAGAAGAGGCTGGCACCATCCTCTTTTCACCCAACTTGTGGGTATTTGTAGACATTGATAACATCCCCTCTGAGCCTCCTCTTGTCCAAGTTGACCATTCCCAACTCTCTCAGCCTCTCCTCACAGAAGAGGTGCTCCAGTCCCTTCATTGGTTTAGTGGCCCTCTGCTGGACTCTTTTCTCTATGTCTAGGCCTCTCTTGCAGTGGGAGCCCCAGAGCCTGTCTACACAGAGCAAGACAACTTGGCCTTTTTTTTTTTTTTTTTTTAAACGTAATTAAGGATAAGAAAGCATGATTGTGATCTATAAGTGGGCACTGGGTTGGGTTAATCCAGAAGAGGAAGAGTGGTTTTTGCTAAAGTAAAATTTTGGCTAAAGAACAGAACAGAGCAAAACGAAGCAAACAAACGAACAAAAAGAATAAATTGAAGCTGAAAACCAGAAAAAGAGTTTTTAGCCAGGAGGACAGCAAAACTCCAGGATAGTCTTCTGGTCATACCCTTGATTCAAACAAGCTATAATTGTATAAATAGATCTATTACTTTTGGAAAAAAACAAAAACAAACACACACACACACAAAACATCACTTTTTCCTAGAAGTCTAGGTGTTTGATTGCATTGGGCATGTTGAATTTGCACAAATGAAAATGGCATGGCCAGCATCACTTCAGGTTGTGTTTGGGCCTCTGGTTTGAACAATCACAACCCACTTTTAAGAGGATTAAACATGGTCTTCTACTCCTGTCTATGGACGTGCTTGAATGAATGACCCAGATGCTTTGATCACTCTGACCCCTCCACCTCCTTCTTGTGGGGGGGACTAGTGGGAGTCCTGAGTGATTTAAATATAGAGTACACAGTTAATTAATGAACAGTATCATATAGTTTGATGGCAGGGTACACTACTTGATGAGTCAGGAAAACTCTTCCAGTTCCCTGCCCTATTTTGGGGGAAGAAAAGGTAGTTTTAAATACCCACACAATTCCTGTCATTGCAGGACTATAACTTAACACTATATTTTCCCCCATGAAATTTTATCCATTCTAGCCCTAAAACCTCCTAAGATGGAGCTTAGTACCAGCACTTCCCCAAGAGGACTCCTCTCTGCTGTCTAATAAATTTCACAGTTCGTAAGCTTTCTCTGATGTTGTGTCACTCAGTGCCACATAAGAATGGATAAGGAGCTGGCTTCAGACATCAGAGTTAAAGGGTACTTTATGTACACGGGAATGGTCCTGAAAGGAGTGAGATGAATTACTACTGCAAATATCAGTAGCATGGTTACCTTTGCTCACCTTACATAGCAGTGATCTAGCAAGAAATGCAGAGGTGTGAAATTCAGCACTTAGAAAAATGCCATATTTACAGACTTAAATAGCAGTCTTCTGCTTCTCCATGAAACAAATATAGCAGGATGTCCACTATCACAGTTTTCTCAGAAGTGGGCATCAACACAAGGGTGAAAGATGGTGAATAGGTCCCCAAAGTGGGGAAGAAATGGTGTTTTGTCCTCTAGCCTACAGAAATTGAAGTAGGGTCACCAATTTATTGTGGTGTTGACACTTGATGCAGATCAAATGAAAACATTTGGTTGTTATTGTTATGGATTCATCTTGACATGGTAGTGCAAGATTTCCTTTTCAATTACCAGCCACTGAAATCACCCTGTCCACTGCCAGTGGCTTCAAAAACAATGTCATAGAAGGTGTTCTGGGCTGCGATGTGGTCTATAAAGTATTTATTGTAATGAGATATATAGGCTTTGGTCACTTAGTGCATCTTGTGGTAGCTGCTACATTGGTTAAAGACCAAATTATTCAATCCTAATGACATACACAGTTCTTGCAGAGTATTTTTATTGCTAATTACTTGATGGCATTATGCTCTCATAAAATAAGACCAATAAGGACATGGATTTTTGGGCAGCCAGTTTGGACCTCTCCTGTGTAGCTCTTTACCTTGTCAGTGGAGGTGAATCAGTACTTGAAGCAAGATCCAAAATGAAGCTGGTATGTTTAATTACCCTTTGAAAATTGAAAGGTCAAAATAGGACAGGACTGACAAAGTCAATTCTGTTCCTGGATTGAGTCCAAATTTCAGTCCTAACTGTCATCCTCTTTTTTCTTCTCTTGGAGATGTCTACCCTTAACTGTTGTTGTAAGAAATTCAAACTGCACATTTCTGTTCTTCTTCCATCACCTTTTTCTTTCTTTCTTTTTTTTTTTTTTTTTTTTTTTTTTTAATTTCCTTCCTTCTTTCCCTCTTCCTGTATTCTCTTTCCTTCCCCTTTTTCCTCCTTCTCTCTTTTTTTCATGTAAGAACTTAGAATTATTTTTCCCTTCCCTTCCCTTCCCTTCCCTTCCCTTCCCTTCCCTTCCCTTCCCTTCCCTTCCCTTCCCTTCCCTTCCCTTCCCTTCCCTTCCCTTCCCTTCCCTTCCCTTCCCTTCCCTTCCCTTCCCTTCCCTTCCCTTCCCTTCCCTTCCCTTCCCTTCCCTTCCCTTCCCTTCCCTTCCCTTCCCTTCCCTTCCCTTCCCTTCCCTTCCCTTCCCTTCCCCTCCCTTCCCCTCCCTTCCCCTCCCTTCCCTTCCCCTCCCTTCCCCTCCCTTCCCTTCCCTTCCCTTCCCTTCCCTTCCCTTCCCTTCCCTTCCCTTCCCTTCCCTTCCCTTCCCTTCCCTTCCCTTCCCTTCCCTTCCCTTCCCTTCCCTTCCCTTCCCTTCCCTTCCCTTCCCTTCCCTTCCCTTCCCTTCCCTTCCCTTCCCTTCCCTTCCCTTCCCTTCCCTGCCCTGCCCTGCCCTGCCCTGCCCTGCCCTGCCCTGCCCTGCCCTGCCCTGCCCTGCCCTGCCCTGCCCTGCCCTGCCCTGCCCTGCCCTGCCCTGCCGCCACAGCACAGGATGACCAGGTGTGACCTTGAGTTGTTGCTGAGCTTGTTCCAAGTCTCAGCAGCCAGACATATTCTCCCAGTGTGGGGTTGCTGCCATGGCCCTGACACACACTCATCACACGGAAATTAAGTATAGACACATTCATGTACAGTCTATACAGCATAGCAGTTTGCATATCCACATCTGTAGTGTAAGTATAGTAAATATGCACACAGAGAGACACATTGACAGAATCAACTGAAAGCTCTCTGTGTGATGCTTAAGTTTTTTTGGCAGTTAATCACAGACATCTGATATCTTTCAATCTCAAGTCAAAGATTCTCGGTCTCCAGAATATATAGCAGTCAAAAACTCTGGGATCATTTCACATGGATTTTTATTCCAAAGATCTGACAGGACAATAACCGTATGATTCCCACCCTGTAAGAGGGTTTGGGTAGTGCATGTGTAAGACTACTTGTATTGTATCTATAATTCATTTACAGCTCAATCTCTTGAGGAATGGGGGGAATCATGTCAGCTGTTTAACATCCCACAGTTACAACTGAAAGTAAAGGGAGCTACAGTTCAGCTGAAACGTCGTGTTAAGGTTGTGCACACTGGGCCTGGACTAAAATCCATGTTTTTGTGATAAGTGTTAGTGGGTTTTTAATAACTGTAAGAAATGCAATAGCCATAGTAACACATAGTAGTGATAGTATTCTTACAGCTACAAAATTTTAAGGATATACAAAAGGAAAAGTTAGTATGGAGAAGTAATACCATTTATTAGACCAACAGAGACACCTGGAAAAAAGCAGGCAAACTATCAGGCAGAAAGGCCGTTTTGCAGCTCTCAAGCAGAGGAAAAAGATGTGAAGCAAAGTAGGGCAAGGTGTAATTGCTCTGAGTTTAACATTATCACGTTAATTGTTTGAAAGAAAAGGTGACTGATGAAGGTGAGCTCCTATGGGATGGAGAGAGATGGATTATTGCTGCCCCTGGAACTGTGTGGGCAGCAGGATGTGGCACATGTGGAAAATGGCAGTGCTGAACCTTGTCCAGCGAGCAAATAACAAGGGTATAGTTTGAAATAAGACAGTCATGCAATCCTGCAGTGCAATTCCCAATTGCTTTTTACAAACTCTGCATCTCCTTATTATCACAGACACAGGCCTTTGGGGAAACCTTTGTCTGTCTTTCTTTCCTTCTTTCCTTCCTTCTTTCTTTCTTTCTTTCTTTCTTTCTTTCTTTCTTTCTTTCTTTCTTTCTTTCTTTCTTTCTTTCTTTCTTTCTTTCTTTCTTTCTTTCTTTCTTTCTTTCTTTCTTTCTTTCTTTCTTTCTTTCTTTTCTTCCTTCCTTCCTTCCTTCCTTCCTTCCTTCCTTCCTTCCTTCCTTCCTTCCTTCCTTCCTTCCTTCCTTCCTTCCTCCCTCCCTCCCTCCCTCCCTCCCTCCCTCCCTCCCTCCCTCCCCCCTTTTGATAATTCCAGCCCTGCAGTTTAGGAGCAGAGAGCAGATAATAACAGTCTCTAAGTTGCAAGATATTGTAAAATTTCTGCATGGAGTAAGGATTGCTGCATCTATGGATACAGTCAACAAATCATTCAATTTTTCTGTTGTCAGCAACATTGGAGCCCACTTGAGGGAGCTGGGAAATCAATTGTTCTGAGCCTCAACTCTTTCAAGCAAAATGCATTCAAAAAAAAAGAAAGATTGTAGGGATAAACACAGAAGAAACCTTCCAAGATTATCTGCCCTCTCCCTTTAATCAAGACTTGCAAACATTCCTTTAAAAAAGGGTATATTTTAGAGTGATAAATATTTAGAATAGACAGAAAAAAAACTGCAAGATTTTATTTTTAGCATTCTGTCATGCTAAAAGAGAAAAATTCAGTGGAAAGTAGTGACAATAGACAGAAAAAAATTAATAAAAAGGAAAGGTCTGAGAAGCCAACTTCCTTTTTTTTTTTTTTTTTTTTTTTTCTTTTTTTCTTTTCTTTTCTCATCATTTCTTTAAAAACAAACACAACCAAAATGTTTTGTAGATAATATGGAACCAAAACTAGCAGATTTTCTGTATCAGATTTCATATGGAGAATATATGGCTCTTGGTGTGGTGGAGTCTCCTCCACTCTTTGCTAGACACCCAGCGTTGATGTTTTCTGATTCAAGTATGACATTTTCTGCTTCATCAGTAAGGTATCCTCTTTTGGAAGGGAAGCAGGGCCTAAGTGATGTCCCCTCCTCTACTTTGTGGCTGGGGGTGTATGTACACACTGTGATGTAGCTGTGACACGCAAATAATCCAGGATGTCCTCACTGTGTGAGGAGCAGGAGAGCTATTTTTTGGATACATGTGGGTAGACAGCAGTTGGGCACCCCCTCTACTATCCCTGCCTGAGATTCAGAGAATTACAGGATGGAGAGGGAGGTGGTCAGGAGGATGTTGCTCATATCTGCCCAGTGAGCAAGTAAGGTCAGGGAAAGGGAAATTCTCTTCTCTTTGGCATTTGTGAGGCAGCACTGGGAGTCCAGCTTGTGCCGTTCCAGGCACAAGAAAGATATCCACATGCTAGTGTGAGTCTAGCAGAGGGGCATGGTGATGGTCGGGGGTGAGGGCAAAGAACACGGGAGGATATGCTGAGACAAGTGGATTTGTTCACCCTGAGGAAGGGAAGGTTATCTAGACACCTAAAGGGAGGGTGTGTAGACTCTTCTTGAGAGACAGACTCTTCCTAAAGATGCACGGCAACCAGAAAAAAATAATTAAATAAATAAATGCTGCTTTGATATTTGTAACATGGGAAATGTTAACTCAGTGTAAGGAAGAAAAGAAAAATTGGTGTGAGTGGGGTCAAATAGGATCTCAAAGATACAGATCTCTCCATCCTTTGAGATACTCAGAATTCAACTGAGCAGGGCCCTAAGCTGCTCTTTCTGGACCTGCTGTGAGGGGGAGGTTAGACTAGAGACCTGCAGATGTCTCTTCCAGCCTGAATTATTCTGGATCCTCTGATACAGCTGTGGTGGTTTACCCTGCTGGGCAGCCAGACTCCACCACAACCACTCTCTCACTCCCCCTCCTCAAAAGAAGAGGAGGAGAAGAAGAAAGTATGCTGGAAAGAGAAAAAAAGAAACAAAACAAAACAAAACAAAACAAAAACCAAAAAACAACACAAACACACAGCAGTTGAGATAAGGATAATTTAATTAAAGGGAAAAGGAAGATGGAAAAAAAAAACACACACACACACAAAAAAAAAAAAACAAGCAATGGCTGTGCAGAAGCCCAGGGAGAGAGGAAAAAAATATTCTCTACTTCTGATGAATGAGCAATGTTTGGCCACCTCCCAGGAAGCAGAGCCTCAATACATGTAGTGGCTGTTTGGGAGGACAGATGTTTTCACAACGGGAGCCCACCCATCTCCTCTTCTCCCTTTTTCCACCTTTTATTGCTGAGTGTGACATCATATGGTATGGAATATCCCCTTGGTTAGTTTAGGTCAGCTGCCCTGGTGATGTCCCCTCCCCATCTCTTGCCCACCCAGAGCCTGCTGGCTCTTGGGGGGTTTGGAGGGTGTCTTGATGTTGTCCCAGCATTGCTCAGCAATGGACACATCACTGGTGTTGCAGAGCACATCATGGTATGGGCTACTGCAGGGAAATTTAACTCCATCCCGGCCAGAGCCAGCACAACCTCCCTGCCTCAGGTACCCACTAACACCAGTGAGGGCTCAGCTGTGGGCTTCTTCCTAACTGCAGCTCTTCCTGGATGCCAGTGGTTCCACCATATGACAAGAGAAGAAAGAATGGTGGACACAGGACAGAAAAAAATTTCATATCCACAGCCTGCTCCCTGTGCATCTTTAGGGAGACCTGGTGAAAGCTGGTGGCTGGACGGAGGCATAAATCTTGAGTTGTTCAATTCAGAGCTGGAGCCCTGGTGGGGATTTCTGTACATCTGAAACCAAAATGAGTCAAAAGCTTCCCACGGTGTGTTGTAAACCAATGCCACAATACTTGGCCCAGGAAAAAACAGACCTTTTTATTTTTATTTTTTTACCCTGCTCCAACTGCGAGGCAAACCACTTTGACAACTATGGTGGTTTAAACTTCTGTGCTTCACTTTTTTTTTTTTTTCTTGTTTTGGGGCTGCAAGTGGTCAGTTATGGCAGTTTAGCTGACACACATTAAAATACTGTAATGTAGATCATGTTGTTTCTAACCGAAGAGGTAGAAAATGAAATGAGTTCAGTGCTTTGCAGCAGTAAAAAGGACAGGTAGGAACACAGAGCACATTTCTAATGCCTGCATAAAACCACAAGTTCCCACATCTTGGATGCTGTACATGCTTTTTATCCTCATAGAGGAAGCAGTACAACTAAAATATATACATGTATATATATGTATGAGCTAAGTTATGAGATAGCTTCCACAGAAGAGACAATACAGACTATCAATCGCCAGTATGAAAAGAGGTGTTTTCACGGGTGGTAAGATAGAAGTGAACAGGGCTGGGTGGGCTGAATGTGCCTTTGGTCTTAGGCAGTAGGGCTGATTTTATGGTTTTACTGGCCACACTGAATGGTGCTCTTCTCTGGATGGCTTCTGGTTCACAGACATGAAACCAAGAGCAGAATTAAGTGATCTCTGCTTTCTGGTACTTGTCTGGGCTCCACCTTGAATCCTTTACAAATGGTCCACCTGCCTTGGCAGACACCAGGGACAGTGAAGGAGCACTGCCAGACTTTGTCAACAGTGTGTGCGCACGTGCAAGGCCATTTGCAAGACAAAATGCCCAGCATAAGGTTTCTCTGTAACAAAGAAGAGGGTGCTTAAATACAAGGCCCTATTCTGCATGTACAAGGTTAATAAATATTCACCAAGAATCATCAATGTCAAGACTAAAACCAAACAGGAAAATGGCCATCTCCTTCTCTTTTGTAAAGGAACTTGTTGAAATAACTGCCTAAGTCTGCCCTCTGTTTACTAAAACGGCTTCGGAAATCTCTAAATCCATTTATCCTGGGGATTATCATCATCTGGTTTCCAGACAACATTCTCATTTCCTCCAGTGAGGTTTTTTGATACCTTAGGCCATTAGCTGTGGTATTGATCTTTCTTTAATACGTGAGATTTCCTACAGCAAAGGCAGCTCTGCATCTAAAAAACCCCAGCCAAACGTGTTTTATCTGAATAGCCAGAATAACATTTTGTTAGAGACAAATTTAACATTCTTTGGCTTTTGTTTATAATAAATGTATCAGGGCAGGCTGTGAATACATCCTCCGTGGAATAGACTGAGCCTGTTATCAGCCACTTGGGGAAATGCTGTTCCAGAGACAAAAGCCTATGACATGCCAGTCCTCCAGCTGCTAGTGCTGTGGCTCAACCCTGGGGAAAGAGCTAATGGATGGCACTCGGGTGTGCGGCCTCTGAGATTTTACCTTTCTACCCCCAAATCCACCCTTCTGACAAATCCTGTACAATGTTTCCTGGAGAATTAGTAACAAAATCCCTTCTTATTCATCCTACATCACCTGATGAGGCTAATCAGGTGGGTACCTCTGTAATATAAACAGAAGGATGAAACCTTGTGCAAAGGTCTGATAAAATCATACCTTTTACTCTTTGTCTTCTGCTTTGCAATCCCCTTTCTCCTTTAGTCTTTCACTTAGTAGGCAAGATTGAAAGTCTACAATCACTCCTGTGTTCAAGAAAGGCAATCCAGTAGCTTTGGGACAAGAGAGATGGAGAGACCTGCGGAAGAGAGACCAGAGCATTAATAGGTTGGACAAGAGGAAACCTATTGCCTCTTCTGAACTAATGAGATCTTGTCAAAAAACTCAGATTTCCAAGAAGATATCATCCCTGCAGCTGTAATCCAGGGATATGGAAAAGAGTTAAATTAGCCTTAACAGTTCCTATGAAGTTGTTTTCATTTTTGTTCAACCAGATTTTATATATAAACAAGGATAGTTCCTGTTCCCCCCTACCTTCCCCAGCTACCAAATACTGTGACTTTCAGCAAGTCTCTCCATGTTAAACATAACCATCACCCAGTCCCACATAGAAGTAGGTAGGAGGAAGGTTCATCCAAACCTTCAAACATTGCAAAAACAATTGAACAAAAATGCTTGTGATGGAATGGGAAAACATTTGCTAGAACTTGCTTCCTGCTACTTTGGACTTCTTTTGGTGCTTGCATTATAATGTTGAGCAGTCACAGAGAAGTATATGATTTAAAATTTATTTAAAAACATTGGAAAGGTCCTTTATTATATGAAAGTCTCATTAATGCCAAGAAGTCATTATGTCCAAGAAATTCAAATTCAGATGCCTTAGGTAAGAATAACCATATACTTTATCAAACCTTCAGAATGCCTGAGCACCTGCAGATAACATTTAACAGTAGTTCATTATGAGAACCTAAATATGGATTAAAGGATTAATTTTAGACATTGAATTGTGAAAAGTTTAGCTTATATAACTGAGGGCCACATGGCAGGTTGTTGGATTTCACTTTAAATGTAGAATCACAAATCCTCTTAAGTAGGAGAAAAGATGCAGGAGAGGTTCCAGGCTTGTCTGCCTTTCTTGCCATCAACTGCTTCTTCCAGAAAGCCAATAGAGAATGAAAAAATCCTAGGACTTAAGGTTTCTTTCTCAAGTTTCTTTCACAATTGTATTAACAAATATGAATGATTCTGCAGTAAAACCAAACCAACCAACCAAACTCACACATACAAACACACAAAATCCCTAAACAAAACCAGTAATTTAAGCCATAGGCAGGTGCTCTGTATGCAGACACTTCCACCAGCTGATGACATCGCCATGTTCAGCTGCTATTTTGCCCTCTGCAATTTGTAACTCTCTTTTCTTTTTCCCTTTCTGCAAGCTCTTTGGGTCTGCCAACAAAATGATTCCCGTGAACACTCCCAAACTCAGGCAGTAAAAATAGGTGATTAGAGTTATTTTAGATACCGTTGGGTGATGGGGATCTAACATAGCTGAATCGGGGGTGGAGAGGAAGTCGTGTTTGACTAGGAGCAGTATGCCTCAGCAGACAGAAGAGAAGATTTGGAAGAGGGCACTCTTTTCATGAGGCAAACATACTGATTTCAGCCTCACACCTTCAGACTAATTAGCCTGAGATAAAGCAAGTGGATTTTAACTTTGCTTTAAATAGTGAAGATAAGCCGGTAGTGATTTAACAGTAAATGTTACAGCAAAGAGTTTGAGGACTGGAGCTTAGCCAAACAAGCAATGTTGGTTCATGTTCAGTTCTAAGTGGCAAATCATGTATTACACAAATACCTATGCTTTTCTTAATTAAATATTTCTGGTCTCCCTCTCCTTCTCCCACATTGTGGCAGTAAAAACTCTGCCTTTTTTGAATTTTATCTGGTTATATGCAGTATCAGCTGGGGTCAAAGATCATTCTTTGCTGTTATTTTGAGCCCACTTGCAAAACAGGAGCTGCACAAAATGTCAGCTCGCTTGTGGCCTGTGAACGTGGCACTCGAGCAACACTTCAAAGAGGCAGCTTAGGGGAAATTCATTCTCAGCTCACTGTGGGGGCCCATGCGATTCCCAGAGCCCCGTAGGCACTGGCGACAGCTACGTGGCCAGAGCGGTGCATCCTTGTGTATGGGAAATGAGTCTTTAAAATTTCACACAAATTAAGACTTTCACCTTCAGGCAAGGCTTGGGTGCCTGTTGGAAAATCAAAACAGCTCCTACCCCCTTTCTTATGCAAAAATATAATAATGAGACTGGAGTAACAAAGGTGGTCAGTAAGACTTTCCGCATCATACTTACCTGCTTGTGACATTGTGGTCCATGAAACATTACAGCAAAACCCCACAAAGTTCATCATAGACTAGCATAAACATCATTACAATTAGCACAGTGAAAATCAGAAGACATGGAGTAGACTCATGTTCCTTTGAAATATGTGATTTCATCAAGACAAAATAAAATATGTATAGAAATTAGATGATTTAATGAGAATTCTGCTTTGAGGAAAACTCAAAAAATGTTATTGATATCAAGGCAAAACATTCTCTCATTTTTTTAACCACAATTTCCAAAAGAAACAAATTTTGAAAGAAACAAAATGATTTAGAATGATTTAGAGACAAAATAGAAATGTTCAAAGAAAAGCATTTTGATTTTCTACCTAAAAAACTGTTTCTGATAGCTGTGAAACAATCCCTTTTATGGAAAAGAGGTAAATTAGCTTTCAGTAACAATATCAGCATCTTTATTTTGCATCAGTCTGGAGTCAGTTTTATTATCAAACTTACTCACTGACTAGAAATTTCTCCTTCAGATCTTTGTTACATGATAGGGGTTGTATTCCTGGAAGGTTAATTTCTCATGGATAAATGCTGCAGTTTCTTTGATGATCCTCAGCAATTAGGGACCCTTATCTTGAAAAGCTGATGAGGTTATCACTGCCAGTTCGCTGCCCCCATTCCTCCTTCCTCTCTCTGCCCTACTTTACCCTCATCCCTCTCATCAATACTTCAACCACTTTTCAGACAGCTCCAAGACTACAGGGCAGTATTTTAAGGAAAGCAAAGTTGGCGATGTGTTTCCATAAAATGCCATACTGATGGCTGCATTGATGGAAGAGCCACAGACATCTTGCTGTGAAGGGCAGAGGGGGCTGCCAGAGGCAGGACTTTTGTCTATTGGCATCTTAATTGCCAGATTTCAGAACTGAGAATAAAAATGCAAACCCTGATGCTGCCTCTGGCAGCTTCTTGGAGTTGTTGTGATTAACAGCAGCCTACAAAACACTGAAGAAAAGCTTTGAAGAGGAGGAAATGATGGTCTTGTAGGGAACAGGATCAAAAAAAAAAAGAACTAGGATTCAGGAAGAAGATCTGTAAATTAACTGTAAATTTCAGTAGCTAAAGTAGCAAATATGAGGCAGTGAAAGCAAAGTTGTAGCTAAGTAGAAAAGTGTGGATCCCATATGGCATATATCCACCCAGGTAGGAGCAGCCTAGGACTGAAGGACAGGGAATGGAAATTCCCATCTTTTTTAGCAATTTACCACTGCCTGCATGCATGTAACAACTTCTCTATGTATCAGTTCTCCTGAATATGAAATATGCAGTAAAACTGAGCCATTATTGCAAGCCCTTTGACACAGGACATCAGGGAGTGTGGGTTGTCCAGGGTTTGTAGTAACATGACTTCTGTAAGCCCAACAGTGGAACAAAGCAGTTTGTAGGCTTCTGCTTGCTGAAAGTCCTCAACTAGAAGAACTAGAAGATGTTATCTGACAAGCATATAGTGTTTTTGTTGCTCATGTGGGCTGAAAAAAAAAAAAAGTCTTCACCTAGACCTGATGCAAGAACAGACTGAGTTTTTGGAAGCAGAGGTAGTCCAAAGAGGTTGTGCATTCTCCATCCCTGGGTGTTTTCAAAGCTTGGTGTAATAAAACCCTGAGCAGCCTGCTAAGATCTCTTTCCCGACCCTGCTATGAGCAGAAAGTTGGTTTACAGAGCTCCTGAGGTCCTTTCTAGGCTTAATTATTTTATCATCTCGTTTTTATTTTCCAGTCCCAATTAAAGCAAAACAATGCCAAACTATGGGCAAGAGAATTTATACAGATTACTTACTGGTCCCTTAATGTTGCTAATGTGTGCAGAAACAGAAAATTGCCCTGATTCCCTAGAGGACCTAGGAGATGGATCTAAGGAGAGCATCCCATACATGCAGGCCATGACTCTCTGCGGGTTATGAGGTATCAGCCCCCACTTAGTGCTCGTCAATGTACCAGTAAATAGAGATTTCCTATTTTTCTTTTTACTTGCTTATCACACCTCCCCTACACACTCCCTTCTGCCATTTGTAACTCTTGCAGCGAGATACAGCAAAGTCTTCATTTCACCTCCCTGTCAATATTTATTGTGTATGTGTAATTTGAAGGTTTTAAGATAATGAAATAAAATTCTTGCCTGCATTCATCAAGTCTGATATGTCTGCAGCATACAAATTCAATACAGAACGACGTAAAACAACCATAGGAGACAGTGAAATAGATCAACCTCTGTGTAATTGAATGAATGAATTTTCAGGCATAGCAGCAATGCCAGTGGGCAAAAAGTATTGTGGCCTTCCAGGTCCCCCAGCAAAACCTTTTTCTGGCAGTTCCATGCTTCCAAAGTTGCCAAATGCCAAAGATTCATTGGCAAACAATCTGTGTTTTCATGCTGCTACATAAAACATGTAAGGTTCTCATGAAGGTGTCATTTTAAGGAATGTGCCCATCTAAAGGAACAGCTCTTTTAAGTAGAGTTAATTTTAGATTTTAGGATTAGAAATGGTCTGTTATGCTTGAGCTGCAAGTAGTGACTTATGGTTACTGCCTGGAAAATGTAATTCACCTGAAAATTATTATCTTAAGATTGCTTAAGTATCACTGGCTAATGTGAACAAAGTCTTGATTAAGGCAGTTTTAAGGAGGTGCATTGCAGGGTATGGAGATTTAGAGGGAAACAGTAGTTTCCCAGAGCTGTTCACATATTTTTCATAATCAGTCAGGCCCTCCTTCTTCCCCCTCCTCCTGGTTATTTTGATACTGCTGAATTCATTTACATAAATTATTAGATATTGAGTGGGGAGACAGAGTGAGAGAAAGAAAAGAGGGCGAAGTGTCTCGAGCAATTCCTCTGGGTCAGTGGGGGAGAGTACCAGAGGGGAGCTGAAAATTAGGACGATTTAAATTAGTCATTGGTAACTGAGAAAGTAGAACAATACCCTAGACACAGAGTGAAATGTGGAGGGAAAGGGAAAGAAATCTCTGGATAACTGTACTGCTGCTGCAGAAATAGATGCAAAGATGTTCCTGGGTCTGCATTAGCAGAGATTTCTTGAGTCCATAACAGCACGAATCACATGGCAGAATTAAGGGGGAAGTGGGAGAAGAAAGTGAAAGCTTTATTATTGTCATGTATTACCTGAAACAGGGAAAGTTATCTTTCCTACCACAGACCAGAATAAATTAACTCCTTATACGGACAAGTGGAACCATTTTAAGCAATTCAGTTTCATTGCAGACATCCACATCCTGGGCTAATGTGTAGTGTTGGGGCTGGAGCCTTACTCATACTCTGCAGAAACAGGAGAGAAGCCAAACACATCAGTGTCACGTTGACACCACAGCCCTGGGGAAGCAGTCCCTCCTGAGAAACTCCTGCTGGATGTTCGTGCCATGAACCGCATGTGATTTATACTTGTGCTCTGATTACAGCTAGTTGGGAGTTATTCTTAGCTTTCCATTCAGAAATGAAAATTCATCTTTTTTTTTTCTTTCTTTTTTTTTTCTTTCTTTCTTTTTTTTTTTTTTCCCTACAACTTCGATATTTCCGTTGGGCAGATCCTCAGATGACATTTCTGAGCAAAACCAGAGAAACAGGGAACCAAAGACAATAACCAAGACAGGAATGACACCAGCTGTAAACTTAAAGATACCTTACAGTCATTTTTTTTTTTTTGTAAAACTTAATAGAGAGCCCTTCTGTACCCAATATGGCCTGGTGGTTACCCTGGTTAGTGCAGTATTTGTTGTGAGTGTCACCATGGGCAGCTTGACTGCTGTTGTTCAGAGGGAGAAGGTCTGGGAAAGGCTTTCAGTGTTGCAGCCTAGTGCTTTTCCGAAGTCTCTCCTAGCCAGTTCTCACCTGCAGTCCCTTGATTTGCTTATATTCATTTTCACACAGGGTTTGACAAGTTTGACTTCAAACAACGCCCTCACCCCTCTCCAAAAAAAGGGAGGGGGGCTCTAGGTCAGCACACTGACCCAGTAACTCACAGATTTAGACTTTCTCCCTCTGGCAATTCCTTCACTAACACCAAAGGGGACAGGAAAACTGCTCACTGCCTATCGTCCCTTCTTTGTATTTGGTATCCCTCTAGCTACGCTCTACATTGCAAATAGGATATTTTGCATTTTCTATCCCCCTCTGTCTTGCTGCCTGGTTGCGGCTGTAAAAGAGAAGACTGAAGGCTTGTGTTTGACTTCTAACTTCACCTCTGCTGTGTGTAATCAGTGGTGTTTTTCAGGCAGAAAGAACACGGGTAAAGTCTCATGTTTGCCTTTTGTTCCACATGAAAGGACATCACACATCCTGTTGTTCATCAGTCAAGGTTATTCCTCTTGGCTGCCTGCCTGCTTCTCCCATTACTTGTGCCTTAAACTCTGCCTTATTCACTTTCCTGTAGCTTAATGCGCCCCTGGTTTCCTTGCTCACCCCAGGCTTGCCAGGGGAGGCATGGTTCTTTCTAGTTATCCCTACTCCTAATACCCTCACTCTTGCCTGATATCTGCATAACAGAAATGTCACATCTATATTTTTATGTCCTTAGTGTAGACCACGAAATACTTAGGGGTCATGCAAGCACTAAAATTAACATTCTGACTCTGAAAATGAGACCAAGGCATAAACGTTGAGTCAGCAATTGTACTCTTGAATCCACACCGGTTTGACACTGCAGGTGAGGACCACAAGAACTCTGTTCCAGAAAAGATTATAATTTTCAAGTCTAACTTTGCTGCAAGTTGGAATGAAACCAAACAAAAATATTGATATCTCCATGGATGAAAAGTTCAGGGACGAGTGAAACACTTTTTGAGAACACAACAGCTTCATTCATATTTTCCATTTTTAATGCCCTGCATTTTCTTTTCTTTTCTTTTTTTTTCTTTTTTTTTTTTTTTTTTTTTTTTTTTTTTTAATTTTTGTCAGAACAATGCACAGAATGAGAAATGAACCCCCCCCTTTTTTTTTTTCACTTCTCAAAAATGGGACAGACTGACATGGCTGTCACTCCTCTCTCCTTCTCCTCCTCCTCACCCCTTCCCATTTCTTCCACAGGAAATCTTGGCAAAAATAGATACGATTTTCCATATGTGAAGTAAGTGATAGAAGCACCCACGCCAGGTTCTGATGCAATCTACTGTCATCCCGATCTGACATGACATTGCCAAACAAGTTGATTGATCTGTAGGGTCTATCTTCCAGTGACAAGCACAAACTTGTGAGAGTTGGCTACCAACCAGAAGATTTACTGGTAAACTTAGAGCAATGTTTTAGCAAGTCCTAAAGTTCTGTATACATGTAGGTCTGGGAGTTTGTTATGAACTCCATCATCATGTCGTTGCTGTTTTGCTTCATGGGGATAGTGGTGGGAGACCTCAGAGTTAAGGAGCTGCCCGTGTCTCGGTATGCTTGTGTTAAGGTCAGTGCTTGAGAAATTGCATGGGAAGAGCCACGTGAGTAGAAATCATGCTGGTGGATGAGTTGCTCTTCCATAGCCAAGTGCCACATTGTAGAACCATCATAGTTCTGCACTGCAATTAACCCAGTCAATACCTTAAGCCTTGAAACCTTGGTTTTCTATTAAATCATATGTTCACAGTCACATTTTACTGAAAGGATTAGCAAATAGTGCAGCAGCTCTTTGTGTGCTTGAAGTTAGTCTTAATAGAAGGCTGCCATTTTTCCCATCAGGGTTTCTTAGAGAGAGATGAGTGTACACAAGTTGTCTAGAGTACATGCAGTCGGTCCATCTGTTGCATCCTGGAAATGTCTGTCTTGTAGTGTGAGTACCCAAGCAAAGTGAATGCTGCCCACACTTACTTTTTTTTTTTTTTTCCTGGGCGGAAATCTGTGCTCAGAGGGCTCAAGGGGGGTTCGTGAGTTACAATAAAACAAACTGATGAGTTCCCTCTGTTCTTGTACTAAAAACCCTGTTCACTCTCTTCAGATTCCCCTCTGAGACCTCCAGTATTACATCTTTATCATTACCTCCCAATCTTGTGATTGCTGCCCACTCCTTTTCTCCCTTGCGTATCCCATCCTCTTCCCCGAGATTGCTTCTGCCTACCACCTTACTGCCCCTTCATGTGTGCCCTTGCTTCTTCCTTATTACATCTCCTGTCCCTGCTCTGTCTTTCTCTCCTTGAGATGTGAGATGTGGCTGGAGATGTGGCAGCACATCAAATGCACATGCGGCAGCACAACAAATTTGAGTCAGATTATCTCTGAGGGGTTGAGGAATGGGTCTTTCCCTTTGAGAATGAGCCTGCTTCCTTGTCTAATGAGAGCTCATCTTGGCATCCCAGACTCCTTGGTGAGGTTAGCAGCTGTTTAGCAGCATGAGCAGAACTCTTTCTTCATGGGCAGTTTAAGAGGCTCTGGTTGGAAAGCCAAATCTGCTGAACTGTTCCACTAGTCACTTGGGGAGGTCCTGGAAGATAGACTTACCCGTCAGTTGAAGAAGCCCCATCTTACATATAGCTGTTCCCAAAGACTTTCAGCAGCAAGTCTTCCCATTGAATTATAGCATGAACCAGGGACAGATGTACTTCTGTCACTGCTGTTACAAGCTGTTTACGTCACCTGACTCAGAACTGTACTACCACCCACGGAGTTTCTCTGCACTTTTGTCCACGTAACCACATTTAATTTTCTCCCCTGCTTTCACAGCTGTGATGGTCGATGTATACATGCTTCTTCAAATCACCTGTTTCAAGAAGCATCCCCTGACAATTCGAGGGTTTCTGTTTTCTAGGGGGAGTAGCAGAACTGCCCTACCTGTTTGTGGTGACCTTTTGGCTTCTGACAAATATGTCTGTCATCTGTCTATTGGTTCAGCATCTTTTTCATCTTTTGGTGCAAAGTAAATCTTTTACTCAAATTACTGTTACATTCTCTGTTTTGCAACACTTACATCTTCAGTGCCATATGGTGGAATTTCCAGAACTTCCTCTATTATTTCCTTAATAAATATGAAAAACTTTCAAGACAGAAAATGTGACTTTTTAAGCTATGTGAAGGATGTTGGTACCTCCCAGGGAATTTGGGGTACTTGGCACAGCTTAGTTTCCTCATCTGCAATCAGACAAATGAGGATAAATCACCTTATCAACAGGCAGAGTGACCTGGGAGGAAGCTCACACACACACACATATACACACACACACATAATGGACATGCAGACAGACCACAATAGAGCCAAGATTGTGTGCACGGGATTTGGGGTTTGTCATGGTTTGTCATCTGTTGGGGCACAGGAAAAGAAAGCTGAGGTTCTGAGACTCTTTCACTGGCTTTGGCATAAAGTCACAGTGCAATGTCAGGAGAAAGACTTCAACCCAGTTGCAAAAAAGTTGTGTCTCACATATATTTTTTTTTGCTATGTTTTTCTTCAGAGCAACAGTTTTTGTCATGTATCAATACGATTGCTGCATTCAGTGTCACTACGGATTCAAGAGCTTCTAATGTGAGTAAGCATGAGTAGGAGCAATGTTTAATTTCTCTGTGGCTGTACAACACTTAACAACCTTCTAGCACAGTCAACAGGAAGAGTTAGCTTTAACCAGCTTTGAGATATTTTGGTGCAGGCTGTTGTGCAACAGAGGGTAGGCTTGTAGTGTGCACCCTTCCTAACAAGATGCTGTTATTTACTTGCTGGATTTAAAAAGACACACATTAGAAATTATATGCAGGCACTCTAACGTCAGACTTTCATCATTTCTAGTACCTGTTATTGTTAATCAAGTGATAAATGAGAGTCCTAACAGCCACTGGAGTCTATCCCTCCTTCCCCATCCCCATTCCTCACCCCTTGCTTCTTTATATCATTTACAATGCAAAGAAGAAAATGTTTGGTGATACGAGAACAGGGAAGGTAGGGTGGAACTGGCAGCTCTCAGCAGTGAAGCACCACCATCAGTGGGTATTATGAGACCATGGGGAGAGCAGAAAAGGGAAAGATGAAGTGATCCTATTTATAAATGTATTCCCCCACTCCCTGTCTGTAGCGTGGAGATATCTCAGCAGCGCAGATGGATCTGCATACTGATGAAGACATGGGGCATCTATGAAAAATGCTGGATCTGGCTGAGCTCCCTGCAGGCACAGGGTCTGCTTGCTCTTCTATTAGAGCTCAAAAGAGTCAAATTTTTCAAAGGGTAGATGTGCAGGTTCTGGTGCTGCTGCTGTGGCTGTGCTTCTGCCTAAGAGCAAAGCCAAGTTTCCACTTTGGCAATCAGATAAAGAAGTGAAAAGACACTGAACAAGAGGCTGAACCTTCGAGCAACAGGTAACTTCAAGTCAGCTTATCTGTAGGCAGTGCGAATAGGGGAAAATTCGTGCCACTACAAAGAGGCCATGTAGGATTACCAGCCAGAAGGCCTGGAAAAAGTCAGATCTGTTGAATGTAAGATATCAGCTTGCTGAGGTACCTGGGGGATTGTAGGGCAAAATCTGGGCAATTTCTCAAAGCCCAGGCATTGTTCTGCACCAGCTCTGTGAGAAACAAAGGCGAGTTACTGTTTTTTTTTCACAATGTGTACATCTGACAGTGCCATATGATCACCAGCCAAGTGGCACAATACCCGGTGGAGGTAGTTATGAGAACTCACATCTTTTCATTGCAGATATCAAAGAGTCGAGAAGACTGAGGTCCTTTGGTTCCAACAGACCAAACATACGATGTCTCCTCTGGAGTTAGTGGGAGTTGTGGGTATCCAGCATGCGTCCATACCAGAGCCTCAGTAGCTGGCCTGAGATCACACCACAAATCAGTGACAGATCTGTTCAGAGCTCAGGACTTCTGACTCTCCAGCCACCTGCTCTTCCTCTAAGATAATCCTACCTTACCAGTATGATGCTAAAGTGTTTGAAGAAGGAGAATGGAAGGAAGGGTAAGTTCAGTGCTCATAATCTATGATTTCCCTTAAATAAAGGATCTGAGATCATAGGACCCCACTTGAAGTTTTGGGGGACTGAGATGAAAAACACTGCTGTCTGAAAAAATGCTAAATCCCCCTAAAAGGCCCACTTTAATGTGCTAGCACAGCTGGAGTGATCTCCAGGAGGCAAGGGCAGCTGTGATCTTTGATGAGTTCCTGGTATCTGTAAACTTGCCTTAATTCACTTTCTTACCCATGACAGCCTTAGTGCCCTTTCCAAAACGGGTCTTATGCCAGTTCCTAGTGAACAGATGTCTGTGCTGCAAGAAACACTGTCACAGCTGACTGCAGTGAGCCGGGCAGAAGCCAAAGACCTGGAGACTCAGAAATCTCTTAGGAAATCTGCCTAGAAAGGATAAAAAGTTATACTGCAGTAACCCAGTGCAGAAAGATTGAGTGTGCTTGGCTCATCTGTTGGCCCCAGCTGTCAGAGCTGTAAGTAGCTTTCAACTCGACGTGTGAGCAAGGACAGCACTAGAGCAGGGGAGCACCACGTGCCTGAGGTTCCTCCTCTCCATCCCTGATGCTGGCTTGCTTCAATCGGCCTCTCAGGGTGGATACATGGCTAAGGCAGCAACAATCCTGTCTTGAGCGGCCCCCAGGAGCCATAAGAGCAAATCTGCCTTTGTTTGTCAGACAAGGCACCTGAAATACCATCCAAAGAGATCTCAGAAAAGGTTTTGATCTTTCCTTCCAAGCGTGGACCAGACGTTGCTGCCAGCACAGACTGTTCAGCCTGATCAGCATGATAGATACTCCTGCAAGGAGTACAATTTTAGCTGTTTTAGTACGTATCTGCCATCACCATCTGCTATTTGTTGGCATGAGTATGTGCTATAAGATAACTAGACTCAATGGAGAAAAGGAGGCCTCATCAACCTTCTAAGAGTTTCAAGTTCATTCTGGGGCTTGTTTTTTTGTTTGTGTTTTAAACATCATGTATTCTGGTGTTTATACAAAGCCTATACAAAGCACAATATGTTCCAAAGGAAGTTTCTCTCCTTTAATTTAATTTAATTTAATATAACTTAATTTTATTTTATTTCATTTTATTGCTAAGCATTTGTGTTGCTAGAGACCTTCAAACAAGGTTATTATCCTTACAATAAGCACTAGAAACGCAGTTAATTTGATAGGATAGGCTCTGAAAAGTGGAGAAGACCTTCTCAGTCTGGGTAGGAGAGTTTTCAGAGGATGTGGTTGCAACATCTCACCTGTATTCTTGACCAGGACTTTGTATTTCTCTCACCTTGTTCCTTCTTAAAGACTGCAGAAGCAAAATTAAATGGACTTGATGGTGATTTTCTGTCCCAGTTAACTTGAATCTAGTGGGCCCTAAGCAGAAAACCATTCACAGGAATGTGAGAGAGATAATATAGCCTCATCCCTCCCTGAAAGTAATAGTGCAGAAGTTCGGTGTGCGGTATTAGTGGGAAATATTTGTACAGCGCTTTGAAGTTGGGAAGCACTATATAAATGCTAAGTATTATTAACTACATGAATCAGTCATCTTCAGAGAAATCTAACACTGTTAAAGATGGGAGAGCAGCCTCTTCTTTTCTTAATGATAACCAACCCCAAAGTTATTCATAAAAAAATACTTTTAAAAATAGATCAAATGATTTCCCCATCCCGTGATAATCCTTCTGATTGCCCCCATGTTTCAGTTCACTGTATCATCTGAGAGATCAAAGGATGTGTCTGAAGCTGGTGAACCAATCCCACAAAGAAGAAAACCCTCTTCTGCTGTAGATAAACAAAATACAATTTCCAGATAACATCATGGTGCTGATCAAAATAGCTGCTTTTCCAATTAGATTTCAAAGAATTCTTAATTGTTATTGATTTAATCTGGAGATGTGCAGATTCTTCCAGTCAGGAACCTGTTTCACAGGGAGCTTATTACCCTGGGGATTTCAGTTACAGACAGGTTTTAGTAAGCAGCAACAGCCTAGCTGTCAGGCAGGTGACAATAAAAAGGGAATCTGTCCAGATACAGGAGACAGTGCTATTTGTGTTTCTGTTTCCTGCAATAATTTAGAGCACATAGCTTTTTCTATTCTGAAATGACAGCAGGCCTCCCATATGCATAAAGGCACTTGCCTTTATATTATAATAGGCAGGGTACCTAAATTAAAGTTATCTATCATCTATCTATCTATCTATCTATCTATCTATCTATCTATCTATCTATCTATCTATCACAGAATCACAGAATCACAGAATTTTCTAGGTTGGAAGAGACCTCAAGGTCATCGAGTCCAACCTTCAACCTAACGCTAACAGCCCTCCACTAAACCATATCCCTAAGCTCTACATCTATCTATCTATCTATCTATCTATCTATCTATCTATCTATCTATCATCTATCACCTCAGTCTTTCCTTCTGTTTTTGTATTTATGAAGTCAAATCATGGAGATATACTCTGAAACTTCTTTGCTGTTCCCAGGTTGGATACCCCATGTTCAGCAGATATATGCATATGCATGTGTGTATGTATATATATATATATTCCAACATATATATATGTGTCTGTATATATGTGTATATATATATATATATATATATATATTTGCAGTTTGCCATGAAAAAAAAAAAAAAAAAGAAATAGAAGATTTTGTAATGTCTGCTGAACTTCCATTTCAAAGTCAGGTAAAACAGCAGGGGGTGGGCAGAAGGGAGGGAAATGGGGACTGCTGCTTCAGAGACAGGTGACATTTTGGAGCAGAACAACATCAGATGGTTTCCTGTCAAGCAGCAATAAGAGGGGGAAGAATGAAAAATAGCCCCCCCTCCTCCACCTCTTCCCTCTCCAAGAAAATTGCTCTGTCCCAGGCAAATGATGGTGGAAGGATTTCTAATCCTTTGGTAAAGTGACAGTGGGGGATTTAATGCCGTCAGGCAGGTATGACAGTGTCAGGAAGAGTGACTCAGGAAAGGTGACTCAGAGGCAGATGCCGTCAGGAAAATAAGTGCCTGACCCATGAGCAAATCCATCCCTTGGTGCCTGCTCTGGCAGACAGGGAACCCACTTTTGAGAGGAATGGAGAGGGTCTGGGTTAGAGTCACTAACAGCATGAGGAAAAAAGATTAAGTCTGGTGCCATAGGGCAAGAAAATGAAGAAGGGCTTGAGGAAGACTGGAAAATAATGAGTGATGTGGAGAGTGATGAGAAACACAGCTCCCTGCATGTCTTAAACCACTGCACTGGCCTCAGGACACCTGTGTTCCTCTGCTGCTGAATGTACTGCCACTAGGAACCGTGGAGGCAAAGAGCCCATCAGTTAATCCTAAAACGAAAGATTGAAAGGGCTATAAATCTTCTCCATCAGGGCAAAAGCCAACCTTTAACTTTATGAGTTAGTTCCAAGGACACTGCATTTCTAGGACCCATGCAGGAATGCATGAGCCTCCATGGCTACATAAACCATCTACATGTTAAGTTAATTTGAAAAGTGAATTTTATGTATGGAGCTGTTATGAAAAGCCTTGGAGTAAGAGTCCCATTGCTAAGAGGCTGACAGCACTAGAGATCTCTGGATGGTCCTTTCCAGTTTGGATTTCTATTTTTGGTTTCCAGAGGCTCAGATAAGTACCAGAACTTTTGGACCCATGTGAGCAGAATCAGTTTCTTCCAGACATTGCACATTTGGGCTGAACTTATTCTGAAAAAAAAAAAAAATAATAAAAAAAACCGGTTATAATCTAATTTCCATCTCTGTCTTCCAGGCAGCTCCATTCAAACACAAAAAGCATCTTCTCCAAAGCTGAGGTTTCTAAATAGAATTATTAAACATCAGACGTCTAACTAAGGATATTCAAAATAATTGGCTCTGTGCTAAAACCACCTCTGTTAAAATCAAAGTTACTTTTAGATTAAGTTTAGCCTAATCTCAAAAATGATAATTTTTTCTTCAATGTTTTACAGGGAAATGGTATTTCATCAATAAAAGACATAAAGAACGTTTGCATTAGGTGGCAACATTAGGGGGCAGTACTCAGCTAGCAACCAGTCCTCTCAGTTCATTGAACAGCTGTGTTTATATGGGGTTGTTTGTAAAATTTATGTTTGAGTTTGTTTTAACCTTAGTTTATTGCCACTGGAGAAACAATAGATCTTTTTCCATTACAAGTCATCAAGTACCACGTTACAATCCAGCAGGAGGGGTGAAACTTCTCTTCGCAAATCTCTAATTATATGTACATATATATTTTTGTAAGCAAGCAAACAAACAAACAAAAAAACCTTCCCCATCTGAGATGCTGCCTTCTCAGTGAGCAGCCAGAACTTTATTGCAAGTTCTTCTGCCTTCTCCCTGTGACAGCAAGCCTGATATTTCCACAGCGTGGTGGATAACCCCATTTCTCCATCCCCTGGGCAGCTCAAAGTAG